>NC_086446.1:649645565-650845565 GCF_028390025.1 Pseudophryne corroboree | reverse complement strand
CGGCTCTAAGACTGAGCACACCTGTATCAGAGAGCAGCAGGGGACTGTAGAGGGTGTAGAGGAAAATGAGGGCTAAAGGGGTGCCACAGGAGGACTATAAAGTGCAAAAGCCTGGAGCTCCACACAGGCACGTCTCTCCTGGTTTACGATCAGGCCAAGCGCCCCCCTTTCAAAGTTTTTTTAAGGTCTATAAACAGGAAATAGTCAGATGGAACAAGATCTGGTGAGTAGGGTGGATGGTCTGTGCACTTAAACTCCAAATCCTGCAAAACATCCATTATTGTGCCAGACTTGTGAACAGGCATATTGTCTTGCAAAAAGTAAACACCCTTACTCAGTTTCTCTTGCATTTTTTTCCTCCAAAGCATGCTTTAATCTGCACAGCAAGTTAGAATAGTATTCAGCATTTAGTTTGGCCCTTTGGGAGATAGTAAAATGCCCTTTGAGTCTTAAAAAAAACTTGCCATGACCTTTCCTGCAGACCTTTGAGTTTTGAATTTCTTTGGCTGTGGAGAACTCGAGAGCCACCACTGCATGGACTGTTGTTTGGTCTCTTCGTGATGTACCCACATTCATCAACAGTCATTGCAAAAAATCATCACCAGATCATTCAAAATGCTGGAAAACCAACTTGGAAGTGTCCACGTATTTTCGTTTCTCATTGACATTCAAACATTTGGGCACCCAGTTGGCTGACATCTGCCTATCCTAGAGCTCATGAATTATGAACCCAACACGTTCCCTGGATATCTCCAGTGTCTCAGCTATTGTTTTAGTTGAGATTTCCTGATCTGTCAAAATCAAATTGTAAACATGATCAATAATTTGGGGTGTGGTCACTGTTGAAGTCCTCCCAAATCTTGCTGATCTGCAGTCTCTAAATCTCCACATGGAAAGTTGGTACACCATTTCTTCACAATGGAATAAGAAGGGCACTTGTCATGGGTGTGATACGGGAGGCCAGCGGTCAGGATGCTGGTGGTCACATGATTGTCACAATTAGAATGACAACTGGAAATGGGGTAATTAATTTACCCCTCCCCTGCGCCCTCCCCTAACCTGTCTGGGGTGGTAGATAGGACTAATATAGTGGGTGCGGCGGCTAGGGCTAAGTCACTATGGGAAGGCAGCTAGGCCTAAGACTCAGGGGGGGTGGGTCTATGGCTAGTGCCTAAACCTAACCCCCCTGTCCCTAACCATCAACCCTGATACTTTCCTTCACAATGTTGGCAGTTGGCACTCTAGCGCCGGGCTGGTGTCGGGATTCTGGCATTGGTCACATGACCACCAGCATCCCAGCCGCCGGGCTGCTGACCGCATCGCCTTGTCACTTTATGTTTGCATAATACACTCATTGTTTTTTTTTTTTTGCAGTTTTCTTCTGAAGGAACGGAAACTTCATGACAGCCTGGCATTCCACATTCGAAAATTCAACAGTTTGCATTGACATGGTTCAGTTTAAGATGTTAATACAGTAAGTGCTATTAAGCTGAAAATTGGCATTTTATAGTAAAAAAGAGTGCTCTTTCTAGATGCAGTGACAAAATAATGCTATGATTACAGGAAGTGGATTAGGCCGAGGACTTAGTGTGGTTTGTGTGTGTCTAAGATGCACGCACACCCCAGACATGCACGCGCTCGCGCCTAACAAGGTGAGATCACACTTAGATGTAGCCATGATGAGCATGGCTACATCTGTATATCAGATCATTGATGTTTATCATAACTATCACAATTTTATATTTTGCTGGCATCTTCTCCATTCTGCAGCTGCAAGGTGTTCAGAGAAAAGGTGATGGCGGCTGATCTCTGCCATCAGGCTGCCTGATTTGCAGTGATCAAAGTGGCAAATTAGATTGTAGGACAATGTAGAAAGCTGTGGTCAAAGCAAAGTACTGGAGACAATTAAGAGGCCACAAATAATTAATATTTACAACTTTTAGAAATTATGGAAAAAGGATAGCAATCAAGTTTATTTTAGCAAATAAAAGTGTATGTTGAGGTACATTAAAACATTTATATAATAAAAGTTTGTCTATACAGGTTGTACAAAGTAAAAAAAAAAAAAAAAAACTTGGATGTCACATCCAAAAAACCAATTCCATCAATAACTCTCCAACATCATGTTCATCTTGCTGCTTTTTAGAGAAAATTACATGAAAAATGGCATTGAGGGGTCATGATGGCCACCACCAGAAAGAAGAGCATTACCCGGAGTGCCTTTAGGAAACTCCATGTGTCTCTACAGGCTGTAAGGTGAATCCCCAGAGCATCCATTGAAGGCATCCTGCAAGCCAAATGAAGGTGCCATCTGTGCCACCCACAGGACCCGACACCCTTGGTTGGTGGCACCATTTGCACTCCTCTAGTTATGGCTCTGTGGTAATGCCCAAGTTCACTTCTCTGTCATCTCTGCTGAGTAAAATTGCTTGATGTCCATATTTAGCAGTGAGCTTAATGAGTACCCTGACCTCAGACACATTAAGGTATTTAAAGAAGACAAAAAACTGTGATCTTCCAATCTTCTCTGTGAAACAACTGCACAGTTCTGTGGAAAGGAGATAGGTAGGTGGTCTAGCAAAGTAAGAAAATCTAGAGATATATAGAAGGGATGGCATATTAACTATTAATTGTAACTATCCATATTAATTACACTGGGTTGGGTATGAAATCCCGCAGTCAGAATCCCAATGGTCAGGATACCAACATCGGCACCCCAATGGTCAAAATCCCAATAGTTCCCAGTAAGTATTTTAACCCTGCTCCTATCCCTAACCCACCCTTTCCACAGCCTACCTCAAACCATCCCCTCCCAAACCCTAACCGTTCCCTCTTGCATCCTAACATCCTACCCCTGCAGCCTATCCCTAACCTCCCCCACCCCTGCAGCCTTACCCTTACCCCAGTACTTAATGACGAGATTGTCAGGAATCTGTCCATCGGGATCCCTCTGTCAGTATTCTAGCTGTCGGGATCTTGATCGCATCCCATTACACTATCCACCACCAAAAGTGACTGGTTTTATTTCAGCAAGAAGGGTGCTAAGTTCTATTGTTTTGTGTTTTGTGTTGTTCTATTTCTTAAAAAGCAACAAACTCTAGGGATTCTGACTTAAGTCAAAGTAGAAAATAAAAGATTCAATGAAAATTGCCATATAGTAGCTATGATGTTGCTTAGTTGCTAAATATAAATGTCTGACTATTGCCAGAATTTCATACATTTCCAGCTGAAAAACAGCACTCGCAACTTGTGAGCTTGAGAGTACTCGAAATACAAATTTATTTTAAATGAACAATTATCACAGTCTCAATTTTCTACAAATTTATATGGCAAAAATTAATCTAAGTAGGAACAATTTCATTTTGAAATGAAGCAAAACATTTTTCAAATCACAGTAGGAAAGCCAAACATGCAACTGTGAGAACAAATATGGATTATGTTAATAATTAATATAATTATAGTATAATGTATTTTCTAAGTAAAATTAACATTTGTGAATTATTAAACAGAAAGAAATTGGCTAGTGATTGCAATATGTGTACTGGGATTGTTCTATATTCTTATTTAAAAAATCATTATGCTAAATACTTTATATATATATATATATATATAGGAGATCCCGCGCTCTCACTCATCCAAATCAACAGCTGGGGTGCCAAATCAAAGTCCAACCCACTAAAAGGTGGGACCCATATTACAGTGCAGTATTTCCCACAATATGTGGGAATGATAGCACTCTCCAGACTTCAAAAGTAGTGAATATCTAAAAATAATTATTAATGGAATAGGTATCTCACAGTTCCATGGGGTATGCAAAGGTTCACCAACGTTTCGGTCCTCGCCAGGACCTTTTTCAAGGTATTTACAACAGAGTCGACATGTCAACAGCAGTCATAGATATCAAGCAGGGAACTGGAATCAGGATGTTTTTTATTCTTTTTTAATTTTATTAAATTTCTCTTATATTGGTCACATTGCTGCTTGAGTTTGCTGAGCCAGCTGGTATTAGCCTCGTCCTCTAACACATCCTGATGTTCATTCTCAAATGATTGGATCTTTGTACGTGTAACCTGTAGCTCACGTCCTGCCTCCTCAATGACTAGGACCATCAGATCCAGAGCGCACTTGTTAAGGATCTCTATCCATTTACGCACAAATTCCGGGTTTTGTCTTCCGATCGTTGGCACATTGGTCACTCTAAATCCAAGCGGAATTTTGTGTTTGCGCACATAATCAAATAAGGATGAACCATGCATTAAATAATCTATTTCAAGTCTTTTCAGTTTAAATAGTTGAAAATGCATGTCCTCCAAATTATGGACTGGGTCCCCTGCAGTCACTGGTTCTTTAAATAAAATTTGCTGTACTTGACCTGCCTTAAAGCTGAATGTTTCACAG
Organism: Pseudophryne corroboree; assembly: GCF_028390025.1. NCBI lineage: Eukaryota > Metazoa > Chordata > Amphibia > Anura > Myobatrachidae > Pseudophryne > Pseudophryne corroboree. The sequence continues at coordinate 650,841,167 of NC_086446.1, read as the reverse complement.
GGAGGTATTTTAAAATCCCTGCATCCAGCCAAGTCATGTGCCTCTGGTAATTCTGGTGTTGGCTCCATTGTTATCACACTCAGACACACTAATATCTGTACTGTACCAATGCCACTTCCAAATGCTGTCACAGGCAAAGAAAACTCTTTAGCATAATCTCAGTCTCATACAGGTCATATTAACGTCCACCTTATAAAAAAATAGCTGTGGTGCCATGCAACACGTGTAACAAGTCCAAAGACCCTCACACAGTATAGTGTATCCTGACGAAGGGGCTGAGGCCTTGAAACATGTTGATGTAAACACCGCAATTAAAAGTTATTGTAAATGAGTCCCTGGAGTGCCGTGCCTATTGTGGAGGTATTTGGATGATTTTTGCACTGGACACCGGGACCGGTTATCTGTAAGCAAGGAGTGCCGGCTGAATTGGAATGCTATATATATATATATATATATATATATATATATATATATCTATATCTTAAACTTGAAAGTATTGAACTTGAATTTGAAAGTCCGTTAGAAGAACCCCTTGATTTCCTGCTAACAATATTTTTTCTCCTTTTAATGTAGATATTAGGATGGGGAGAAATCATGAAAAGTACTCTCACCACAAGTATTCACCTAATAGACAAGGTCAAATGACCAATTAGTGAAATCAATACCAAATGTTTATTTCCAGTAAAAAAAAACACAAATTTGATATTTATAAACACTATTACTTTAATAGATACAATACTATACCACACATGAATATAGTATTGTTTGATAAAATAAAATGGTCAATGAACCAGAACCAGTATTGAAGAGATGTTAACAGAGTTCCAGCCTCACCTTATTCAGGTGTGAGTTCAAAGGAACTCCTTACATGATTGGACAATGGACATGTGACTGATTAAACCTACGCATTTTGTCTTTTGACTTCTTCAGGGGTACGTATCTTAATGGGGTTGATATTTGTTTGGGGAGAAGACATGGATTGGCTGTACTTAGCATAGGATAATAACACCAAAGTTTTTAATTTAGTACATACCAAAAAAATTGATTCCTGTGAGGAAAGTACCAGAAGCAAATATTCCAAATACCAGCTTGGTGTAATCTGCCCAGTAGGGCCCAATGGGGCAAAGATAAATGGAAAAAGGTCCATTAGATATCAAACCAAATGGAAAACTATCAATAGACAACTTTGTAGTGTACATACCAAAAGGTTTATCCTGTGATAGTTTATTACCAGAGATCACGTTTTTATGGAATCAAGCCAGACTTTGAATGACCTATTAGAAATTTAATAATTCCTATCAGGTGCATTGAAACATTAACAAGAAACGCATAAATTAAATAATCCCAAAATCATATGTATAGGAGGTACAATAGTAACAATAGATAGTTCATACAGTACCTGTCATTTTATTATCTGCTTAAGAAATATAAACATTCTATACATTGGAGGCAACTGACACAGGTTTAAAGTAAGGTATGCACCCCATTCATAGGAATGGCGAGTGTGGTCGATTTCTGTATGGGTATATTTGAGTTCATTTTGAATTAACCATTTGTGATCGTAGCTTTCTCATGCACCCCTGTCTAAGGTAATTTTTTTAAACCTAAGTCAGCTGATTCCTAAATGGTAATCCAGGTGTTGTGTAGGTGTCTCACCTTTAAAATCCAAAACTTAGTTGGCAGGTGAGCTTTAAACCAGGTAGCACATTTTCAGTTTGACTTTGATCCGATAGCAGTTGCCAGGTTCTTAGAAATCTGGGTGATAGAGTAGGACTTGCAGTGAGATGGCGTCCCTTGATATTGGGCTGCAAGCTTAAATGCATTGATCAACCCATGAAACAAAATGCCATAATTTATTTATATATGCATTAAGGTAAGTGAGCTTACTATGGTGAGTGCTGGGCTCTCTGGTTTTTATGTATATATAAACCATATGTATACTGTATATACATATATGGTTAAGTGCAGGGGGTTCTGAGGATTGAGTTTGTAAAACATTTTGTTACATATTAAGGGGCAGATCAGAGATGGATGCAGTAGCACAGCCACTGTGTCATTGTGCTATGTAAAAGCAGAAGGATGTGTCGTGAGTAGAAATATACCTACTGCATGCTTTTGTGATCCATTACTGCATACAAAGAAGCAGCATCATATCATCTGCATAAACATCGATCATCTTAGCCGGGATGGTCCTACTTCGGGAGCCAGTCAATCTGCATCGGAAGATGTAGATACCGTCCCTGGCACACCTCGAAAATAGGTCTGGTGCATCCCCATTTTTGAGAATGCTGCCCATTGAGGCCCCATCCATGCCTCTAAAACAGTGGCAGCATGTCAAGCTTGCTGTGGTTTAGGTGATATGCGCTGATAAGAAGTCATTGGAGATATAAGCATTGCATTTAAATACTTCGCTGACATCTCTGAAAATTTTTATAGCACAAATAATGTTCAACTTTCTATTAAAGTGATCTTTTCTTGTGCACTATGTACTACAGTAAGAGAAAAAAAGTGGATCCCTGAGAACCTCATTGTTTATACTAGAGATGAGCACTGACCCCTGTGTTTTGGTTTTGGTTTGGGTTCTAGTTTCATCCTCGTGTGTTTGTTTTACAAAACCATCTTCATGTGTTTTAGTTTTGGTTTTGGATCTGTATTTTATTTTATTTTTTTTTACAAAAATTGATTAAAACAACTAAAATCATGTAATTTGGGTCTGTTTTCATTCCTACAGTATTATTAACTGCAATTGTGTTCATTTCTAGTCATTTCCATGCAATTTTGGCCACCTCACAGTTTACTGACTGGCCAAACTAAGCAACAGAGCAGTGGCGCAAACACATTTTAAAAGACTATTGCACATCTACTAAACATTGCCACACAGCAGTGGTAGACAGGATGGCAGTTTAATAAACTTATGTATAACTTGTAATTTCATCAATAAAAGTACTCAGTTTACATCCACTATAACTGTTCAAACATTTCACATTCCATCTTACATCAATTGCCAGTCCTCCTACATTATTTATCTAATAACCTGCAAATGTGGACTCCAATATGTCAGTCATACGACTAGGAGTCTTAGGGGTATATTCAATTGAAGTCGAAAGCTGCCGTCTGTCGAAAAGAGGGCAATTTTCGCCTTTTTTAAGTCGGAAGGGGTTCCGACCTATTAAATCTAACCCCAAATTATTCGACAAGTCGAGGAATTCGACTTGTCAAAAAGCACATGGATTGGCGTAATAGCTGTCGAACCACGTGCTTGTGTCAAAAACGGGGCCAAAACCAACAGGTTTTGGCCCCCTTTTCGACCATCTCAATTCAACATTAAAAAAAGTCGAAGTGAGATGCGGGAGCAGAGACTGGGAGAGCCGCTGGCAGACGGAGAGCAGCGACGGAGGATGTCACAGCCGCCACTCACAGCAGCGTCCACGCGGCTCCAGCAAGCGAGACCTTGCTTGCTGGAGCTGGGTGGACGCTGCTGTGAGCGGCGGCTGTGATGCGGGGATGGGGAGAGGAGGGACGGGGAGAAGCAGAGAGATGGGGGGGGATGGGGGAGAGCCACGGGCAGAAAGGGTACAGCAGCGCTACAGCAGCGGCTATATAGCTGCTGCTGTAGCGCTGCTCTCCCCCGTCTGCCTTTGACTCTCCCCTGTCTCAACTCCCACATATCAATTCCACTTTTTTAAAAGTTGAATTGAGATGACATTGAATAGCCCAGGTCGGATCCATTCTGACAAATGAATGTCGGAATAGATCCGACTTCAATTAAATATACCCCTTAATGTACGATTTTTGGAGAATAGGAGGAATGTCCTTAAACAACATTGTCTCCATAGTCTCTCTAAATATGTGACGAACCTACACAAAAGTGATGTATGTACTCTTAACATTCAGGGTATTGAACAGATACACGTGACCTCTCGGGGGGGGGGGGGGTGATAGAATTAACATGTTGAGTAAACGAGAAGCCTTTTGGATTTTCTCTTGAGGGACACTTTATCCACAGGGTCTCAATGAGAATATTGAGATCAACAATATCTAAATCGTCATCTTCTTGTTTTTCCTTGGATGGTATCATGGCTGGTCTAAATATATCCAGTCACTGACCTTCCCTGGTTGTTATTATTATTATTATTATTATTATTATTTCATTATTACCACCATCCTTAGCTATGATGTAATATATATTTTATCTTTGCTACATTCCCCTCAGAGGTGACGTGTAGCTGTAAATGTAAACATAAATATAAATTTATATATAAACATTTATTATAATCATGTCAGTGAACTATCTGACTTATTATTTTGTTGGTCCCTGAATCTTTTAAGATTATTGAAAAATAATGCTTACAACCTTTTCTGACTGACTGTCCATTTTTTGGAGAGAGTAGACTATAATACCCTATATATAATAACTCCTTATCAAAGATTCTTTCTTTGCTTTATCTAAATAGTGTAATTAATATATTCCTTGTTATATTTAATTATATGACTCTTTTATGTTCAAAGAGCGCTATATTGGTCATCTTTGTTACACAAATTCAACGTATGTTTTAAAAATGTGTCACTGTGCCTTTAAGTTGTTACTGTGTCTTTAAGCGATCATTACTAGTGACTGCTCCAATCTGGGGCTTTTCTTTTTTGAGCACTAGAAGTTATTAATATATAGTTGTCTGCTGCTGTCCTCTAGCAGTCGCTTATTTTCTTTTTTGATTATCAACATCTTTTTAATCTAACAATAAATCTTACGATTACAAATGTGTCTGATATTCTCAATAAATAATAATATAAATTACACACAGGAAATTATGATAATGAAAATGTTAACTAATATAAAATTAAAATTAATAACTTGAAGAGATCTCTGGGACTTGAACCTGGCATGCTGGGATTCTCTACGTAGTGATATCCAGCCTTATCCCACTAGGTTATGGGAAACATAGAGAGTATATTGAGTATCTGACATATTTGTTCTCTTATTGATTATCCAATAATGCTTCAGACTGATGGCCATTTATTATTGTGTTATACTAATTCCTTTCTGTATTGAGATGCCTGTGTATTATCCATATTAATTATATGACTCTTTTATGTTCAAAGAGCGCTATATTAGTTATTTTGTTACACAAATTCAACATATTCTTAAAAAATGTGTCACTGTGTCTTTAAGTTGTTACTGTGTCTTTAAGCAATCATTACTAGTGACTGCTCTAATCTGGGATTTTCCTTTTTTGAGCACTAGAAGTTATCAGTATATAGTTGCCTGCTGTTGTCCTTTAGCGGTTGCTTATTTTCCTTTTTATTATCACCATGTTTTTAATCTAACAATAAATCTTCAAGATTACAAATGTGTCTGATATACTCAATAAATAATAATAAAAATTAGACACAGGAAATAATGATAATGAAAATGTTAACTAATATAAAATAAAAATTAATAACTTGAAGAGATCTCCAGGACTTGACCCTAGTATATTGGATCTTTCTGCTTAGCGATGTGCAGCCTTAGCCCACTAGGATACAGGAAACACAGTGAGAATATTGAGTATATGACATTTTTGTTCTCTTGTTGATTATCCAACAATGCTTCAGACTGATGGCCATTTATTGTTTTTTTTTATATTGTGTTATACTAATTCCTTTCTGTATTTAGATGCCTATGTATTATCCATATTCTATCCTTTGCTTCTTTTATGTACTAATTCCAGGGGAAAAACTACTAGTTACATAAAAACCTTTTCAAACAAACCTGGATACTAATTGGTTACACCTGCATTATACTAATTAACCTGCTCCTATTGGATGATTCCCATTTAAATATGGGGCTTTTTGAACACTGAATCCAACCTTCCGATGAAACTGCCTGTTTGGGATAGCGGAGAAATGCGTCAAGGATCCGCTGGTGATTACAGTACACTATGCTCAAAAAGCTGCATATTGCTCCTGCACAGCAAGAATCATTATGGACAAGTGGACATATACCACTCATCTTCTGCCTGCAGAGCTGCCCCCTACCTCCCCACTTCAGCCACAAACTCCTGATTCTGATTGAGGACACTCTCTCTCTCTCTCTCTCTCTCTCTCTCGAGAGAGAGTACTATCCCCCGCTGGACATACACAGCTCATAGATACGGCAGTCCCCATTGCCTATGGGTTGGATTCGCATCCAACGTGTGGTGAGCATACATCTTATGTGATAGGTGGTAGCATAGCGCAGCTCTCCTATATAGAGAGCGCTTGATCCATTAATCTACATTTACCCAACTTGCTGTGCTTGCAATACAAATCAACCAGCCACAACACTTATTCTGTTGTGTTTGTCTCATAAACTGAACGTCGGGAACTATACCAATATAATCCAGCATATGGTTAGGAGCAACAGTGGGACTGCACCAGTTACTCAATTTGAGTTATTTTTTATGCAACAAGCTCTTTTTAATACTTTAGTATTAAACATTATCTTTTATTTTGTATATTAACAATTACATTTGTATCTCATTAATATTCATTGTGCTCTCTTGTATGTTGTTTAGTTTAATAAACTATACGGACCCATAGAAACCAAGAATGTTTTCATTAATCTAACTAGATCAGAGGTCCGAAGGCAGTACAGGTAAATATAGGTGGAACATGTATGTATTGGAAGGCAGGTAAAGGATTGATTGATTGATTGATTTAAATGATTAAGAAAATTTAAGATGACTGATTAGTTAATTTAGATGATTTTTGAGTCTGAAAATTTAAGATAGGAATAGGCCCATGAGGGTCCTCGCTGCCTGGAATCTGGTAGACAGGATGCCGGTGTCTGTATATTGACAGCTGGCATCCCCTCTGCCAGTAAATCATACCGAACCTGTATGGACAATACACCTAAATACTTATTGTCCAATCTGGCTGGTTGGAATGAAAATCTGGTAATGTATGGGAGCAAATGACAATTGACCAATTGCTTTGAAATGCTGGAAAACTGCTAAAAACAGTTGTTCAGACAAATTGGTTGTTAAATGGATTTAACCAATTTGTCTGATTGACCATTTTTGTCTGTGTTTGGAGCAAATGGTCAATTGTCACTTGCTCCCATACATTACTAGATTTTCATTCCAACCAGCCAGATTGGACAATTAATCTTTAGCTGTATGGCCAGTCTTAAGGCCCGTACACACTAGGTAACAATATTGTAATTTTTTACGCTCCTGGGCAATATTGTTTACTATATACACATGGTGCAATCAATTCTTGCGATTTTGACTATATAGTCAAAATAGTAAGAAAAGTTAGCACATATCGCACCGTGTGTACACAGCTTGCGATACCGCAGGATTGGTATCGCAAGAAAAAATACACTGTGCAAGCAAGGCAATTTTGACTATATTGTTTACAATCTAGTACAAAGTATAGTCAAAAACGGCCATAGTAAAAATCGCACATAGCCAAAATCGCACTGTGTGTATAGACAATATCGGTACTTCTTGGCTCTGGGGGAGTTCAAGGGAAATCGCATAGTCAATATCTTACCGTGTGTATGCACCTTAAGGACTTTCACATATAAGTTAAGTATTGATTCATGTTTGATTATCATTCTTTTGAATTGCATGTTGTTTTGTTAACATCATTTAAATACACCAATAAGATGTATTTCCATATTTTAACATAACACTGAGTTCCAGAGTATACAGTATTTACTGATTGACATTGAACAAAAGTGACAAAGGATTACAATTAGAGATGAGCGCCGGAAATTTTTCGGGTTTTGTGTTTTGGTTTTGGGTTCGGTTCCGCGGCCGTGTTTTGGGTTCGACCGCGTTTTGGCAAAACCTCACCGAATTTTTTTTGTCGGATTCGGGTGTGTTTTGGATTCGGGTGTTTTTTTAAAAAAACCCTAAAAAACAGCTTAAATCATAGAATTTGGGGGTAATTTTGATCCCAAAGTATTATTAACCTCAAAAAACATAATTTACACTCATTTTCAGCCTATTCTGAACACATCACACCTCACAATATTATTTTTAGTCCTAAAATTTGCACCGAGGTCGCTGTGTGAGTAAGATAAGCGACCCTAGTGGCCGACACAAACACCGGGCCCATCTAGGAGTGGCACTGCAGTGTCACGCAGGATGGCCCTTCCAAAAAACCCTCCCCAAACAGCACATGACGCAAAGAAAAAAAGAGGCGCAATGAGGTAGCTGACTGTGTGAGTAAGATTAGCGACCCTAGTGGCCGACACAAACACCGGGCACATCTAGGAGTGGCACTGCAGTGTCACGCAGGATGTCCCTTCCAAAAAACCCTCCCCAAACAGCACATGACGCAAAGAAAAAAAGAGGCGCAATGAGGTAGCTGTGTGAGCAAGATTAGCGACCCTAGTGGCCGACACAAACACCGGGCCCATCTAGGAGTGGCACTGCAGTGTCACGCAGGATGTCCCTTCCAAAAAACCCTCCCCAATCAGCACATGATGCAAAGAAAAAGAAAAGAAAAAAGAGGTGCAAGATGGAATTATCCTTGGGCCCTCCCACCCACCCTTATGTTGTATAAACAAAACAGGACATGCACACTTTAACCAACCCATCATTTCAGTGACAGGGTCTGCCACACGACTGTGACTGATATGACGGGTTGGTTTGGACCCCCCCCAAAAAAGAAGCAATTAATCTCTCCTTGCACAAACTGGCTCTACAGAGGCAAGATGTCCACCTCATCTTCACCCTCCGATATATCACCGTGTACATCCCCCTCCTCACAGATTATCAATTCGTCCCCACTGGAATCCACCATCTCAGCTCCCTGTGTACTTTGTGGAGGCAATTGCTGCTGGTCAATGTCTCCGCGGAGGAATTGATTATAATTCATTTTAATGAACATCATCTTCTCCACATTTTCTGGATGTAACCTCGTACGCCGATTGCTGACAAGGTGAGCGGCGGCACTAAACACTCTTTCGGAGTACACACTTGTGGGAGGGCAACTTAGGTAGAATAAAGCCAGTTTGTGCAAGGGCCTCCAAATTGCCTCTTTTTCCTGCCAGTATAAGTACGGACTGTGTGACGTGCCTACTTGGATGCGGTCACTCATATAATCCTCCACCATTCTATCAATGTTGAGAGAATCATATGCAGTGACAGTAGACGACATGTCCGTAATCGTTGTCAGGTCCTTCAGTCCGGACCAGATGTCAGCATCAGCAGTCGCTCCAGACTGCCCTGCATCACCGCCAGCGGGTGGGCTCGGAATTCTGAGCCTTTTCCTCGCACCCCCAGTTGCGGGAGAATGTGAAGGAGGAGATGTTGACAGGTCGCGTTCCGCTTGACTTGACAATTTTGTCACCAGCAGGTCTTTCAACCCCAGCAGACCTGTGTCTGCCGGAAAGAGAGATCCAAGGTAGGCTTTAAATCTAGGATCGAGCACGGTGGCCAAAATGTAGTGCTCTGATTTCAACAGATTGACCACCCGTGAATCCTTGTTAAGCGAATTAAGGGCTGCATCCACAAGTCCCACATGCCTAGCGGAATCGCTCCGTGTTAGCTCCTTCTTCAATGCCTCCAGCTTCTTCTGCAAAAGCCTGATGAGGGGAATGACCTGACTCAGGCTGGCAGTGTCTGAACTGACTTCACGTGTGGCAAGTTCAAAGGGCATCAGAACCTTGCACAACGTTGAAATCATTCTCCACTGCACTTGAGACAGGTGCATTCCATCTCCTATATCGTGCTCAATTGTATAGGCTTGAATGGCCTTTTGCTGCTCCTCCAACCTCTGAAGCATATAGAGGGTTGAATTCCACCTCGTTACCACTTCTTGCTTCAGATGATGGCAGGGCAGGTTCAGTAGTTTTTGGTGGTGCTCCAGTCTTCTGTACGTGGTGCCTGTACGCCGAAAGTGTCCCGCAATTTTTCTGGCCACCGACAGCATCTCTTGCACGCCCCTGTCGTTTTTTAAAAAATTCTGCACCACCAAATTCAAGGTATGTGCAAAACATGGGACGTGCTGGAATTTGCCCATATTTAATGCACACACAATATTGCTGGCGTTGTCCGATGCCACAAATCCACAGGAGAGTCCAATTGGGGTAAGCCATTCCGCGATGATCTTCCTCAGTTGCCGTAAGAGGTTTTCAGCTGTGTGCGTATTCTGGAAAGCGGTGATACAAAGCGTAGCCTGCCTAGGAAAGAGTTGGCGTTTGCGAGATGCTGCTACTGGTGCCGCCGCTGCTGTTCTTGCGGCGGGAGTCCATACATCTACCCAGTGGGCTGTCACAGTCATATAGTCCTGACCCTGCCCTGCTCCACTTGTCCACATGTCCGTGGTTAAGTGGACATTGGGTACAACTGCATTTTTTAGGACACTGGTGAGTCTTTTTCTGACGTCCGTGTACATTCTCGGTATCGCCTGCCTAGAGAAGTGGAACCTAGATGGTATTTGGTAACGGGGGCACACTGCCTCAATAAATTGTCTAGTTCCCTGTGAACTAACGGCGGATACCGGACGCACGTCTAACACCAACATAGTTGTCAAGGACTCAGTTATCCGCTTTGCAGTAGGATGACTGCTGTGATATTTCATCTTCCTCGCAAAGGACTGTTGAACAGTCAATTGCTTACTGGAAGTAGTACAAGTGGGCTTACGACTTCCCCTCTGGGATGACCATCGACTCCCAGCGGCAACAACAGCAGCGCCAGCAGCAGTAGGCGTTACACGCAAGGATGCATCGGAGGAATCCCAGGCAGGAGAGGACTCGTCAGACTTGCCAGTGACATGGCCTGCAGGACTATTGGCATTCCTGGGGAAGGAGGAAATTGACACTGAGGGAGTTGGTGGGGTGGTTTGCGTGAGCTTGGTTACAAGAGGAAGGGATTTACTGGTCAGTGGACTGCTTCCGCTGTCACCCAAAGTTTTTGAACTTGTCACTGACTTATTATGAATGCGCTGCAGGTGACGTATAAGGGAGGATGTTCCGAGGTGGTTAACGTCCTTACCCCTACTTATTACAGCTTGACAAAGGGAACACACGGCTTGACACCTGTTGTCCGCATTTCTGGTGAAATACCTCCACACCGAAGAGCTGATTTTTTTGGTATTTTCACCTGGCATGTCAACGGCCATATTCCTCCCACGGACAACAGGTGTCTCCCCGGGTGCCTGACTTAAACAAACCACCTCACCATCAGAATCCTCCTGGTCAATTTCCTCCCCAGCGCCAGCAACACCCATATCCTCCTCATCCTGGTGTACTTCAACACTGACATCTTCAATCTGACTATCAGGAACTGGACTGCGGGTGCTCCTTCCAGCACTTGCAGGGGGCATGCAAATAGTGGAAGGCGCATGCTCTTCACGTCCAGTGTTGGGAAGGTCAGGCATCGCAAACGACACAATTGGACTCTCCTTGTGGATTTGGGATTTCAAAGAACGCACAGTTCTTTGCGGTGCTTTTGCCAGCTTGAGTCTTTTCAGTTTTCTAGCGAGAGGCTGAGTGCTTCCATCCTCATGTGAAGCTGAACCACTAGCCATGAACATAGGCCAGGGCCTCAGCCGTTCCTTGCCACTCCGTGTGGTAAATGGCATATTGGCAAGTTTACGCTTCTCCTCCGACAATTTTATTTTAGGTTTTGGAGTCCTTTTTTTTCTGATATTTGGTGTTTTGGATTTGACATGCTCTGTACTATGACATTGGGCATCGGCCTTGGCAGACGACGTTGCTGGCATTTCATCGTCTCGGCCATGACTAGTGGCAGCAGCTTCAGCACGAGGTGGAAGTGGATCTTGATCTTTCCCTAATTTTGGAACCTCAACTTTTTTGTTCTCCATATTTTATAGGCAGAACTAAAAGGCACCTCAGGTAAACAATGGAGATGGATGGATTGGATACTAGTATACAATTATGGACGGACTGCCACGGTTAGGTGGTATAAAAAAACCACGGTTAGGTGGTATATATTATAATAATAATACAATTATGGATGGACGGACTGCCTGCCGACTGCCGACACAGAGGTAGCCACAGCCGTGAACTACCGCACTGTACACTGGTTGATAAAGAGATAGTAGTATACTCGTAACAACTAGTATGACACTATGACGACGGTATAAAGAATGAAAAAAAAACCACGGTTAGGTGGTATATATTATAATAATAATACAATTATGGATGGACGGACTGCCTGCCGACTGCCGACACAGAGGTAGCCACAGCCGTGAACTACCGCACTGTACACTGGTTGATAAAGAGATAGTAGTATACTCGTAACAACTAGTATGACACTATGACGACGGTATAAAGAATGAAAAAAAAACCACGGTTAGGTGGTATATATTATAATAATAATACAATTATGGATGGACGGACTGCCTGCCGACTGCCGACACAGAGGTAGCCACAGCCGTGAACTACCGCACTGTACACTGGTTGATAAAGAGATAGTAGTATACTCGTAACAACTAGTATGACACTATGACGACGGTATAAAGAATGCAAAAAAAACCACAGTTAGGTGGTATATATTATAATAATAATACAATTATGGATGGACGGACTGCCTGCCGACTGCCGACACAGAGGTAGCCACAGCCGTGAACTACCGCACTGTACACTGGTTGATAAAGAGATAGTAGTATACTCGTAACAACTAGTATGACACTATGACGGTATAAAGAATGAAAAAAAAACCACGGTTAGGTGGTATATATTATAATAATAATACAATTATGGATGGACGGACTGCCTGCCGACTGCCGACACAGAGGTAGCCACAGCCGTGAACTACCGCACTGTACACTGGTTGATAAAGAGATAGTAGTATACTCGTAACAATTAGGATGACACTATGACGGTATAAAGAATGAAAAAAAAACCACGGTTAGGTGGTAGGTATATAATAATAAATAATACAATTCTGGTCGGACGGACTGCCTGCCGTGTGCCGACACAGAGGTAGCCACAGCCGTGAACTACCGCACTGTACACTGGTTGATAAAGAGATAGTAGTATACTCGTAACAATTAGGATGACACTATGACGGTATAAAGAATGAAAAAAAAACCACGGTTAGGTGGTAGGTATATAATAATAAATAATACAATTCTGGTCGGACGGACTGCCTGCCGTGTGCCGACACAGAGGTAGCCACAGCCGTGAACTACCGCACTGTACACTGGTTGATAAAGAGATAGTAGTATACTCGTAACAATTAGGATGACACTATGACGGTATAAAGAATGAAAAAAAAACCACGGTTAGGTGGTAGGTATATAATAATAAATAATACAATTCTGGTCGGACGGACTGCCTGCCGTTTGCCGACACAGAGGTAGCCACAGCCGTGAACTACCGCACTGTACACTGGTTGATAAAGAGATAGTAGTATACTCGTAACAATTAGGATGACACTATGACGGTATAAAGAATGAAAAAAAAACCACGGTTAGGTGGTAGGTATATAATAATAAATAATACAATTCTGGTCGGACGGACTGCCTGCCGTGTGCCGACACAGAGGTAGCCACAGCCGTGAACTACCGCACTGTACACTGGTTGATAAAGAGATAGTAGTATACTCGTAACAATTAGGATGACACTATGACGGTATAAAGAATGAAAAAAAAACCACGGTTAGGTGGTAGGTATATAATAATAAATAATACAATTCTGGTCGGACGGACTGCCTGCCGTGTGCCGACACAGAGGTAGCCACAGCCGTGAACTACCGCACTGTACACTGGTTGATAAAGAGATAGTAGTATACTCGTAACAATTAGGATGACACTATGACGGTATAAAGAATGAAAAAAAAACCACGGTTAGGTGGTAGGTATATAATAATAAATAATACAATTCTGGTCGGACGGACTGCCTGCCGTGTGCCGACACAGAGGTAGCCACAGCCGTGAACTACCGCACTGTACTGTGTCTGCTGCTAATATAGACTGGTTGATATTTAAAGAGATATTAGTAGTATACAACAATACTATACTGGTGGTCAGGCACTGGTCACCACTCCTGCAGCAAAAGTGTGCACTGTTAATTAATATAATTGTACTCCTGGCTCCTGCTAACAACCTGCAGTGCTCCCCAGTCTCCCCCACAATTAATTATAAGCTTTTAATTTATACATTGATGACTGTGCAGCACACTGGGCTGAGCTGAGTGCACACAGACTGAGTCACACTGTGTGACTGACTGTGCTGTGTATCGTTTTTTTTTTCAGGCAGAGAACGGATATAGCAGAGAGAAGTGAACGGATATATTATATTAAATAAAAGTTAACTAGCAACTGCACTGGTCACTGACTGTGGTAAACTAACTCTGTCTGCGACTCTGCACAATCTCTCTCTATCTAATCTATCTATCTCTATTCTAATGGAGAGGACGCCAGACACGTCCTCTCCCTATCAATCTCAATGCACGAGTGAAAATGGCGGCGACGCGCGGCTCCTTATATAGAATCCGAGTCTCGCGAGAATCCGACAGCGTCATGATGACGTTCGGGCGCGCTCGGGTTAACCGAGCAAGGCGGGAAGATCCGAGTCGCTCGGACCCGTGGAAAAAAAAGTGAAGTTCGTGCGGGTTCGGATTCAAAGAAACCGAACCCGCTCATCTCTAATTACAATTGGTGTAGTCAGCAGGATGCCACTCAGTAAATTGCACTGAAGTTTGCTCATTTCGGTAGTGTTGATATTTGTTTTGGTAAATCATTGATATATGTTTACAACTTGCAACAGTGTATGCAAATGTGATAATTGCATTGTTTAGCAACAGTGATCATTTGTGAAAATATGTCTCTCAGGGTAGATGGTCAGATTGAAATGATTGTTTGTGACGCAGATACATCTGATAGATGTACAAAGGGGCCATTTGTGCATCTTGCTTATCAACAGTTTTAGGGCCTAATTCAGACCTGATCACAGCAGCAAATGTGTTCTCTAATGGGCAAAACCATGGGGGTGATTCAGATCTGATCGCTGGGCTGCTAAAATTGTTGTGCTGCATTCAGATAGTCACCGCCCAAGGGGAGTGTACATTCGCTGTGCATGTGTGCGATCGCATGTGTACGCTGACCTGCTAAATGTCCCTCGGTCAGCAGACAGCTGCAAATCCGTTTGCACCTCACTCCCCAGTGGCTGGTTTTTACATGAGTGTTCAGTCTGTGTGCAGCCCAGGACTGACTCCTCCAGTGCGATCAGAACGGGCTGATCAGGTCCGGAGCTGACGACACATACCTCCCTGAAATCACTTGGGAACACATATGTTTTCACTGATACGCCCAGAAAATCGTCAGTTACCACCCACAAATGTCCTCTTCCTGTCAATGAGTATGTGAATGGCTGTGCGATTGCATTTGTCGCACCTACTTGTCGCTCAGGGCCGTCTTAACAGCAATGTAGGCCCCTGGGCACAGCAATGCACTGGGCCCCCTACCCATCCTCCAGTGGTCGGGGTGGAGGGTGCTATCAGCGGCAGCTTTGATGTCCCGCGAGCGGTAGGTGTTGTTCTATCTTCCGCTCAGCATGTAGTACCTGTAGCAGTAATTTCTACTAATTACTCCTTTACTGCACAGATAGAGATAAACTGTAGAAGGGGACATTGGGCTGAATGAAGGGGACCCGCCCGGTACATGACTTCCAGGGTGGTAGGGAGTGTTTAATACGTAGGGGAGGGGTGGAGAGTGGAGTGGGTTTAATATTTATCATTTTCTGGTGGGAGGGCAGCTTGCTTGACTGCAGATATCTCATGTTCCTGAAAATATATTTCTTAGCTTTGAATGGGATAAAAAACTAGAGAGTCCCACCTTTTAGGAGGTTCTAGGGACTTGGGGATCAGAGTTCAGGAACCAGAGCAATCCTCCAACGAAAATCTAAAACTGCATATTAGGTGTGTGGAGTTGGAGCAGAGACCAGCTGCTAGAAGGCTGATATCTCTGGTTCTGGGCATAGTAGAGACAAGCTGCCAGTGTCCACCAAAAGGGGAAAGTCACATCTTTTGGAGTATAACCTTAGAAAAACTCTAACTTAGACAGAACCCGAGATATCTAGCTGGGAAGAGCAATTAACAGGCTTGGATGGGGACCACTGCTTTCAAGTCAGATATCTCCGGTTCCCCAGGGCTGTTTTTCAAAAATCTGGTACCCCTGGAAAGAGGGGACCCTCAGCTATCAGGCTAGGTCCCTTATTCTCTTGGGGCCCTTGGGCAAGAGCCCATTGAGCCCATACGAATAGACGGCCCTGTTGTCGCTGACTGGTGATGCCTGTTGTTGTTTGCCGATGCGCATGTCCATCGCGGTGCACACGCATGCACAGTCTATTGCTGATCGCCCGCAAAAATGCACAGCAGCAATCAGATCTGAATCACCCCCCATGTGCACTGCCAGGGGGGGGGGGGGGGGCGCAAATATAACATGTTCAGAGAGAGTTAGATTTGGGTGGTGTGTGTTCAAACTGAAATCTGAATTGCAGTGTAAAAATAAAGCAGCCAGTATTTACCCTGCACAGAAACAAAATAACCCACCCAAATGTAACTCTCTCTGCACATGTTATATCTGCCCCACCTGCAGTGCACATGGGGGGTAATTCCAAGTTGATCACAGCAGGAAATTTTAAGCAGTTGGTAAAAACCATGTGCACTGCAGGAGGGGGGGGGGGGGGGGGGGGGCAGATATAACATGTGCACAGAGAGTTAGATTTGGGTGTGGTGAGTTCAAACTGAAATCTAATTTGCAGTGTAAAAATAAAGCAGCCAGTATTTACCCTGCACAGAAACAAAATAACCCACCCCAATCTAACTCTCTCAGCAAATGTTATATCTACCCCCACTGCAGTGCACATGGTTTTGCCCAACTACTAAAAAATTTCCTGCTGCGATCAACTTGGAATTACCCCCATGGGTGGTCATTCCGAGTTGTTCGCTCGGTAATTTTCTTCGCATCGCAGCGATTTTCTGCTAATTGCGCATGCGCAATGTTCACACTGCGACTGCGCCAAGTAAATTTGCTATGCAGTTTGGAATTTTACTCACGGCATTACGAGGTTTTTTCTTCGTTCTGATGATCGGTGTGATTGACAGGAAGTGGGTGTTTCTGGCCGGAAACTGTCCGTTTTATGGGTGTGTGTGAAAAAACGCTGCCGTTTCTGGGAAAAACGCGGGAGTGGCTGGGGAAACGGGGGAGTGTCTGGGCGAACGCTGGGAGTGTTTGTGACGTCAAACCAGGAACGAAACTGACTGAACTGATCGCAGATGCCGAGTAAGTGTGGAGCTACTCAGAAACTGCTAAGAAGTGTCTATTCGCAATTCTGCTAATCTTTCGTTCGCAATTTTACTATGCTAAGATTCATTCCCAGTAG
Organism: Pseudophryne corroboree; assembly: GCF_028390025.1. Lineage (NCBI taxonomy): Eukaryota > Metazoa > Chordata > Amphibia > Anura > Myobatrachidae > Pseudophryne > Pseudophryne corroboree. The sequence continues at coordinate 650,823,839 of NC_086446.1, read as the reverse complement.
GCGGCGGCTTAGCGTGTGCAAAGCTGCTAAAAGCAGCTTGCGAGCGAACAACTCGGAATGAGGGCCATGGTTTTGCCCATTATAGAACAAATTTGCTGCTGCAATCAGGTCTGAATTAGGCCCACACTTTGGTAAACCCCAACCAAACTACAGCTCAGTTAAAGTGTCAATTTTTATTGGAACTAAAGTCTTTTAATTACATGCAATGGGTGTTATTAATTATATTTCAAAAGGACACAGAGTTTAAGGATAAAATCATGTTTGAATATTTGCAACAAATTAAAGATTTGATTTAAAGTAAGAATTCCTAGTTTGGAAAACAGAGGGACAAGACAAATTGATGATGGGATGCCTATTCAATTTGTTTGCATAGAATGTTTACAAACAACAGTAGATTATTAGGACATAGTTGAAACTTCATACAGAACAAAAGATGTTGAACTACGCAGGCAACAGTGTCGCGTCACATTACTATAACCACCAGCTGATAGCCAGAGTCACCGCCGTGTGCAGCATGGACAGTAGCTAGATGGGCAGAACTGTCATTTTAGGCACACATCTGGTAGCCCCAGGTTCATATTGACGGTGAGCTGTTCCTCTGCAGCGTGTCGGTCGTCATTCATGCACCTTCATAGCCGACGTTAATCGTTCATATCAGAGGTCACATCAGTTTGTCGCAATGGGGCTATTTGCCCTGACACAATACACCTTCACCACAGCAGAACGCGAACGCACTGTTTCAGAAATACTGCCACCCTTGGCCCGAAAGCTGATAATCATCCCCTTTTGCAACTATCGGCCTATCGTATACCTTATATACCTACCAAGCCAGCGTATGACACGTGACGTACCGTCAAAAGTATGAGGTTGTCATAATAATGTGACTCAACTCTGTAGATGCAGTTCAGATAGTGAAGAATTCAGGGAGGCTATCCAGAGTTAGGAGGGGCTGATGCTGATACCCACAGATGAGAAAGCGAGATTTCACGAACTGCAGGTGTGAAGGGGGGTTTGAGTTACAAAGCCCAGCAGATACGGAGGGGGCTGGGAATTGCTTTATCATTCAGAGTATCATAGGCACAGCCCAAACTGTGATACAAATTTGTCAGTTAGAAATGACATTTAAGCCCTGTATACACTCGGTGACATACTAGAAGATATGAACAATAACAATCTTTTTTTTAAAAAAATCTATCATTCATATTGTCCTGTGTGTATGGATGAACGATTAACGAGTGGGGTAATTCAAAGTTGATTGCAGCAGGAATTTTGTTAGCAGTTGGGCAAAACCATGGGGGTAATTCCAAGTTGATCGCAGCAGGATATTTTGTAGCAGTTGGGCAAAACCATGGGGGTAATTCCAAGTTGATCGCAGCAGGATATTTTGTAGCAGTTGGGCAAAACCATGTGCACTGCAGGGGAGGCAGATATAACATGTGTAGAGAGAGTTAGATTTGGATGTGGTGTGTTCAATCTGCAATCTAATTTGCAGTGTAAAAATAAAGCAGCCAGTACTTACCCTGCACAGAAACAAAATAACTCACCCAAATCTAACTCTCTCTGCACATGTTATATCTGCCTATCCTGCAGTGCACATGGTTTTGCCCAACTGCTAACAAATTTGCTGCAGCGATCAACTCAGAAATAAGCCCAATGCGCGCACCCGTGGGTCGTTCTCGTTCATCCATGATCAACCGAACATGCAGCTCAATGTTAATTATAGTGATGTGCACCGGAAATTTTTCGGGTTTTGGTTTTGGATTTGGTTCCGCAGCCGTGTTTTGGATTCGGACGCGTTTTGGCAAAACCTCCCTGAAATTTTTTTGTCGGATTCGGGTGTGTTTTGGATTCGGTGTTTTTTTACAATAAAACCTCAAAAACAGCTTAAATCATAGAATTTGGGGGTCATTTTGATCCCATAGTATTATTAACCTCAATAACCATAATTTACACTCATTTCCAGTCTACTCTGAACACCTCACACCTCACAATATTATTTTTAGTCCTAAAATTTGCACCAAGGTCGCTGGATGACTAAGCTAAGCGACCCAAGTGGCCGACACAAACACCTGGCCCATCTAGGAGTGGCACTGCAGTGTCAGACAGGATGGCAGATTAAAAAAATTGTCCCCAAACAGCACATGATGCAAAGAAAAAAAGAGGCACAATGAGGTAGCTGTGTGACTAAGCTAAGCGACCCAAGTGGCCGACACAAGCACCTGGCCCATCTAGGAGTGGCACTGCAGTGTCAGACAGGATGGCAGATTAAAAAAATTGTCCCCAATCAGCACATGATGCAAAGAAAAATAGAGGCGCAATGAGGTAGCTGTGTGACTAAGTTAAGTGACCCAAGTGGCCGACACAAACACCTGGCCCATCTAGGAGTGGCACTGCAGTGTCAGACAGGATGGCACTTCAAAAAAATAGTCCCCAAACAGCACATGATGCAAAGAAAAAAAGAGGAGCAATGAGAAAGCTGTGTGACTAAGCTAAGCGACCCAAGTGGCCGAAACAAACTCCTGGCCCATCTAGGAGGGGCACTGCAGTGTCAGACAGGATGGCAGATTAAAAAAATTGTCCAGAAACAGCACATGATGCAAATAAAAAAAGAGGCGCAATGAGGTAGCTATGTGACTAAGCTAAGCGACCCAAGTGGCCGACACAAACACCTGGCCCATCTAGGAGTGGCACTGCAGTGTCAGACAGGATGGCACTTCAATAAAATAGTCCCCAAACAGCACATGATGCAAAGAAAAAAAGAGGCGCAATGAGGTAGCTGTGTGACTAAGCTAAGCGACCCAAGTGGCCGACACAAACACCTGGCCCATCTAGTAGTGGCACTGCAGTGTCAGACAGGATGGCACTTCAAAAAAATAGTCCCCAAACAGCACATGATGCAAATAAAAAAGAGGCGCAATGAGGTAGTTGTGTGACTGAGCTAAGCGACCCAAGTGGCCGACACAAACACCTGGCCCATCTAGGAGTGGCACTGCAGTGTCAGACAGGATGGCACTTCAAAAAAATAGTCCCCAAACAGCACATGATGCAAAGAAAAAAAGAGGCGCAATGAGGTAGCTGTGTGACTAAGTTAAGTGACCCAAGTGGCCGACACAAACACCTGGCCCATCTAGGAGTGGCACTGCAGTGTCAGAGAGGATGGCAGATTAAAAAAATAGTCCCCAAACAGCACATGATGCAAAGAAAAAAAGAGGCGCAATGAGGTAGCTGTGTGACTAAGCTGAGCGACCCAAGTGGCCGACACAAACACCTGGCCCATCTAGGAGTGGCACTGCAGTGTCAGACAGGATGGCACTTTAAAAAAATAGTCCCCAAACAGCACATGATGCAAAGAAAAAAAGAGGCGCAATGAGGTAGCTGTGTGACTAAGTTAAGTGACCCAAGTGGCCGACACAAACACCTGGCCCATCTAGGAGTGGCACTGCAGTGTCAGAGAGGATGGCAGATTAAAAAAATAGTCCCCAAACAGCACATGATGCAAAGAAAAAAGAGGCGCAATGAGGTAGCTGTGTGACTAAGCTAAGCGACCCAAGTGGCCGACACAAACACCTGGCCCATCTAGGAGGGGCACTGCAGTGTCAGACAGGATGGCAGATTAAAAAAATTGTCCAGAAACAGCACATGATGCAAATAAAAAAAGAGGCGCAATGAGGTAGCTATGTGACTAAGCTAAGCGACCCAAGTGGCCGACACAAACACCTGGCCCATCTAGGAGTGGCACTGCAGTGTCAGACAGGATGGCACTTCAATAAAATAGTCCCCAAACAGCACATGATGCAAAGAAAAAAAGAGGCGCAATGAGGTAGCTGTGTGACTAAGCTAAGCGACCCAAGTGGCCGACACAAACACCTGGCCCATCTAGTAGTGGCACTGCAGTGTCAGACAGGATGGTACTTAAAAAAAATAGTCCCCAAACAGCACATGATGCAAAGAAAAAAAGTGGCGCAATGAGGTAGCTGTGTGACTAAGCTAAGCGACCCAAGTGGCCGACACAAACACCTGGCCCATCTAGGAGTGGCACTGCAGTGTCAGACAGGATGGCAGATTAAAAAAATAGTCCCCAAACAGCACATGATGCAAAGAAAAAAAGAGGCGCAATGAGGTAGCTATGTGACTAAGCTAAGCGACCCAAGTGGCCGACACAAACACCTGGCCCATCTAGGAGTGGCATTGCAGTGTCAGACAGGATGGCACTTCAAAAAATAGTCTCCAAACAGCACATGATGCAAAGAGAAATGAAAGAAAAAAGAGGTGCAAGATGGAATTGTCCTTGGGCCCTCCCACCCACCTTTATGTTGTATAAACAGGACATGCACACTTTAACAAACCCATCATTTCAGTGACAGGGTCTGCCACACAACTGTGACTGAAATGACTGGTTGGTTTGGGCCCCCACCAAAAAAGAAGCAATCAATCTCTCCTTGCACAAACTGGCTCTACAGAGGCAAGATGTCCACCTCCTCCTCATCGTCCGATTCCTCACCCCTTTCTCTGTGTACATCCCCCTCCTCACAGATTATTAATTCGTCCCCACTGGAATCCACCATCTCAGGTCCCTATGTACTTTCTGGAGGCAATTGCTGGTGAATGTCTCCACGGAGGAATTGATTATAATTCATTTTGATGAACATCATCTTCTCCACATTTTCTGAAAGTAACCTCGTACGCCGATTGCTGACAAGGTGAGCGGCTGCACTAAACACTCTTTCGGAGTACACACTGGAGGGGGGGCAACTTAGGTAAAATAAAGCCAGTTTGTGCAAGGGCCTCCAAATTGCCTCTTTTTCCTGCCAGTATACATACGGACTGTCTGACGTGCCTACTTGGATGCGGTCACTCATATAATCCTCCACCATTCTTTCAATGGTGACAGAATCATATGCAGTGACAGTAGACGACATGTCAGTAATCGTTGGCAGGTCCTTCAGTCCAGACCAGATGTCAGCACTCGCTCCAGACTGCCCTGCATCACCGCTAGCGGGTGGGCTCGGAATTCTTAGCCTTTTCCTCGCAGCCCCAGTTGCGGGAGAATGTGAAGGAGGAGCTGTTGACGGGTCACGTTCCGCTTGACTTGACAATTTTCTCACCAGCAGGTCTTTGAACCTCTGCAGACTTGTGTCTGCCGGAAAGAGAGATCCAACATAGGTTTTAAATCTAGGATCGAGCACGGTGGCCAAAATGTAGTGCTCTGATTTCAACAGATTGACCACCCGTGAATCCTGGTTAAGCGAATTAAGGGCTCCATCCACAAGTCCCACATGCCTAGCGGAATCGCTCTGTTTTAGCTCCTCCTTCAATCTCTCCAGCTTCTTCTGCAAAAGCCTGATGAGGGGAATGACCTGACTCAGGCTGGCAGTGTCTGAACTGACTTCACGTGTGGCAAGTTCAAAGGGTTGCAGAACCTTGCACAACGTTGAAATCTTTCTCCACTGCGCTTGAGTCAGGTGCATTCCCCCTCCTTTGCCTATATCATAGGTAGCTGTATAGGCTTGAATGGCCTTTTGCTGCTCCTCCATCCTCTGAAGCATATAGAGGGTTGAATTCCACCTCGTTACCACCTCTTGCTTCAGATGATGGCAGGGCAGGTTCAGGAGTGTTTGCTGGTGCTCCAGTCTTTGGCACGCGGTGGCTGAAAGCCGAAAGTGGCCCGCAATTCTTCGGGCCACCGACAGCATCTCTTGCATGCCCCTGTCGTTTTTAAAATAATTCTGCACCACCAAATTCAATGTATGTGCAAAACATGGGACGTGCTGGAATTTGCCCAGATGTAATGCACGCACAATATTGGTGGCGTTGTCCGATGTCACAAATCCCCAGGAGAGTCCAATTGGGGTAAGCCATTCTGCGATGATGTTCCTCAGTTTCCGTAAGAGGTTGTCAGCTGTGTGCCTTTTATGGAAAGCGGTGATACAAAGCGTAGCTTGCCTAGGAACGAGTTGGCGTTTGCGAGATGCTGCTACTGGTGCCGCCGCTGCTGTTCTTGCTGCGGGAGGTAATACATCTACCCAGTGGCCTGTCACAATCATATAGTCCTGAGTCTGCCTTGGTCCACTTGTCCACATGTCCGTGGTTAAGTGGACATTGGGTACAACTGCATTTTTTAGGACACTGGTGACTCTTTTTCTGACGTCTGTGTACATTTTCGATATCGCCTGCCTAGAGAAATGGAACCTAGATGGTATTTGGTACCGGGGACACAGTACCTCAATCAATTCTCTAGTTCCTTGTGAATTAACGGTGGATACCGGAAACACGTTTCTAACCACCCAGGCCTGAGTTATCCGCTTTGCAGCAGGATTACTGCTGTGATATTTCATCTTCCTCGCAAAGGACTGTTGAACAGTCAATTGCTTACTGGAAGTAGTACAAGTGGTCTTCCGACTTCCCCTCTGGGATGACGATCGACTCCCAGCAGCAACAACAGCAGCGCCAGCAGCAGTAGGCGTTACACTCAAGGATGCATCGGAGGAATCCCAGGCAGGAGAGGACTCGTCAGACTTGACAGTGACATGGCCTGCAGGACTATTAGCTTTGGTGGTGTGGTTTGCAAGAGCTTGGTTACAAGAGGAAGGGATTTAGTTGGCAGTGGACTGCTTCAGCTGTCACCCAAAGTTTTTGAACTTGTCAATGACTTCTGATGAATGCGCTCCAGGTGACGTATAAGGGAGGATGTTACTAGGTGGTTAACGTCCTTACCCCTACTTATTACAGCTTGACAAAGGCAACACACGGCTTGACACCAGTTGTCCGCATTTCTGTTGAAATAATTTCACACGAAGAGGTGAATTTTTTTGTATTTTGACCGGGCATGTCATTGGCCATATTCGTCCCATGGACAACAGGTGTCTCCCCGGGTGCCTGACTTAAACAAACCACCTCACCATCAGTATCCTCCTTGTCAATTTCCTCCCCAGCACCAGCAACACCCATATCCTCATCCTGGTGTACTTCAACAGTGACATCTTCAATTTGACTATCAGGAACTGGACTGCGGGTGCTCCTTCCAGCACTTGCAGGGGGCGTGCAAATGGTGGAAGGCACCACCTCTTCCCGTCCAGTGTTCGGAAGGTCAGGCATCGCAACCGACACAATTGGACTCTCCTTGGGGATTTGTGATTTTGAAGAACGCACAGTTCTTTGCTGTGCTTTTGCCATCTTAAGTCTTTTAAGTTTTCTAGCAGGAGGATGAGTGCTTCCATCCTCATGTGAAGCTGACCCACTAGTCATGAGGAACATAGGAGAGGGCCTCAGCCGTTCCTTGCCACTTCGTGTCATAAATGGCATATTGGCAAGTTTACGCTTCTCCTCAGACGATTTTAATTTAGATTTTTGGGTCATTTTACTGAACTTTTGTTTTTTGGATTTTACATGCTCTCTACTATGACATTGGGCATCGGTCTTGGTAGACGACGTTGATAGCATTTCATCGTCTCGGCCATGACTAGTGGCAGCAGCTTCAGCATGAGGTGGAAGTGGATCTTGATCTTTCCCTATTTTACCCTCCACATTTTTGTTCTCCATTTTTTAATGTGTGGAATTATATTCCAGTAATATATTTATCAATAGCAATGGCCTACTACTATATATACTGCGCACAAAAACTTAAATGCACCACAGGTATGGATGGATAGTATACTTGACGACACAGAGGTAGGTAGAGCAGTGGCCTACTGTACCGTACTGCTATATATTATATAAACTGGTGGCCAGCAAACTGTGCAAAACTGAAATGCACCACAGGTATGGATGGATAGTATACTTGACGACACAGAGGTAGGTAGAGCAGTGGCCTACTGTACCATACTGCTATATATTATATATACTGGTGGTCAGCAAACTGTGCAAAACTGAAATGCACCACAGGTATGGATGGATAGTATACTTGACGACACTGAGGTAGGTAGAGCAGTGGCCTACTGTACCGTACTGCTATATATTATATATACTGGTGGTCAGCAAACTGCAAAACTGAAATGCATCACAGGTATGGATGGATAGTATACTTGACGACACAGAGGTAGGTAGAGCAGTGGCCTACTGTACCGTACTGCTATATATTATATACTAGTAGTCAACAAACTGTGCAAAACTTAAATGCACCACAGGTATGGATGGATAGTATACTTGACGACACAGAGTTAGGTAGAGCAGTGGCCTACTGTACCGTACTGCTATATACAGTGCCGTTTCTGGAGGCGGGCGAGCCGTGCAACCGCACGGGGCGCCCACCGCGGCACTTCCTAAGTACTTTCAAACCCCCCTCCCCTTTCCTCCCGAGTGCCAAGCTCGGGGGCGGGGTTTCGCGGAATGACGCGTTTGCGTCGTGACGTCACGACGCAATCGCGTCATTCTGCGAAACCCCGCCCCCCGAGCTGGGCACTTGGGAGGAGGGAGTAGGGGGAGCCAAGCCGCCCAGCGCTGCGCAGATGAGGGAGAGGCGGCTGAAGAGCGGGAAGAACCCTTCAAATGTAAGTCAGCCCCTCTCTCTCTCTCCCTCCCCCCCCCCCCCACCTGCCGTACTGTGTAAAATGGGGACACTTGTCTGCCGGAATGTGTAAAATAGGGACACTTGTCTGCCGGAATGTGTAAAATGGGGACACCTGTCTGCTGGAATGTGTAAAATGGGGACACTTGCCTGCCGGAATGTGTAAAATAGGGACACCCGTCTGCCGGAATGTGTAAAATGGGGGCACGTGCCTGCCGCAATGTGTAAAATGGGGACACTTTCCTGCCGCAATGTGTAAAATGGGGGCACTTTCCTGTCGCAATGTGTAAAATGGGGATACTTGCCTGCCGTACTGTGTAAAATGGGGGCACGTGCCTGCCGCAATGTGTAAAATGGGGACACTTGCCTGTTGTACTGTGTAAAATGGGGACACTTTCCTGACGCAATGTGTAAAATGGGGGCACATGCCTGCCGCAATGTGTAAAATGGGGGCACGTGCCTGCCGCAATGTGTAAAATGGTGGCACTTGCCTACCGTGCTGTGTAAAATGGGGACACCTGTCTGCTGTAATGTGTAAAATGAGGACTGGTTTTTTTTTTATCCTGTGGTGGCCGTGATGATGAGATCAGATGATGCCACGCCCATCTTAACAAAGCCATGCCCATTTTAATGAGGTCACGCCCCCTTTGCGCGTGCATACTTTCCCTCTTTATATCTTTGGGGATGACGCATTTTTTTCTTAGGTGAATGGGGGGGGGGGGGCGCATTTTTAAATCTCGCACTGGGAGCCAAATTGTCTAGAAACGGCCCTGGCTATATATTATATATACTGGTGGTCAGCAAACTGTGCAAAACTGAAATGCACCACAGGTATGGATGGATAGTATACTTGACGACACAGAGGTAGATAGAGCAGTGGCCTACTGTACCGTACTGCTATATATTATATATACTGGTGGTCAGCAAACTGTGCAAAACTGAAATGCACCACAGGTATGGATGGATAGTATACTTGACGACACAGAGGTAGGTAGAGCAGTGGCCTACTGTACCGTACTGCTATATATTATATATACTGGTGGTCAGCAAACTGCAAAACTAAAATGCACCACAGGTATGGATGGATAGTATACTTGACGACACAGAGGTAGGTAGAGCAGTGGCCTACTGTACCATACTGCTATATATTATATACGGGTGGTCAGCAAACTGTACAAAACTGAAATGCACCACAGGTATGGATGGATAGTATACTTGATGACACAGACTTAGGTAGAGCAGTGGCCTACTGTACCGTACTGCTATATACAGTGCCGTTTCTGGAGGCGGGCGAGCCGTGCAACCACACGGGACGCCCGCCGCGGCACTTCCTAAGTGCTTTCAAACCCCCCTCCCCTCTCCTCCCGAGTGCCCAGCTCGGGGGCGGGGTTTCGCGGAATGACGCGTTTGCGTCGTGACGTCACAACGCAATTGCGTCATTCTGCGAAACCCCGCCCCCCGAGCTGGGCACTTGGGAGGAGGGAGAAGGGGGAGCCAAGCCACCCAGCGCTGCGCAGATGAGGGAGAGGCGGCTGAAGAGCGGGAAGAACCGCTTCAATGTAAGTCAGCCCCTCTCTCTCTCTCCCCCCCCCCCCCCCACCTGCCGTACTGTGTAAAATGGGGACACTTGTCTGCCGGAATGAATAAAATAGGGACACTTGTCTGCCGGAATGTGTAAAATGGGGACACCTGTCTGCTGGAATGTGTAAAATGGGGACACTTGCCTGCCGGAATGTGTAAAATAGGGACACCCGTCTGCCGGAATGTGTAAAATGGGGACACTTGCCTGCCATACTGTGTAAAATGGGGGCACGTGCCTGCCGCAATGTGTAAAATGGGGATACTTGCCTGTTGTACTGTGTAAAATGGGGGCACGTGCCTACCGCAATGTGTAAAATGGGGATACTTGCCTGTTGTACTGTGTAAAATGGGGGCACGTGCCTGCCGCAATGTGTAAAATGGAGACACTTTCCTGACGCAATGTGTAAAATGGGGGCACGTGCCTGCCGCAATGTGTAAAATGGGGGCACGTGCCTGCCGCAATGTGTAAAATGGTGGCACTTGCCTACCGTGCTGTGTAAAATGGGGACACCTGTCTGCTGTAATGTGTAAAATGAGGACTGTTTTTTTTTTTATCCTGTGGTGGCCGTGATGATGAGATCAGATGATGCCACGCCCATCTTAACAAAGCCATGCCCATTTTAATGAGGCCACGCCCCCTTTGTGCGTGCATACTTTTCCTCTTTATATCTTTGGGGATGACGCATTTTTTTCTTAGGTGAATGGGGGGGGGGGGGGCGCATTTTTAAATCTCGCACTGGGAGCCAAATTGGCTAGAAACGGCTCTGGCTATATATTATATATACTGGTGGTCAGCAAACTGTGCAAAACTGAAATGCACCACAGGTATGGATGGATAGTATACTTGACGACACAGAGGTAGGTAGAGCAGTGGCCTACTGTACCGTACTGCTATATATTATATATACTGGTGGTCAGCAAACTGCAAAACTAAAATGCACCACAGGTATGGATGGATAGTATACTTGACGACACAGAGGTAGGTAGAGCAGTGGCCTACTGTACCATACTGCTATATATTATATACGGGTGGTCAGCAAACTGTACAAAACTGAAATGCACCACAGGTATGGATGGATAGTATACTTGATGACACAGACTTAGGTAGAGCAGTGGCCTACTGTACCGTACTGCTATATACAGTGCCGTTTCTGGAGGCGGGCGAGCCGTGCAACCACACGGGACGCCCGCCGCGGCACTTCCTAAGTGCTTTCAAACCCCCCTTCCCTCTCCTCCCGAGTGCCCAGCTCGGGGGCGGGGTTTCGCGGAATGACGCGTTTGCGTCGTGACGTCACAACGCAATTGCGTCATTCTGCGAAACCCCGCCCCCCGAGCTGGGCACTTGGGAGGAGGGAGAAGGGGGAGCCAAGCCACCCAGCGCTGCGCAGATGAGGGAGAGGCGGCTGAAGAGCGGGAAGAACCGCTTCAATGTAAGTCAGCCCCTCTCTCTCTCTCCCCCCCCCCCCCCCACCTGCCGTACTGTGTAAAATGGGGACACTTGTCTGCCGGAATGAATAAAATAGGGACACTTGTCTGCCGGAATGTGTAAAATGGGGACACCTGTCTGCTGGAATGTGTAAAATGGGGACACTTGCCTGCCGGAATGTGTAAAATAGGGACACCCGTCTGCCGGAATGTGTAAAATGGGGGCACGTGCCTGCCGCAATGTGTAAAATGGGGACACTTTCCTGCCGCAATGTGTAAAATGGGGGCACTTTCCTGTCGCAATGTGTAAAATGGGGACACTTGCCTGCCATACTGTGTAAAATGGGGGCACGTGCCTGCCGCAATGTGTAAAATGGGGATACTTGCCTGTTGTACTGTGTAAAATGGGGGCACGTGCCTGCCGCAATGTGTAAAATGGAGACACTTTCCTGACGCAATGTGTAAAATGGGGGCACGTGCCTGCCGCAATGTGTAAAATGGGGGCACGTGCCTGCCGCAATGTGTAAAATGGTGGCACTTGCCTACCGTGCTGTGTAAAATGGGGACACCTGTCTGCTGTAATGTGTAAAATGAGGACTGTTTTTTTTTTTATCCTGTGGTGGCCGTGATGATGAGATCAGATGATGCCACGCCCATCTTAACAAAGCCATGCCCATTTTAATGAGGCCACGCCCCCTTTGTGCGTGCATACTTTTCCTCTTTATATCTTTGGGGATGACGCATTTTTTTCTTAGGTGAATGGGGGGGGGGGGGGGCGCATTTTTAAATCTCGCACTGGGAGCCAAATTGGCTAGAAACGGCTCTGGCTATATATTATATATACTGGTGGTCAGCAAACTGTGCAAAACTGAAATGCACCACAGGTATTGATGGATAGTATACTTGACGACACAGAGGTAGATAGAGCAGTGGCCTACTGTACCGTACTGCTATATATTATATATACCGGTGGTCAGCAAACTGTGCAAAACTGAAATGCACCACAGGTATGGATGGATAGTATACTTGATGACCAGTGGCGTAACTAGAAATTTTTCTCCCCCAAGCCAAAAAATTTTTGGCGCCCCCCCCCCCCCCCCCCCCCGCTGCATAACTGGGAGCAAGAAAGGGACAAATATGCGCGCGCCGAAGGCGCGCGCTGCAAAAAAAGGGGCGTGGTTTTGTTGGAATGGGCGTGGTTTCTCGTAAAGGGGCGTGGTATTGCAGGAAAAGACTACCTTATACCCCAGTTTTGCAACCTGCACGCCCAGACGTTAGCCACCACAGGAAAGAAAAATAATCCTGATTCATGCCCCTTACATTATTTGTCATTTTTCCTCCTTATAGTAATGCCCAGTATACATTATGCCACATACTGCAATGGCCCTTAGACATTATGCCGCACACAACAATGCACATGACACAATATGCACACACTGTAATGCCCCCGACACATTATGCCACACACCGTAATGCCCCCGACACATTATGACAGGAATCGCAATGCCCGTTATACATTATGCTACACACTGCAATGCCCCTGATACATTATAGCACATACAATGCCTGTGACACATTATGACACACACCGCAATGACCTTGAGACATTATACCACAATGCCCGTGATATAGTATACCATACACCGTAATGCCTGTGACACATACCGCAATGCCCTGCCCGTTATACCCTATGCCACACACCGCAATGCCCGTTATGTATTATGCCACACTGCAATGACCCTGAGACATTATACCACATACCACAATGCCCGTGATATAGTATACCACACACCGTAATGCCTGACACATTATGACACACACCGCAATGTCCGTGATACATTATGCCACACACTGCAATGACCCTGAGACATTATACCACATATCACAATGCCCGCGATATAGTATACCATACACCGTAATGCCTGTGACACATTATGACACACACCACAATGTCCGTGATACATTATGCCACACACCGTAATGCCCATTACACATTAAGTCCTACAGTAAGGCTTCTAATTACTTTTCAATTACCTTCTCGTTGTCAGGGGTTTCATGCACTGGGTGTCATGCTCGTTGCCAGGTGTTTCATGCACTGGGTGTCATGCTCGTTGTCAGGTGTTTCATGCACTGGGTGTCATGCTCGTTGCTAGGAGGTAGTCCTTGTTGCTAGGGCTGTGCTCCCAGTGCCACATATGTCCCCAGTGCCAGATATTTCCCCACGGTGCCAGGTACTCACATGCCCCCGGTGCCAAATATAGCCCCCCCCCCCATGTGCCAGGTACACATATACCCCCCCAGTGCCAGATATGCCCCCAGTGCCAGATATTCCCCCCCAGTGCCACATATGCCCCCAGTGCCAGATATTCCCCCCATGCCAGATATGCCGCCAGTGCCATATATTCCCCCCCAGTGCCACATATGCCCCCAGTGCCAGATATTCCCCCAGTGCCAGATATGCCGCCAGTGCCATATATTCCCCCCGAGTGCCATATATCCCCAGTGACAGATATTCCCCCCCAGTGCCAGATATTCTCCCCCAGTGCCATATAAGCCCCAGGGCCAGATATTCCCTCCCAGTGCCAGATATCCCCCCCCCCCCCCAGTGCCACATATCCACCCCGTGCCAGATATCCCCCCCCCAGTGCCATATATGCCCCAGTGCCAGATATCCCCCCCAGTGCCAGACATCCCCCCCCCCCAGTGCGATATGCCCTAGTGCCAGATATCCCCCCCCCCCCCCAGTGCCATATATGCCCCAGTGCCAGATATCCCCCCCCCCCTTCCCCAGTGCCAGATATGCCCTAGTGCCAGATATCCCCCGCCCCCCCCCCCACAGTGTCATATATGCCCCAGTGCCGGATATCCCCCCTAGTGCCTGACATCCCCCCCCCAATGGCCATATATTCCCCGGTGCCAGACACCCTCTCCTCTCTCCCCCCCCGTGACAGATATGCCGCAGTGCAGCCGCCGCTTGTTGGAGAACTTGGAGGGACACGGCGGGCGCAGCGTGTGCCTCTCCTGTGTCCCTCCTGAGTCCTGCATCATCTCCGGCGGCCGCGGGTCTGATAGGGGGAAGTGCCGTCCGTGAGCTCTAATTGGCTCACGGACGGCACTTCCCCCTATTAGACCCGCGGGCCGCCGGAGATGATGCAGGGCTCAGGAGGGACACAGGATAGGCACACGCTGCGCCCGCCGTGTCCCTCCAATAAAGCAGACTGACATGCGGACGTTCGTCCGCATGTCAGTCTGCTGTAATCAGTGGCGCCCCCGCAGCCCCTCGCCCCCAAGCCACCGCGAGGACTGCGGGGGCAGTAGTTACGCCACTGTTGATGACACAGAGGTAGGTAGAGCAGTGGCCTACTGTACCGTACTGCTATATATTATATACTGGTGGTCAGCAAACTGTGCAAAACTGAAATGCACCACAGGTATGGATGGATAGTATACTTGATGACACAGAGGTAGGTAGAGCAGTGGCCTACTGTACCGTACTGCTATATATTATATATACTGGTGGTCAGCAAACTGTGCAAAACTGAAATGCACCACAGGTATGGATGGCTAGTATACTTGACGACACAGAGGTAGGTAGAGCAGTGGCCTACTGTACCATACTGCTATATATTATATACTGGTGGTCAGCAAACTGTGCAAAACTGAAATGCACCACAGGTATGGATGGATAGTATACTTGACGACACAGAGGTAGGTAGAGCAGTGGCCTACTGTACCGTACTTCTATACAGGTTGAGTATCCCTTATCCAAAATGCTTGGGACCAGAGGTATTTTGGAAATTGGATTTTTCCATTTTTTGTAATAATTAGATACCATAATGAGATCTTATGATGATGGAACCTAAATCTAAGCACAGAATGCATTTGTTTTACATGTACACCCTAAACACACAGCCTGAAGGTAATATTAGCCAATATGTTTTATAACTTTGTGCATTAAACAAAGTGTGTGTACATTCACACATTTCATTTATGTTTCATATACACCTTATATACACAGCCTGAAGGTCATTTAATACATTATTAATAACTTTGTGTATTAAACAAAGTTTGTGTACATTGAGCCATCAAAAAACAAAGGTTTCACTATCTCACTCTCACTCAAAAAAGTCCGTATTTCGGAATATTCCGTATTTCGGAATATTTGGATATGGGATACTCAACCTGTATATTATATACTGGTGGTCAGCAAACTGTGCAAAACTGAAATGCACCACAGGTATGGATGGATAGTATACTTGACGACACAGAGGTAGGTAGAGCAGTGGCCTTCTGTACCGTACTGCTATTTATTATATATACTGGTGGTCAGCAAACTGTGCAAAACTGAAATTCACCACAGGTATGGATGGATAGTATACTTGACGACATAGAGGTAGGTAGAGCAGTGGCCTACTGTACCATAATGCTATATATTATATACTGGTGGTCAACAAACTGTGCAAAACTGAAATGCACCACAGGTATGGATGGATAGTATACTTGACGACACAGAGGTAGGTAGAGCAGTGGCCTACTGTACCGTACTGCTATAAATTATATATACTGGTGGTCAGCAAACTGTGCAAAACTGAAATGCACCACAGGTATGGATGGATAGTATACTTCACGACACAGAGGTAGGTAGAGCAGTGGCCTTCTGTACCATACTGCTATATATTATATACCGGTGGTCAGCAAACTGTGCAAAACTGAAATGCACCACAGGTATGGATGGATAGTATACTTGATGACACAGAGATAGGTAGAGCAGTGGCCTACTGTACCGTACTGCTATATATTATATATACTGGTGGTCAGCAAACTGTGCAAAACTGAAATGCACCACAGGTATGGATGGATAGTATACTTGACGACACAGAGGTAGGTAGAGCAGTGGCCTACTGTACCATACTGCTATATATTATATACTGGTGGTCAGCAAACTGTGCAAAACTGAAATGCACCACAGGTATGGATGGATAGTATACTTGACGACACAGAGGTAGGTAGAGCAGTGGCCTACTGTACCGTACTGCTATACAGGTTGAGTATCCCTTATCCAAAATGCTTGGGACCAGAGGTATTTTGGATATTGGATTTTTCCATTTTTTGTCATAATTAGATACCATAATGAGATCTTATGATGATGGAACCTAAATCTAAGCACAGAATGCATTTGTTTTACATGTACACCATAAACACACAGCCTGAAGGTAATATTAGCCAATATGTTTTATAACTTTGTGCATTAAACAAAGTGTGTGTACATTCACACATTTCATTTATGTTTCATATACACCTTATATACACAACCTGAAGGTCATTTAATACATTATTAATAACTTTGTGTATTAAACAAAGTTTGTGTACATTGAGCCATCAAAAAACAAAGGTTTCACTATCTCACTCTCACTCAAAAAAGTCCGTATTTCGGAATATTCCGTATTTCGGAATATTTGGATATGGGATACTCAACCTGTATATTATATACTGGTGGTCAGCAAACTGTGCAAAACTGAAATGCACCACAGGTATGGATGGATAGTATACTTGACGACACAGAGGTAGGTAGAGCAGTGGCCTTCTGTACCGTACTGCTATTTATTATATATACTGGTGGTCAGCAAACTGTGCAAAACTGAAATTCACCACAGATATGGATGGATAGTATACTTGACGACATAGAGGTAGGTAGAGCAGTTGCCTACTGTACCATACTGCTATATATTATATACTGGTGGTCAACAAACTGTGCAAAACTGAAATGCACCACAGGTATGGATGGATAGTATACTTGACGACACAGAGGTAGGTAGAGCAGTGGCCTACTGTACCGTACTGCTATAAATTATATATACTGGTGGTCAGCAAACTGTGCAAAACTGAAATGCACCACAGGTATGGATGGATAGTATACTTCACGACACAGAGGTAGGTAGAGCAGTGGCCTACTGTACCATACTGCTATATATTATATACTGGTGGTCAGCAAACTGTGCAAAACTGAAATGCACCACAGGTATGGATGGATAGTATACTTGACGACACAGAGGTAGGTAGAGCAGTGGCCTACTGTACCGTACTTCTATACAGGTTGAGTATCCCTTATCCAAAATGCTTGGGACCAGAGGTATTTTGGAAATTGGATTTTTCCATTTTTTTTAATAATTAGATACCATAATGAGATCTTATGATGATGGAACCTAAATCTAAGCACAGAATGCATTTGTTTTACATGTACACCCTAAACACACATCCTGAAGGTAATATTAGCCAATATGTTTTATAACTTTGTGCATTAAACAAAGTGTGTGTACATTCACACATTTCATTTATGTTTCATATACACCTTATATACACAGCCTGAAGGTCATTTAATACATTATTAATAACTTTGTGTATTAAACAAAGTTTGTTTACATTGAGCCATCAAAAAACAAAGGTTTCACTATCTCACTCTCACTCAAAAAAGTCCGTATTTCGGAATATTCCGTATTTCGGAATATTTGGATATGGGATACTCAACCTGTATATTATATACTGGTGGTCAGCAAACTGTGCAAAACTGAAATGCACCACAGGTATGGATGGATAGTATACTTGACGACACAGAGGTAGGTAGAGCTGTGGCCTTCTGTACCGTACTGCTATTTATTATATATACTGGTGGTCAGCAAACTGTGCAAAACTGAAATTCACCACAGGTATGGATGGATAGTATACTTGACGACATAGAGGTAGGTAGAGCAGTGGCCTACTGTACCATACTGCTATATATTATATACTGGTGGTCAACAAACTGTGCAAAACTGAAATGCACCACAGGTATGGATGGATAGTATACTTGACGACACAGAGGTAGGTAGAGCAGTGGCCTACTGTACCGTACTGCTATAAATTATATATACTGGTGGTCAGCAAACTGTGCAAAACTGAAATGCACCACAGGTATGGATGGATAGTATACTTCACGACACAGAGGTAGGTAGAGCAGTGGCCTTCTGTACCATACTGCTATATATTATATACTGGTGGTCAGCAAACTGTGCAAAACTGAAATGCACCACAGGTATGGATGGATAGTATACTTGATGACACAGAGATAGGTAGAGCAGTGGCCTACTGTACCGTACTGCTATATATTATATATACTGGTGGTCAGCAAACTGTGCAAAACTGAAATGCACCACAGGTATGGATGGATAGTATACTTGACGACACAGAGGTAGGTAGAGCAGTGGCCTACTGTACCATACTGCTATATATTATATACTGGTGGTCAGCAAACTGTGCAAAACTGAAATGCACCACAGGTATGGATGGATAGTATACTTGACGACACAGAGGTAGGTAGAGCAGTGGCCTACTGTACCGTACTGCTATACAGGTTGAGTATCCCTTATCCAAAATGCTTGGGACCAGAGGTATTTTGGATATTGGATTTTTCCATTTTTTGTCATAATTAGATACCATAATGAGATCTTATGATGATGGAACCTAAATCTAAGCACAGAATGCATTTGTTTTACATGTACACCATAAACACACAGCCTGAAGGTAATATTAGCCAATATGTTTTATAACTTTGTGCATTAAACAAAGTGTGTGTACATTCACACATTTCATTTATGTTTCATATACACCTTATATACACAGCCTGAAGGTCATTTAATACATTATTAATAACTTTGTGTATTAAACAAAGTTTGTGTACATTGAGCCATCAAAAAACAAAGGTTTCACTATCTCACTCTCACTCAAAAAAGTCAGTATTTCGGAATATTCCGTATTTCGGAATATTTGGATATGGGATACTCAACCTGTATATTATATACTGGTGGTCAGCAAACTGTGCAAAACTGAAATGCACCACAGGTATGGATGGATAGTATACTTGACGACACAGAGGTAGGTAGAGCAGTGGCCTTCTGTACCGTACTGCTATTTATTATATATACTGGTGGTCAGCAAACTGTGCAAAACTGAAATTCACCACAGGTATGGATGGATAGTATACTTGACGACATAGAGGTAGGTAGAGCAGTGGCCTACTGTACCATACTGCTATATATTATATACTGGTGGTCAACAAACTGTGCAAAACTGAAATGCACCACAGGTATGGATGGATAGTATACTTCACGACACAGAGGTAGGTAGAGCAGTGGCCTTCTGTACCATACTGCTATATATTATATACCGGTGGTCAGCAAACTGTGCAAAACTGAAATGCACCACAGGTATGGATGGATAGTATACTTGACGACACAGAGGTAGGTAGAGCAGTGGCCTACTGTACCGTACTGCTATATATTATATATACTGGTGGTCAGCAAACTGTGCAAAACTGAAATGCACCATAGGTATGGATGGATAGTATACTTGACGACACAGAGGTAGATAGAGCAGTGGCTTACTGTACCGTACTGCTATATATTATATACTGGTGGTCAGCAAACTGTGCAAAACTGAAATGCACCACAGGTATGGATGGATAGTATACTTGACGACACAGAGGTAGGTAGAGCAGTGGCCTTCTGTACCGTACTACTATTTATTTTATATACTGGTGGTCAGCAAACTGTGCAAAACTGAAATTCACCACAGGTATGGATGGATAGTATACTTGACGACATAGAGGTAGGTAGAGCAGTGGCCTACTGTACCATACTGCTATATATTATATACTGGTGGTCAACAAACTGTGCAAAACTGAAATGCACCACAGGTATGGATGGATAGTATACTTGACGACACAGAGGTAGGTAGAGCAGTGGCCTACTGTACCGTACTGCTATAAATTATATATACTGGTGGTCAGCAAACTGTGCAAAACTGAAATGCACCACAGGTATGGATGGATAGTATACTTCACGACACAGAGGTAGGTAGAGCAGTGGCCTTCTGTACCATACTGCTATATATTATATACCGGTGGTCAGCAAACTGTGCAAAACTGAAATGCACCACAGGTATGGATGGATAGTATACTTGATGACACAGAGATAGGTAGAGCAGTGGCCTACTGTACCGTACTGCTATATATTATATATACTGGTGGTCAGCAAACTGTGCAAAACTGAAATGCACCACAGGTATGGATGGATAGTATACTTGACGACACAGAGGTAGGTAGAGCAGTGGCCTACTGTACCATACTGCTATATATTATATACTGGTGGTCAGCAAACTGTGCAAAACTGAAATGCACCACAGGTATGGATGGATAGTATACTTGACGACACAGAGGTAGGTAGAGCAGTGGCCTACTGTACCGTACTGCTATACAGGTTGAGTATCCCTTATCCAAAATGCTTGGGACCAGAGGTATTTTGGATATTGGATTTTTCCATTTTTTGTCATAATTAGATACCATAATGAGATCTTATGATGATGGAACCTAAATCTAAGCACAGAATGCATTTGTTTTACATGTACACCATAAACACACAGCCTGAAGGTAATATTAGCCAATATGTTTTATAACTTTGTGCATTAAACAAAGTGTGTGTACATTCACACATTTCATTTATGTTTCATATACACCTTATATACACAGCCTGAAGGTCATTTAATACATTATTAATAACTTTGTGTATTAAACAAAGTTTGTGTACATTGAGCCATCAAAAAACAAAGGTTTCACTATCTCACTCTCACTCAAAAAAGTCAGTATTTCGGAATATTCCGTATTTCGGAATATTTGGATATGGGATACTCAACCTGTATATTATATACTGGTGGTCAGCAAACTGTGCAAAACTGAAATGCACCACAGGTATGGATGGATAGTATACTTGACGACACAGAGGTAGGTAGAGCAGTGGCCTTCTGTACCGTACTGCTATTTATTATATATACTGGTGGTCAGCAAACTGTGCAAAACTGAAATTCACCACAGGTATGGATGGATAGTATACTTGACGACATAGAGGTAGATAGAGCAGTGGCCTACTGTACCATACTGCTATATATTATATACTGGTGGTCAACAAACTGTGCAAAACTGAAATGCACCACAGGTATGGATGGATAGTATACTTGACGACACAGAGGTAGGTAGAGCAGTGGCCTACTGTACCGTACTGCTATAAATTATATATACTGGTGGTCAGCAAACTGTGCAAAACTGAAATGCACCACAGGTATGGATGGATAGTATACTTCACGACACAGAGGTAGGTAGAGCAGTGGCCTTCTGTACCATACTGCTATATATTATATACCGGTGGTCAGCAAACTGTGCAAAACTGAAATGCACCACAGGTATGGATGGATAGTATACTTGACGACACAGAGGTAGGTAGAGCAGTGGCCTACTGTACCGTACTGCTATATATTATATATACTGGTGGTCAGCAAACTGTGCAAAACTGAAATGCACCATAGGTATGGATGGATAGTATACTTGACGACACAGAGGTAGATAGAGCAGTGGCTTACTGTACCGTACTGCTATATATTATATACTGGTGGTCAGCAAACTGTGCAAAACTGAAATGCACCACAGGTATGGATGTATAGTATACTTGACGACACAGAGGTAGGTAGAGCAGTGGCCTACTGTACCATACTGCTATATATTATATACTGGTAGTCAGCAAACTGTGCAAAACCGAAATGCACCACAGGTATGGATGGGATAGTATACTTGACGACACAGAGGTAGAGCAGTGGACTACTGTACCGTACTGCTATATATATAGTTATACTGATGGTCAGCAAAATTCTGCACTGTCCTCCTACTATATATTACAATGCGACACAGATATGGAGCGTTTTTCAGGCAGAGAACGTATAATACTGGTGGTCACTGGTCAGCAAAACTCTGCACTGTCCTCCTACTATATAATACTGCTGGTCCCCAGTCCCCACAATAAAGCAATTAACACACTGAGCACAGATATTTGCAGCACACTGAGCACAGATATGGAGTGTTTTTCAGGCAGATAACGTAGATATTTGCACTTACAGCACATTGAGCACAGATATTTGCAGCACACTGAGCACAGATATTTGCAGCCCACTGAACATAGAAACTGAGAGGACGCCAGCCACGTCCTCTCACGAACATCTCCAATGCACGAGTGAAAAATGGCGGTGACGCGCGGCTCCTTATATAGAATATGAATCTCGCGAGAATCCGACCACGGGATGATGACGTTCGGGCGCGCTCGGGTTAACCGAGCAAGGCCGGAGGATCCGAGTTGCTCGGACCTGTGCAAAAAAAGGTGAAGTTTGGGCGGGTTCGGATCCCGAGGATCCGAACCCATCCATCACTAGTTAATTATATCTTTGAGCTGCATTTTCAGGGAGTGAGGAGGATGACATCACTGAATTATATCATACATCAAGGGGATTAATTCTGAGTTGATCGCAGCAGCAAATTTGTTAGCAGTTGGGCAAAACCATGTGCACTGCAGGGGGGACAGATATAACATGTGCAGAGAGAGTAAGATTTGGGTGGGGTGTATTCCAACTGAAATCTAAATAGCAGTGTAAAAATAAAGCAGCCAGTATTCACCATGCACAGAAACAAAATAACCCACCCAAATCTAACTCTCTGTGTACATGTTATACATGTACATGTTATATCTGCCCCCCCCCCCCCCCCGCAGTGTACATGGTTTTGCCCAATTCCTAATAATAACTTGCTGCTGCGATCAACTCAGAATTACCCCCAATATCGTTCTGTGTGTATGCACTGGCGATCTCCCCTAATTAACAATCAGAGATATAGCGCTGATTGATAGCTAGCTGAAGTCGCCCAGTGTGTACCCAGCTTTACACTACAGATAAGGACAACAGTGAATCTTAGCAGAAGTGTGAATGTCGGGTGGTAGAAGATTTTAAGAAAATGACATGTAAACCCATACTAAATGTTTTTGAAAACAGTGAACAAAATGTGTTTCATGAGCAGACATTCAGTACAAAGTGATTACCTGATATTTTTAAACCAGCTGATGATGACACAGGGGCTGGGAGATACACATTGAAGAAGGAGGATGGTAACATACTGATGAGATTTACAATGTGCAACCAATTACAGGCAAACTGTCTGATAACAGAGAGCAACAGAGAATTAGAAACACTGATCTGGGAACATAGGGGGCAATTGTGAGTTGATCGCAGCAGGAATTTTGTTAGAAATTGGGCAAAACCATGTGCACTGCAGGGGAGGCAGATATAACATGTGCAGAGAGAGTTAGATTTGGGTGGGTTATTTTGTTTCTGTGCAGGGTAAGTACTGGCTGCTTTATTTTTAGGATGCAATTTAGATTGCAGATTGAACACACCCCACCCAAATCTAACTCATTATATTCAGGAGGCGGCATCTGATGCAGGTATCCTAGCGCCCAAAGCGTCTACCACGTCTATTCTGGCTCGCCGGATCCTCTGGTAGCGGTCCTGGTCTGTAGATCTGGACTCGAAAAAAACCTTAGAGGTTATCCCTTTTAAGGGAAACATTCTTTTTGGGGAAGATCTCAACAAGGATGCTTACCTGCATATACCTATTGCAGTATCGCATCAACAATACCTGCGGTTTGCTATTGGCAACCTACATTTTCAATTCCAGGCCTTGCCTTTTGGTCTGACCTCGGCTCCTCGACTTTTCACTAAGGTCATGGCGGTCGTGACGGCCCTACTCCGCCGTCAAGGTATCAGGATCCTGCGGTATATTGACGACTTGTTGATCCTGGCGAGCTTTCCAGAGGTTCTCCTTCATCATCTGGAACTGACGGTCCAATTCCTGCAAGCCCACAGGTGGCTCATCAACTGGAAGAAGTCTTCCCTGGTTCCTGCTCAGAGCACCTGGGAGCAATATTGGTCACCCACAAACAGCGGTTGTTTTTGACTCTGGAAAAGGTCTTAAAGCTTCAGGACAAAATAAGATGCTTCCTCTCTTTCCCACGTGTGTCAATACACTCGGTGATGCAAGTACTAGGCCTTATGGTGTCGGCTTTCGACATGGTGGAGTACGCTCAATTTCATTCCCACCCTCTGCAGAGGTTAATTCTCTCCGATTGGGACGGCCTACCTCACCGGATCAGGTCTCACATGATATCCTTGACTCCGGAGGCCCATCTGTCACTGATCTGGTCGCTGCAGGACCAACAACTGAGCAGGGGTCATTCATTCTGGATCTCCAACTGGGTTCTTCTGACGACAGATGCCAGTATGTGGAGTTGGGGCGTGATGTTGGAGCAACACTCTCTTCAGGGTCGGTGGAACAGGGAGGAATCTCTCCTCCCGATAAACATTTGGAATTGCGGGCAGTGTTCAATTCGTTGACACTAGCGCTGCCTCTAGTACAGAACAGGCCTGTTCAAATACAGTCAGACAACACCACCACGGTGGCATACATAAATCATCAGGGTGCCACCCGAAGCCGCAAAGCACTGATGGAAGTGTCAAAGGTTCTTCGTTGGGCAGAATGCCATCTGACAGCCATATCGGCAGTGTTCATTCCGGGGGTCCTAAACTGGGAAGCGGACTTCCTCAGTCATCAGGATGTACATGCCAGAGAGTGGAGCCTGCATCCGAAGGTCTTCCAAGTTCTAGTGGACCAGTGGGGACTACCAGATGTAGACCTGGTGGCGTCTTGACACAATCACAAGGTTCCGGTCTACGGAGCAAGGACAAGGGATCCTCAAGCAGCGTTCGTGGATGCACTGGCAATTCAATGGAACTTTCGGCTGCCGTACATGTTCCCTACGGTGTCACTTCTGCCCAGGGTGATAAGGAAGTTCAAGCAAGAAGGAGGAATACTACTTCTAATAACTCCAGCGTGGCCCAGGCGGCATTGGTTCTCAGACCTGCAGGGTCTCTCGATAGAGCATCCTCTTCTGCTTCTGCAGCGCCAAGACCTCCTCGTTCAGGGCCCTTGTGTCTACCAGGATTTGGCCTGGCTGGCTTTGACAGCGTGGCTCTTGAAGCTTCCGTACTGAGGGCCAAAGTTTTTTCGGAGGCGGTCATTCAAACTATGTTAAAGGCCCATAAATTGGCTTCTGCTCGGATTTATCATTGGGTCTGGAATTCTTATTTTGCTTGGTGTGCAACTAACAATTAGGATGCATACAAGTTCAGTCCTGCCAAACTCTTGGCTTTTCTGCAACAGGGCCTGGACTTAGGCCTTCGTCTGGCCTCCCTCAAGGTTCATATTTCTGCCTTGTCGATATGGTTTCAGAGAAAAATTGTGACTCTGCCTGATGTTCATACATTCACTCAGGGTGTTTTACGTATTCAACCTCCCTATGTCCTGCCTGTGGCTCCTTGGGATTTGTCGGTTGTTCTGAAAGCCTTACAAGAGTCTCCGTTTGAACCTCTTGAGTCTGTGGACCTTAAATGGCTTACTCTTAAGGTCTTGTTTCTGCTGGCTATTGCCTCTGCTAGACGGGTTTCAGACTTGGGTGCCTTGTCCTGTCGGTAACCCTTTCTGTTTTTTCATCGTGACCGTGTGGTTCTTCGAACTTGCTCTGGTTATCTACCTAAGGTGGTGTCATCTTTCCACCTTAACCAAGAGATTGTGGTTTCCGGCCTTTACACCTCCGAAGAGTGGTCTTTGGATGTGGTACGGGCTCTCCATATTTATGTGAAGAGGACAGCTTCTCTTAGAAGATCTGATTCCCTCTTTGTCCTTTTTGGTTTTCACAAATATGGCTGGCCTGCTAACAAGCAGACCTTGGCCAGATGGATTAGAATGGTGATTGCACATGCTTATGTACAGACTGGCCTTCCAGCTCCTGCTACCATCAAAGCCCATTCTACTTGGTCTGTTGGACTTTCTTGGGCGGCCCACCGTGGTGCGACTCTTGAACAATTGTGCAAGGCGGCTATGTGGTCCTCAGTGAACACGTTCATAAGGTTCTATGCCTTCGATACTTCCGCCTCCCAGGATGCCTCTTTTGGACGCTGGATTCTTGTGCCCTCTACAGTGCGTCCCCTCCCATGAGGAACTGCTTTAGGACCTCCCTGATGTTATCTCTGTGGAACCCCAGTGTACCCCGATGCAGGAAAGGAGATTTATGGTAAGAACTTACCTTTGTTAAATCTCTTTCTGCGAGGTACCCTGGGTTCCACAGGGCGCCCACCCTGACGCACTTTGCTTCATTGGGTTTGTATGGCATTAGCCGCTGATACCTTTTCCTGACATGAGAATGTAGTGTATGTGGCTACTAAAGGTTGTCGTCTCTTTTAGCTGCTATCCTGGGAACAGTCAAAGCTTTTAGCCTGTTGGTGCGTCGGATCAAGATCCAACTCTACACCCCGATGTTATCCCTGTGAAACCCAGTGTACCTCGCAGAAAGAGATTTAACAAAGATAAGTTCTTACCATAAATCTCCTTTTATGCATCATTTTGCTACATTTACAGATGAAGATCAAGTGAGGACTGCTGCTGCAATGCTGCAGCGACTTTTACAGACTGGCAGACACCAGGCAAGAGCCATTGCAAAGACAAAAGACACAGTAAATATTTACACTGAAAACTGGACAATCGTCAAGCATATATGCACTGTTGCTAATAAGGAATATGCTGATATACATGCCTATAACAGGAATGACATGCAGACAAAGGAACTTAGTATAAACATGGGGGTTTATTTACTAATATTCGTGTTTGAGTCTGTTTGTGTAGAGTTTAAACTCATTTTTTATCGGGTGCATTTTCATGCAACTTTTTTCATCTATTTACGCTAATTTACGAAGCTGTCGAGTTATTTGTTTTCGTGTTTTCCGATGTTGATGGCAGTCGTATTTTTTTGGGCCATTTACAGCCGTCATTGACGTTTGCATTCGTGTTTTGGTTGTTTTTACTTGATTATTTTCAATGTTAAACGCAGCAGGGTTATTTACCAACCACGGCCGCATTTTCACTTTTAGTTTCGATTTTCATCCAATTTCGTGATTGGTTGTGTTTCAGTTGTAGGAGTGTCTGTGCGCAACCATATAAATACGCCCCAAACCGTCCGCACCTCGTGGGTTTAGTTAGTGGTGAGGAGGGAGGTTGTGCTGTGGAGGTTGGTGAGTAGTTGGTTTGGTGAGGAGTTTTTTGGGCGATTTCTGAGTGTAGTATTGTGTTTGAAAGTAGTCTTGTCATTCTTGTAGTCTTGTTTTTTTGGTTTTGTCTCATTTTTTGTCCAAGTTTTTTTGCTTTATAGTCCCTTGTCAGTGTTTGTGTTTGTGTGTGTGTGTGTGTGTGTGTGTGTGTGTGTGTGTGTGTGTGTTGTGCAGTGGTAGTGGAGGAGTGTGTTGTTTGTCTTATAATTTTTAGGTGTTAATTGTTGAACCACACAATTATGTCTAACTCAGAGGTGGGTGAGGTGGCTGAGGTGAGTGAGGTGGAGGGTGTGAGTGAGGGGGAGGAGGTTGGTCAGGTGGAGGAGGTGAGTGAGAGTGAGGTTAGTGAGGTGGAGGAGGTGGGTGAGGTTACTGCAGCAGCCTCAAGTGACAGTGATAGTGACAGTCAGACAGCTCCGCAGCCACTCACCACTACTAAGACTGGGCAGAATTCAAAGTTTAGTTATGCTGAAAATGTGGCATTGGTGCGGGAGCTGATGAAGTATCAGCGGCAGCTATTTGTGCCTGAGTCCGCCAAGGTGCCAACACGGAAGAAGACTGTGTTGTGGGCGAAAGTTGTTGCTACTGTAAATAGTGAGGGGGTGGTCAAGCGGACGGAGGACATGTGCCGCAAATGGTACTATGACATAAAGCGACGTGTCAAGTCCAAAATGGCCAAGGAGGTGAAGTCAGCTCGTAAAACCGGTGGTGGACAGCCCTTTATTGCCAGATATCTGGGCTATGAGGAGCCCATGCGGAGTTTAATACCTCCTGAAGTAGTGTCGGCAACCCACGTCCGTGATTCCGATTGGCCCAGGAAGGATGGGGAGCATGTGTATTTGTCTTAACATTCTATTACATTACTTCTGTCTTAATGTTTTTTGTAAATGTGTGTCATGTGACGTTGCATATTCCGCCCATCTTCAAGTGTGCATTAGCAAAGACATCGTTTTGGGTAATGTTTTCAACAAAAGCCAATGTCACATAGTACTTTATTTTATGTCATGGGGTATTTTTACAGTACATTTTTCATGTGTAGTTTGGACTTGGTGTGTCATAGAATTGTCCAGCAATAATGTTTTCCTTTGGCACATTTTACAGTTTGAAAGTAGGACTATGTTTTTTATTTCAGTTATCCATGTGCAATGTTTCCAAAACAGTGGTTGACATGTTAGAGGCTGGAGTAGTGCAAAGTCAATTTGAAGCCAGTTACATGTGTAATTTCATTAGTACTGAATGTAATCTTGTTTAAGGCAAACCCACTATTTGTTGGTTCAGTTTTAGGCTGTATTTGTACTCTGACACAACACTGCATACTTAATTACCTTACTATAATGATGGTTTTTTGGTTTTTTGTTTTGCTCATATTGTGCTGTGTGTTTGTAGTGCCACATCACAGAGCATTTTCTATATTGCATCTTTCATTAATTACATTACATTTGAAAATGAAGATGTGTGTGTTTTTGCTTGTTAGTGTGTGTACTTGTAATTGTGTCCTATGTCTGTGTCCTGTACATTCTTTCCTGTGTTGCACTTACCATAGTGCATATGGCTATTGGCCAATGTGTGTGTTTGTAATTTTAGTTTTTGTTTTTTGTGCGTAATTTTTAATCCATAAATAAAGAACCATTTTTGTAAGATGTAATGTTTATAAACATAATAGGTGGCTGTATCAACAATAGTATGAATAAATAAGTTCTTTAATTTGTTTCATGATTTACAGTGTAGAAAAAAAGCAGTACTGCTCATCCTACAGTCACTCCCATGACATCTGATGATGATGATGCACCGGAAGCAGGTAAAGTGTCCATTGTAGTATAGGTTATGTTTGAAAAGGAATGGCCATAACAACATTACACTTTAAATCCTAGGTCCATCAAAAGAAGTCTTCAGCAGCAGAAGGCGGACTCCTGTACCACACCAACAAATAATACATGTGCCAACAAAGAAAGCAAGGTCTGATGTTCAGTTCCAACCACAGCAGGCTACCCCTCCACGAAGATTGTCTACAGTTTCTTCGGTCCCGCCACTCCAAATTTTGGACACACCTCCAAGACGCCAACCACACTCCCCTCATCTTGATTGTGAGTAAGAAACTGTAATTAAAAAAAAATTAGTCATCTCGTAATAATCCATTTAATTAGACTAATTAGCTCAAAATCCTACAAAATCTGGTATACTTACCAAAGTCACTAAAACATCAAATGGAATCTGAGCAAAATGGCCTTGTCCACATCCAGTAAAGATATGTATGTCCACTTCAGCCATACAGTAGCAGATTGTGTGGAAGATGTTGCAACATAAACACGTGTAAGCTTGGCAAATAGTAAGGTTGTTTTCCTCAATTTCACATGTGTGTTTGTCCTAACATTGGCACCAACATGCAAAAACATTACTATGTTTTTGTTTTAGACACTATAAGGCAACACATTATGGTTCAAACTGTGTTTTTATGGTGGAGTATGTCTGATCTAGCATACAACTCATGTGCTTGCTTTAAGAATGAAGTAACCAGACACATTTGCCACAAACAGGAATATGTCTGTATTTAAGTTCTGAGTGATAATGTTGCTATGCTGGATATCTGAAAGCATAATTCAAATAAATGTGTTCCATGTTTACTGCTTTGTATTAATTTCTCTAACATATGGATAACTAACGGCAAAATGATTCTAATTCCAGATTCTAGTACTGTTAGGTGCCGCGGTCCGCGGCGCCGCTCGGCCTGCTTCCGAGTGACGCTCACGGCCGCCGCACCTCCCTCCCTGCCCGCCCGGCGCCTAGCAATGGCAGGATGCCGTGCGTACTGTAGCCGCCGGGTCCCTGGCAACGCTAGGACGCCGGGCGTCCTCAGCCGCTGGGTCCATAGCAATGGGGACGCCATTGGCGGACCGCGTTCCCCGTTGCCAGATAGGATTGATTAGTTGCTCGTGCAGCAGGGCAGCTGCACGGCAACTAGTAATTAGGGTCTGGGGGCTGGTCTTGCTGGCCCTCCTGTCATTGGCCAGCAGTGTCTTTTTATGGGAGCCAGCACACTGCAGCCTCGCCGGTGATAGCTTCCTGTATGCTGTTCCTGCCTTGCAACGTCTGTTCCTGGTCAGCTGTATCTGGTCGATCCAGCTCACTGTGCTCCTGAGTTCTGGAGTTTTGAAGCCGGTCCTGGGAATCCTTCCTGTCCAAGTGAACCTGTTGCGGTCATCTTGGGGTTCTCGCTTGTTGGGGTTCTCTCCCGGTTTCGAGAGTAGCGGCTTCTGCCGCGTGTTGCGGCCTAGGCCGCTTAGTCCTTGTTTTACTTTGGTATTGGTGGTTTTTGCGGAGGTTTCCGCTTTTCACTGTCCTCCCCGGAACTCGGCGGTGCCATGTGGGGGAGTGGACAGTGGTATATTTTGTTGTTCTTTTCCTTTGGTGGTGTGCCGCACATATATTTAGTTTTAGGGTAGTTAGTAGCCCCTAGCTTCTGTTTGCTTTAGTTAGAGGTCCCCTTGTTATTATCCTGTCTCAGTTCACGCCTTGTCTCACTCTAAGACCTGGGGGCATCGGAGTTGGGCAGACCTAATCCACCCTTCAAACGCGGCTGCCGTGGGCCCAAGAAACCATAGTCACTCAGGCATGAACTGACCACATGGGTAAAACAACGGAGGTAGGGTGCTAGGGGCTATTCCTGTACCATCCCTTATTTCAGCGTCACGTCCTGGTGCTCTGGACTCTTTACACAACATCTCTCTAGTTCTGAGCATCAGGAACGTAACATTATCACCGGCCCAAAAACAAAACAAAAAAAGAATAATATTAAGAGTTATTTGTTTTTGGTGGGCCTTGAAATTCGGCCTCATGAATCCGGCAGTATTAGAACCGAATCCCAGCCAGCTTTTGGCCAACCAGATTCAGGAACTAACTCAGATGGTTCAGGATCTTACTCTTCGGGTGAGATCGCAGGAAGATCTTTTGCGAGCCTCCCCGAGTATGATTCCAGAACCAAAGATGCACCTTCCTGACCGTTTTTCAGGTAACCGAAAGGATTTTTTTAATTTCAAGGAAGCTTGTAAGCTTTATTTTCGTTTAAGGCCCCGATCCTCTGGTACTGAGTCTCAACGGGTCGGGATTGTGATGTCTTTACTACAAGGCGATCCGCAAACCTGGGCTTTTGGGTTAAAAGCCGATGATGTTGCCTTGCTATCTGTAAATGCCTTTTTTAAGTCTCTAGGCCTTTTGTACGATGACCCTGATGGAGAAGCGTCGGCTGAGAGCCACCTGCGTGCACTTAAGCAAGGGAAAAATCCAGCAGAGGCGTATTGTACCGAGTTTCGCCGTTGGTCGAACGACTGTGGCTGGAATGACCCGGCCCTGCGCAGTCAGTTTCGCCTCGGTTTGTCTGAAGTTATTAAAGACAGTTTCCTGCAGTACCCCGCTCCAGAGACTTTAGACAAACTCATGGAGCTTGCTATTAAAATTGATCGTCGTCTCCGGGAGCGGAGGGCTGAAAGAGGAGCTAGTTTCAGGCCTAGTCCATGTGTGTATACTTTCCCTGAGGACGTCGAGAAGCCCATGCAAATGGGTCTCTCCCGGCTGTCCCCAGAGGAAAGAACCACAAGGCTAAATTCTGTTCTTTGCTTGTATTGTGGTGGCAAGGGACATATCGCACGTAATTGCCCGAATAAGCAGGGAAACGCTCTGACCCAGTGAATTGTGTGGGGGTTCACTTGGGTCTGCAGTTGATCTCATCTAATGATTCCTTATTAGT
Organism: Pseudophryne corroboree; assembly: GCF_028390025.1. Classification (NCBI taxonomy): domain Eukaryota; kingdom Metazoa; phylum Chordata; class Amphibia; order Anura; family Myobatrachidae; genus Pseudophryne; species Pseudophryne corroboree. The sequence continues at coordinate 650,791,530 of NC_086446.1, read as the reverse complement.
TCCTGTACAAATTTCCTTTGGTAGCCTCAGTTCATTGGTGTCGGCCTTCGTCGACAGTGGAGCTGCGGGAAATTTCATGGATCTTGGTTGGGCTCAGGCTTTGGGTGTTCCACAGATACCTTTGGAAAAACGTATCACCATGCACGGCTTGGATGGTGGTCCGCTTTCTAATGGGGTAATCACTCACCGCACACCTCCAGTACAACTGACAGTGGGGGCCCTACATTGGGAGAAAATCGAATTTTACCTTACCCATTGTCCGGCTGTCCCCGTAGTTTTGGGTCACCCCTGGCTTGCCTTTCATAATCCCACCATAGATTGGCGGTCTGGGGAGATTTCCCGATGGGGTCCCTTTTGTGTTAAGGAATGTATTTCCCGTCCAGTCCGGGTTGCGGCAGTCACCCCAGAACTTTTTCCTTTGGAATATCAGGACTTTGCCGACGTTTTCTCCAAGGGTAATGCGGATATTCTGCCTCCTCATCGGTCCTATGACTGCGCTATAGACTTAGGTCCCGGTGCCTCTTTGCCTAAGGGGAGACTATATGCCCTGTATGGGCCGGAAACTACGGCAATGAATGATTATATACAGGAGAGCCTAAAAAAAGGCTTCATTAGGCCCTCAAAATCTCCATTAAGTGCAGGGTTCTTTTTTGTTGAGAAAAAAGAAGGGTCGCTCAGACCATGTATTGATTATCGGGCTCTGAATAAAATTTATGTTAAAAACACCTACCCCTTGCCACTGATTTCAGTACTGTTTGATCAGCTCCGGACTGCCGTTATCTTTTCCAAGATCGATCTTAGAGGGGCTTACAATCTCATCCAAATAAAATCTGGGGATGAGTGGAAGACAGCTTTCAGCACACAGTCGGGACATTTTGAATACCTGGTGATGCCGTTTGGGCTGTCTAATGCTCCTGCTGTATTTCAAGATCTCATTAACGACGTCCTTTGCGACTTTCTAGGAAGTTCGTAGTCGTTTATTTAGACAACATTTTGATTTACTCTGAGTCCTTTGAACAACATATTACCCATGTGCGACTGGTCCTTCAGAAGTTACGGGAAAATCATTTATACGCCAAACTGGAGAAATGTGATTTCCACATCACAGAAGTGTCCTTCCTGGGGTATATTATTTCTCCTAAGGGGTTTTTCATGGAACCAAAAAAACTCCAGGCCATCCTAAATTGGGCACAACCCACGAACTTAAAAGCAATTCAGCGCTTTTTAGGGTTTGCAAATTACTATAGGCGTTTTATTCATACCTTCTCAGATTTGGTTGCTCCTATTGTGGCATTGACTAAAAAAGGAGCGGACCCTTCCAATTGGTCGCTTGAAGCCAAGTCTGCCTTTCTGGCCTTAAAGCAGGCCTTTGTCTCAGCTCCAGTACTCAGACACCCTAACCCGGATCTCCCCTTTATTGTCGAGGTAGATGCCTCAGAGGTTCGAGTGGGGGCTATCCTTTCTCAGGAAGACCCGGAGTCTCAGAAATTACACCCATGTGCCTTCATGTCCAGAAAATTCTCCTCCGCAGAATCCAACTATGATGTTGGTAATCGAGAATTGTTGGCAGTTAAATGGGCTTTCGAGGAGTGGTGGCACTGGCTGGAAGGAGCAAGGCATACCATTACGGTGTTTACTGACCACAAGAACCTGCAGTATATTGAGTCAGCTAAACGGTTTAATGCTTGACAGGCACGTTGGGCGCTGTTTTTTACTCGTTTCAGGTTTATTATCACCTTCAGGCCCGGTTCCAAGAATACAAAAGCTGATGCCCTGTCACGTTGTTTTCTTCCGGTTCACAATAACCAACCGGCTACTACCCCCATAGTCCCATCGTCTGTCATCTGGGCTGGCCTCACACAGGATTTATTTACACAGCTAGTCCAGCTTCAGCAGCAGGCTCCCAAAGTCACTCCTGCAGATCGTCTCTTCGTCCCTGAATTTCTGAGAGGCACTGTTCTAGCTGAGTTTCATGATAATAAGGTTTCTGGTCATCCGGGTATCACTAAGACCTTGGAGTTAATCTCTCGCTCAGTGTGGTGGCCTAATCTTTCTAAAGATGTAAGGGAATTTGTCCATTCCTGTCAGGTTTGTGCTCAGTACAAGGTATCTCGATCGTTGCCGGTCGGGCAACTCATGCCTTTAGCCGTTCCTCTCAGGCCATGGTCACATATATACATGGATTTCGTGGTGGACCTTCCTCTTTCAGCTGGATTTCGAGTAATTTGGGTGGTAGTAGACCGTTTTAGTAAGATGGCCCACTTCATTGCTCTCACCGATTACCCTCTGCTCAAGGGTTGGCAGTTTTATTTCTCTGCCATGTGTTCAGGCTCCATGGTTTACCCAGGGATATTGTCTCTGATCGGGGACCGCAATTCATCGTCCGTTTCTGGAAACGTTTTTGTGCCTCATTAAATATGAAACTCTCTTTAACATCTGGGTACCATCCACAGTCTAACGGACAAACTGAACGTGTTAATCAGTCGTTAACACAGTATTTACGGCTATATTCGGCCAAACTTCAGAATGATTGGTCTGAATTTCTTCCTTTGGCCGAGTTTGCCTATAATAACTCTTGTCATTCTTCCACCAAGGAGTCCCCATTCTTTTCGGTCTTGGGCTTTCATCCTAGAGCCAATTCTTTTTACCCTCATTTTGCAGTCTCCTCGTTGACCTTAACTTCCCGTCTCAGAATGATTTGGAAAAAAGGTGCCCCTTGCCCTTAAGAAGGCTGCCTTCCGAGAAAAATGTTTTTCTAATAGGTTCCGACGCCCATGCACTTTTAAGGTGGGAGATAAGGTGTGGTTGTCAACCCGCAACATCAAGCTCCGACAACCCTCGGCTAGATTGGGACCCAAATTTATTGGACCGTTCCTTATCGTTAAGAAGGTCAACCCAGTTGCTTTTCGGCTACGCTTGCCTAAATCACTCAAAATTGGCAATACTTTTCACTGTTCCCTTCTGAAGCAGTATTTTTCTTCCAGGAGATTCCCTCGGAAGACTTCCCAGGGTAGACCTCCGGTGGATGTTCAGGGGCAACAAGAGTTCTTGGTGGAGAAGGTTTTAGATTCCAAAATTTCTCGGGCCGGCTTTATTTTTTGGTTCACTGGAAAGGCTATGGCCCGGAAGAAAGGTCTTGGGTCCTGGATAACGATTTACATGCCCCTAAATTTAAGAGATTATTCTTTCAGGAATTTCCTCAGAAACCCGGCTTTAGGGTTTTTTTAACCCCTCCTCAAGGGGGGGGTACTGTTAGGTGCCGCGGTCCGCGGCGCAGCTCGGTCTGCTTCCGAGCGACGCTCACGGCCACCGCACCTCCCTCCCTGCCCGCCCGGCGCCTAGCAACGCCAGGACGCCATGCGTACTGTAGCCGCCGGGTCCCTGGCAACGCCAGGATGCCGGGCGTCCTCAGCCGCTGGGTCCATAGCAACGGGGACGCCATTGGCGGACCGCGTTCCCCGTTGCCAGATAGGATTGAGTAGTTGCTCGTGCAGCAGGGCAGCTGCACGGCAACTAGTAATTAGGGTCTGGGGGCTGGTCTTGCTGGCCCTCCTGTCATTGGCCAGCAGGGTCTCTTTATGGGAGCCAGCACACTGCAGCCTCGCCGGTGATAGCTTCCTGTATGCTGTTCCTGCCTTGCAACGTCTGTTCCTGGTCAGCTGTATCTGGTCAATCCTGCTCCCTGTGCTCCTGAGTTCTGGAGTTCTGAAGCCGGTCCTGGGAATCTTTCCTGTCCAAGTGAACCTGTTGCGGTCATCTGGGGGTTCTCGCTTGTTGGGGTTCTCTCCCGGTTTTGTGAGTAGCGGCTTCTGCCGCGTGTTGCGGCCTAGGCCACTTAGTCCTTGTTTTACTTTGGTATTGGTGGTTTTTGAGGAGGTTTCCACTTTTCACTGTCCTCCCTGGAACTCGGCGGTGCCGTGTGGGGGAGTGGACAGTGGTATCTTTTGTTGTTCTTTTCCTTTGGCGGCGTGCTGCACATATATTTAGTTTTAGGGTAGTTAGTAGCCCCTAGCTTCTGTTTGCTTTAGTTAGAGGTCCCCTTGTTATTATCCTGTCTCGGTTCACGCCTTGTCTCACTCTAAGACCTGGGGACATCGGAGTTGGGCAGACCTAATCCGCCCTTCAAACGTGGCTGCCGTGGGCCCAAGAAACCATAGTCACTCAGGCGTGAACTGACCACATGGGTAAAACAACGGAGGTAGGGTGCTAGGGGCTATTCCCGTACCATCCCTTATTTCAGCATCACGTCCTGGTGCTCTGGACTCTCTACACAACATCTCTCTAGTTCTGAGCATCAGGAATGTAACAAGTACTGGTACCAGCATCCATACACAGTGACATGGATGAGACAATCATTTTACAAATGCAGCCAGTAATCAAAGGAATCAGCTACCCAGCACCTGTGAGTACACCACCACAGCAAAGCACGCCGCCACCACAACACAGCCCAACAACACCAGTAGCACAAGGCCCTGATCAAGTATTTTGGGACAGTTGGGCTACACAGCAGGCCACTAATCAAGATTGCCTGCGTAGGCAGACCCAAATTTTTTCAAGCATACCATTTCACCTCAGAAGAATCAGCAGAAATATCACCAAATGAACCAACCACCGGAATTGCCAATACCATGGAAATCATGCGTGCAGACATTACACATGTCACGCGCAACTTACAACGCATAATGGAAGAACAGCACAGACAACAGCAAAGCTATATCAACATCTTAGACAACAATCAAATGATCAATGAATCTATCACCAGAATTTTAGAAAATCAAAGTGCTGCAACACGTGAACTCAATGCCACCCTCACTAACCTCAATGAAACACTCAGACGCCCGGCACCAACAGCAACCAAGCAGCAGTTCTGGTACGAGTACTCCAATTATATCGCCAGTGTCCTCACCACCAAGGTGCTCCACCAGAGCACACCAACATGACAGTGGTAAAGGCAAAGGCCAGTCCAAGCAGCCACTCAAAAAAACATAAAAAATATAGAGACCGATTTCTGTATAGAGAAGTAAATAAACACAGTTAGTAAGTGTATGATTGTCAGAATATATATAACACTTAGCACCTTGTCAATTTTTACAACATCATTAATTATAACTGCTACAAACAACAGGGTTTTAAGCAGCACGTTTATTCTTTCACATCTTTGTTTTTTTGAGGAGGAAAATGTTTTTTGAGCTGCACATTGATCTTAGCCTGCAGAAGCAATACCACTTGATTTGATTAACTAATTCATATCTCTTGATTCCAATCACTCTCATATCCTGCAGACAGACTAATTGGCAGCCATACAGAACGTCTTTAGCCTGCAGAAACAATACCACTTAATTTGATTAACTAATTAATATCTCTTGATTCCAATCACTCTCATATCCTGCAGACAGACTAATTGGCAGCCATACTGAATGTCTTTAGCCTGCAGAAACAATACCACTTGATTTGATTAACTAATTAATATCTCTTGATTCCAATCACTCTCATATCCTGCAGACAGACTAATTGGCAGCCATACAGAATGTCTTTAGCCTGCAGAAAAAATACCACTTGATTTGATTAACTAATTAATATCTCTTGATTCCAATCACTCTCATATCCTGCAGACAGACTAATTGGCAGCCATACAGAATGTCTTTAGCCTGCAGAAACAATACCACTTGATTTGATTAAATAATTAATATCTCTTGATTCCAATCACTCTCATATCCTGCAGACAGATTAATTGGCAGCCATGCAGATTAATCCATGAACAATACAATTTACAATGTGAATTTTAACTCTTTTACATTTCTTCTCTAGATGACATTACAATAACACAATTGAGTTTGCAAAGAGTGTCCTAATATGTTGTCAACAAATTTAGATAATTCATTCCCAAAAAGATTGACATTATTGTTGTGCCATGTTTGTGTGTGGTAAAAAGGAGTAATCAGATTCTAAAACATGATGCAGAACCAAAGTAATGGGAAATATTTGAATCAAATAATGTGTGTAATAATGGATATATGTTGAAAACTGTGTATTGACTTACAAATCTGCAAGTTTACTCTAGCAAACATAACTAAATAAATTATTTTGGATGAGACTAAGTTTGTGTCTCTTAAATCCGATGGAGCATCACACATAGGGACACATGTATTCCTCAAGGATAACATATTGGTGGTCATTCCGAGTTGTTCGCTCATTGCCGTTTTTCTCTATATTGCGATTAGTTGCTTACTGCGCATGCGCAATGTTCGCAGTGCGTCTGCGCCAAGTAAATTTGCTAAAAAGTTAGGTATTTTACTCACGGCATAACAAGGATTTTTCATTGCTCTGGTGATCGGAGTGTGATTGACAGGAAGTGGGTGTTTCTGGGCGGAAACTAGCCGTTTTATGGGTGTGTGCGGAAAAACGCTGCAGTTTCTGGGAAAAACACGGGAGTGGCTGGAGAAACGGGGGAGTGTCTGGCCGAACGCTGGGTGTGTTTGTGACGTCAAACCAGGAACGAAACTGACTGAACTGATCGCAGTGGCAGAGTAAGTCCCGAGCTACACAGAAACTGCAAATAAATTTTTATTCGCAATTATGCAAATCTTTCTTTCGCAATTCTGCTAAGCTAAGATTCACTCCCAGTAGGCGGCTGCTTAGCGTGTGCAATGCTGCTAAAAGCAGCTAGCGAGCGAACAACTCGGAATGAGGGCCATTATATGTTGAGAAGTGTTACATTATGACGTAACACACATTCCTAAAGTAAATAACATATTCAATTACTATCTAGATTATGTGTGTTTATAATAAATTTACAAATACAAGTATTTTAACACTTATACAGACTTCATGCATGTCACTCATAATCTGATGTTTAGTCAATTTAATTAAACACAATACACATGCTGCATTTGTTTTGCATAAAGCGAGGGTATGTTTGTATGTCTGAAGGAGACAGACACATTCTGAGTAATGGTTTTTAAGGGAAAAAATTTACAAAATATATTTAGGCTTAGACAACAAATGAAAGAAGCAAAACATACTTACCTTAAAAATAACTATTTATGAGGTCTTGCCTAACCTGCCTCCCTACATCTGTACTCCAAGTGTCCCCAGATGTCTCTAATTCCTCTGCTTGCTGGCTGCTTTCTTCATCCTCCTCATCATCATCAACATGTGGCAGATGTTGCAAACACATGTTATGAAGAAAGCAGCAGCAGAACACAATTTGAGTCACCTTCAAGTGACTATACAACAAAAGGCCACCAGACTTATCCAGACACGAAACCTAGATTTCAGCACACCAAAACATCTTTCTATCACATTGCGCATGGACTTATGTGCATTATTGTAATTGTGTTCAGCAGGGGTATCAGGTTGGGACAATGGAGTTAGAAGCCAAGAGAAACAGCCATATCCTCCACCACCTGAAAGACAGATATAATAACGTGTTTCATATTAAGATACAGCAACACATAAGTAACACAGTGTTTTTTGCTGTAGTATACAAAGTCCTACACATATCTAATTACATACCCAGCAGCCATCCATCTGGCATTCGTCCATCCTCAAACTTATCAAAGAGGGATGACTGACTGAGGATGAAGGAGTCATGGCAGCCCCCAGGGTAATCAGCAACAACACTCATTATTTTGAGATTTGCATCACAAACCACCTGCACATTTGTGGAGTGGTCCAGATGTCAATTAGTTTATATGTACTGCCTGCCCCTAGGTGGTCTCAGCTGAATGTGTGTGCAATCTATGGCTCCCAGCACATTGGGCATGCCAGCAAGCTCATAGAAATCTACCCTGATGGCATACCACTGAGACTCCTGGGTAGGGAAGAAGATTGAGGCATCGATGTGGGGCTGCAAAATATCCAACACCTGTGTGTATATTTGTAAAAAAAATGAAACTGAGATTTTATGACATAACATCATCACTGGCCACTGAGAGTAATTAAAACAAACAAAAAACAGAGGAGGTAGTTAAGTATACATCACCTGTGTTAGTATTCTTGAAAAGGTGGGCTGTGAGATTCCAATGACATCCCCAGACACAGCCTGAAAGCTCCCAGTAGGCATAAAGTGCAACACAGTCTGGAGTTTGTGCAGGCCTGAGACAGGGCGAGAGTGTGCTGTCTCAGGGTCTAGGCCCAATTTGACAAGGTCATACAGACGGAAAATGTTGTTACGATTTAGACGGAACATCTGTATGACCCTGTCATCGGACAATGCGTTCATGTTTAAATGCCCCCTAAAAAAACGAGGCCTGCGCAGCCTCCGCGGAACCTGTACAACCTGCTGACCATGTTCAGTTTCTTGGACCTGGTTACTTACAGGCTGATGTCTGAGTCTGAGGAATCCCACAGCACACAAAATATTACTGAACCATAGTCCTGCAGCCATTTCTGAGTGCAGGTTGTTTGAAATGGGCCTAAGATCCTTTTATAGGCATCCTAATTCAGGTGTGAATGATTTGTAAGTAGCAACACATGTAAACACGCCTGAAAAAATCAGATCTATTTTTTTGCTGCTTTTTTTAACGAATCGCAAAAAAATACGACTGCAATTGAGCATTCAGAGACTAACACTCAAATACAAATGAATAGTACATTCCCGTGTTGTATGAACAAACAGACGCGTTTGATCGATGGTCTATTCATTCGTATTTCTGAACTTTGCCGTCAAAACCATTACGAATAGCCCAAACATTGCCGAGATTTGAGCTTAGTACATTCCCTTGTTGCCACTTTGAAAAAAAAAAAACACAAATCGGAAAAACTCGGATTTTTAGTAAATAAACCCCATGGTGTACAAGTCACCACAGAGACAGCACTAATGGTGCCAGGATGTTGGGTTCAAGTACTGATGTTATTGTAAAGCTATGAAAGAGTTGAAGCTTCATTACAGCAAGCTCAAATCAGAGGGATTTGCCTGTATCCAGACCATGGCTGCTGTTACAGAGAATTGTCAAGTTTGCCAGCAGTTACAAATGTGGACTATCTTGCATGACAATGAAAAGGGCTATATGGACTTTAAATTAATAGCTGCACAAGTATGGCAATTTGAATTCACTGTTTTACAACATGAAGACAGAGAAGAGTGCTTTATTGAACAGCTACAGAACACAGTCATGCAGGAGTGAAGTTGTCTTAGTTAGAGTGATACAAAATAAGAGACTATCTTGATGTTATCAAACATTTAAAGACTTGTTATTATGGGATGTCCAAGAAGACTTGAGCAGAGGCATCCATTTTACAGCAACAAACTAGAGTATATTGGATATTCTATGATTCATACCAGTCACAAAACTGACATCAGTATGATTGAAGGAATGGATGTATTGTTTAGAAAACAGGAATGTTCATCCATACACAAAATTGGGTTTTAGAGCAGGATGTATACATATATGTTTTGTTAACGAGAGGGTGGTAAAAGCTTGAACTTTTTAGGATATTTGGTAAAAAAAACACATACATTTATGCAAAGATGTTTTGAAGCAGTGGCGTAACTAGCAAGGGTGCAGGTGTTGCAGCTGCTATGGGGCCGGAGCTGCTTCCAGGGCCCGCTGCTCCACCAACTCAGACATGGGCTGCCTCCAAGGCCCGCTACTCCTCCCCCCACCACAGGCTGCAGTAACGAGGATGTAGAGGAGGAGGTGTTCTTCCTGTGTAGCTCCAAGTCCTGTCTACCGGTGTCGCGAATTGCGGGTATTTAGGGGGCAGGGCCTAATTCCATGAAGTGTCTGCCACCATCAGAGACCTCTGCTATCATCAGGAGGGAGAGGTAATTTATCTCCTGCTTGTTCCCTCTCTCTCCCTGACAGTCTCTCTCTCTCTCTCTCTCTCTGACACTATCTCTCTGATACTGCCCCTCTCTATTTCTTTCCATGACGCTGACACTGCCTCTCTATCTCCCTGACACTTTCTCTATGTCTCTCTGACACTTTTTTTCTCACGACACTGGGCCTTATGCAGACCTGCCCACTGATGCGAGCCACAGCACAGGGTGTGAAAATCAGCAAACTGTGTACGTGTAGCACCCACATCGCACGTGCCGGGTACACACATTGCAGTTGCATCCCCAATAGATGCGACCACAATGTGATTGACAGTGACGGGCGATGGAGTGGCGTTTTTGGGGGGAGCGTGACCATTTTTGGAGCAGCTGTTTGATGTCACATGCAATTGCTCTGATTAAAAAATGGTGGCCAACCGCCTAATAGGGGTCAACCTTAGTTCCGATGCATCTGCTATCTAATTGCGGACACATCGGGAGGCAGCCTCACACATGCTGGGTGGCCTTGCCCTGTTCTGGGCAGCCCCCAACACGTGAGGAGATGAACACAGATCTAGCTGCGTATGCAGCAATCTGCGTCCATCTCTGAATGAACTCCACTGTATCTCTCCCCCTCTCTCTCCCTGACACTATCACTCTCTCTCCCATTCTGACACTGTTTCTTACTCCCTCTCTCTGACACTTTCTAACTCTCACTCTCCCTGACACTCGCTCCCTTCCTGATAACCTCTCTCTCTCTCTCTCTCTCTCTCGCGCACTCTCTCTCTCATTCTCTCTCTGGGGGTGATTCAGATCTGATAACTGCTGTGCGTTTTCACACAGCAGGCGATCAGCGATAGAGTGCGCATGCGTATGCACCACAATGCAAAGGCACATCACCAAACAACAACAGGCAACGCCGACCAGTGACAGGATGGTGCAAAAATTCCGATCGCATAGGTGTTCGCAAGGTGATTGACAGGAATATGCCATTTATAAGTAGTAACTGACTCTGGGAGTCTTCCAGAAAAACGCAGGCATGCCCAAGCATTTTCAGTGAGGGTGTCTGACGTCAGCTTCGGCCCCGATTAGCCTGTTTTCTTCGCACTGTAGTAGTAAGTCCTGGACTGCACACAGACTGCACACACTGGATTTTTGCAGATCCGCATACACATGCGATCGCACAATTGGAAGGGGCGGATTTACACTCCGACTTGGGCGGTGACTACATGAACACAGGACAGCAAACTTAACAGCTCAGCGATCAGGTCTGAATTACCTCCTCTATCCCTCTTTCTCTCCCTGACACTCTCACTCTCTTTTGCTCCCCTCTCTTTCTCTCTCCCTCCCTGCCTGACACTCGTGCTCGCTCCTCTCACTCTCTCTCTCCTGCTCCCATAAGGGGCATTGTAGCGACAATGGCGGGGGCTTTCAAGATTTTGCTATGGGGCCCCCAAAGTTCTAGTTATGCCCCTGTTTTGAAGAAATGTTTAGAATCAATAAGAAATAATTAGCAGTAGGATAAGGATTTACCTGTTTTGTTTTTGTGTAGTGGTTTATCTCACACTGTCTATTGTTCATAAGGCAGCAGGCTGATTTCATTTATGGTGGTTGAAAAAGGAGATGAAAGAACGTGCCTGAGATGACAATGGCCAGTGAGTAGTTTCTTGTACAAGAGAGAGAAAGGGCCCATGAAACCCATGAAGACAAGAGAATTGCACAAGGCTGATGGCACAGCAATAACATCTACATTATTATGGAAAATTGAACTTGAGCCATATAATAATGGTATCTGGTCTCTAGGTCGACCACACTTAGGTCGACATGTATTAGGTTGACCACTGTTGGCTGACATGAATTAGGTCGACATGGTTTCTAGGTCGAAATGGTTACTAGGTCGACATTGTCTAGGTCGACATGACGAAAGGTCGACATGAGTTTTTCACAATTTTTTCCAATTTTTGAACTTTTTCATACTTTGCGATCCATGTAGACTACAATTGGGAATGGCAACCTTGCCTGAAGCATGGCAAGCAAAGCAAGCTATGTGAAGGGACGCAGTGCACTAACCTCTACGAAGAAAACGACACCATTTAAAAAAACAAACTAATGTTAATCTTTTGTCATGTCGACCTAATGCTTGTGTCAACCTATTTTAGCTGTCGACTTAGTTACTGTCCACCAATAGTTGTCGACTTAGACACTGTCCACCAAAGTGTGGTTGACCCTATGAACCACACCCATAATAATTGGATATACACGTTCACCAATATTTCCAAGACTACATCGAACTGAACTTTACCAACATTAGCTACCTTATAAGTAACTACCTTATAAGTAACTGATATTTTTTTATATAATCATAAGTAATTATAGTACTGGCATTGCTATATGTAATACAATATTGTTAGATTATGTGTCAGGAAATGTTGTGACAGGACAATGCAGGTTTTTTTTTTCAATTTTTTTTTATTATTGAGACATCATGAAAATCACAACACACGGTGAAATGTACATAGATCATGAAGTAATAATACACAGGTATTGAAATCAAAAGGTGTACATCAATTCTTCTAATTTTTTCTAATAATGAAGACATTAGCTTTCCAAGAATTCAACAGTTATTACGCTGATGTTATTGTACACAGTGTAGGCAACCAAGAGGGAGACCGCCACAATCGCCCGCTCCTAGACCAAAGATATAGGTTGGTCTTGTGCAGCCAATCTAGTCAGGTACCATGTGGTGTTCTTGAGGCTGTTGTGAATGTGTAGACGTGTAGTAAGGGGCAAAGTGGAGATATAAGATTCCCAAAGATTAAAGAATCGATCCACTTGTTTACCTTTATCTACAATGGCCTCCACCCAGTCCATCCTAAAAATATGATTTAGCTTATTTAAAAATAATGGTATCTGTGGTGGTGTACTATTTATCCATCCCTGTAGAATCGTCTTTTTCCCCGCCGCACTTAAGGCTATCAGTATTGTTTTACATTCTGATGGCATGCGGAGAGCAGGGTCAATGATACCCAAAACTGCCCATTCGGGGGTAAAGGGCACATAAGTTATTAAGTTAGCCTCCGCATATCTCCTAACTAAATGCCAGAAATATTGCACAATCGGACATGCCCATAGACAATGAAAGGTATCAGCCTCACTCTGGTGGAATTTTGGACAAGAATCTGAGTCAGTCGCTCCCATATGGAAGCGCCGCAATGGGGACAGGTAAGTGTTATGATATACATTAAGAAACAATTCAGTGTACATGCTTGCTGGGAGGACTTTTCGGGAGTAAAGTAGTGATTTTTCCATAATTGATATGGTCAGATTAGGAAAGTGAGCCAACCATGTGGACATACCACCTGTCACAGTAGCATGATCTAGTATTTTTCTCAAAAAAGTGTAGTGGATGGAAATAGCCTTGTGCCTCGGTACAGGGTGTGTTAAGAGGTTATCCAGGGGGTTGGTCCAGTCCCCATCCGCAAAATGTGCAAGAACATGCCTGACATAGAATTGTGTTTGTAGAAATGGAAAGGGAGACGAAGCAATCACAGCATGCCTCGTTGAAACCTCTGAAAGAGTGAGCAGACGGTGGTCTTCCACAGACACCAATGAACGAATTGATGTTATACCATCCTCCCTCCACATTTTGAATGGATGGGCAGCCATGCCGTCTAAAAAGTCTGAGTTTTTAATTAGGGGTAAGTGTAAGGAGTGACACGGTTTCAGTTTTGCATCATGTCGCAGTATGTGCCACATCTTCCTAGTAGACCATAGAAGAGGGTTAGACTGAAAATGATCAGGTATTTCGCAATCGTGTTGGTGGAGAAAACATGTCAAGGCTACAGTCGGTAGAAAGCACTGTTCGAGGGATGTATTCGTATAGACAGAGCTGTTTTGCAGCCAGTCCCTTAAATGTCTCAAAAGAACAGCATGATTATAAACCACTACATCTGGAAAATTGATACCCCCATTGGATTTAGGTTGAGCAAGTTTACGCAAAGCAATACGTGCTCGGCCCCCCTTCCATATGAAGGTTCTAATAAGTTTATTAATCTGTTGTGAGTCCTGTTAGTCAACAGTATGGGAAGCGTTTGCAAGGGCTACAGTTTGCGTGGTATAGCCACCATTTTTAAGAGGTTAGCCCTACCAAGATATGACAATGGAAGACGCTCCCATCTCTTAATATCATCAGTCCGGGTGTGTATTACCTTATGTATGTTGAGCTTGTATAGTTCTGAAATATAGCGTGGCACCAAAATACCCAAGTATATAATATATGTGGACACCCAGTGTAAGGGGAAACGTGTGGCCCAGGTCAGACACATCACATTGCCACACAACAACAAGGCTTTAGATTTGTCCATATTAATACTAAAACCCGAAATGTGGCCGAATAATTGGATCTTGTCTAAAATCTGAGTAAAGGAATGTTCGGGGTCTGAAATATAAAGAAGGATATCGTCAGCAAAAGCTGAAAGTTTAATTTCCTGACCACCCACTTTTATACCTCTAAAAACAGACCAATCCTGTAATGTCCTAAGCAACTGGTTGAGGGACAAATTAAATAGCAGAGGCGATAGAGGGCATCCCTGTCGGGTTCCCCTTTCCAAAAAGAATCGTTGGCCTCTGATCCCATTGATTAATAGAGAGGCAGATGGAGCATTGTAAATATATCGTATATAGTTAATAAAGCTTGTGTCAAACCCCCTTCTCTCCAATACAGCAAACAAATGTGGCCATAATACCATATCAAGGCCTAATTGGCGTCGAGGCTAAGAAGCATGTTTGAGTCTGTGCAGGGAGACTGGGATGCTGCTACCGCCGCCAGAGCCATGCGGATTGCTTTAACCGCATGTCTGCCAGTTACAAAACCCATTTGTGTCGTGGTGAGGATATCAGGGAGAACGAATTGAAGTTGCGTCGCCATTATCTTGGCTAGTAGTTTGTAGTCTACTTTTAAGAGACTAATTGGTCTGTAGGAAGAAAGGAAATTGGTGTCCCTACCAGGTTTAGGGATTAGTGTAATAAAGGCTTCATTAAAGAGTGGGGATGGGGAACTCCTCTCGTGTATTGCGTGAAACAATTCCAGTAAGGAGGGGACAATTTGGGCCTGTAACATGCGGTAGTAATCGCCCGACAAGCCATCTGGGCCTGGAGACTTACCATGGGTCAAATTGGAGATAGCGGTGTTAATTTCCTCCGCCGTTATATGACCCACAAGGGCTTCTCTCTGTTCTCTGGTCAGGGGGGGCAATACTTCATCTGTGAGCAACTGTTTTTGTATATCAGCATCTATTTGTGTCGATTGAAACAAGGACTGAAAATAGGATTGAAATTGTTCTACTATTTCCTGAGACTTAGTGATAACCCGGCCAGACCTGGGGTGGTGTATGGTGGTTATAACATGTCGTTTTTGGGGGGTCTAGAAATGACCGCCAATAACCTACCAGCCTTATTGCCCCATCTATAAAATTTATTTTTGGTGAAATCTAAGGAATGTTTCGCTTGGGTAGCTAAGTAGGTTTCAAGCAGGCGTCTAGCCTGTTTGTATTCGTCAAGGGTAGTCTCCGTTGGGCTAGAAGTATATGTTCGGAAGGTCCTGGACATGGTTGCTTTTAATGTAGTGTATTCCAATTTGGAATCTCTTTTTTTCCGGGCGACATAACTAATAATGTGACCCCTCATCACTGCCTTTGAGGCATTCCAAAAGATTTTGGGTTTGTCCCAATATTCTATGTTGTCATCAACGTAATTGGTCCAATGATATGTTAGGTATAGTTTAAATTCCTCCAAGTTTGCCAGGTATTGTGGGAATCGCTAAATACGATCTGTTGAATGCATTTGGGGATGGGCCAGCGCTAGCATGACGGGGGCATGATCAGAGATCAATATATCGAGTATATCTACCCCAGCAGTCTGGGACATTAAGTCATCGGCAATTAAGAACCTGTCAATACGAGACAAAGTTCCATGTGCCAACGATAAATGGGTGTGCGTCCTGTGAGTTGGGTGTAGCAATCTCCATGGGTCAGGTCTAAGGAGTCTCGAAACGCCAACAGGTGTCTGCTCTGGGAGTCAGTGGTTCTCGACACAGTCGGTGATCTGTCAACTGTAGGATCGTCCACCATGTTATAATCCCCACCCACTATTAGGGAGTAGTTAGTTCTGCTTAGAAGAATGTGGGCAATGTCCTGAATAAATGTGTGTGTATTAACATTCGGGGCATACAGGTTGGCAAGGGTATATTTGGTGTGAAAAAGCTCTATGTCCACAATGATATATCTGCCTTCAGGATCAATGATTTCTGTTAAAACAGTAACAGGGAGGTTTTTTTGAAAAAGTATGGCTACTCCACTGGCTTTTGTGCAAAAAGGAGCAGCGATACAAGGACCAAGCCATGGTGCTTTCAATACATTTTCCTCACCCGCCAGCCAGTGTGTTTCCTGTAAGAAAATCAAATCCGGGTGGAAACGTTTAAGGTGCGTGATCACACATCGTCGTTTGACTGGGGAATTAAGTCCTCCTACATTCCAAGAAATGAATTGTATCGGTTTCGGGGGTAGTACCTCAGATGAGGAAGAAACTGCAGACGGCATGGCTACCCAATCCCCCCAGGGCAGTGAGGAACTTGACAGGTGAGCAATAAATTCAAGCGGACAGTGAGGGTCCCCCTCCCAACCCAAGGCCGCCAGGATAGCAGTGATTTCAACAGCATAAACATCAGCGCGACATGAAATGTGTAGCACAGTCTTAATATGTGAAATAACAATGGTGAACCATAATGACTCAAAACTATATTTTCTAACATTTTCCTAACAACCAAAACCATGGTGGGCACCAACTAGGTCTAGTGGTGCGCACCAAAAATACTAACAAAGTAATTACTAAATTAGTAAAAGTAGATACTTATAGTAAATTACTATATGAACTATAGGTGAAGAAAAAAACAAAAAAAAACCCAAATAATTGGCAGACACACATCCGCCCGAGGCGGAAATACCCGATGCGATCAACCCATAGCATCTCACCAACAGATACCCTATTTAACAGGCGACTGTGATGGGGATTTGCGAATCAGAAAGTGAGATCTCGCCACTTCCGGGTCTGTGTAAAACATTTGACTACCATTCTCTGTGACCTGCAGTTTGGCTGGGTACAACAAAGCAAACCTGATAATTTTACTATGTAAATGGGAACAAACGTCAGAGAATTCCTTTCTTTTCTGAGCCACTGCAGCCGAGAAGTCTTGAAATATCAAGATCTTGTGACCCTTGACTAATAATTCTCTAGTTTTTCGATAAGCTGTGAGAACCTGTTCTTTGGCCCTATGGTCTAGGTAGCGAGCAATGACCATGCGTGAGCTCTTCCGCTCTCCGTCCTGCATCGCCCCCAGCCTATGAACTCTTTCAAGATGTGGGATTTCCATATCGTCTATGATTCCCAACGAGTTTGGGAGGTCTATAGAAAGATAGGAGGTGAGGGCTTGGCCCGTCAAGGACTCCGGAATGCCTCTAAATCAAAGGTTATTCTTATGATATCTATTTTCCAGGTCCTCAACTTTGTCCTGCAGTTGTTGTATATATTTATATTAGGATGATATCCCCTCCTGACAGGATTGGACCAACTCCTCAGTGTCACCCAGTCTAGTTTCCAACGCAGTAAGATGCGTCGCATGGGAGTCTATGCGAGCCAAACCCGTTTCCAAGCGGGCCTGTAGGTCGTCAAATTGCTTATCAAGCAAGGGCATAAGGAAATCTGAAATCTCTTTAGCCGTTAGGGGAGGGGTCTTATCACTAGGTAAGCTAGGTGATTCTGACCCATGTCCAACCAGGGAGGGTGGGCCTGATTTAGGGGGGGGGGGGGGCTCTTTCCCCTTCCCTGCTTTATAAGAGGTGTTGGATTGTTTCGGAGGCATGGTCTTGTCGAGGTATTTATCCATACTCCAGAGAATGAAATGTGGAACAATCAACGTCTCCTACAAACAGTGTTCCCCCAGATATAGACAATGATGGAAAAAACAGAGGTAATTACATATAAAGCTCGGGCGGAGGTGTTAAACCAAAATTATTATCTAGAGCATACTGCAACCTGCGAGAGAGCCCATGAAGCAGCCCCGGCAACAAACTACAGTAATCCTCGGCTGGAGTGAAAACATATATCTAGGAACAATATAATATGTCAAGCAATATGGAATAGAGTATCTGAATGAAAATAACAAACATCACATGATGGTATAAGAAAAATAACAAATGGTACATGAAGGTAGCTTCAGGAGCCAGCAAAGCTGAATATGAGGCTAAAGCAATCAAGAGGAGGAATGCAATCTCACTGTGAGTCTCCTAACAAAGAATCACTGGGTGGCACTATTCCCTCTGTTGCAGCATTATGCAGGCTGCACAACGCAATGCAAAGTCAGGTGATATGCTTTCCCTTGTATAGCAGACAAAGCCTTAGCCAAGGGATCGGGGAATGATGTATAGAGTCCTTCTCTGGGAGTGGAATGTCTCGATATAGCACCAGCCGGTGCTATTAAACGTCAGAAGAAACAGCAGGCACTCTGACAAGGACCACGGCAACACAATAGACCAGTCCCTTCCGTTAGTGTATAGTGTATAAGGGGCTCTCGGAAAAAAGGGGGGAGGAGGGGGAGGAGCAAATGAGGGTAGCTTTTGATCAAGGAGGAGAGGGATGTATTGCGAGGGGGGGAAAAGGTTCACACAGGAGGGGGGGTGGTACCAAGTGAAGGCGGCCATTTTCCCTGAGGTCTCTCTACTGCGCATGCGCAGAGCGCCGTGAAAATGGCCGCTGGGCCATTTTCACTGTGTTCTAGCGGCGCTACGATGCCGGCACTGGACTTCGGAGGGGTAAGTATTTTACAAATAGGTGCAGTGTATGCGGTGGGGGCCCCCTCTGGACTCAGGGGCCCGTGTGCCCCGCACACACCGCACCCATTATAGAAACGCCAGTGCTTCAAGCATTATAGTTTAAATGGGATGCATCCGACCACTGATCGCATTCATAGTGATGTTTAGTAACGCCGTATGCATAAAGAGGTAAGCAAAGGACAGCTCTCCCAATAACTAGAGTTCCGACCCCCCCCCCCTAAGCTTCACCTATTTTACACGGTTCCGAGGCAGCCTCGGATCTTCCCACCTTGCTCGGTTAACCCGAACGCGCCTGAACGTCATCATCCCGCTGTCGGATTCTCGCGAGATTCGTATTCTATATAAAGAGCCGCGCATCGCCACCATTTTCACTCATGCATTGGAGATTGAACGGAGAGGACGTGGCTGCGTTCTCTCCCTGAAAAGCTCCATATCTGTGCTCAGTGTGCTGCAAATATCTGTGCTCAGTGTGCTGCAAATATCTAAGTTCTCTGCCTGAAAAGCTCCATATCTGTGCTCAGTGTGCAGCAAATATCTGTGCTCAGTGTGCTGCATTTTGGTGACCAACAGTATATAGTTGTACAGTACAGTAGGCCATTGCTGTATCTTGCAGCTCCGTGTCACTGCAAGTATCCATTCCATATCTGTGCTGCATTTTTGTGAGCAGTATATATAGTAGTACAGTGCAGCATTTTGGTGACCAACAGTATATAGTTGTACAGTACAGTAGGCCATTGCTGTATCTTGCAGCTCTGTGTCACTGCAAGTATCCATTCCATATCTGTGCTGCATTTTTGTGAGCAGTATATATAGTAGTACAGTGCAGCATTTGGTGACCAACAGTATATAGTTGTACAGTACAGTAGGCCATTGCTGTATCTTGCAGCTCCGTGTCACTGCAAGTATCCATTCCATATCTGTGCTGCATTTTTGTGAGCAGTATATATAGTAGTACAGTACAGCATTTTGGTGACCAACAGTATATAGTTGTACAGTACATTAGGCCATTGCTGTAGTATCTTGCAGCTCTGTGTCAGTGCAAGTATCCATTCCATATCTGTGCTGCATTTTGTGAGCAGTATAAATAGTATTACAGTGCAGCATTTTGGTGACCAACAGTATATAGTTGTACAGTACATTAGGCCATTGCTGTAGTATCTTGCAGCTCTGTGTCACTGCAAGTATCCATTCCATATCTGTGCTGCATTTTTGTGAGCAGTATATATAGTATTACAGTGCAGCATTTTGGTGACCAACAGTGTATAGTTGTACAGTACATTAGGCCATTGCTGTAGTATCTTGCAGCTCTGTGTCACTGCAAGTATCCATTCCATATCTGTGCAGCGTTTTTGTGAGCAGTATATATAGTATCACAGTGCAGCATTTTGGTGACCAACAGTATATAGTTGTACAGTACATTAGGCCATTGCTGTAGTATCTTGCAGCTCTGTGTCACTAACAACAACAACAACAGGGAGAAAAAAGAGACTCTTGTGTGGGCGCACTCTTAACTTGGAATAATGTATGAAATATTGAAGATGAATATAAGTATAAAATGTAACTTTTATTTGTATCACTGGATAAGAACAATCAGTGGTCAATAGGGTAAGGTAACATTCAAATATTGTGATGAAGCGACTAGCAAATAGATGCTGATACTAAGTAGAATAGAAAAATGAACTAAATAGTCGTGCAATTAATAACAGTGAAATGCTAATATTAGCATAATAAATCACGGCTACCAAGATACAATCAGAGTGTCATCAGGAATTGACCTGAATGATTTTTAAAGACAAATAAGCTACCAATGTGTATTAGCCCTGCAATAATAAATTGAAGCAGTTTGTAAAAATTCAAAAAGACGGGAGATTGTAATATAACCAGCTTTCATGAAAAAAAGAGCAGTAGAAAATAAGATAGCAGGGTGAATCTGCTGTCAGTGTTAGACTCAGTGTTAGACTCTGAGCATGATGGACCAGTCTGTACTCTACTAAACTGAGTCTTCCTCAGTGGTCGCCCACTAGAGTACTGACCCAGCCCAACACTGATTAGCTTCCAAGATCGGACGGCTTTGGGCGTTTCCAGTGAGGTATGATAGTAGAGAAATTTGATAATGAAAACTCTGGAATCACTGATGAGAGTTCACAAAATTTTAGTATAAAGAATTAGAAGGCACAAGTCAATACTTAACATTGCAACAATTCACTGGGCTATGCAGGAGAAAATTAAAAATAGGGGGAAAAAAAATTGATAACTTCTACCACTTTCAAAAAGGTCAATGGAAGCTGAAATAATGGACAACTACCTCATGGAAGTCTGATACAGTATACCAAATAGTACTTAGCAGAGTTAGGAATGAGTGCTTATGAAATACAGTAAAAATTTGTCATAATATTTCAGAAACTGCATGGCTGGTCTCTTGCACTCTTTTGCTCTAATACACCACCTGCTTTAGGATTTATATTCAAAAACATTATGTCTCCATAATCCCAAAAACGTCAGTCTTCTTGGAAAGTGGTTTGTTCCTTTATAAGGAAAAGAAAACAAATGTTCTCAAACAACGGTTTCTCAGTTTCTTTTTCCTCTGGGAAGGGATTGTGGATTCGCAGGAATATCTGAGCATTTCTATAATCAGAAAGCAGCGACTTTACAAATGTTTACGAATAATTCCAGTGATTTTGTCATTTTCTTCCAGTGATTTGGACCAATAATACCATTGATTAGAATGAATAATTCCAGTGATTTTGTCATTTTCTTCCAGTGATTTGGACCAATAATATCATTGATTAGAACGAATAATTCCTGTGATTTTGTCATTTTCTTCCATTGCTTTGGACCAATAATACCATTGATTAGAACAAATAATTCCTGTGATATTGAGGTGTTTGTGTCGCTTAGCTTAGCCGTCCAGCGACCACAGTGCACCTCTTTTTCTCTTTGCATCAGGGGCGGAACTACTGGCGGGGCAGGCAGTGCATTGCACTGGGGCCCCGCCGCACTCAGGGGCCCACAGCCGCCGGCCGGCATTTAGAACAGATTGACATGCGGACGAGAGTCCGCATGTCAATCTGCGTTCTCCTCTCCCTCCTTGCTGCTCCCCCGCTCCCCCGGCCCCCCCCCCCTATGTGTTGGAGGGACACGAGCGCATCGCGCGTCTCTCTGTGTCCCTCCTGGCTCTCCTCCGGCCGCTCTAAGGAAGCATGTGCCGTTCGTGAGCTCTGATTGGCTCACGAACGGCACATGCTTCATTAGACAAGCGGGGGAGAGCCAGGAGGGACACAGTAGAGACGCGCGATGCGCTCGTGTCCCTCCAACACATAGGGGGGGGGAGGGGGGACCGGGGGAGCAGGCACTGGGGGGACAGATCTGGCACTGGGGACATATACCTGGCACTGGGGGGACAGATCTGGCACTGGGGACATATACCTGGCACTGGGGGGACAGATCTGGCACTGGGGACATATACCTGGCACTGGGGGGACAGATCTGGCACTGGGGACATATACCTTTCACTGGGGGGGCATATACCCGGCACTGAGGGCATGTACCTGGCACTGGGGGCATATACCTGGCACTGGGGGGGAATATCTGGCACTGTGGGAGAATATCTGGCACTGGGGGGGCATATACCCGGCACTGGGGGCATATACCTGGCACTGGGGGGGAATATCTGGCACTGGGGGCATATACCTGGCACTGGGGGGGAATATCTGGCACTGTGGGAGAATATCTGGCACTGGGGGGGCATATACCCGGCACTGGGGGCATATACCTGGCACTGGGGGGGAAGCAGGCACTGGGGGGGAATATCTGGCACTGGGGGCATATACCTGGCACTGGGGCATATAACTGGCACTGGGGGGGCATGTACCTGGCACTGGGGGCATATACCTGGCACTGGGGGGGAATATCTGGCACTGTGGGAGAATATCTGGCACTGGGTGCATATACCTGGCACTGTGGGGGAATATCTGGCACTGGGAGCATATGTGGCACTGGGAGCACGGCCCTAGCAACAAGCACTACCCACTAGCAACGAGCATGACACCCAGTGCATGAAACCCCTGGCAACGAGCATGACATCCTGGCACTGTGCATGGAACCAAGTGCATGAAACCCCTGGCAACAAGCAGGTAATTTCTTTTTTTATTTGTTGGGACTGCCTGCCGCAATGTGTAAAAAGGGGGGACTGCCTGCCGCTATGTATAAAAATGGGGAATCTGCATGCCGCAATGTAAAAATGGGGAATCTGCCTGCCGCTATGTGTAAAAAGGTAGAATCTGCCTGCCGTAATGTGTAAAAAGAGCACGCTATCTGCCGTTATGTGTAAAAGTGTATGGTGTCTGCCGTAATGTGTAAAATGGGGACGCTGTCTGCCGTAATGTGTAAAATGGGGACGCTGCCTGCCGTAATGTGTAAAAAGTGCACGCTGTCTGCCGCTATGTGTAACGAGGGCACGCTGTCTGCCGCTATGTGTAACGAGGGCACGCTGTCTGCCATTGTGTAAAAAGTGTATGCTGTCTGCCGCTATGTGTAACGAGGGCACGCTGTCTGCCGTTATGTGTAAAAAAGTGCACGCTGTCTGCCGTTATGTGTAAAAAGGGGAATCTGTTCGCTGTAAGGAGTAAAAGGGTCTCTACCTGGTGTAGTGGTGCTACTGTGCGGCGTAATTTGAAGAATGGAGACTACTGTGCACCGTTTTATGAATTGGTATTATTTTGTGGACACACCCCTTCCCCACGAAGCCACGCCACTATGTATTTTTGCGCGCGCGCCTACGGCGCGCACTGCCCATGGGGTGTACTTGGATGGGGGGCCCAAAGCATTTTGTTGCACCTGGGCCCACCGCTTGCTTGTTCCGCCACTGCTTTGCATCATGTGCTGTTTGGGGCAAATTTTTTGAAGTGCCATCCTGTCTGACACTGCAGTGCCACTCCTAGATGGGCCAGGTGTTTGTGCCGCCATCTTGGGTCACTTTGCTTAGTCATCCAGTGACCTCGGTGCAAATTTTAGGACTAAAAATAGTATTGTGAGGTTTCAGAATAGACTGGAAATGAGTGGAAATTGAGGTTATTGAGGTTAATAATACTATAGGATCAAAATTACCCCCAAATTCAATGATTTAAGCTGTTTTTGAGGGGTTTTTGAAAAAAAAACACCCAAATCCGACAAAATTTTTTTAGGGAGGTTTTGCTAAAACGTGTCCGAATCCAAAACATGGGCGCGGAACCGAATCCAAAACCAAAACACAAAACCCAAAAAATTTCCGGTGCACATCTCTACCGATAACAGCTGTCTTTTGCAGTGCGGGGTCTTCTGGGTTTGTGACCTGGGAGTTCTCCTGCACATTCGTCGGATGACACACACACAGCTGGGGACACTAGGATGAATCCATTTGGATACCTCTCAGTGCACATTGTGATAAGAAGCCCATAGGCTTCTACAGAGTGTTGAAAAAGTTACACAACCATATGGGGAAACGTATGTAATTATTTTCTTATTTTCCAGGTGGTGAAGAACATTGCAGATCAGAACTAAGGGGTACACGTTGCAGTAGCATATATTCATTGTCAAGCAGTACATCTACTCTGGCAGTTATGCTGGATGCAGGAGACCTTCACAACTCAAGTCCATGATATAGGAATTAGCGACAAAAAAAATGGGGCTAGGAGACAGGGGCGGTCTGGAGATGCTGGGCTTCAAAAAGGGAGGAAGCTGAAAGTGTAATTAATAGATAATTCATAATTGACAAGTGCTGCAAATAGCGCCCCCTACCCTGCAGTGCTATGGTCCTGATTCACACTCAGCCAGATCTACGTCCACCTCCTCACTTGCTGGGGGCTGCCCAGCACAGGGCAAGGCAGCCCAGCGTATGTGATGGGCCGCCTCCCAATGCATACACATTTAGATTGCAGACACATCAAACTAAGGTTGACCCCTGGCAGCGCAGCATGGCTGCTCTGTCTGGTGGTCAGCCACCGGTTTTTAAATCGGAGTGGCTGCATGAAACCTCACACAGCCGCCCTGGAAATGGGCATGGAATGCCCCCATTCAGACCACCCCGCCCCCCCAATACTGCATCATCAACCGCAAATGACCACCACTGTCGATCATCTTGCGGCTGCATCCTTCCTGGATGCATGGCTGCGTCCATCTCCTAATTAGCCCCTAAGTGCAGAGTACACTCTGCACACTCCTAGTTATGTCCATGCCCCACAGCCATTCACTGATTACAATCACAGTCACACACAGTGCTGCAGCCCACAGCCCTAGTTCACTGAAAACACTTAGTGTGACACAGTAGCCCACAGCCCTTAATCACAGTCACTGATAAACTGCATCCCGCCCCAAACCCTCTCCCTCTGTCATTCTGTGTGAAATTTATTTATTATTATTAACTGTTTCTTATATAGCGCATCATATTCTGTGGTGCCTAAACCATGAGGGTTTGCCTATAAAAAAAATGCTTCTTTAAGTCCCGCCACATAAATAATTGAATAATGGTAATTTTGTTAAATCACCTTATTTTTCACTACTCCTACAGGGCCGTATATGTTGTTGCCGGCATAACTACACCAGTGTTCCCATTTCTTCTATAAGTAATTTTTATAAGTGAAGCAGAAGCATTAATTTTAGTTCCTGCAGTGCCCATTGCATATGGACCAATAGCTACAGTATCACTGATGACCTGCTTCCTGTGCACATTGTGATAAGAAACCCATAGGCTTCTACAGAGTGTTGAAAAAGTTACACAGCCATATGGGGAAACGTATGTAATTATTTTCTTCTTTTCCAGGTGGTGAAGAACATTGCAGACCAGAACTAAGGGGTACACGTTGCAGTAGCATATATTCATTGTCAAGCAGTACATCTACTCTGGCAGTTATGCTCGATGCAGTAGACCTTCACAGAAAAGTATGGAACAGTTGTTCCAAACAAATCCTCCATCTGTCACTTACTGACACTGGTTCATTGAATATGTAACGCTGGATGGGGAGGAACTGGATGATTGGTACTATATCAGAATTGCAAATGAACATTCAGAACTGTGTTGATGCAATTTTGCAGGAAACATTGCAAAGGGTGTTCAAGAACAGGATTAGCCGTATCCATTTGTGTGAAGCACAGAATGGAGGCCACTCCTAGCACTTAGAGGTCTACTTACTAATACTTGGAGAGAGATAAAAGTAGACAGAAATAAAGTACCAACCAATCAGCTCCTGTCATTTTTAAAACACAGCCTGTGACATGGCAGTTAGGAGCTGGCTGGTTGGTGCTTTATCTCCATCCACTTTACCTCTCCCCGAGTCTTAGTAAATAGACCCCATACTGTGAAATAAATTGTTTTCCCATGTGGTTGCTTGACTTTTTGAACCCGTTGTATTAGGCAATGCTATATATAGATGGAGTTGCCTACCAGGTCCAAGTTCCAGAATGTATCACATTCCGGAGCTTGGTGCATATGAGAAATGTGGTCAAACATCTTAAAGCTGCATTTTCGGAGGTTTGAACACATTTGCTGCATCCTGCCCATTATGTTATAAACTGATGGAGAAAGGGATTGATTCTATTTTTAGCTATACTCAAGCACTAATATTTCCCAGAAAAGAAATACAATGTTTAATATTCTTTTTAGTTTTGTCCAGTATTTCAACTATACAGTATAATGTTGTGCTTTTTGGTAGTAAAACTATATCATATGTAAATAATTCAAAAAGTAAGTGAGGCTGCAGTGCTATGAATTTCATTGTAAGCTTTTTGCCACAAAAAATGATTACGCTGGGGAAAAGAAATTTAACACAAAGGACAAACAATGTGAAATTCTCAATGCGGGATCATTTAAGCAATGCATAATTCAGACTTAGTGAATTGTGCATCCTGAATGTTCATAATTTACCAGACATTTCCAAGCAGTGTCTACAAAGAGGAAGTTATTGAAGCTCAAATAATAAAAGAAAGAAACACAATAGCTATTACTAACATTTTAAAATACAATTCAATAGGATAAATGCATCACAATGTAAATGTCTATAAAGCTTTTCTGTCACTCTTGTTATCACACTCTTGTTATCAAAAATTGACTTACAGTATACATAAAACCACATCATGGCTATAAGAAGTTGTACATAATCATTTGCAATAGATTTTTTTTGTCAATTGTTTTTACTAATGGTCTATTCAAGTCACATCTAGAACAGGGGTACTATCTCTAACGTTCATCCTCTTATTTTCAAACATGAATCTGTCTAAAAATGTTTTCTGTGTTTTGACATTTTTCTATAGGGAAGGGGCCCTAGACTGCATACCAGGGCTGGCTCCAGATCTACTAGCACCATGAGTGAGAATTTTAGGAGCGCCCCACCCCAATTACATGTGAAGAGGAGGGTGTTACTTGCATGCACCAAAGGCACACGCGCTCCTTGAAATGTAGGCATTGCCTCCTAACAATGGTGGCCTGAAATGGAATGCTGTATCCATATGACAGGAAGAGTGATGTCTTGGAGAAGCCCCCCTGCAAACAATAAATTTGCACCCTTCCTTTAGTAAGTAAAAATGGGTCAGCGCGTGCCATAGGCCAAAAAAGGGTTGAGGTATAGCCACACAATAATGCCACCAATTCAAATTACCCCGCGCAGTAGCACAAACTTATTCATATTACACCGCACGTAATGCCTCTGATTTATATTACATCACAAACTGTAGTAGAGTACATTTTTCATGTTATGTCACACAGTAGTGCCCCTTTTACACAATGTTCACAGTAGAAGTGCCTTCTACACATAATGCCCACAGTAGCAGTGCCCACAATGCCCACAGTAGAAGTACCCCTATCACATAATGCCAAAAATATTAGTGCCACACATAATACCCACAGTAGTAGTGCCACACACAATGCCCACAGTAATGCCATACAATGCCCACAGTAGTAGTGCCACACATAACACCCAAAGTAGTAGTGCCCGGAGGAGAGGGAGGAGAGAGGAAGGAGGGAACCGGAGGTACCTGACATGAAGAGCCTTTCTTCATGCCATCGGCACCGCTGTTTCAGCTACAGCAGCGAGTAGAGAGGAAGCCGAAGGGACCTGACACCATCACTAATTACTTGAAGTGCAAGGAAAGAAGGAGAAAGAAGACTCTTGGTTGGTGCATTCTTGAGAAAAAGGGACGTATGTCAGTATGTATAGTGATAGAAATGTAAAATTTAACTATTAACGATAAATATAATCTAACAAATAGAAATTGAAAAGCACTGATGAATATCAGTGTGATTATAAGTGGCAGTGGTGACGGGAATGAATAACCCGTATGAACAATCCTAGATTGAATTGTTCTGCGCAACCTGTGTAGGCTTGTGCTTTTTTTGTGCTGTTAGTTATCTTGATTGTCCACATACGAGGTATAGATCCAATTATATCAAAAAAGTAATCAGAATCACATTCTTTATCTATGCAGCAATAAAGAGTTAAAGGGCTTGTGGGTTGACCGCCAATGGTAAGTGTGAAAAAGAGTAAAGCAACAGAGTGAATCTGCTTTCAATGTTAGACCAGAGTGTCCCCAAATATCCAGCCTACTACACCGGGTATTCCCAGGTGGTCTACTACCTGGTACTGACACAGCCCTATACTGTATAGCTTCCAAGATCGGACGAGATTGGGCACTTGCAGTATGGTGTGATAGTAGGTCAACGGAGTACTGATTGCCTCCTCTCCAGAATCATTGATGAGAGTTCATGAAAAAATTGAGAAATTGAGAGGAATAGAGCGGGATCTTCTGTTGGCGTTAGGCAGTAGGGTAAGCCTACCAGTTGGAGAACTGCCATAGATAAAATTACTGGTTCACCAATGAGAGTCCCTGAAAAGGAATATCGAAGGGGTGTTCTCTGATGTGCCTAGTGGCGGTGAAGAAACACACACATGGCCCGGCCAAAGGACTGGGGGTGAAATATTAAAGCTGTTAAAGCTGGTACCAGTTAGAACAAAATTGTTCATGTAACAATTACACTAAGACACTAAAAAGATTTTTAGCAACATTAATGAATAGACAATGGGACATAAGGTCCGATATAGACAGAATTAAACTAGTAACAGTTCCCCCTGTAGGAAAGCAATTGTGATTGTGCCAATAGTGTGGTAATCACACATAAAGCAGTAGAAGGTTTCACCAGCACTAAGTGTGTAAACCCAAGGACATGGGGTTACTTCAGTGCCCTCAGAATTTAATCTTTACCTGAAATTACCATAACCAATAATTACAAACGATACCTGTGTATGGACATGAAGGTATAGTGGAGCTAAGATAGGCAGTGTGCCTAAAGAATCACCGCCGTGTCAATAATGCAACCACTATAATTATTCTTGTGAACAGGCAACTACAAGACAGGTTTTGAAACAGCACTAGATATATGAACACAAAGCATTGTCATCTCGGTGCACTCAAGATATGTCTGCATCTGGAGTTGAAACAAACCAACAAATTCAATAATATTTGTGTGTAGGCACAGAGAAAATATTTTTTTTCTCCGTGCCTACAGGAGGAAGTGAGCAAGCTTGGTCTCCTTACGGGCGAAACGCATCTTCCGGGAGCTTCAGGCAGAGGTGGTGACGGGTCCCACACAGCGCACCTCTCACAGCCGCAACTTCCAATTGTGGGCGAGTCACCGTGCGATCCCCACAGCTGCAGTACCAGCAGGTCAACTCCGAGTTACATAAAGTTGAATACCAATCTGATTCCAACACGTAACGGCAAGCTAAACAAATAGATAAATACTTAAAGTCTGTTGACTACTTCCCTAGAGTGTCCATTCACTTTGGATGAGTTAGAAGCTGCTAGAGCACCCCTCACAAATTAAATATTTGAGTGTTCTCCTCACTTGGTCAAATTAAACTTTAACCTGCTCCTCAGAGTCATTTAGTTAGATCATGCTGGTTTCCTTCACAAATTTCCTGGTTGGGGCGCATTAACATAATTAAAATTAATATTCTATCCAGGATACTTTATTTATTGTAGACACTGCCCATACATATTCCAACTTCTTATTTTTTTTAAATCTCCACAAGGAAATTCAGGATTTTGTTTGTAATAACAAAAGACCAAGATTTAAACACTATATTCTTTACGGATGTAAACACCAAGATGATCTTCAACTTCCAAACTTCTTGAAATATCACCAAGCAGTCGTTCTCAGTTGTGTAGTTGAGTGGTCAAGAGGTACTGACTTTAAACAGCTCACAACTGAGAATATCTTGTTACCTATCCCTATCGTCATAGCTTTCCCATTTACAACACACCAAACTAGTTCCCCTACGCTATCCTGCTGGAAAAAAATACAGAACTCTCAAACATGTTTCCTCCTTGTCTTCACCGCTAACTTCACTCTTTAATAACTCTGACTTTCTACTTGGCCTACACACTCAATCATTCCCTCACTGTCGCACAACAAACCCACTGTGTCTCAGTCAGCTGGTGGAGAATGATGCAATGTCTTCCTTCCCCACTCTACAAGAACATTGGTCTCCAGCGTATGGAAAGTATTGCCATTATTTCCAAGTGAAACATTTCTTACAACAATCTCTCAGACTCACTTCTCATCTCTCTCTCTCTCTCTCTCTCTCTCTCTCTCTCAAGATCTCACCTACGCTGAATCTCCATGCTCACCACCAGTACAGCTTCAACACATTCTCTCTGATATATACTGTGTAACCTGCTGTCTGAAGTGCAGTTTGATACTCTCCCTACATATACCACACAACAGAAGAAACTGAAACTCACTACCTCTGACCGCCAATGGGAATAAATCTTCCTATACACTCCTATACTCACAAAGTACCTCTGTTATTGAGAGGCAATTCCTTGCTAGATGGTATAGATGCCCAAATATTGTTTGCAAAATGTTCCCAGGCCTTCCTAATTCATGCTGGTGCTGTGTAAGTACACCGGAGTCCCTGTTCTATATTTGGTGGGTTTGTCCTAAGATTTGGGAATTCTGGTCTACGGTTCTTAAGGGCACCAAAATCATAGTTGGGGAGTGCGTGCCATTTGACCCTGAATCCTGGCTAATTAATCTAATAGACCTACCCATTTCTAATACTAGAAGTCTCTGCTAAAACATTGTATCAATGCTGTAAAGCTGTAATCCCAATTTAATGGAAGGCCCCCAACTTCCCTCGATAAATGTGTGGTTTCACAGAATAGATATGGATATGGAGGACTTATCTCTACCAGCCACAATAGACCACAGGAGTTCACCACTACATGATTTGACTGGATAGATTTTAAAGAATCGGAGGAATATCAGGAATATTTGTCAGGATAGATTGGATTGGAAATAACATTGGATTCTACAATGAAACTCTCTATCTTATTACACCTATTTTACCACAACCCTCTACCCTTCCTCTAATCCCTGTTTCATTTCTCAAACCCCTCATTCTTTTTTTGTCTGTGCTGTATTGTTTTTTGTGTTGCTACAGTATAATGAAAAATGCACTCATACTATGAATGTTCTTACTGTTTATTTTATTGATACAACTGTTTTGGAACATTTGTGACTGCCAATAAACATCGATTATAAAAAGTAATTTGGACACTTGGGAACCAGAACAGACTTTTCTTAGCAATGTGATTCTGTCTGATGTGACCATTCATAATACAGCCTTATTTGACAATTCTCCCAAAGGCAATCACAAAAGTGTATACTTCACTTGATATATATTTAATAAGATACATGGATATAAAATATCCAAAAGCACTCAGGACAACAAAATAAACAAAGATTTAAAAAAAGGAAAGTTTACAGCAGATTATACAGTATACAATAAATTGCTATGAAATATCCTGTTATTCTGAAAAAGATTTTATAACCTTTCACACACCAAAGAAACAATTCATAATATTTGGTAGCTGTTAGTTATACCGTATGTCACTAACATTTAAGTTTTTGTTTATACCCTATAGTATTCTCCTATCTATTTTTGTTTTCTTTCTTTAGCTATACTGATGGTTTATTCTAATAGTTAAATACTTGTGGGGGGGGTTTATATCAGCAGTTATTCATATTTGCGTTGACTAAATTGGTTTTAACTTTTATCAGTGCAGTTTCCTTGCAAATCGTCCACCTTTGGAAATAAGCTATTTAAAAAGTATTCCTCACTCCTGTATCTGAATAGTGGGGATTTTCGTCTGGTACCCTCTGCAGCATGAAACATGTTTGCTTAAAACAGGGGTGGGGAACCTGTGGCCCTCCTGCTGTTGTTGAACTAAAGATCCCAGCATGCCCTGCAACAGTCTTAGCATGGCCAAACAGCAAAACTGTTGCAGGGCATGCTGGTATGTGTAGTTCAACAGCAGCTGGAGGGCCAAAGGTTCCCCGCCCCTGGCTTAAAACATTGGGCCTAATTCAGACCTGATCGCTGTTCTGCAAATTACACTGTCTTACCATCAGTTAGTCACCGCACAGGCGGAGTGAAAATTCGCCCTGTGCACGTGTGCGATTGCATGTGTACGCTGTGCTAAAATTCCCCTCAGGCAGTTGACAGCTGCAAAACTGTTTGCATCACACTCACCATCTACTGTAATGTTTTTCCCATTCTGTGCAGTGTGTGCAGTGTGTGTGTAGCTCAATACTTACTCCTCCAGTGCGAAGAAATCAGGCTGATCGGGGCTGGAGCTAACATTACACTCCCTCCCTGAAAACGCTTGGGAACACCTGAGTTTTTCCAGACACTCATTCCTGTCAATCACCTTGCTAGCAACTGTGCAATCAAAATTTTTGCACCTTCCTGTCGCTGTTTGGCTATGCGTGTGCGTATTGCAGTGCATATGAATGCACAGTAGTTCGATACTTGCCCGCTGTGCGAAAATGCGGTCTGAATCGGGCCCATTAGTGGATATTTTTACAAAAAGTCGATTTTGGTCAATCATGATCAATTTTTGCTCAATGTTGGATCAATTTTGTGTTTCAGGGTCTGAATTCCACACAACAGATGATTTTTGCCTTCCTTTCACAAATCATATGTTAATAAATGTGGGATTTAGGGGTATATTTGCTGAAAATAGATCTGTGTCGATTTCTTGGTCTATGTTTAATCAATGATATATTTCAAGGTCTAAAGTCCACATTTACTAACAGATGATTTTTGACTTTTTTTTAACAATGTCAAAAATCAGTTGTTGGTAAATGTGTGATTTAGACCCATAAACACAAAATTGATCAAAAATCATCCAAACCGACCAAAATGTACTTTTAGTAAATATACCTCTAGCTCTCCATCAATATGAAGCAGTCTTGAAGATTGGCTACACAGGAGCACCTGGTTGAGACTGCCCCTCTGCAACATACTGCTACACTCTGGCGGTCATGCTATTTGCCAGGGGTGTAATGCTCATTGGGGTTTTCATGCACTGGGTGTCACGCTTGTTGCCAGGAGTGTAAGTCTTGTATTCAGGGATGTAATGCTCATTGCCAGGGGTTTCATGCACTAGATGTCATGCTCGTTGCCAGGGATGTAATTCTCATTGCCAGGGGTGTAATGCTCATTGGCGGTGCACTCCCAACACTTCCCGACTCCCTGTCAGATGCTAGAGGTCAAGTATGATATCTAGTCAAGTATGACCTCTAACATCTGTCTCCTCCAAGGCAGAGGCCATTTATGGAGGGACATTTAGCAGATTTACATGCGGACAGGTAGTCCACATAAAAATCTGCTGCTTAAACAGCAGCGGCGCCCCCCCCTCCCAAGCCTGGCATCTCCAAGCCTCCACAGTGGCTGCACGGGCTGTAGTTACGCCAGTGATATTAAGTGTGTAACCCACCTAGGAGTGTGGTTCAATAAGTATACAGAGCCAGCATAATTCTACAGTGATGGCAGAGAAACATAAAATTTGATGCTATATAAGAACCACTTGTCCCATCTAGTCTAACCTATCAGTATATTTTTGGATTGTGGGAGGAAACCGGAGTATACGGAGGAATCCCATGAAAGTACGAGGAGATTAGACAAATTCCACACAGTTAGGGCCATGGTGGGAATCAAACCCAGGACCTCAAAGCTGTGAAGCAGTAATGCTAACCATTACACCATCTGTATACTCATCCACAGCAATTTAAACACTATATTATAAAAATGGCAAACCCAAGCTTTATTTGTTGGCCTGCAAAGCAAAATATTTGTTAATACAGAAAGCAACTAAGCAGAAAAGATTAAATATTCAACAGCCTATACTCGTTAAAAAAAAGTTTCCATTAAGTAAATTACATTGGGAACCAGGGTCACCAAGACATGCCATAGGTTCTGGTGCTAGAGAGTGGGCATTACCAAGCATAGGGTGTGGCCAAACCCTGTTCAAAATACGAGGCTCTGTGAAGATTACATGCACCAATGGTGGCTGTTGCCCTACCTCCCTCACTGGTCATGCCTCATTCTGCACCCACAAGTTAGTCTGGCCTAGGTAATCAGTACCTGTCTTGGTGCTTCAATTGGAAGAACATCTCTGGCAGGATTTATACCATGATTAAACAATATCCTTAGTTTTCTGAAGCTATATGATGTAGGGATGGCCATCTGTGTTGCTTTCATCGATGGTTGCCATCATTTGCGAAGGTGACACAAACCAGGTAACTATTTTGTGTAGTGGTTTAGCCATCATTCTTTCTTGTCATGCGTGGTAGCTAGCGCAGCTTCTGTGTGAGAGCTGGGGGCGGGGCTGAGCTGTGACAGCTGAGCCTGTCAAGGAGGTGGGACAGCTCATTCCCAGTTCTTACAGACAGTGTACACAGACATCAATTTTTTGCCAGTAAAGCAGTGTCAATTCAGGTCTGTAAATTAAATCCTTGTGTATACATAACAGCCCTTCTTAGCTTGAGGACCTCAAGTAACTAAAGGTGCATACACACGTTAGCACATATTGCACCGTGTGTATACAGCTTGCAATACCAATGCGTGCTCCCATGGGGTCAGTATCGCAAGGAAAAATATACTGTGCAGGCACTGCAATTTTGACTATATTGTGTACAATCTAGCTTCTATTTCCAGTCTATTCTGAACACCTCACAACTCACAAAATTGTTTCCAACCAGTTTAGGCCAAAAGGTTGCACGAGGTAGCTGGATGACTAAGTGACAGAAGTGGATGGCACAAACACGTGGCACATCTAGGAGTGGCACTGCAGTGGCAGACAGATTATCAGTGATCACAGAGGATATATAGCAGTAATGTATGGCAGTACTAGTAGTCACTGAGTTACGCACCAATAGAAATATATATTTCTCTAACGTCCTAAGTGGATGCTGGGGACTCCGTAAGGACCATGGGGAATAGCGGCTCCGCAGGAGACTGGGCACAAAAGTAAAGCTTTAGAACTACCTGGTGTGCACTGGCTCCTCCCCCTATGACCCTCCTCCAAGCCTCAGTTAGATTTTTGTGCCCGAACGAGACGGGTGCAGGCTAAGGGGCTCTCCTGAGCTGCTTAGTGAAAAGTTTAGTTTTAGGTTTTTTATTTTCAGTGAGACCTGCTGGCAACAGGCTCACTGCATCGAGGGACTAAGGGGAGAAGAAGCGAACTCACCTGCGTGCAGAGTGGATTGGGCTTCTTAGGCTACTGGACATTAGCTCCAGAGGGACGATCACAGGCCCAGCCATGGATGGGTCCCAGAGCCGCGCCGCCGGCCCCCTTACAGAGCCAGAAGACAGAAGAGGTCCGGAAAATCGGCGGCAGAAGACGTCCTGTCTTCACCAAGGTAGCGCACAGCACTGCAGCTGTGCGCCATTGCTCCTCAGCACACTTCACACTTCGGTCACTGAGGGTGCAGGGCGCTAGGGGGGGGGCGCCCTGAGCAGCAATAAAAACACCTTGGCTGGCGAAAATACATCACATATAGCCCCCAGGGCTATATGGATGAATTTTAACCCCTGCCAGAATCCATAAAAAAGCAGGAGAAAAGTCCGCGAAAAAGGGGCGGAGCCTATCTCCTCAGCACACTGGCGCCATTTTCCCTCACAGCTGGAGGGAAGCTCCCCTGGCTCTCCCCTGCAGTCACTACACTACAGAAAGGGTTAAAAAAGAGAGGGGGGCACTAATTAGGCGCAGTATTAACAATACAGCAGCTATAAGGGGAAAAACACTTATATAAGGTTATCCCTGTATATATATAGCGCTCTGGTGTGTGCTGGCAAACTCTCCCTCTGTCTCCCCAAAGGGCTAGTGGGGTCCTGTCCTCTATCAGAGCATTCCCTGTGTGTGTGCTGTGTGTCGGTACATTTGTGTCGACATGTATGAGGAGAAAAATGATGTGGAGACGGAGCAGATTGCCTGTAATAGTGATGTCACCCCCTAGGGGGTCGACACCTGAGTGGATGAACTGTTGGAAGGAATTACGTGACAGTGTCAGCTCTGTATAAAAGACAGTGGTTGACATGAGACAGCCGGCTACTCAGCTTGTGCCTGTCCAGACGTCTCATAGGCCGTCAGGGGCTCTAAAGCGCCCGTTACCTCAGATGGCAGATATAGACGCCGACACGGATACTGACTCCAGTGTCGACGGTGAAGAGACAAATGTGACTTCCAGTAGGGCCACACGTTACATGATTGAGGCAATGAAAAATGTTTTACACATTTCTGATAATACGAGTACCACCAAAAAGGGGTATTATGTTCGGTGAGGAAAAACTACCTGTAGTTTTCCTGAATCTGAGAAATGAAATGAGGTGTGTGATGATGCGTGGGTTTCCCCCGATAACAACTGATAATTTCTAAAATGTTATTGGCATTATATCCTTTCCCGCCAGAGGTTAGGGTGCGTTGGGAAACACCCCCTAGGGTGGATAAAGCGCTCACACGCTTGTAAGAACAAGGGCTCTACCCTCTCCTGAGATGGCCGCCCTTAAGGATCCTGCTGATAGAAAGCAGGAGGGTATCCTAAAATGTATTTACACACATACTGGTGTTATACTGCGACCAGCAATCGCCTCAGCCTGGATGTGCAGTGCTGGGTTGGCGTGGTCGGATTCCCTGACTGAAAATATTGATACCCTAGATAGGGACAGTATATTATTGCCTATAGAGCATTTGAAAGATGCATTTCTATATATGCGTGATGCACAGTGGAATATTTGTCGACTGGCATCAAGTCTAAGTGCGTTGTCCATTTCTACCAGTAGAGGGTTATGGACACGACAGTGGTCAGGTGATGCGGATTCCAAACGGCATTTGGAAGTATTGCCTTATTAAGGGGAGGAGTTATTTGGGGTCGGTCTTTCAGACCTGGTGGCCACGGCAACAGCTGGGAAATCCACGTTTG
This sequence comes from Pseudophryne corroboree, assembly GCF_028390025.1. Classification (NCBI taxonomy): domain Eukaryota; kingdom Metazoa; phylum Chordata; class Amphibia; order Anura; family Myobatrachidae; genus Pseudophryne; species Pseudophryne corroboree. The sequence goes on along the minus strand of NC_086446.1, from coordinate 650,754,590 downwards.
TACCCCAGGTCGCCTCTCAACATGAGAAGACGCCGTATTATCAGGCGCAGTCTTTTCGTGGACAAGCGGGCAAAAGGTTCCTCATTTCTGCCCCGTGACAGAGGGAGAGGAAAAAGGCTGCAGAAATCAGCCAGTTCCCAGGAACAGAAACCCTCTCCCGCCTCTGCCAAGCCCTCAGTATGACGCTGGGGCTTTACAAGCAGAATCAGGCACGGTGGGGGGCCCGTCTCAATGAATTTCAGCGCGCAGTGGGCTCACTCGCAAGTAGACCCCTGGATCCTTCAGGTGATATCTCAGGGGTACAAATTGGAATTCGAGACGTCTCCCCCTCGCCGTTTCCTAAAGTCGGCTTTACCGATGTCTCCTTCTGACAGGGAGACAGTTTTGGAAGCCATTCACAAGCTGTATTCCCAGCAGGTGATAATCAAGGTACCCCTCCTGCAACAGGGAACGGGGTATTATTCCACACTGTTGTGGTACCGAAGCCGGACGGCTCGGTGAGACCGATTCTAAATCTAAAATCTTTGAACACTTACATACAGAGGTTCAAATTCAAGATTGAGTCACTCAGAGCAGTGATTGCGAACCTGGAAGAAGGGGACTACATGATGTCTCGGGACATCAAGGATGCTTACCTTCATGTCCCAATTTACCCTTCTCACCAAGGGTACCTCAGGTTTATGGTACAGAACTGTCACTATCAGTTCAGACGCTGCCGTATGGATGGTCCACGGCACCCCGGGTCTTTACCAAGGTAATGGCCGAAATGATGATATTCCTTCGAAGGAAGGGAATTTTAGTTATCCCTTACTTGGACGATTCCCTGATAAGGGTAAGATCCAGGCAACAGTTGGAGGTCGGTGTAGCACTATCTCAGGTAGTGTTGCGGCAGCACGATTGGATTCTCAATATTCCAAAATCGCAGCTGGTTCCGACGACTCGTCTTCTGTTCCTAGGGATGATCCTGGACACAGTCCAGAAAAAGGTGTTTCTCCCGGAGGAGAAAGCCAGGGAGTTATCCGAGCTAGTCAGGAACCTCCTAAAACCGAGCCAACTCTCAGTGCATCAATGCACAAGGGTTCTGGGTAAAATGGTGGCTTCCTACGAAGCAATCCCATTCGGCAGATTCCACACAAGAACTTTCCAGTGGGACCTGCTGGACAAATGGTCCGGGTCGCATCTTCAGATGCATCAGCGGATAACCCTGTCACCAAGGACAAGGGTGTCCCTCCTGTGGTGGTTGCAGAGTGCTCATCTTCTAGAGGGCCGCAGATTCGGCATTCAGGACTGGGTCCTGGTGACCACGGATGCCAGCCTGCGAGGCTGGGGAGCAGTCACACAGGGAAGGAATTTCCAGGGCTTATGGTCAAGCCTGGAGACATCACTTCACATAAATATCCTGAAGCTAAGGGCCATTTACAATGCTCTAAGCTTAGCAAGACCTCTGCTTCAAGGTCAGCCGGTGTTGATCCAGTCGGACAACATCACGGCAGTCACCCACGTAAACAGACAGGGTGGCACAAGAAGCAGGAGGGCAATGGCAGAAGCTGCAAGGATTCTTCGCTGGGCGGAAAATCATGTGATAGCACTGTCAGCAGTATTCATTCCGGGAGTGGACAACTGGGAAGCAGACTTCCTCAGCAGACACGACCTCCACCCGGGAGAGTGGAGACTTCACCCAGAAGTCTTCCACATGATTATAAACCGTTGGGAAAAACTCGACAGGTATTGCGCCAGGTCAAGGGACCCTCAGGCAATAGCTGTAGACGCTCTGGTAACACCGTGGGTGTACCAGTCAGTGTATGTGTTCCCTCCTCTGCCTCTCATACCCAAGGTACTGAGATTGATAAGATGAAGAGGAGTAAGCACTATATTCGTGGCTCCGGATTGGCCAAGAAGGACTTGGTAACCGGAACTTCAAGAGATGCTCACGGAGGATCCGTGGCCTCTACCTCTAAGAAGGGACCTGCTCCAGCAAGGACCCTGTCTGTTCCAAGACTTACCGCGGCAGCGTTTGACGGCATGGCGGTTGAACGCCGGATCCTGAAGGAAAAAAGGCATTCCGGATGAAGTCATCCCTATCCTGATCAAAGCCAGGAAGGATGTAACCGCAAAACATTATCACCGCATTTGGCGAAAATATGTTGCGTGGTGCGAGGCCAGTAAGGCCCGACGGAGGAAATTCAACTGGGTCGATTCCTACATTTCCTGCAAACAGGAGTGTCTATGGGCCTGAAATTGGGGTCCATTAAGGTTCAAATTTCGGCCCTGTCAATTTTCTTCCAAAAAGAACTAGCTTCAGTCCCTGAAGTTCAGACGTTTGTAAAAGGGGTACTGCATATACAGCCTCCTTTTGTGCCTCCAGTGGCACTTTGGGATCTCAATGTAGTTTTTGGGTTCCAAAAGTCACATTGGTTTGAACCACTTAAATCTGTGGAGTTAAAATATCTCACATGGAAAGTGGTCATGCTGTTGGCCCTGGCCTGGGCCAGGCGCGTGTCAGAATTGGCGGCTTTATCCTGTAAAAGCCCTTATCTGATTTTCCATTCGGACAGGGCGGAATTGAGGACTCGTCCTCAGTTTCTCCCTAAGGTGGTTTCAGCGTTTCACCTGAACCAACCTATTGTGGTGCCTGCGGCTACTAGGGACTTGGAGGACTCCAAGTTGCTAGACGTTGTCAGGGCCCTGAAAATATATGTTTCCAGGACGGCTGGAGTCAGAAAATCTGACTCGCTGTTTATCCTGTATGCACCCAACAAGCTGGGTGCTCCTGCTTCTAAGCAGACTATTGCTCGTTGGATTTGTAGTACAATTCAGCTTGCACATTCTGTGGCAGGCCTGCCACAGCCAAAAATCTGTAAATGCCCACTCCACAAGGAAGGTGGGCTCATCTTGGGCGGCTGCCCGAGGGGTCTCGGCTTTACAACTTTGCCGAGCAGCTACTTGGTCAGGAGCAAATACGTTTGTAAAATTCTACAAAATTGATACCCTGGCTGAGGAGGACCTGAAGTTCTCTCATTTGGTGTTGCAGAGTCATCCGCACTCTCCCGCCCGTTTGGGAGCTTTGGTATAATCCCCATGGTCCTTACGGAGTCCCCAGCATTCACTTAGGACGTTAGAGAAAATAAGAATTTACTTACCGATAATTCTATTTCTCGTAGTCCGTAGTGGATGCTGGCCGCCCATCCCAAGTGCGGATTGTCTGCAATACTGGTACATAGTTATTGTTACCAAAAAATCGGGTTATTGCTGTAGTGAGCCATCTTTTCTAGAGGCTCCTCTGTTATCATGCTGTTAACTGGGTTTAGATCACGAGTTATACGGTGTGATTGGTGTGGCTGGTATGAGTCTTACCCGGGATTCAAAATCCTTCCTTATTGTGTACGCTCGTCCGGGCACAGTATCCTAACTGAGGCTTGGAGGAGGGTCATAGGGGGAGGAGCCAGTGCACACCAGGTAGTTCTAAAGCTTTACTTTTGTGCCCAGTCTCCTGCGGAGCCGCTATTCCCCATGGTCCTTACGGAGTCCCCAGCATCCACTACGGACTACGAGAAATAGAATTATCGGTAAGTAAATTCTTATTTTTTCTCTGAATCACACACACAGAATATATAGCAGTAGTGTATGGCAGCACTAGTAGTCACTGAGTGACGCACCAATAGAAATATATTTTTTTCTCATAATCACACACAGAGGATGTATAACAGTAGTGCACGGCAGCCGCAGTACTAGTAGTCACTGAGTAACGCACCAATAGAAATATTTTTTTCTCTGGATCACACACAGAGGATATATAGCAGCAGTGTACAGCAGTACTAGTAGTCACTGAGTGACACACCAATATATTTTTTGCTCTGGATCACACACAGAGGATATATAGCAGTAGTGTATGGCATCCGCAGTACTAGTAGTCACTGAGTGAGGCACCAATAAAAATATATTTTTTTCTCTGGATCACACACACAGAGGATACATAGCAGTAGTGTATGGCTACCGCAGTACTAGTAGTCACTGAGTGACACATCAGTAGAAATATATTTATTTCTCTGGATCACACACAGACAGGGTCGGACTGGCCCATAGGGGAACAGGGGAAACCACCGGTGGGCCCTACTGCCTGTGGGCCCTCTGCCTCTAGGGATCAAGTTCCAGACTATCCTAGTGCACTGGATTTATGCATTATACATATGTTACATTATACTTCACAATAATTTGGTTTATTATATAATTACCAAGGGGCACAGAACATGTAATGGTTAACCAAACCTCTGTGGTGGCTGGCCACGCCCCCACTGGAACCTGGCTACACCTTTAAGCATGGGCCCCTATAGCAGCATTCCCCCGGTGGGCCCTTCATGCCCCAGTCCGACACTGCACACAGAGGATATATAGCAGTAGTGACACACAGTCACACAGCCCCTTATAGACAGAGAACACCTGGTCCTATACACAGCCACAGTATGCTATATGCAGTGCACTATGCAGAGCCCTAACACAGCACACCCCCACACAAAGGCACAGTATAAGCAAGCACCCCTAGTATCAACTCAACACTCCTGCCTCCTGCAAAACAACCCCTCTGCTCCACAAATAACTCTCTCCTGCCCCCCTTCCCTAACCTGCCTATCCGATTACAGCATAGAAGGAAGGAACACGCCCTTACTGTGCACTCTCCATGTCCGGAGTAAAAATGGTGATGACATACGGCTGTTATATAGAATCCAAAACCTGTGAGATCCAACAGCAGTATGATGACGTTTTGCCTTGTTATCGGATCCGAGTTAGGCATGCAAAACCGAGCCTGACTCGGATCAGGACTCGGATCTCAAAGTTCAGTGGGGTTCGGTTCTCAGAGAACCAAACCTGCTCATCCCTACTATTTACAAATATCAAGCTGCTTAATCTATCACAGAATCTTATCAATTTAATGTACATCTCTCTGTAAGAGGTACTTTCAGCCAGATCTGTGTTATTGTACTGCATTATGGGGAACGGAAAGTGTCTGTGTATAGCAGCCCTAGGTGTAACATAAAAATGTAATAACTCAAAATATGTAATTTCTGCGTGCAGATTGTTTGCTAACCAGCCCATGGGGCCGGAGTCATATTTGTATGTGAACCCAATGGCTTGCATACTAATATGTTTGGGGTCTATGCAGATGCAAGGCCCCTTCTGGGCATGTGCAGACACAGTCTTACGATGGAGCTCACAGCCACCTGTCAGCCACTGCATGATTGACATGCTGTGGCATTTGGTGAGCGTAGCAGGGACAGCGTGTGGCATTGTTCTTCAAAACTGAGGTGTATCACCCCTCGTTTGGAAGGCATGATGGGTCCAGGGTCTGTGTGTTTGGATGCAGACTTCCTGGACCCTGGTGTCCTGATCCTTCGGCCAGCCTGTGTAAGCTTCACAAATTGATGGTCGCGATGGTGATGTGAGACTGCATCCTAAGGCGTAGCACACAGATCATTGTTAATGCTAACAGGAGGCATCTATCTCCTACAGATGCCCCCAACTGCATTATAATTTTAATTAGACAGAATTACTCAGCAGCTTCCTTGCGCCTGTGCAATTCCATACAAACATGAAAGTAGGCCCATGGTGCAGAAACTACCCCTACAAAGAATTTTAATACTCAGCAATAAAGAGTTATTAAGATAAAATTTGTATTCTCATCTGACATTATTAGGTTTGATTTTGTGATGGTTGACACTGTTGATCTTCTTTTTGTGGACCTTGCTTCTGCTCAGCAGCCAACACCATTAGTTTTGCCACATCAAGCAGATGGGGTGGAAAGAAAGGGAGGGAGAAGAGGTGTAGTGCAAGTGGATGGTTGTTTGTGCGAGAAGATAGGGTGGAAAAAAATACAAAAAAAGAGAGGGAGCAGTCAGGATTCCATAAAATGGATAATATACACATAAAGGGAGTGCGCAGAGAAGAACACATGGGTAGACAGGGCAACAGGTAAACATTCAAAGATACAGGTATGCATACAGGTTGAAGACAAAGAGACTAACACAAAGATGATGATAGACACAGGGTGAGCAAAGACACAGGCTCATACATCAGATGGAGGGGTTGGGGCCGCATTACTTTTGGCCGGAATCCTGGTGGTCAGCATCCCAATGGAGAATGCCAGTGGGGGAGGGGAGGGGGCAGGGGCTGGCTGGCAACTTTCAGCCTGGGGGGCAGACTCAAGCAAGCGGCCCATTTTTTCTCAGGGAATCTGCAGTCATGTGGCCCTGGAACACCTAAATTGCACTGGCCTGGGGGGCAGATGGCACCGTGCCCCCCTGCTCATCCAGCCCCTGGGAGGGGGGATGAGTGTAATGAAGCCTCTTGCGGGCTTGCCATGCTGCAGGCTCGGTGGCAAGCTGCACGGTCGCCACAGGTTATATTCCCGCTGTATATGCTGACTGTCGGTATTTTGAGTGGCCGGGATACAGGGGAAGTTATTGTGACCATCGGTCTCCTGACCGTCGGTCACATAACTACTTCCCGGATTGAGTCAGTGTCATGCATGGTAGGAGTTACGACCCTGCTAACATTGAAGTTTTGCAGAGAGCCTGGAACTCTCTGGAGGAATCTGCACAGAGGAAGGGTTAATTAGGACGGAGGTAGAAGAGGGTGGAGCACACAATAATTGGACAGAAAAAAGAAGAAAGGACCCCTAATGCGCTACGACACCAATAGCAGCCTTGGAAAACCAAAAGAGAACCTTTCACCGTGATTCTAAATGATACAAAATATAGAAAACTTGGAACTCCACGTGGCGCTACTTAATCACCTTCAAAAAAAGAAAAAGCTTACACAGTAGGCATACGAAATTTCAGGTCTCACAGCTGTCTTGATTTGAGAATAAACTAAAAAACATAAAGTATACAAGGCATAGTGTAACACTGTTAAATAGTTGATGAGTATTTTATTAATGGTCCCACTCACATAGAAATGTGAAATAAATTGCATGTAGATAATCACGAGATATGAAGGATGGCTTTTACTTCATGGCTGAATCCTCCTCCATAGAACTCTTAAAATAAGAAATAAGGATAATAGTGCAACACCGTCTTTTTTTTAAAAGACAAGTAATTTAATAAAGAATGCACTCACAAAACATATAATTAAAATCAGCAAAAAATATCCACATAGGTTTGGACTGCAAGCCTGATAAGGTCTCCAGGATATAGTCACCGCAAATGTCCCCAAGTTCCAGCGTCTCCACCGGCCCTAGGTCGCAGCTCCAATCCACGTCTGGCTCGTCTCTCTGCTTAAGCGCTTTCGGACTTACGTCCTTCTTCAGAAGCATGGGAGCCAAAATGTTATGTTCCTCCTTAAATAGCACCATAATTGGTACTTAATTATAACACCTATTGTATCCGGATCATTCTCTCAGGAAGCCACAGCCCCCGGAAGTGATGTTTCCGGATATGCAGTGCAGATCACATTCCCCGTGCGTCTCAGGTCTATTACTAGAAGCCGCTCATATTATCCGTCCCCGGAAGTGACGTAGACGGAAGTGGCGTTAACGGAAGTGACCATGCATTCCACATCATAATTTTTGCGTTCCACTGCGGGTTCCTCCATATTACATCAGTAGTCCATTCATTACATAGAATAAAAACAATAGGTAATCTTAAGAGATATATCTTAACATAAAAGGGGTAAAAATAAGACTTTAACGAAAGTGACCGTGCGTTCCACATCATAATTTTTGCGTTCCACTACGGATTACTCCATATTACAGCAGTAATCCATTCATTACATAAAATAGCAACAATAATCTTAATAAATATATTTTAGCATAAAAGGGGTAAAAATAGGAGTTTAAAAAGTAAACTATGAGGACTAAAGGAACCATTTTAGTTCAAAGTCACTATTAAGACCAAGGGGTACTAAAGATTTCAATTTATATATCCATTTCATTTCTGTTTTTGAAAGGACAGTTTCTATTTCTTTATTCCGTGGTGTGGGTTTAATGGTTTGAATTCCCCAAAAGGTTTTAAAATGATTCGGGTTACAGGAATGTTTATCCTTAAAATTTTTAGAGACCGTATGCGTCTCCAACCCTTTCCTAACATTATATGTATGTTCATACAATCTAGTTTTCAGATTGCGGCCTGTCTTGCCAACATAGACAAAGCCACAATCGCACTCCAACGCATATATCACATCCCTTGAGTTACAAGTGATAAAATCATTTATAGGATATGTGATACCATTAACTGTAAATTCCTTTAATTTGCTCGGTCCATTGGTACATTTACACATAGCACACAGCCCACACCTATAGAAGCCTTTGCTTCTAATACTACTTCTTTTTATAGGTTCTATGGAGCTGTGTACTAAACGATCCTTAATTGACTTCGATCTCCTATAAACAAACTTCGGTTTTACCGGTAATAGAGCACCTAGAACCGGATCTTTAACCAAGACCTTCCAATGTTTTTTTATTGTGGATTCAATTTCCCTATGTTGAGAATTGAAATCCATTATAAAGGACCACTTAGAATCATCAACCTTTATTTTCCCATGACTTTTACCATGAATTAAGTCCCTTCTAGTGATCCCATCAACTTTATCTTGGGCTTTCACTAATAATTCATTCGAGTATCCTTTTTCCAAAAATCTATCAGTTAGGTCCTTTGATTGTACGGCATAAACCTCAGGGTCAGTACAATTCCTCTTGACCCTAAGTAATTGGCTATAGGGAATTCCGTCTAGCCAGTGTTCATGATGCTGGCTAGTTCGTTCAATAAAACTGTTAGAGTCAGTTGGCTTTCGATACAGTTTAGTTTTTAATGAACCATTCTCCACGTACAAACATAAATCCAAAAAGGTGATTTCCTTGTCACTGACCACTGAAGACAGCTTGATGTTAAAGGTATTGCCATCAAGGGCAGTCAAAAAGGAACTTAAATCCTCTCGACTACCCTTCCAGACAAACCAAATGTCATCGATGAATCGACGCCAATGCACCAGGTCCGCCCCCAGCACGCCACCAGGCCACACTACAAGATCTTCCCAGTAGGCCATAAATAGATTGGCGTAACTGGGGGTGAACCTGGTGCCCATGGCGGTACCCACCTGCTGGAGATAATAATTCCCATTGAAGATAAAAATAATTATTTCTAAGGATACATTTTATTCCCTCTTTTATAAAGTCTTTTAAATCACTAGTATAATCAGATTTATCTAGAAAGTAGGAAACTGCCTCCAACCCCTTCTCTTCTGCAATGATGGTATATAAGGTTGACACATCTGCACTCACAAGTAGATAATTACTCCTCCAATTGAAGTCTTCCAAAAAATTTAAAAGATGACCTGTATCTTTTAAATAAGACTTGGTCTCTTTGACCAACGGCTGGAGGTAATGATCAATGATCATAGATAAATTGGAGGTAATACTATTAGTCCCCGACACAATGGGCCTCCCCGGCGGGTGTAAAGGGTCTTTATGGACCTTAGGTAGGCAGTAAATGGTAGGTATAGAGGGTTGTTTAATATTGATGAATTCAAATTCATCTTTAGTGATGGTATTATTCACAAGTGCTTCAGAGGTTCATTTATACAATGCCTCACTGATCTTGTTAGTTGGATCAGATTTTATTTTCAAATAAGTAACACCATCTCCTAATTGACGATCTAATTCTGCTACATAATCGATCTTATCCATAAGCACCAATCCACCGCCTTTATCGGCAGGCTTGATTATCAAATTGGTGTCCTCCCTTAGTGATTTCAAAGCTATCCACTCTTTTTTTGTCAAATTACATTTCTTCCGTTTCTTACGTAGAGTGGTTTCAACTTCATCCAGAACCAATTTACTGAAACAGTCAATAAAACTCCCCTTCATATGTGATGGATAGAATGTTGATTTAGGTCTAAATTGAGAATTCGTGGAACCCACAACATTCTCATTCACCAACTCTCCTTTATTAACGAAGAACTTTCTCAACGTGAGTTTCCGTATAAACTTTTGTAAGTCTATATAAAACTCAAAGGGTTCTAACTGGCTGGTTGGCGAAAACTTTAGCCCTCTAGTAAGCACTCTTTGCTCTTCTGTTGTAAGGACCCTTTTGCTCAAATTAAATATCTTAACAGTATTGTTGAATGTTTTATCAGGGGTACTCAATCTCGTTTTGGTTGGAGGTTTTTTCTTTTTTACTCCTCCCCTTTTTCCCCTTTTGACCTTCCTCTTAATCAGAGTTGGTTTGGCCAATTTAATAGGTTGACCCTTACCAATTAAACCCTCCCCCTCCGCAGGGGGGTTCTGTCTAAAAAATCAGACCTATGATAATTATCACTCCTTAATTGAGCATTCCTTCCCCATTGGTCCTCTCTTTGATCCCACTCATCCCATCCCTTTATTCCAATAATAATTACTCCTAAAATCTTTCCTATAATCTTTCTGATCAGAATCTTTCCTAAAATAACTCCTTGTATTATCTTTCCACCTCCAATTTGATTTTGGTCGATCTCTTCTTGGTCTGGGCTCTTCCCATCTCCCATTACCAGAATTTTCCCCTCTTTGTGGTCCCCTTTTATTAGTAATTTTTTCTGGTGATCTCAATTCCCTATCATTAGATTCATTATTCAAGATACCCCTATCTCTAAGATACTTTTTTCTCTTCCTCTCTTTAATTTCCCTAGTCTCCTTATTTAATTTGCGCACTATCTCTAGTTCCGCCTCTTTAACCTCCTTCAAATCTACTAATGGATCTACCGTGACCCTGAGATTAGAAATCTCTTCATTAAGTTTCTGAAGATCTTTTTTCCTCTCTAATACAATTAACTCCATTAATCTCATAGAACAATGATCCAATATTGAGTTCCACTTTTTTCGAAACTCAACATTGGTAGAGCCAAATGATGGTTCTTTACAAATTTGTAGGCCCTTAGGGATCAATTTGTCATTTTGATACCTTTCTAATGTATTGATTTCCCACCATAAGCGATTCTCTTTGATAAGAGCTGAATCTAATTTGTGCAACACTACAGTTAAGTCCTCATCACACAAGGTGGAATCGGTTTCTTCTCCCTTAAACATTTCATCAAATAGAACTCGTCTATTATCCCTGAAGGTATACATATTAAAGCAGCAAAAAGGGTCCAGGTGAAACAACAATTGGACAGAAAAAAGAAGAAAGGACCCCTAATGCGCTACGACACCAATAGCAGCCTTGGAAAACCAAAAGAGAACCTTTCACCGTGATTCTAAATGATACAAAATATAGAAAACTTGGAACTCCACGTGGCGCTACTTAATCACCTTCAAAAAAAGAAAAAGCTTACACAGTAGGCATACGAAATTGCAGGTCTCACAGCTGTCTTGATTTGAGAATAAACTAAAAAACATAAAGTATACAAGGCATAGTGTAACACTGTTAAATAGTTGATGAGTATTTTATTAATGGTCCCACTCACATAGAAATGTGAAATAAATTGCATGTAGATAATCACGAGATATGAAGGATGGCTTTTACTTCATGGCTGAATCCTGCTCCATAGAACTCTTAAAATAAGAAATAAGGATAATAGTGCAACACCGTCTTTTTTTTAAAAGACAAGCAATTTAATAAAGAATGCACTCACAAAACATATAATTAAAATCAGCAAAAAATATCCACATAGGTTTGGACTGCAAGCCTGATAAGGTCTCCAGGATATAGTCACCGCAAATGTCCCCAAGTTCCAGCGTCTCCACCGGCCCTAGGTCGCAGCTCCAATCCACGTCTGGCTCGTCTCTCTGCTTAAGCGCTTTCGGACTTACGTCCTTCTTCAGAAGCATGGGAGCCAAAATGTTATGTTCCTCCTTAAATAGCACCATAATTGGTACTTAATTATAACACCTGTTGTATCCGGATCATTCTCTCAGGAAGCCACAGCCCCCGGAAGTGATGTTTCTGGATATGCAGTGCAGATCACATTCCCCGTGCGTCTCAGGTCTATTAATAGAAGCCGCTCGTATTATCCGTCCCCGGAAGTGACGTAGACGGGAGTGGCGTTAACGGAAGTGACCATGCGTTCCACATCATAATTTTTGCGTTCCACTGCGGGTTCCTCCATATTACATCAGTAGTCCATTCATTAAATGATTTTATCACTTGTAACTTGTTACTTCCGTCTACGTCACTTCCGGGGACGGATAATACGAGCGGCTTCTATTAATAGACCTGAGACGCACGGGGAATGTGATCTGCACTGCATATCCGGAAACATCACTTCCGGGGGCTGTGGCTTCCTGAGAGAATGATCCGGATACAACAGGTGTTATAATTAAGTACCAATTATGGTGCTATTTAAGGAGGAACATAACATTTTGGCTCCCATGCTTCTGAAGAAGGACGTAAGTCCGAAAGCGCTTAAGCAGAGAGACGAGCCAGACGTGGATTGGAGCTGCGACCTAGGGCCGGTGGAGACGCTGGAACTTGGGGACATTTGCGGTGACTATATCCTGGAGACCTTATCAGGCTTGCAGTCCAAACCTATGTGGATATTTTTTGCTGATTTTAATTATATGTTTTGTGAGTGCATTCTTTATTAAATTACTTGTCTTTTAAAAAAAAGACGGTGTTGCACTATTATCCTTATTTCTTATTTTAAGAGTTCTATGGAGGAGGATTCAGCCATGAAGTAAAAGCCATCCTTCATATCTCGTGATTATCTACATGCAATTTATTTCACATTTCTATGTGAGTGGGACCATTAATAAAATACTCATCAACTATTTAACAGTGTTACACTATGCCTTGTATACTTTATGTTTTTTAGTTTATTCTCAAATCAAGACAGCTGTGAGACCTGAAATTTCGTATGCCTACTGTGTAAGCTTTTTCTTTTTTTGAAGGTGATTAAGTAGCGCCACGTGGAGTTCCAAGTTTTCTATATTTTGTATCATTTAGAATCACGGTGAAAGGTTCTCTTTTGGTTTTTCAAGGCTGCTATTGGTGTCGTAGCGCATTAGGGGTCCTTTCTTCTTTTTTCTGTCCAATTGTTGTTTCACCTGGACCCTTTTTGCTGCTTTAATATGTTTACCTTCAGGGATAATAGACGAGTTCTATTTGATGAAATGTTTAAGGGAGAAGAAACTGATTCCACCTTGTGTGATGAGGACTTAACTGTAGTGTTGCACAAATTGGATTCAGCTCTTATCAAAGAGAATCGCTTATGGTGGGAAATCAATACATTAGAAAGGTATCAAAATGACAAATTGATCCCTAAGGGCCTACAAATTTGTAAAGAACCATCATTTGGCTCTACCAATGTTGAGTTTCGAAAAAAGTGGAACTCAATATTGGATCATTGTTCTATGAGATTAATGGAGTTGATTGTATTAGAGAGGAAAAAAGATCTTCAGAAACTTAATGAAGAGATTTCTAATCTCAGGGTCACGGTAGATCCATTAGTAGATTTGAAGGAGGTTAAAGAGGCGGAACTAGAGATAGTGCGCAAATTAAATAAGGAGACTAGGGAAATTAAAGAGAGGAAGAGAAAAAAGTATCTTAGAGATAGGGTTATCTTGAATAATGAATCTAATGATAGGGAATTGAGATCACCAGAAAAAAATTACTAATAAAAGGGGATTACAAAGAGGGGAAAATTCTGGTAATGGGAGATGGGAAGAGCCCAGACCAAGAAGAGATCGACCAAAATCAAATTGGAGGTGGAAAGATAATACAAGGAGTTATTTTAGGAAAGATTCTGATCAGAGAGATTATAGGAAAGATTTTAGGAGTAATTATTATTGGAATAAAGGAAGGGATGAGTGGGATCAAAGAGAGGACCAATGGGGAAGGAATGCTCAATTAAGGAGTGATAATTATCATAGGTCTGATTTTTTAGACAGAACCCCCCTGCGGAGGGGGAGGGTTTAATTGGTAAGGGTCAACCTATTAAATTGGCCAAACCAACTCTGATTAAGAGGAAGGTCAAAAGGGGAAAAAGGGGAGGAGTAAAAAAGAAAAAACCTCCAACCAAAACGAGATTGAGTACCCCTGATAAAACATTCAACAATACTGTTAAGATATTTAATTTGAGCAAAAGGGTCCTTACAACAGAAGAGCAAAGAGTGCTTACTAGAGGGCTAAAGTTTTCGCCAACCAGCTAGTTAGAACCCTTTGAGTTTTATATAGACTTACAAAAGTTTATACGGAAACTCACGTTGAGAAAGTTCTTCGTTAATAAAGGAGAGTTGGTGAATGAGAATGTTGTGGGTTCCACGAATTCTCAATTTAGACCTAAATCAACATTCTATCCATCACATATGAAGGGGAGTTTTATTGACTGTTTCAGTAAATTGGTTCTGGATGAAGTTGAAACCACTCTACGTAAGAAACGGAAGAAATGTAATTTGACAAAAAAAGAGTGGATAGCTTTGAAATCACTAAGGTAGGACACCAATTTGATAATCAAGCCTGCCGATAAAGGCGGTGGATTGGTGCTTATGGATAAGATCGATTATGTAGCAGAATTAGATCGTCAATTAGGAGATGTTGTTACTTATTTGAAAATAAAATCTGATCCAACTAACAAGATCAGTGAGGCATTGTATAAATGAACCTCTGAAGCACTTGTGAATAATACCATCACTAAAGATGAATTTGAATTCATCAATATTAAACAACCCTCTATACCTACCATTTACTGCCTACCTAAGGTCCATAAAGACCCTTTACACCCGCCGGGGAGGCCCATTGTGTCGGGGACTAATAGTATTACCTCCAATTTATCTATGATCATTGATCATTGCCTCCAGCCGTTGGTCAGAGACCAAGTCTTATTTAAAAGATACAGGTCATCTTTTAAATTTTTTGGAAGACTTCAATTGGAGGAGTAATTATCTACTTGTGAGTGCAGATGTGTCAACCTTATATACCATCATTGCAGAAGAGAAGGGGTTGGAGGCAGTTTCCTACTTTCTAGATAAATCTGATTATACTAGTGATTTAAAAGACTTTATAAAAGAGGGAATAAAATGTATCCTTAGAAATAATTATTTTATCTTCAATGGGAATTATTATCTCCAGTAGGTGGGTACCGCCATGGGCACCAGGTTCACCCCCAGTTACGCCAATCTATTTATGGCCTACTGGGAAGATCTTGTATTGTGGCCTGGTGGCGTGCTAGGGGCGGACCTGGTGCATTGGCGTCGATTCATCGATGACATTTGGTTTGTCTGGAAGGGTAGTCGAGAGGATTTAAGTTCCTTTTTGACTGCCCTTGATGGCAATACCTTTAACATCAAGCTGTCTTCAGTGGTCAGTGACAAGGAAATCACCTTTTTGGATTTATGTTTGTACGTGGAGAATGGTTCATTAAAAACTAAACTGTATCGAAAGCCAACTGACTCTAACAGTTTTATTGAACGAACTAGCCAGCATCATGAACACTGGCTAGATGGAATTCCCTATAGCCAATTACTTAGGGTCAAGAGGAATTGTACTGACCCTGAGGTATATGCCGTACAATCAAAGGACCTAACTGATAGATTTTTGGAAAAAGGATACTCGAATGAATTATTTGTGAAAGCCCAAGATAAAGTTCATGGGATTACTAGAAGGGACTTAATTCATGGTAAAAGTCATGGGAAAATAAAGGTTGATGATTCTAAGTGGTCCTTTATAATGGATTTCAATTCTCAACATAGGGAAATTGAATCCACAATAAAAAAACATTGGAAGGTCTTGGTTAAAGATCCGGTTCTAGGTGCTCTATTACCGGTAAAACCGAAGTTTGTTTATAGGAGATCGAAGTCAATTAAGGATCGTTTAGTACACAGCTCCATAGAACCTATAAAAAGAAGTAGTATTAGAAGCAAAGGCTTCTATAGGTGTGGGCTGTGTGCTATGTGTAAATGTACCAATAGACCGAGCAAATTAAAGGAATTTACAGTTAATGGTATCACATATCCTATAAATGATTTTATCACTTGTAACTCAAGGGATGTGATATATGCGTTGGAGTGCGATTGTGGCTTGGTCTATGTTGGCAAGACAGGCCGCAATCTGAAAACTAGATTGTATGAACATACATATAATGTTAGGAAAGGGTTGGAGACGCATACGGTCTCTAAAAATTTTAAGGATAAACATTCCTGTAACCCGAATCATTTTAAAACCTTTTGGGGAATTCAAACCATTAAACCCACACCACGGAATAAAGAAATAGAAACTGTCCTTTCAAAAACAGAAATGAAATGGATATATAAATTGAAATCTTTAGTACCCCTTGGTCTTAATAGTGACTTTGAACTAAAATGGTTCCTTTAGTCCTCATAGTTTACTTTTTAAACTCCTATTTTTACCCCTTTTATGCTAAAATATATTTATTAAGATTATTGTTGCTATTTTATGTAATGAATGGATTACTGCTGTAATATGGAGTAATCCGTAGTGGAACGCAAAAATTATGATGTGGAACGCACGGTCACTTTCGTTAAAGTCTTATTTTTACCCCTTTTATGTTAAGATATATCTCTTAAGATTACCTATTGTTTTTATTCTATGTAATGAATGGACTACTGATGTAATATGGAGGAACCCGCAGTGGAACGCAAAAATTATGATGTGGAACGCATGGTCACTTCCGTTAACGCCACTTCCGTCTACGTCACTTCCGTCTACGTCACTTCCGGGGACGGATAATACGAGCGGCTTCTATTAATAGACCTGAGACGCACGGGGAATGTGATCTGCACTGCATATCCGGAAACATCACTTCCGGGGGCTGTGGCTTCCTGAGAGAATGATCCGGATACAACAGGTGTTATAATTAAGTACCAATTATGGTGCTATTTAAGGAGGAACATCACATTTTGGCTCCCATGCTTCTGAAGAAGGACGTAAGTCCGAAAGCGCTTAAGCAGAGAGACGAGCCAGACGTGGATTGGAGCTGCGACCTAGGGCCGGTGGAGACGCTGGAACTTGGGGACATTTGCGGTGACTATATCCTGGAGACCTTATCAGGCTTGCAGTCCAAACCTATGTGGATATTTTTTGCTGATTTTAATTATATGTTTTGTGAGTGCATTCTTTATTAAATTGCTTGTCTTTTAAAAAAAAGACGGTGTTGCACTATTATCCTTATTTCTTATTTTAAGAGTTCTATGGAGCAGGATTCAGCCATGAAGTAAAAGCCATCCTTCATATCTCGTGATTATCTACATGCAATTTATTTCACATTTCTATGTGAGTGGGACCATTAATAAAATACTCATCAACTATTTAACAGTGTTACACTATGCCTTGTATACTTTATGTTTTTTAGTTTATTCTCAAATCAAGACAGCTGTGAGACCTGAAATTTCGTATGCCTACTGTGTAAGCTTTTTCTTTTTTTGAAGGTGATTAAGTAGCGCCACGTGGAGTTCCAAGTTTTCTATATTTTGGAGCACACACTAAGCTTGGCAGCTTGTGTAAATAGCACCTTAACTTACACAGATACCAGTCCTAATTAGAGATGAGCGAGTTCGGTTCCTCGGGATCAGAACCCCCCCGAACTTCACCCATTTTACACGGTTCCGAGGCAGCCTTGGATCTTCCCGCCTTGCTCGGTTAACCAGAACGCGCCCGAACGTCATCATCCCGCTGTCGGATTCTCGCGAGATTCGTATTCTATATAAGGAGCCACGCGTCGCCGCCATTTTCACTTGTGCATTGGAGATTGAACGGAGAGGACGTGGCAGCGTTCTCTCCATGAAAAGCTCCGTAATCTGTGCTCAGTGTTTGCAAATATCTGTGCTCAGTGTGCTGCAAATAATCTGTGCTCAGTGTGCTGAAAATATCTATGTTCTCTGCCTGAAAACGCTCCATATCTGTGCTCAGTGTGCTGCAAATATCTGATCAGTGTGCTGCATTGTGGAGACTGGGGACCACCAGTATAAGTATATACATGATGTGGCCATTCACTGGTACCTGGTGACAGAATGTATACTGGATTCCCCCACAATGTAACTTTATATCTGTCACCTATATACATGATGTGGTCATTCACTGGTACCTGGTGACATAACGTATACTGGATTCCCCCACAATGTAACTTTATATCTGTCACCTATATACATGATGTGGTCATTCACTGGTACCTGGTGACAGAACGTATACTGGATTCCCCCACAATGTAACTTTATATCTGTCACCTATATACATGATGTGGTCATTCACTGGTACCTGGTGACATAACGTATACTGGATTCCCCCACAATGTAACATTATATCTGTCACCTATATATATACATGATGTGGTCATTCACTGGTACCTGGTGACAGAATGTATACTGGATTCCCCCACAATGTAACTTTATATCTGTCACCTATATACATGATGTGGTCATTCACTGGTACCTGGTGACATAACGTATACTGGATTCCCCCACAATGTAACTTTATATCTGTCACCTATATACATGATGTGGTCATTCACTGGTACCTGGTGACACAACGTATACTGGATTCCCCCACAATGTAACTTTATATCTGTCACCTATATACATGATGTGGTCATTCACTGGTACCTGGGAACAGAACGTATACTGGATTCCCCCACAATGTAACATTATATCTGTCACCTATATATATACATGATGTGGTCATTCACTGGTACCTGGTGACAGAACGTATACTGGATTCCCTTACAATGTAACTTTATATCTGTCACCTATATACATGATGTGGTCATTCACTGGTACCTGGTGACAGAACGTATACTGGATTCCCCCACAATGTAACTTTATATCTGTCACCTAGTATATACATGATGTGGTCATTCACTGGTACCTGGTGACAGAACGTATACTCGATTCCCCCACAATGTAACTTTATATCTTTCACCTATATATATATATATATATATATATATATATATACATTATGTGGTCATTCACTGGTACCTGGTGACAGAACGTATACTGGATTCTCCCACAATGTAACTTTATATCTGTCATCTATATAATAATTATAGTAGTACAGTACAGTAAGCCATTGCTGTATCTTGCAGCTTTGTGTCACTGCAAGTATCCATTCCATATCTGTGCGGCATTTTTGTGAGCAGTAAATATAGTATTACAGTGCAGCATTTTGATGACTAACAGTATATAGTTGTACAGTAGGCCATTGCTGTATCTTGCAGCTCTGTGTCACTGCAAGTATCCATTCCATATCTGTGCGGCATTTTTGTGAGCAGTATATATAGTATTACAGTGCAGCATTTTGGTGACCCAACAGTATAAAGTTGTGTACAGTAGGCCATTGCTGTATCTTGCAGCTCTGTGTCACTGCAAGTATCCATCCATTCCATTTTCTTCCAGTGATTTGGACCAATAATACCATTGATTAGAACGAATAATTCCAGTGATTTTGTCATTTTCTTCTAGTGATTTGGACCAATAATACCATTGATTAGAACAAATAATTCCAGTGATTTTGTCATTTTCTTCCAGTGATTTGGACCAATAATACCACTGATTAGAACAAAGAATTCCAGTGATTTTGTAATTTTCTTCCAGTGATTTGGACCAATAATACCATTGATTAGAACGAATAATTCCAGTGATTTTGTCATTTTCTTCCAGTGATTTGGACCAATAATACCATTGATTAGAATGAATAATTCCTGTGATATTGAGGTGTTTGTGTCGCTTAGCTTAGCCGTCCAGCGACCACAGTGCACCTCTTTTTCTCTTTTCTTTGCATCATGTGCTGTTTGGGGCCAATTTTTTGAAGTGCCATCCTGTCTGACACTGCAGTGCCACTCCTAGATGGGCCAGGTGTTTGTGCTGCCCTCTTGGGTCGCTTTGCTTAGTCATCCAGCGACCTTGGTGCAAATTTTAGGACTAAAAATAGTATTGTGAGGAGTGACGTGTTCAGAATAGACTGGAAATGAGTGTAAATTGTGGTTATTGAGGTTAATAATAAGAATTTACTTACCGATAATTCTATTTCTCGTAGTCCGTAGTGGATGCTGGGGACTCCGTCAGGACCATGGGGAATAGCGGCTCCGCAGGAGACAGGGCACAAAAATAAAGCTTTAGGATTAGGTGGTGTGTACTGGCTCCTCCCCCTATGACCCTCCTCCAAGCCTCAGTTAGGATACTGTGCCCGGACGAGCGTACACAATAAGGAAGGATATTGAACCCCGGGTAAGACTCATACCAGCCACACCAATCACACCGTATAACTTGTGATCTGAACCCAGTTAACAGTATGACAAAACGTAGGAGCCTCTGAACAGACGGCTCACAACAAATAACAACCCGATTTTTTTGTAACAATAACTATGTACAAGTATTGCAGACAATCCGCACTTGGGATGGGCGCCCAGCATCCACTACGGACTACGAGAAATAGAATTATCGGTAAGTAAATTCTTATTTTCTCTAACGTCCTAAGTGGATGCTGGGGACTCCGTCAGGACCATGGGGATTATACCAAAGCTCCCAAACGGGCGGGAGAGTGCGGATGACTCTGCAGCACCGAATGAGAGAACTCAAGGTCCTCCTCAGCCAGGGTATCAAATTTGTAGAATTTTGCAAAACGTGTTTGCCCCTGACCAAGTAGCAGCTCGGCAGAGTTGTAATGCCGAGACTCCCCGGGCAGCCGCCCAGGATGAGCCCACTTTCCTTGTGGAATGGGCCTTGACAGATTTAGGTTGTGGCAAGCCTGCCACAGAATGTGCAAGTTGAATTGTGCTACAAATCCAACGAGCAATCGTCTGCTTAGAAGCAGGAGCACCCATCTTGTTGGGTGCATACAATATAAGCAGTGAGTCAGACTTTCTGACTCCCGCCGTTCTTGAAATATATATTTTCAATGCCCGGACCACGTCCAACAACTTGGAATCCTCCAACTCGTTAGTAGCCGCAGGCACCACAGTAGGCTGGTTCAGGTGAAACGCTGACACCACCTTAGGCAGAAAATGAGGACGCGTCCGCAGTTCTGCCCTGTCCGTATGGAAAATCAGATATGGGCTCTTATATGATAAAGCCGCCAATTCTGATACTCTCCTGGCTGAAGCCAGGGCCAGTAGCATGGTTACTTTCCATGTAAGATACTTCAGCTCCACCGATTTGAGCGGCTCAAACCAATGGGATTTGAGAAAATCCAAGACTACATTAAGATCCCACGGTGCCACTGGGGGCACAACCGGGGGCTGTATATGTAGTACTCCTTTTACAAAAGTCTGGACTTCAGGAACTGAAGCCAATTCTTTCTGGAAGAAAATCGACAGGGCCGAAATTTGAACCTTAATGGACCCCAATTTGAGGCCCATAGACAATCCTGTTTGCAGGAAATGTAGGAATCGACCCAGTTGAAATTCCTCCGTGGGGGCCTTCCTGGCCTCACACCACGCAACATATTTTCTCCAAATGCGGTGATAATGTTGTGCAGTCACCTCCTTCCTGGCTTTTACCAGTGTAGGAATGACCTCTTCCGGAATGCCTTTTTCCTTTAGAATTCGGCGTTCAACCGCCATGCCGTCAAACGCAGCCGCGGTAAGTCTTGGAATAGACACGGTCCCTGCTGAAGCAGGTCCCGTCTTAGAGGTAGAGGCCACGGATCCTTCGTGAGCATCTCTTGAAGTTCCGGGTACCAAGTTCTTCTTGGCCAATCCGGAGCCACTAGAATCGTTCTTACTCCCTTTTGCCGTATAATTCTCAGTACTTTTGGTATGAGAGGCAGAGGAGGGAACACATACACTGACTGGAACACCCACGGTGTTACCAGAGCGTCCACAGCTATTGCCTGAGGATCTCTTGACCTGGCGCAATACCTGTCCAGTTTTTTGTTGAGGCGGGACGCCATCATATCCACCATTGGTTTTTCCCAACGGTTCACAATCATGTGGAAGACTTCTGGATGAAGTCCCCACTCTCCCGGGTGTAGATCGTGTCTGCTGAGGAAGTCTGCTTCCCAGTTGTCCACTCCCGGAATGAATACTGCTGACAGTGCTATCACATGATCTTCCGCCCAGCGAAGAATCCTTGCAGCTTCTGCCATTGCTGTCCTGCTTCTTGTGCCGCCCTGTCTGTTTACGTGGGCGACTGCCGTGATGTTGTCCGACTGGATCAACACCGGCTGACCCTGAAGCAGGGGTTTTGCCAGACTTAGAGCATTGTAAATCGCTCTTAGCTCCAGTATATTTATGTGAAGAGACATCTCCAGGCTTGACCATACTCCCTGGAAGTTTCTTCCTTGTGTGACCGCTCCCCAGCCTCTCAGACTGGCATCCGTGGTCACCAGGACCCAGTCCTGTATGCCGAATCTGCGGCCCTCTAACAGATGAGCACTCTGCAACCACCACAGAAGAGACACCCTTGTCCGTGGCGATAAGGTTATCCGCTGATGCATCTGCAGATGCGATCCGGACCATTTGTCCAGCAGATCCCACTGAAAAGTTCGTGCGTGGAATCTGCCGAATGGAATCGCTTCGTAAGAAGCCACCATCTTTCCCAGGACTCTTGTGCATTGATGCACAGACACTGTCCCTGGTTTTAGGAGGTTCCTGACAAGTTCGGATAACTCCCTGGCTTTCTCCTCCGGAAGAAACACCTTTTTCTGAACCGTGTCCAGAATCATTCCCAGGAACAGCAGACGTGTTGTCGGGGTCAACTGAGATTTTGGAAAATTCAGAATCCACCCGTGTTGTTGCAGCACTACTTGGGTTAGTGCTACTCCGTCCTCCAGCTGTTCTCTGGACCTTGCCCTTATCAGGAGATCGTCCAAGTAAGGGATAATTAATACGCCTCTTCTTCGCAGAAGAATCATCATTTCGGCCATTACCTTGGTAAAGACCCGAGGTGCCGTGGACAATCCAAACGGCAGCGTCTGAAACTGATAATGACAGTTTTGCACCACGAACCTGAGGTACCCTTGATGTGAAGGGCAAATTGGGACATGCAGGTAAGCATCCTTTATGTCCAGGGACACCATAAAGTCCCCTTCTTCCAGATTCGCTATCACTGCTCTGAGTGACTCCATCTTGAACTTGAATTTTTGTATGTACAGGTTCAAAGATTTCAGATTTAGAATAGGTCTTACCGAGCCGTCCAGCTTCGGTACCACAAATAGCGTGGAGTAATACCCCTTTCCCTGTTGTAGGAGGGGTACCTTGACTATCACCTGCTGAGAAAACAGCTTGTGAATGGCTTCCAATACCGTCGCCCTGTCTGAGGGAGACGTTGGCAAAGCAGACTTTAGGAAC
Organism: Pseudophryne corroboree; assembly: GCF_028390025.1. Classification (NCBI taxonomy): domain Eukaryota; kingdom Metazoa; phylum Chordata; class Amphibia; order Anura; family Myobatrachidae; genus Pseudophryne; species Pseudophryne corroboree. The sequence continues at coordinate 650,731,394 of NC_086446.1, read as the reverse complement.
CGGCGAGGGGGAGACTTCTCGAATTCCAACCTGTAACCCTGAGATACTACCTGCAGAATCCAGGGGTCCACCTGTGAGCAAGCCCACTGTGCGCTGAAATTATTGAGTCGACCCCCCACCGTTCCTGAGTCCGCTTGTAAGGCCCCAGCGTCATGCTGAGGGCTTTGCAGAACCCTGGGAGGGCTTCTGTTCCTGGGCAGGGGCTGCTTGCTGCCCTCTCTTACCCCTTCCTCTGCCCCGAGGCAGATATGACTGTCCTATTGTCCGCTTGTTCTTATAGGAACGAAAGGACTGCGGCTGAAAAGACGGTGTCTTTTTCTGTTGGGAGGGGGTCTGAGGTAAAAAAGTGGATTTTCCGGCAGTTGCCGTGGCCACCAGATCCGATAGACCGACGCCAAATAATTCCTCCCCTTTATACGGCAATACTTCCATATGTAGTTTGGAATCCGCATCACCTGACCACTGTCGCGTCCATAAACTCCTTCTGGCAGATATGGACATCGCATTTACTCTCGATGCCAGAGTGCAAATATCTCTCTGCGCATCTCGCATATAAAGGAAAGCATCCTTTAATTGCTCTATAGTCAATAAAATACTGTCCCTATCCAGGGTATCAATATTTTCAGTCAGGGAATCCAACCAGACGACCCCAGCACTGCACATCCAGGCTGAGGCGATGGCCGGTCGCAGTATAACACCAGTATGTGTGTATATACTTTTTAGGGTAGTTTCCAGTCTCCTATCCGCTGGATCCTTGAGGGCGGCCGTATCAGGAGACGGTAACGCCACTTGTTTTGATAAGCGTGTGAGCGTTTTATCCACCCTAGGGGGTGTTTCCCAGCGCGCCCTAACCTCTGGCGGGAAAGGGTATAATGCTAATAACTTTTTTGAAATTAGCATTTTTCTATCTGGGTTAACCCACGCTTCATCACATACATCATTTAATTCCTCTGATTCAGGAAAAACTACAGGTAGTTTTTTCACCCCCCACATAATACCCCTTTTTGTGGTACTTGCAGTATCAGAGATATGCAAAGCCTCCTTCATTGCCGTGATCATATAACGTGTGGCCCTACTTGAAAATACGTTTGTTTCATCACCGTCGACACTAGATTCAGTGTCTGTGTCTGGGTCTGTGTCGACCGACTGAGGTAAAGGGCGCTTTACAGCCCCTGACGGTGTCTGAGACGCCTGGGCAGGTACTAACTGGTTTGCCGGCCGTCTCATGTCGTCAACTGATTTTTGTAATGTGCTGACATTATCACGTAATTCCATAAACAAAGCCATCCATTCCGGTGTCGACTCCCTGGGGGGTGACATCACCATTATCGGCAATTGCTCTGCCTCCACGCCAACATCGTCCTCATACATGTCAACACACACGTACCGACACACAGCAGACACACAGGGAATGCTCTTATCGAAGACAGGACCCCACTAGCCCTTTGGGGAGACAGAGGGAGAGTTTGCCAGCACACACCCAAGCGCTATAATATATATGGGAACAACCTTATATAAGTGTTGTTCCTTATAGCAGCTTAAATATATCCAATATATCGCCAAAAAATGCCCCCCCCCTCTCTGTTTTACCCTGTTTCTGTAGTGCAGTGCAGGGGAGAGTCCTGGGAGCCTTCCTCACAGCGGAGCTGAGCAGGAAAATGGCGCTGTGTGCTGAGGAGAATAAGCCCCGCCCCCTATTTCGGCGGGCTTTCCTCCCGTAGATTTAGATAACTGGCATGGGTTAAATACATACATATAGCCTTAATGGCTATATGTGATGTATTCTTTTGCCTTAAGGTATTAAAATATTGCTGCCCAGGGCGCCCCCAGCAGCGCCCTGCACCCTCCGTGACCGCTTGGTGTGAAGTGTGTGACAACAATGGCGCACAGCTGCAGTGCTGTGCGCTACCTTCATGAAGACTGAAGAGCCTTCTGCCGCCTGTTTCCGGACCTTCAATCTTCAGCATCTGTAAGGGGGGTCGGCGGCGCGGCTCCGGGACGAACCCCAGGGTGAGACCTGTGTTCCGACTCCCTCTGGAGCTAATGGTGTCCAGTAGCCTAAGAATCCAATCCATCCTGCACGCAGGTGAGTTGAAATTCTCTCCCCTAAGTCCCTCGATGCAGTGAGCCTGTTGCCAGCAGGACTCACTGAAAATAAAAAACCTAAAAAACTTTTTCTAAGCAGCTCTTTAAGAGAGCCACCTAGATTGCACCCTGCTCGGACGGGCACAAAAACCTAACTGAGGCTTGGAGGAGGGTCATAGGGGGAGGAGCCAGTACACACCACCTAATCCTAAAGCTTTATTTTTGTGCCCTGTCTCCTGCGGAGCCGCTATTCCCCATGGTCCTGACGGAGTCCCCAGCATCCACTTAGGACGTTAGAGAAAATACTATAGTATCAAAATTACCCCCAAATTCTATGATTTAAGCTGTTTTTGAGGGGGTTTTGAAAAAAAACACCCGAATCCAAAACACACCTGAATCCGACAAAAAAATTTCAGGGAGGTTTTGCCAAAACGCGTCCGAATCCAAAACACGGCCGCGGAACCGAATCCGAAACCAAAACACAAAACCCAAAAAATTTCCGGTGCACATCTCTAGTCCTAATGATTAAACTTAGGGCCAGATGAATTGCAGCAGCCCTGAAACTGCACTGCAATTCCACCAGGCACCACCAAATACAGGTTGGTAATCAATATATTAGGGTAGGGATTCCCAAACATTTTCAGTTCTTATCACATTCTGGTCCTGAGCAATATTTTTATGGCAATTTTAGTCCAGGTTCAACCTTGTGCACTAACATATCATTGTAAAGCTGCAAGAAATCGTTGATGTTTTTTGCTCACATACCGCATAAATGGAACTTTGACTTTCATTAAATCTTCCTCCAAATGTTACCTTTTTAAATATTCTGCACAAATGATTAAAATCACAAAATTGTGCTTACCTGCCATCTTTAGGATCAGTTATGTGATGTTGGACACAAATGCATTTATGTTTGATCGCGTCACTTCTGATCAACACTTATGAGGGGTTCTGGTCAGGATCCCGGCAGTCGGGATCCCAGCAGTCAAAATCCAGACACCGGAATCCCAACACTGCTCGGAATGTCAGCACTGATATCCCAACTAGGATCACAATCCCAGCGCCAGAATACCAACTGCTGGGATCCTGAACAAGTGTTTGCCAGGCCACTGAATAGGTAAGCAGCGGAGAGGGGAAGGCTACGTTTAGGCTGTGGGGGAGAAGGGTTAGGGTAAGGCTGTGGATTGGGGTGATAGGTTTAGGCACCCCCTGGGAGGGTTAGGGATAGGCTGTGGAGGGAGGGAGGGAGGTTTAGGCTGCGGGAAAGGGGGGTTAGATGAAGGCACCACCGGGGAGGCTTAGGGATACGCTGTAGGGGGGTTATGTTTAGGCTGTAGAAAAGGAGGGTTAGGGGAGCATTGGAGGAAGGTAAGTATACTTACCTTGCGCCCTGTTGGGATATTGGTATGCTGCGTCGATATTCTGACTGCCGGCATCCCGGCCGCCGGCATATCAGACCCAACCCATTACCAGCCCTGGTTTTGCTAAAAGGGGAAAAGTGAAGGCAATATGGTCAGAAGGTGCGATGGATTTAGACAACAGAATCACAATAGAGAAAAATAAGGGGAGAAGAGATGGGATAGTGGGATAACTGGAGTCATACACTTACATAATTCATGTTTATACACACTCTCCTATGCATCTGCAAATTCTTAGGCTACAGCATTGCTAATCGTTGCAAATGAAGCTGCCACTCATAAAAGAAGATAGATGCCCACCGGAGCCATAACAAACTTATTTGCAACTGCAAACAAATAAGAGGAATATACGCAATAATGAGGAGCACTGAATGCTAGGAAAGTCCTGGACACAGACTGGACACGGCAGCAGCTATGCAGGCACTATGTCTTTGTATGTAAATGATCACGGTTTACGCCATATACAAGCCCTGAAAACAGCCATGATGCACCTCCATTTTTGCTACCACTCCCTGTTACCTCCCCAAATGGTCCTTTCCTGTCAATCACAGTGTGAGCGCGATTGCAAAGGCACCTTAGTGCATGCACAGTATAATCATGGCATGTGCGCAGTTTGCCGATAATCACTCCTTTGGACGAATATCGGCATTATATACAAACATTAATTAGGGAGGCACACAAAATATGACTAGAGAGACAGATAGGCATACAAAAATTGGACACATAGATACTAACACAAAAAAGAAAGAGACACATCAGGTATTATAGTGGTCTATTCATGAAGCAGTGTGGCAACCAATCAGTGTTGAGGTAACAATTATAAAGTACATTCTATAAAATTGTATGTAGCAGCTGATTGCAACTTCTCCACTAGCTCACTTCTCTACTCTTTTCACTGCTTTATGAATAGACCCCATAATGCCTTTCAAGTAGTGTCAACTGGTGGTACCAGCCATCCTCATATAATGCAGTTATACAGTATTTGACGGAACCACAATGGTGGCTACTATGATGAACTTAAAAATAGACTTTTTCCATAACTCAAAGCAGGAGCAGTGTAAAAGAGGAATGGGTCCATGTGCAGGCTCCAGGCAGCCCCCCTCTTTTCTGGCAACACAGGAGGCTTAGGGTTGGTGCCAGGGTATACTGTGTATGAGCAGGTCTCTGGAAAAATGGCGTCAGTGCTATGTTTTCACAGACTTCTCTACTGTGATAAGTATAATTATATGGGTGCAGGATGTGTAGTGTGGGCCCCCATGTTTACTGCACACCCTGCACCCTTTATAGATATTCCAATTACCCTTAGCTTAGTGACTCCAAGAAGATCACTGTCATGGTTGTTGGTACTTTTGGAACCGGATGGGGTCTAGTAGCTAGTTGGCTGGAGTCCCGAGGACGGAATAGTGTAGGCTTGACATATGACCTGCTCATACAGGTGTGGCAGGTTCGGCTAAAGTCTATGGCTGGCCACAGGTGTCTGTACAACTATGGGGAACTAGAACACTGGGATACCGGTGCAATGAAAGTTAAGTGACACTTGTGGTAGAGATTGATAACTGGAAGCTGGGATTGAACCAGCAGTAAAGGATAGCTGGATAGCTGGAAGCTGGGATTGAACCAGCAGTACAAATTAGCTGGATAGCTGGAATTGAACCAGCAGTACAGGTTAGCTGGATAGCTGGAAGCTGGGATTGAACCAGCAGTACAGGTTAGCTGAAAACTGGGATTGAACCACCAGTTCAGGATAGCTGGAATCTGGGATTGTACCAGCAGTACAGGATAGATGGAAATCTGTTACCTGGGATTGAACCAGCAGTACGATAGCTGGAAGCTGGGATTGAACCAGTAGTTCAGGATAGCTAGATAGCTGGAAGCTGGGATTGAACCAGCAGTACAGGTTAGCTGGACAGCTGGAAGCTGGGATTGAACCAGCAGTACAGGTTAGATTGTATTGAACAGCAGTGCAGGTTTACAGGTATACTGGAGATAGGACTACCAATGGTGCAGGCTTGCAGATATTCTGGAGATGAGATAACCAGCGATGCAGGTTTGCAGATATCCTGGAGATAAGATAACCAGCAAAGCAGGTTTGCAGATATACTGGAGATGAGATAACCAGCAAAGCAGGTTTGCAGATATACTGGAGATGAGATAACCAACGAAGCAGGTTTGCAAATAACCTGGAGATGAGATATCCAGCGAAGAAGGTTTGCAGATAACATGGAGATGATATAACCAGCAGTGCAGGTTTGCAGATATCCTGGAGATGAGATAAGCAGCGGTACAGGTTTGCAGATATCCTGGAGATGAGAAAACCAGCGGTGCAGGTTTGCAGATATCCTGGAGTTAGGAGTCAGGAAATGCTGAAGTTGGTAATGCACTGTCTCTTTAAGCAGAAGAATGCAGGTGATCTCTACAGGCTTGAAGACAACAAAGCACTGACAGCTTCCCAGTGCTTGGAGCTGGAATATATACCCCTTGCTCTCTGGTGATAGGCTGAAGGGATCACATGCCAGGGAAACACTACCTGGTTGGAGAGTTCTCTGCAGAGTCAGCTGATCAGGAAGTAACATGCAGTACTCCAGGCTAGGCTGGAGTGGACTGAGGCCTAGCAGGCTGGGAAGGAGCCAAAGCCTAACTATCCTGAAATGGATGCTGTGACTGACAGCGCGGGATGCCGGATGTACCAGCGAATGGCAGACAGCGCTTTGGACGGTATCGCAGGTAGGTCAATGTGTGACTGGGAAATGCTGTAAACCTCCGTTTTGTGACAATCACAATATACTGGTTCAATTATGTCCACTCTAACACACATTAAAAAAATTATCTTTCCCCTTTCTTGCTCTGAGATCCATCTCTTAGATTATTTTGATTTATGGCTGGCAGATATTTCCTGAGGAGAAATGGGACTGGAACTCAAACCAGAATTACTTTTCATGCATGTATAGATCACGCTGAAAATTACACAAACAGAAAATTGGTGTGGTGGCTGGTGTCAGTGTGGCCAGAGGAGAAGAGGGGACACTACTACCATTTAATTATTCCAGCAGTTCGTGATTCTGGGCTGGCACCTCATTCATGCCTGGTGTCCGGTTCAGCAGAGTTGAGTAAATTCTTGGAGAGTAAAGTATCACTTGTGGAGCTCATTTGCCACATGGTGGAGAAGAATGAGAATGAAGGGGAACAGGAAATAGAAGGAAGTGCACAAATAATGCAGTCTATGTAAGTCTTCATGAGGCTAACAAGCAGTGTGCATGGTGGTCCAAGTTATTTGACTTGTGACCAGACCAACCAAGGCCCACCTGAAACATACTTGCCTACCTGACCCTCTCCATTAGGGAGAAAATGCTCTGTTCCTGGACTTTCCTGGTAATGGATGATTGCCATCACCTGTGGTGAAACACCATTCTTATCAATTAACTAGCTCACCACAGGTGATGGCAATCATACATTACCAGGAAAGTCCAGGAACAGAGCATTTTCTCCCTCATGGAGAGGGTCAGGTAGTCAAGTATGACCTAAAATGACATTGCACCGCACAGTTTGGGAGTATTTGCTCTCCATGGGAAACATGTATATCACTGGGCAACCTATACTGTATGTATTTTTTTTCAAGCCTAAGCACAAACTAATTGGTAGTCAATGTCCACATTGTGCAGTGGCAATGTATGCACCACTTGCACAGACCTGTGCAGGGTTTGGCTTCACTTTGACAATTAAGTTTTAGTAGCAATCTATTGGGGCCCCCCACAAAAGTGAATACAGCTATGGTCACAAATTATATTTTAGGCAAACTGCCAGCTGTTCTGTTAACACACACGCTAATATAGTACAATTACAGGTTCTAAAATAGCAACAATGTTTAAAATGATTACGTCAGTTGGAAAGACTTTTGGCATCTGGAAAAAAACAAGCTAAATCTAAGTCTTTACATATAATATGCTCATCTGTTAAAGAAAGTGACAAATGATCTGTGGAACTGTTACTGAATAAGACATAATTACTTACTTCAAGAATAATGAATTGTCAGCAGCCGCTCAATGAGAGTACAAGTCTATTATGTTTTGTTCTACAAAACTTATTAACATTTTAGTAAGGGTCGGTAAAAGAAGTGGCACTGGCAAAGAATAATAATTTTGCAGTGGAATTTTGCCAATACTGTTAGCAGCTCATCCTTAGCCCAGATTAACTTTATTTTCAAGTGAAATAACTATAATTGCACATATTAACTGCCATTTACATTTTTTGCTCTACATGCATTTTTAATGCATTTAAAACACATCATTTAAAAAACATGTAACACTAAAAACCATTGTTCCTAATGTTATATACCCATTTGTGTTTGTTCTTGAATTGTATTGCTTTTCAGTAGCATTATTCTGAATGCTTATTACTACTGTACATGTCTGTGCATTTTCAGTATTTTATGTAATGTTTGGTAGCTGACAACGATATCTAAAACACAAGTCTAAACTCAGAACAAATGCAGAACAAAAGTATTTGAGTTTCATATGCATTTTAATCAGCTTTTTTTTTGTTGCTAGTGTAAAAAAACACAGCTCATCAAAAAGTCAAAAAATACATGTTATTTCAGATCAGATCAGACATCAAATCTGACAGGCAAAGGCAAGGTTACAACAAGCTGAAGGTCAGGGCTGGCAGAGATCAAACAAAGTTGAGAGTTTAGGCAGGGTCATTGCACAGATAAACTACAAAGGATACAAGCGTGTGTTTGAGTATGTCAGTGTGAATAATATACAGCACAGTATATATATATATATATATATATAGTGATCTAATGTATGAATAGAAACACCTAGTGCTTAATAAATATATTAGTTACACAATAATATAAATAGTGTGAATTTAGATTGTAAAAAATAGTACTAATACAAAATGCTTTAAGTGCTAAAAGAAACAATGTGAGTCCTTTGTGAGTTCTTTCTACCTACCACTTCTCCTTGAAATAAGATAACCAATCATTTTTACACCCCAATTGTGCTGGATTTAGCCAATACTGGGCCTATTTCAGTTAGGATTGCAAATTCTGCTAATTAGCAGAATTTGCAATCCTTTTGCAATTGCTAGCATACCGGAGGCCGCCCATCACAGGGCAAGGCCGCCCAGCATGCTGACCGCCGCCCCCCCCCCCCCTTCAACAAGCATAAATTGTGAACGAACCGCAATTTCTGCCTGTTAGCAGAAATAGATGATGCCCTGTCGGCACAGATTAGCTGCGCCCGCAGGAGGCCTGCTGCCAGTGTCGGACTGGGGCATAAAGGGCCCACCAGGGAAATGCAGTGGTAGGGACCCATGTTTAGGGGTGTGGCCAGTCTCCAGAGGGGGTGTGGTCAGCCACCACAATGGTTTGCTTAAGCATTAGAGAGTGAATGGTCTGGGCCCCTTGATAAATATATATAGTAAATACTGCTAGTGCATGCATGATAACGTACCAGATTAAAATGCATTGTAGAAAATACACCATAGTTATGTGCAGTGTAAGGTAACATATGTATCATTTAATGGCACAGTCTGGGACCTGATCCCTAAAGGAGGAGGTGGACCGGCGGTTTCCCCTGTACCCCTGTGGGCCAGTCCAACCCTGCCCACAGCCATGTTCCCGATTGCAGTGGCTGCATGTGATGTCACGCAGCCACCGCGATCATGCCCCCAACATGCCCCCATTCACGCCACATGGCCCCTACAATGTTCCGTCTCCACCCTGGAAACAGAGTGTTGCTGCTCCCCCCAACCGCCCTGTGACCGCCTCTGCCTGATTGACAGGCAGAGGCAATCGCATTTTCTGCAGCCCCCACAGAAAGTGCAGGAGCATGTGCATGTGGGGTGATTGTACTAATTCCGGTTGGATCGCGATTTGCGATCCAACCTGAATTAGCCCCACTGTATCTTCCTTGTTATTTTTATGTATTGTCTGCACCTTATGGCAGTCGTTTCCAAACTTTTTTCAATCACAGCGCCCTAGAGTGTCAGAATTTTTTTCATGGCACCCCTAGACCAAAAGATTCTTATTAACAAATTCAGAAAAAAATATTAAATTAAGTGAATTGTGTTTATATGTCTTCCTTAGGTTCAGATATGTGGTAAGGGACAGGATTCATTTCTGTTTGTCCACATAACTTATGATAGGAAGCCACAAGCAGTAGTTTTGTCTATTATACTGTCCATAAATAATTTTTATTGGTCCTGGACCACCAACCCAGGGCACCCCTGCAAGTACCCCGAGGCACCCCAAGGTGACACGGCACACAGTTTGAGAACCACTGCCTTATGGCATTCTTTTTTCCTTGTGCAATAAACTGCTGCTGTTAGTTAACAACTTTGAGTTGTTCCTCCTTAGTGGTTGGTTTAAGTGACAGGATTTTGGATGTAATTAGTATAAAGATGAAACTGGAGACCAAAAGAGTTGATTACTTCATCAATGGTGGAAGTGTACAGTGAATAGATCCGATAACTAAGGATGGAGCCTTTATGTAAATGTTTAAAACAAATTCAATGCAATTCCTTAGTGGACCTTATTTAAGATTTACAAATCTACTAAAAGGTGAAAATCTGTCTATACATTTTAAATTTGCCCTCCCTGCAAGAGTAACATGGTTCTGCTGCAAAATGTACATTCTAGCTGGATTTAATAATAAGCAGAATTCATTTATACACAGGTGGGGACAATGGGTAAAATCATTCTGCTAGAAGCAAAAACCAAAATGCTATTTTATGTGCACAAAATGTGTTTATTTGTCCTTCTAGTGCATTCATGGTGCATTCCAACTTCAACATCCATAAACCCACCCTTGGTCTGTGCATAGCTTTGTGGGCAGGGTCCTCTTACCTCTTTGCATTTCTGGAGAGGAGTGTGATGTGTAATGCTATCATTCATGAGTTAAAACAAGGTACCGTATTTGCCGGCGTATAAGACGGCTTTTTTGCCCTGCAAAACATGCCTCCAAGTGGGGGGTCGTCTTATACGCCAGGTACACTTCATACGCCGGGTGCCATAGTGGCCTCCCGATGCACTGCGGCCACGGCGGGTCATCAGCGTGGCTGCGGCGAGCATCAGAAGTGATACAGGGGTGCCAGCCTTTTCGGCGTGACCGGCCCGTTCTGCTCGGCGGGAAGCAGCGGCGCTCCGACCCGCCCCTTGCACATGCGGTCATAATATACAGTATGTCACTTGGTATTAATAGACTGCTGCTAGTGACAGGGAGGCAGGGAGACAAGGAGGGCAGACAGGGAGCAGGGACCAATCCAATCAGGCTTTGTATACAGCCAACAGCCAACCACAGTACTGCACCATTGTACAGTACAATACAGCATAGAAAATGTCCAGCCGTCAAACGCCTATCAACCCTATCATGGCACCAGCAAAAAGAAAGAAATATGATGTAAGTTTTAAACTTCTTTGTACTTTTACGTTTTATTTGGTGTGTGGAAGGTGTGCGGAAGAGGGTGTAGTCTTATACGGCGAGTATATAACAAACTCTATATTTTGAGTGGAAATGTTGGGTGTCGTCTTATACGCCCAGTCGTCTTATAGGCCGGCAAATACGGTATGTGCAGCAGCAAGATGTTATATGAGATTCTGTACTGGAAAAATGTCTGCTATCTACAATCACAGGCATAGAGGACAGCAAAAGAGCCTGGAGTTATGTTCACCTATGGACCATAGGACCATAGGAACACAGGCAGAAGTAGACATTTGTTAATAGGTGGTCCCAGTGACAAATCTATCACTAAAACTTGTGTTACTGTACCGTGACACCTGTTTTTTCTCAAGTCAACATCAAACATCACTTAAGTGCCATGAGTCCATAATATGCAACACAAACTCATTTTCTCTAGTTCATATTATGCTACACACATTTTTGCACATTGTAGTGCCCCACTACATATTATGCCACACTAGAGTGGTCCCAGATCACATTATAGCACATTATGCCCCCAATCTTATTATGCCACACTGTGCCCCTAGTTCACATTATGGCATACTGTAGTGCCACACTTCATATTATGCCATAGTGCCTGAAATTCACATTTTGTCAAATTGTACACACAGTTCACATTTGACATACTGAGTTGCTTCCAGTACACATTATGCCACAATGTATTGCCCCCATATCACATAATAAAACACTTTTGTACACCCAGTTCACACTTTAGTATACTGTGGTGGCCACAGTTCACATTAAACCACACAGTGACTCAAGTTCACATTATGCTACAAAGTTCCCCAATTTACATTATGTATCTCAACTTCTACTTATATCCCTGTGTGTAACTGCAGCAGGCCTTGGCTAACTTCACTCTCATCCATGTGTGGTTGTGCTTTCTCTGCACTCTTAAGCAACGCAGATATAATATAATACTTTAGGGATTCAGGAGCCGGGAATCACTCGGCTTGGTCCTGTGTGACATAGTGACACTGAAGTGCTGGTCAGTATTGAAATAGAGGTTCCTCGATGTTGTTTTAATCCTCTTCCTTTTGGCAATAGGTGGTCCTATGCAGTGCTCACTAGGGATGAGCGAGTTCGGCTCCCTGAGAACCGAACCCATCTGAACTTGGAGATCCATGCCTGGATCCGAGTCAGGCTCAGTTTTGCATGTCTGACTCGGATCTGAAAATGAGGCAAAATGTCATCATCCCATTGTCGGATCTCATGGGTTTTGGATTCTATATATAGTCCCGGTGATCAGCACAATCTTCACTTCATAACTGGAGAGTGCACAGTAAGGATGTGTTACTTCTGTGCTGTTAGGGAAGGGGAGCAGGAGAGATTAATTGAGTGCTTGAGTCCATGTGCTGTCACTGTATTAGTGCTCCGCATAGTAGCATACTGTGGCTGTGTATAGGACTAGGTGTTCTCTGTCTATAAGGGGCTGTGTATGCCATACACTTCTGCTATATATCCTCTGTGTGTGGTCCAAAGAAAAAAAAATATATTTCTATCAATGCATCACTATGACTACTAGTACTGCGGCTGCCGCACACTACTGCTATATATCTGTGTGGGATCCAAAGCAAAAAATATATTTCTATTGGTGCGTCACTCTGACTACTACTAATGCAGCTGCCGTACACTACTGCTATATATCTGTGTGTGATCCAGAGCAAAAAATATATTTCTATTGGTGCATCACTGAGTGACGACTACTAGTACTTCCATACATTACTGCTATATATCTTTGTGATCAAAAGCAAAAAATACATTTTTATTGGTGCATCACTCTGACCTCTGACTACTAGTAGTGGGGCTGCCCTACACTACTGCTATATATCTGTGTGTGATTCAAAGCAAAAAAAAATATTTTTATTGGTGTGTCACTCTGACTACTAGTACTGTGGCTGCTGTACACTACTGCTATATATCTGTGTGTGATCCAAAGCAAAAAAATATATTTCTATTGGTGCATCACTCTGGCTACTAGTACTGTGGATACTGTACACTACTGCTATATATCATCTATGTGTGATCCAGAACAAAAAATATATTTCTATTGGTGCGTTACTCAGTGACTACTAGTACTGTGGCTGCCATACACTACTGCTATTTATATGATATATTGTCTGTGTGTGATCCAGAGCAAAAAATATATTTCTATTGGTGCGTGACTCAGTGACTACCAGTACTGTGGCTGCTGTACACTACTGCTATATATGATATATCCTCTGTGTGTGATCCAGATCAAAAAATATATTTCCATTGGTGCGTTACTCAGTAACTACTAGTACTGAGGCTGCCATACACTACTGTTGTATATGATATATATTCTGTGTGTGATCCAGAGCAAAAAATATATTTTTGACTCATTTGTGTGACGCTTTTGCTTTACCATATGAAGCATATGCATGCTGTCACCATTCAAAGAATGGTTGCTGATTATTTCAGTGATAGCATCCAAATAGGCATGTCAGACAGTCTGTTTTAATACTGACAGAAAAAAGAGGCAAATTGGAGGCCCTTGCACAAACTGGCTTTGTTTTACTTAAGTTTTCCACCCTCCAGTGTGTACTCAGAAAGTGTTTTTAGCGCAGCCGGGAACCTTGTCAGTGATCGGCGTAGGAGATTACTTTCCCAAAATGTGAAAAAGATGATGTTCAGCTAAATGAATTACAAATTCCATGAGGAAGACCTTTACCAGCAATTATCTCCAAAAAGAACAGAGGAACCTGTGATTGTGGATTCCAGCAGGGACAAATTTATAGTCTGTGAAAAAGAGGCTTTACACACTGATGAAGGTGAGGAATCGGATGCTGATGACGACATCATGCCTATTTAAAGTACTAAAGCCAGTTTGTGTACTGCCCATTGCCAGATTGTTTTGTGGGGGTCCAAACAAACTAATAATTTTAGCCATAAGTGACAGTCCCCGTCATTGAAATGATTAGTTTGTTAAACTGTGAATGTCCTGTTTAATATATACAACATAAGAACAATTTTATCTTGCACCTCTTTTGTTTGCATTATCTGTTGTTTGGAGCATTTTTTGGGCATAGTATATAAAACTGCCATCCTGTCTGTCACTGCAGTGCCACTCCTAGATGTGTCACGTGTTTGTGCCGCACACTTGTGTCGCTTAGCTTAGTCATCCAGATACCTTGGTGCAACCGTTTGGCCTAAAAACAATATTGTGAGGTGTTCAGAATAGACTCAAAATGAGTGGAAATTAATGCTATTTAGGTTATTAATACTGTAGGAACAAAAACATCCCCAAATTCTGTTATTTTAGATATTTTGATGATTTTCGAAAATAAATTACAGCTCCAAAACCAAAACCTGTAAGGGTAGTTTTGGCAAAACCAATCCAGATCCAAAACACAAAGGAGATACAGATCCAAAGCCAAAACCCAAAAATGGCACACATGGATCACATCAGTGGCCCTCATTCCGAGTCGTTCGCTCGGTATTTTTCATCGCATCGCAGTGAAATTCCGCTTAGTGCGCATGCGCAATAATCGCACTGCGACTGCGCCAAGTATCTTTGCTATGAAGATAGTATTTTTACTCACGGCTTTTTCATCGCTCCGGCGATCGTAATGTGATTGACAGGAAATGGGTGTTACTGGGCGGAAACACGGCGTTTTATGGGCGTGTGGCTGAAAACGCTACCGTTTCCGGGAAAAACGCAGGAGTGGCCGGAGAAACGGGGGAGTGGTTGGGCGAACGCTGGGTGTGTTTGTGCTGTCAAACCAGGAACGACAAGCACTGAACTGATCGCACAGGCAGAGTAAGTGTGGAGCTACTCTAAAACTGCTAAGTAGTTTGTGATCGCAATATTGCGAATACATCGGTCGCAATTTTAAGATGCTAAGATACACTCCCAGTAGGCGGCGGCTTAGCGTGTGTAACTCTGCTAAATTCGCCTTGCGACCGATCAACTCGGAATGAGGGCCAGAGTTTCACCTATACATAGGAAGCAAAAGTAAGATTTTATAAAAGTTAAAAATTGTTGAAAATGTTTTTTGTTTCCCAAGAAAATGTTTAGACAAACTCATAAAATAGAAAAAAAAACCCTGCTTACGTGTATAAACAAATGTTTACAATATTAGTCCCTTCCACTGGTGTTCAGGATAATGCTCTTCTCTGCCACTGAAAATCCATAACCACATGGGGTATATTTATTAGAGATGAGCGCCTGAAATTTTTCGGGTTTTGTGTTTTGGTTTTGGGTTCGGTTCCGCGGCCGTGTTTTGGGTTCGAACGCGTTTTGGCAAAACCTCACCGAATTTTTTTTGTCGGATTCGGGTGTGTTTTGGATTCGGGTGTTTTTTTCAAAAAACACTAAAAAACAGCTTAAATCATAGAATTTGGGGGTCATTTTGATCCCAAAGTATTATTAACCTCAAAAACCATAATTTACACTCATTTTCAGTCTATTCTGAATACCTCACACCTCACAATATTATTTTTAGTCCTAAAATTTGCACCGAGGTCGCTGTGTGAGTAAGATAAGCGACCCTAGTGGCCGACACAAACACCGGGCCCATCTAGGAGTGGCACTGCAGTGTCACGCAGGATGTCCCTTCCAAAAAACCCTCCCCAAACAGCACATGACGCAAAGAAAAAAAGAGGCGCAATGAGGTAGCTGTGTGAGTAAGATTAGCGACCCTAGTGGCCGACACAAACACCGGGCCCATCTAGGAGTGGCACTGCAGTGTCACGCAGGATGGCCCTTCCAAAAAACCCTCCCCAAACAGCACATGACGCAAAGAAAAAAAGAGGCGCAATGAGGTAGCTGTGTGAGTAAGATTAGCGACCCTAGTGGCCGACACAAACACCGGGCCCATCTAGGAGTGGCACTGCAGTGTCACGCAGGATGTCCCTTCCAAAAAACCCTCCCCAAACAGCACATGACGCAAAGAAAAAAAGAGGCGCAATGAGGTAGCTGTGTGAGTAAGATTAGCGACCCTAGTGGCCGACACAAACACCGGGCCCATCTAGGAGTGGCACTGCAGTGTCACGCAGGATGTCCCTTCCAAAAAACCCTCCCCAAACAGCACATGACGCAAAGAAAAAAAGAGGCGCAATGAGGTAGCTGACTGTGTGAGTAAGATTAGCGACCCTAGTGGCCGACACAAACACCGGGCCCATTTAGGAGTGGCACTGCAGTGTCACGCAGGATGTCCCTTCCAAAAAACCCTCCCCAATCAGCACACGATGCAAAGAAAAAGAAAAGAAAAAAGAGGTGCAAGATGGAATTGTCCTTGGGCCCTCCCACCCACCCTTATGTTGTATAAACAAAACAGGACATGCACACTTTAACCAACCCATCATTTCAGTGACAGGGTCTGCCACACGACTGTGACTGATATGACGGGTTGGTTTGGACCCCCCCAAAAAAGAAGCAATTAATCTCTCCTTGCACAAACTGGCTCTACAGAGGCAAGATGTCCACCTCATCATCACCCTCCGATATATCACCGTGTACATCCCCCTCCTCACAGATTATCAATTCGTCCCCACTGGAATCCACCATCTCAGCTCCCTGTGTACTTTGTGGAGGCAATTGCTGCTGGTCAATGTCTCCGCGGAGGAATTGATTATAATTCATTTTAATGAACATCATCTTCTCCACATTTTCTGGATGTAACCTCGTACGCCGATTGCTGACAAGGTGAGCGGCGGCACTAAACACTCTTTCGGAGTACACACTTGTGGGAGGGCAACTTAGGTAGAATAAAGCCAGTTTGTGCAAGGGCCTCCAAATTGCCTCTTTTTCCTGCCAGTATAAGTACGGACTGTGTGACGTGCCTACTTGGATGCGGTCACTCATATAATCCTCCACCATTCTATCAATGTTGAGAGAATCATATGCAGTGACAGTAGACGACATGTCCGTAATCGTTGTCAGGTCCTTCAGTCCGGACCAGATGTCAGCATCAGCAGTCGCTCCAGACTGCCCTGCATCACCGCCAGCGGGTGGGCTCGGAATTCTGAGCCTTTTCCTCGCACCCCCAGTTGCGGGAGAATGTGAAGGAGGAGATGTTGACAGGTCGCGTTCCGCTTGACTTGACAATTTTGTCACCAGCAGGTCTTTCAACCGCAGCAGACTTGTGTCTGCCGGAAAGAGAGATCCAAGGTAGGCTTTAAATCTAGGATCGAGCACGGTGGCCAAAATGTAGTGCTCTGATTTCAACAGATTGACCACCCGTGAATCCTTGTTAAGCGAATTAAGGGCTCCATCCACAAGACCCACATGCCTAGCGGAATCGCTCCGTGTTAGCTCCTCCTTCAATGTCTCCAGCTTCTTCTGCAAAAGCCTGATGAGGGGAATGACCTGACTCAGGCTGGCAGTGTCTGAACTGACTTCACGTGTGGCAAGTTCAAAGGGCATCAGAACCTTGCACAACGTTGAAATCATTCTCCACTGCGCTTGAGACAGGTGCATTCCACCTACTATATCGTGCTCAATTGTATAGGCTTGAATGGCCTTTTGCTGCTCCTCCAACCTCTGAAGCATATAGAGGGTTGAATTCCACCTCGTTACCACTTCTTGCTTCAGATGATGGCAGGGCAGGTTCAGTAGTTTTTGGTGGTGCTCCAGTCTTCTGTACGTGGTGCCTGTACGCCGAAAGTGTCCCGCAATTCTTCTGGCCACCGACAGCATCTCTTGCACGCCCCTGTCGTTTTTTAAAAAATTCTGCACCACCAAATTCAAGGTATGTGCAAAACATGGGACGTGCTGGAATTTGCCCATATTTAATGCACACACAATATTGCTGGCGTTGTCCGATGCCACAAATCCACAGGAGAGTCCAATTGGGGTAAGCCATTCCGCGATGATCTTCCTCAGTTACCGTAAGAGGTTTTCAGCTGTGTGCGTATTCTGGAAAGCGGTGATACAAAGCGTAGCCTGCCGAGTTGGCGTTTGCGAGATGCTGCTACTGGTGCCGCCGCTGCTGTTCTTGCGGCGGGAGTCCATACATCTACCCAGTGGGCTGTCACAGTCATATAGTCCTGACCCTGCCCTGCTCCACTTGTCCACATGTCCGTGGTTAAGTGGACATTGGGTACAACTGCATTTTTTAGGACACTGGTGAGTCTTTTTCTGACGTCCGTGTACATTCTCGGTATCGCCTGCCTAGAGAAGTGGAACCTAGATGGTATTTGGTAACGGGGGCACACTGCCTCAATAAATTGTCTAGTTCCCTGTGAACTAACGGCGGATACCGGACGCACGTCTAACACCAACATAGTTGTCAAGGCCTCAGTTATCCGCTTTGCAGTAGGATGACTGCTGTGATATTTCATCTTCCTCGCAAAGGACTGTTGAACAGTCAATTGCTTACTGGAAGTAGTACAAGTGGGCTTACGACTTCCCCTCTGGGATGACCATCGACTCCCAGCGGCAACAACAGCAGCGCCAGCAGCAGTAGGCGTTACACGCAAGGATGCATCGGAGGAATCCCAGGCAGGAGAGGACTCGTCAGAATTGCCAGTGACATGGCCTGCAGGACTATTGGCATTCCTGGGGAAGGAGGAAATTGACACTGAGGGAGTTGGTGGGGTGGTTTGCGTGAGCTTGGTTACAAGAGGAAGGGATTTACTGGTCAGTGGATTGCTTCCGCTGTCACCCAAAGTTTTTGAACTTGTCACTGACTTATTATGAATGCGCTGCAGGTGACGTATAAGGGAGGATGTTCCGAGGTGGTTAACGTCCTTACCCCTACTTATTACAGCTTGACAAAGGGAACACACGGCTTGACACCTGTTGTCCGCATTTCTGGTGAAATACCTCCACACCGAAGAGCTGATTTTTTTGGTATTTTCACCTGGCATGTCAACGGCCATATTCCTCCCACGGACAACAGGTGTCTCCCCGGGTGCCTGACTTAAACAAACCACCTCACCATCAGAATCCTCCTGGTCAATTTCCTCCCCAGCGCCAGCAACACCCATATCCTCCTCATCCTGGTGTACTTCAACACTGACATCTTCAATCTGACTATCAGGAACTGGACTGCGGGTGCTCCTTCCAGCACTTGCAGGGGGCGTGCAAATGGTGGAAGGCGCATGCTCTTCACGTCCAGTGTTGGGAAGGTCAGGCATCGCAACCGACACAATTGGACTCTCCTTGTGGATTTGGGATTTCGAAGAATGCACAGTTCTTTGCTGTGCTGCTTTTGCCAGCTTGAGTCTTTTCATTTTTCTAGCGAGAGGCTGAGTGCTTCCATCCTCATGTGAAGCTGAACCACTAGCCATGAACATAGGCCAGGGCCTCAGCCGTTCCTTGCCACTCCGTGTCGTAAATGGCATATTGGCAAGTTTACGCTTCTCCGACAATTTTATTTTAGGTTTTGGAGTCCTTTTTTTTCTGATATTTGGTGTTTTGGATTTGACATGCTCTGTACTATGACATTGGGCATCGGCCTTGGCAGACGACGTTGCAGGCATTTCATCGTCTCGGCCATGACTAGTGGCAGCAGCTTCAGCACGAGGTGGAAGTGGATCTTGATCTTTCCCTAATTTTGGAACCTCAACATTTTTGTTCTCCATATTTTAATAGGCACAACTAAAAGGCACCTCAGGTAAACAATGGAGATGGATACTAGTATACAATTATGGACTGCCTGCCGAGTGCAGACACAGAGGTAGCCACAGCCGTGAACTACCGTACTGTACTGTGTCTGCTGCTAATATAGACTGGTTGATAAAGAGATAGTATACTCGTAACTAGTATGTATGTATAAAGAAAGAAAGAAAAACCACGGTTAGGTGGTATATACAATTATGGACGGGCTGCCGAGTGCCGACACAGAGGTAGCCACAGCCGTGAACTACCGCACTGTACTGTGTCTGCTGCTAATATATAGACTGGTTGATAAAGAGATAGTATACTCGTAACTAGTATGTATGTATAAAGAAAGAAAAAAAAACCACGGTTAGGTGGTATATACAATTATGGACGGGCTGCCGAGTGCCGACACAGAGGTAGCCACAGCCGTGAACTACCGCACTGTACTGTGTCTGCTGCTAATATAGACTGGTTGATAAAGAGATAGTATACTCGTAACTAGTATGTATGTATAAAGAAAGAAAAAAAAAACCACGGTTAGGTGGTATATACAATTATGGACGGGCTGCCGAGTGCCGACACAGAGGTAGCCACAGCCGTGAACTACCGCACTGTACTGTGTCTGCTGCTAATATAGACTGGTTGATAAAGAGATAGTATACTCGTAACTAGTATGACTATAAAGAAAGAAAAAAAAACCACGGTTAGGTGGTATATACAATTATGGACGGGCTGCCGAGTGCCGACACAGAGGTAGCCACAGCCGTGAACTACCGCACTGTACTGTGTCTGCTGCTAATATATAGACTGGTTGATAAAGAGATAGTATACTCGTAACTAGTATGTATGTATAAAGAAAGAAAGAAAAACCACGGTTAGGTGGTATATACAATTATGGACGGGCTGCCGAGTGCCGACACAGAGGTAGCCACAGCCGTGAACTACCGCACTGTACTGTGTCTGCTGCTAATATAGACTGGTTGATAAAGAGATAGTATACTCGTAACTAGTATGTATGTATAAAGAAAGAAAAAAAAACCACGGTTAGGTGGTATATACAATTATGGACGGGCTGCCGAGTGCCGACACAGAGGTAGCCACAGCCGTGAACTACCGCACTGTACTGTGTCTGCTGCTAATATATAGACTGGTTGATAAAGAGATAGTATACTCGTAACTAGTATGTATGTATAAAGAAAGAAAAAAAAACCACGGTTAGGTGGTATATACAATTATGGACGGGCTGCCGAGTGCCGACACAGAGGTAGCCACAGCCGTGAACTACCGCACTGTACTGTGTCTGCTGCTAATATATAGACTGGTTGATAAAGAGATAGTATACTCGTAACTAGTATGTATGTATAAAGAAAGAAAGAAAAACCACGGTTAGGTGGTATATACAATTATGGACGGGCTGCCGAGTGCCGACACAGAGGTAGCCACAGCCGTGAACTACCGCACTGTACTGTGTCTGCTGCTAATATAGACTGGTTGATAAAGAGATAGTATACTCGTAACTAGTATGTATGTATAAAGAAAGAAAAAAAAACCACGGTTAGGTGGTATATACAATTATGGACGGGCTGCCGAGTGCCGACACAGAGGTAGCCACAGCCGTGAACTACCGCACTGTACTGTGTCTGCTGCTAATATAGACTGGTTGATAAAGAGATAGTATACTCGTAACTAGTATGTATGTATAAAGAAAGAAAAAAAAAACACGGTTAGGTGGTATATACAATTATGGACGGGCTGCCGAGTGCCGACACAGAGGTAGCCACAGCCGTGAACTACCGCACTGTACTGTGTCTGCTGCTAATATAGACTGGTTGATAAAGAGATAGTATACTCGTAACTAGTATGACTAAAAAGAAAGAAAAAAAAACCACGGTTAGGTGGTATATACAATTATGGACGGGCTGCCGAGTGCCGACACAGAGGTAGCCACAGCCGTGAACTACCGCACTGTACTGTGTCTGCTGCTAATATAGACTGGTTGATAAAGAGATAGTATACTACTAATATTATATATACTGGTGGTCAGGTCACTGGTCACTAGTCACACTGGCAGTGGCACTCCTGCAGCAAAAGTGTGCACTGTTTAATTTTAATATAATATTATGTACTCCTGGCTCCTGCTATAACCTATAACTGGCACTGCAGTGCTCCCCAGTCTCCCCCACAATTATAAGCTGTGTGAGCTGAGCACAGTCAGATATATATATACATTGATGCAGCACACTGGGCTGAGCAGTGCACACAGATATGGTATGTGACTGAGTCACTGTGTGTATCGTTTTTTTCAGGCAGAGAACGGATATATTAAATAAAACAAACAACTGCACTGTCTGGTGGTCACTGTGGTCGTCAGTCACTAAACTCTGCACTCTCTTCTACAGTATCACAGCCTCAGGTCAATCTCTCTCTCTCTCAACCCTAATCTAAATGGAGAGGACGCCAGCCACGTCCTCTCCCTATCAATCTCAATGCACGTGTGAAAATGGCGGCGACGCGCGGCTCCTTATATAGAATCCGAGTCTCGCGAGAATCCGACAGCGTCATGATGACGTTCGGGCGCGCTCGGGTTAACCGAGCAAGGCGGGAGGATCCGAGTCTGCTCGGACCCGTGAAAAAAACATGAAGTTCGTGCGGGTTCGGATTCAGAGAAACCGAACCCGCTCATCTCTAATATTTATTGCGCAGTAATTTTCAAATCCTGCTTTTGTATTTAATATTATTACCCCTTAAATCCAACTGCTGAATAAACAGCAGCTTTGAAATCTCGATATAGTAAATGTAGCCTAATTTGTTGCAGGTTGAAAGCAGCAATACTATAACATGAGAATTCTGAGGAAAGAATACCATACAGTAGCACTCTTTACCTACCATATACGTTTTGTCTATTAGACGTCATCAGGCAACTGTTGCATTGATATTAGTGGGAACAATATCTAAAACATACTTCATCACCTGGCCTCAGTCTTACATTGAGACACATGTGAAAAGCTGCTGTATATGTTAGTGAGATTTATTAATAAGATGTGTATTTTTACAGAAGTTCTTTCAAATCTCATAACAAAACTAAGTTGTCACAGGTTGAGTATCTCATATCCAAATATTCTGAAAGACTGAATTTTTTGAGTGAGACTGAGCTAGTGGAACCTTTGTTTTCTGATTGCTCAATGTACACAAACTTTCAGGCTGTGTGTACTGTATAATGTGTATATGAAACATAAATGCATTCTGTGCTCAGACTTGGGTCCCATTGCCATGATATCTCATTATGGTATGCAATTATTCCTAAAATTTGGAAAAAATTAAATATCCAAAATACTTCTGGTCCCAAGCATTTTGGATATGGGATACTCAACGTATTTTATTTTCACCACTGACATAAAATTTTGCCACAATGGAGTGAAGTTACTTAATTGAAAACATATCAGTAAAATCTAACGCAGAATCATAATTGTGTTCCGTAATAATAATAATAATAATAATAATAATAATAATTATTATTATTATTAATATTATTAAAACAAAAGCACAAGACAAATCCACCCATTTCTCTGTTTAGTATGGAAATTAATTTGCACCTTATGGGCAGACAGTCATAGCTCCAGTATCTTGCAGTTTCATTTTGTGCAAATCACTTTGGGAATTCTCTGCAGAAATGCAGTTATATACTGTAGTCATAGGAAGCTGCTGAACAAGCAGCTATTTTTCAGCAAGATAGCAATTACCTCAAAGATCTGTCTCATTAAAACTAATTTAGCTTTATATAAGCATCCATAAGTCATATTGTATCTGCAATTTTGATCATTAGACTGAACACAATTGTAATGTATATGAGAGTAAAGTAGAGAAGCCAGCCAGTTTAAATATATCCTCCAGGGATGTTTCCTTAGTAAGCTATTGATCAAATATTTAACTTGTTTTTTTTTTTAATTATTATTTTATCTTGTAAGAGCACTTTCCAGTACAATATAATTGTGCAAAGTAAATGTACAATGTAAACATATAAAGCAACCAAATGGGCACAAAATGTAATGCAGTGCTTCAAATACTCAGATTTAAAGGAGTCTTTGTTGATCCAGAAAAGATAAAATATAGAGATGAGCAAACACAGAGCCGGCCTTAGGCATAGGCAAACTTGGCAAATGCCTAGGGCATTTGGTATGCTTAGGGGCACCAGCAGTTTCTGCTGATTAAAATGATATGCGGCATGCCTATATTCTGTGTGTGATTGCGGCTGTATCTGCATACAAAATGCTACGTTGCAGTGTATTCCTGGAAATCACTTTAATGTAGCATTTCGTATGCAGATACAGCCGCAGTCGCACACAGAATATAGGCATGCTGCATATCATTTTAATCAGCAGAAGCTGCTTGTGCATCCTAGCCACATAGTAATGCAAATAAGATGCATTTTCATAAACAAAAGGCGCCCGACGTTAGCAGAGCTGCCAGCTGACTCATGCCAGGCATCTCCTGCAGAACTAGTGGCGGTGCTAGGGGGCGCCAGCCAAAATCTTGCATAGGGCATCATATTGGTTAGGGCCAGCACTGAGCAAACATTAACAATTCATTTAACAACATTATTGAACCTGCTCCCTGAAATTGATGCTTATTAAATTCAAACAAAATTGTAAGCTGCTTCCAAAAAAAAAAAAAGTGTTTTAAGTTGAAATTGCAATATACAGTAATTGTTACTGATCTCACAGCCTCTTCTCACTAACGTGCTCTGGAAAGTGTTGAAAATTTGCTGCAAATGACGATTTTTCCAAATGTCACCTATATCACAGTACTTTCTGGGCCTAATTCAGATCTGATCGCAGCAGCAAATGTGTTAGCTAATGGGCAAAATCATGGGGGCAATTCAGAGTTGATGGTAGCAGCAAATTTGTTAGCAGTTGGGCAAAACCATGTGCTCTGCAGGGGAGCCAGATATAACACGTGCAGAGAATGTTAGATTTGGGTGGGGTATGTTTAAACTGAAATCTAAATTGCATTGTAAAAATATAGCAGCCAGTATTTACCCTGCACAGAAACAAAATAACCCACCCAAATCTAACTCTTTCTGCACATGTTATATCTGCCCCCCCTGCAGTGCTCATGGGGGCTAATTCAGACCTGATCGCTGCTGTGCATTTTTGCACAGCGGGCGATCAGGTCTGAATTGCGCATGCACATGTGCCGCAGTGCACATGTGTATGCCAGAGATGCTATCAGCATCTCAGCCCAGCGATCGCCTCTGCCTGTCAGGGACGGGGCGGGGTGGCGGCATTAGGCCGCCATTTTGGGGGCACGGTCTGGGTAACGGAGGCATGCCCGGACCATGCGGGGGGCGGGCCGCAGCAGCTGTGTGACATCAGAGCGCAGGAGTTAAGCAGGTAGGGAGCTACTTGTCAAGTACAAAAGCATCGGCGCTGTGTGATGCTTTTGTACTTGTGTGTGTGTGTGGGGGGGGGGGGGGGGGTAGGGCCTGACATGCAGGGTGGGCTAAATTTAGCACATCTATGATCAACTCTGAATTACCCCCATGGTTTTGCCCATTAGCTAACAAATTTGCTGCTGCGATCAGATCTGTATTACGACCTCTGTCCTTACCACATGACATTTTTATCTGAAGTCTTGACACTTACATTTTACCTCTTCACTGCTGACATTGTCACACCAAGATACTGAAACAATCTTTCTATGTTTGTGCTCAACATGTTACACTTTGCTCTGACAAGCCTGGTTAATATTAGAGATGTTCGTCGGGCACTTTTCGTGTTTTGGTTTTGGATCTGGCTCCTCACTCGTATTTAGGATCTGGATTGGTTTTGCCAAAACCACCCTTTCAGGTTTTGGTTTTGGCTCTGGATGATTTTTGAAAAAAAAAACACAAAAACAGCTAAAATCACAGAATTTGGGGGTAATTTTGATCCTATGGTATTATTAACCTCAATAACTAATTTCCACTAATTTCCAGTCTATTGTGAACACCACAAACAACACAATATTGTTTTTAGGCCAAAAGGTTGCATCAAGTTAGCTGGATGACTTTGCTAAGCGACACAAGTGTGCGGCACAAACACCTGGCCCATCTAGGAGTGGAACTGCAGTGGCAGACAGGATGGCACTTTTAAAAACTAGGCCCCAAACAGCTCATCATGCAAAGAAGAAAAAGAGGTGCAATGAGGTAGCTGGATGACTAAGCTAAGCAACACAAGTGTGCGGCACAAACACCTGGCCCATCTACTAGTGGCACGCAGTGGCTGAAAGTCGAAAGTGGCCTGCAATTTTTTGGGCCACCAACAGCATCTACTGCACGCCCCTGTCATTTTTCAAAAAATTCTGCATCACCAAATTAATTGTATGTGCAAAACATGGGATGTGCTGGAATTTGCCCAGATGTACTGCACGCTCAATATTGGTGGACTTCAGTGCCGTAACTAGACATTTTAGCGATGTGTGCAAGAAATGGCATCGGCAACCCCCTTCCTTTTATGTAAAATAGGGGCAGAAGCCACCTTCCCACACAACAGGAGGGGTCAGGAGGGAGAAAGGGGAAGCTGCGCTTACACAAAGGACACTTGTTGCTGTGGCAACTATGTATGCTGCAGACACACACTCCGGCAGCAAATCGATTGCATTGTGGATGGTGCGCCCACACAGCAAGTGTGCTGTGTGCGAAGCACCATCCGCACACACCTAGTTACGGCTCTGGTGGATCTATACGGCAGTACCACTGGACTTATACGGCAGTACCCCTGAACTTATACGGCTGCACCTCTAGACTGGACTTATACGGCAGTACCCCTGTACTTATACGGCAGTACCCCTGAACTTATATGGCTGCACCACTGGACTGGACTTATACGGCAGTACCCCTGTACTTATACAGCAATATCCCTGGACTTTTATGGCAGTACCCCTGGACTTATACGGCAGTACCACTGAACTTATATGGCTGCACCACTGGACTAGACTTATACGGCAGTACCCCTGTACTTATACAGCAGTACCCCTGGACTTATATGGCAGTACCCCTGGACTTATACGGCTACACCCCTGGACTGGAGTTATACAGCAGTACCCCTGGACTTATATGTTTCCGGTATGAATGGTCGACCATGTTATGGTCGACAGTCATTAGGTCGACCACTATTGGTCGACATTGACATGGTCGACATGGACACATGGTCGACACATGAAAATGGTCGACACATGAAAGGTCGACATATGAAAAGGTCGACATGAGTTTTTTTACTTTTTTGGTGTCGTTTTTTGCGTAAAGTGACTGGGAACCCCAATTAGTGCACCGCGTCCCCTCGCATGGCTCGCTTCGCTTGCCATGCTTTGGGCATGGTGCCTTCGCTTCGCTCGGCACACTTTACCGTTCCAATCGTAGTTCATGTGGATCGTAAAGTATGGAAAAGTTCCCCAAAAGAAAAAAAAGTTAAAAAACTCATGTCGACCTTTTCACGTGTCGACCATTTTCATGTGTCGACCATGTGTCCATGTAGACCATGTCAATGTCGACCAATAGTGGTCGACCTAATGACTGTCGACCATAACATGGTCGACCATGTGAACGGATACCGACTTATATGGCAGTATCCCTGGACTTATACGGCAGTAACACTGGACTTATACGACAATACCACTGGACTTATATGGCAGTACCCCTGGACTTATATGGCTGCACCACTGGACTAGACTTATATGGCAGTACCCCTGTACTTATACAGCATTACCCCTGGAGCCGTGCAGCGACGCCGCGAATGGAGAAAGCTGTCACAGCGGCGACCACAAGAAGATTGACAGGAGGAAGGCGTTCCAGGGCGTCAACTGACTGTTTTCTAGGAGTGGTTTGGCGAATGCAGGCGTGTCCAGGCGTATGGAGGGTGGATGTCTGACATCAATTTCCAGGACCTGCATCGCTGGATCGATCGCACAGGGTAACTATTACCCTGGTCTAGTTCTAAACAAAACTTTTTTTGCATAGCAGGGCTGCACAAGCGTTCGCAGCCTTGCTATTACAAAAAACCCTCCCCCATAGGCAGCGTCGAGTTGATCGCACAGGCAGCAAAAAGTTGCTACGTGTGATCAACTCGGAATGACCCCCAGTATGTACATTTGTGTGTATGTATATTAGTGATGAGCGGGTTCGGTTTCTCGGAAACCGAACCCCCCCGAACTTCAGCCTTTTTACACGGGTCCGAGCCATGCTCGGATTCTCCCGTGTGGCTCGGGTAAACCGAGCGCGCCCGAACGTCATCATCCCGCTGTCGGATTCTCGCGAGACTCGGATTCTATATAAGCAGCCGCGCGTCACCGCCATTTTCACACGTGCATTGAGATTGATAGGGAGAGGACGTGGCTGGCGTCCTCTCCGTTATAGTAGAAAAGACACAGAGTGACTTAGTGTTATAATTGTGGGGAGGATTGGGGACGGGGAGCAGCTGTTAGGGAGTACAGTGCAGGGTTTTTATTATAATAGTAGTGACCACCAGTTTAATCCGTTGGTTCTCTGCCTGAAAAAAACGCTCCACCATATCTGTGCTCAGTGTGCTGCACTGCTGCATGATATATCTGTGCTGAGTGCACTGCTCACACTGCCTAATTGTGGGGACTGGGGAGCAGTTATAGCAGGAGTACAGTGCACAGTTTTGCTGACAGTGACCACCAGTCCAGTATACGTTTGTCTGCCTGAAAAACACTCCTGTGGTGGCTTTTTTTTTTCTTCATACTAGTTTAGCAGTCTGCTGACAGTGTCCACCAGGTCCGTTATTATTATACAGTATATATATAGCAGTACGGTAGGCCACGGCTGTACCTACCTCTGTGTCGTCAGTGCACTCGTCGTCCATAAGTAATATAATACTATACTATCCATCCATCTACATTGTATACCTGTGGTGGCTTTTTTTTTCTTCATACTAGTTTAGCAGTCTGCTGACAGTGTCCACCAGGTCCGTTATTATTATACAGTATATATATATATAGCAGTACGGTAGGCCACGGCTGTACCTACCTCTGTGTCGTCACGTCAGTGCACTCGTCGTCCATAAGTAAAATAATAATACTATACTATCCATCCATCTACATTGTATACCTGTGGTGGCTTTTTTTTTTCTTCATACTAGTTTAGCAGTCTGCTGACAGTGTCCACCAGGTCCGTTATTATTATACATTATATATATATATATATATATATATATATATAGCAGTACGGTAGGCCACGGCTGTACCTACCTATGTGTCGTCAGTGCACTCGTCGTCCATAAGTAATATAATAATACTATACTATCCATCCATCTACATTGTATACCTGTGGTGGCTTTTTTTTTCTTCATACTAGTTTAGCAGTCTGCTGACAGTGTCCACCAGGTCCGTTATTATTATACAGTATATATATATATATATATATATATATATATAGCAGTACGGTAGGCCACGGCTGTACCTACCTCTGTGTCGTCAGTGCACTCGTCGTCCATAAGTAATATAATAATACCATACTATCCATCCATCTACATTGTATACCTGTGGTGGCTTTTTTTTCTTCATACTAGTTTAGCAGTCTGCTGACAGTGTCCACCAGGTCCGTTATTATTATACATAATATATATATATAGCAGTACGGTAGGCCACGGCTGTACCTACCTCTGTGTCGTCAGTGCACTCGTCGTCCATAAGTAATATAATAATACTATCCATCCATCTACATTGTATACCTGTGGTGGCTTTTTTTTCCTTCATACTAGTTTAGCAGTCTGCTGACAGTGTCCACCAGGTCCGTTATTATTATACAGTATATTATATATATAGCAGTACGGTAGGCCACGGCTGTACCTACCTCTGTGTCGTCAGTGCACTCGTCGTCCATAAGTAATATATTAATACTATACTATCCATCCATTTACATTGTATACCTGTGGTGGCTTTTTTTTTCTTCATACTAGTTTAGCAGTCTGCTAACAGTGTCCACCAGGTCCGTTATTATTATACAGTATATATATATAGCAGTACGGTAGGCCACGGCTGTGCCTACCTCTGTGTCGTCAGTGCACTCGTCGTCCATAAGTAATATAATAATACTATCCATCCATCTACATTGTATACCTGTGGTGGCTTTTTTTTCCTTCATACTAGTTTAGCAGTCTGCTGACAGTGTCCACCAGGTCCGTTATTATTATACAGTATATTATATATAGCAGTATGGTAGGCCACGGCTGTACCTACCTCTGTGTCGTCACTCGTCCTCCATAAGTAATATAATACTATACTATCCATCCATCTACATTGTATACCTGTGGTGGCTTTTAGTTGTGCGCATTAAAATATGGAGAACAAAAATGTGGAGGTTAAAAAAATAGGGAAAGATCAAGATCCACTTCCACCTCGTGCTGAAGCTGCTGCCACTAGTCATGGCTGAGACGATGAAATGCCATCAACGTCGTCTGCCAAGGCCGATGCCCAATGTCATAGTACAGAGCATGTAAAATCCAAAACACAAAAGATCAGTAAAAAAATGACCCAAAAATCAAAATTAAAAGCGTCTGAGGAGAAGCGTAAACTTGCCAATATGCCATTTACGACACAGAGTGGCAAGGAACGGCTGAGGCCCTGGCCTATGTTCATGGCTAGTGGTTCAGCTTCACATGAGGATGGAAGCACTCAGCCTCTCGCTAGAAAAATGAAAAGACTTAAGCTGGCAAAAGCACAGCAAAGAACTGTGCGTTCTTCTAAATCACAAATCCCCAAGGAGAGTCCAATTGTGTCGGTTGCGATGCCTGACCTTCCCAACACTGGACGGGAAGAGCTTGCGCCTTCCACCATTTGCACGCCCCCTGCAAGTGCTGGAAGGAGCACCCGCAGTCCAGTTCCTGATAGTCAAATTGAAGATGTCAGTGTTGAAGTACACCAGGATGAGGATATGGGTGTTGCTGGCGCTGGGGAGGAAATTGACAAGGAGGATTCTGATGGTGAGGTGGTTTGTTTAAGTCAGGCACCCGGGGAGACACCTGTTTTTCCTGGGAGGAATATGGCCATTGACATGCCTGGTCAAAATACAAATAAAATCAGCTCTTCGGTGTGGAATTATTTCATAACAAATGCGGACAACAGGTGTCAAGCCGTGTGTTGCTTTTGTCAAGCTGTAATAAGTAGGGGTAAGGACGTTAACCACCTCGGAACATCCTCCCTTATACGTCACCTGCAGCGCATTCATCATAAGTCAGTGACAAGTTCAAAAACTTTGGGCGACAGCGGAAGCAGTCCACTGACCAGTAAATCCCTTCCTCTTGTAACCAAGCTCACGCAAACCACACCACCAACTCCCTCAGTGTCAATTTCCTCCTTACCCAGGAAAGCCAATAGTCCTGCAGGCCATGTCACTGGCAAGTCTGACGAGTCCTCTCCTGCCTGGGATTCCTCCGATGCATCCTTGAGTGTAACGCCTACTGCTGCTGGCGCTGCTGTTGTTGCTGCTGGGAGTCGATGGTCATCCCAGAGGGGAAGTCGGAAGACCACTTGTACTATTTCCAGTAAGCAATTGACTGTCCAACAGTCCTTTGCGAGGAAGATGAAATATCACAGCAGTCATCCTGCTGCAAAGCGGATAACTGAGGCCTTGGCAGCCTGGGCGGTGAGAAACGTGGTTCCGGTATCCATCGTTACTTCAGAGCCAACTATAGACTTGATTGAGGTACTGTGTCCCCGGTACCAAATACCATCTAGGTTCCATTTCTCTAGGCAGGCGATACCGAAAATGTACACAGACCTCAGAAAAAGAGTCACCAGTGTCCTAAAAAATGCAGTTGTACCCAATGTCCACTTAACCACGGACATGTGGACAAGTGGAGCAGGGCAGACTCAGGACTACATGACTGTGACAGCCCACTGGGTAGATGTATTGCCTCCCGCTGCAAGAACAGCAGCGGC
Organism: Pseudophryne corroboree; assembly: GCF_028390025.1. Taxonomy (NCBI): domain Eukaryota; kingdom Metazoa; phylum Chordata; class Amphibia; order Anura; family Myobatrachidae; genus Pseudophryne; species Pseudophryne corroboree. The sequence continues at coordinate 650,699,928 of NC_086446.1, read as the reverse complement.
GGCACCAGTAGCAGCATCTCGCAAACGCCAACTCGTTCCTAGGCAGGCTACGCTTTGTATCACCGCTTTCCAGAATACGCACACAGCTGAAAACCTCTTACGGCAACTGAGGAAGATCATCGCAGAATGGCTTACCCCAATTGGACTCTCCTGGGGATTTGTGGCATCGGACAACGCCAGCAATATTGTGCGTGCATTACATCTGGGCAAATTCCAGCACGTCCCATGTTTTGCACATACCTTGAATTTGGTGGTGCAGAATTTCTTAAAAAATGACAGGGGCGTGCAAGAGATGCTGTCGGTGGCCAGAAGAATTGCGGGCCACTTTCGGCGTACAGGCACCGCATACAGAAGACTGGTGCACCACCAAAATCACCTGAACTTGCCCTGCCATCATCTGAAGCAAGAGGTGGTAGCGATGTTAAATTCAACCCTCTATATGCTTCAGAGAATGGAGGAGCAGCAAAAGGCCATTCAAGCCTATACATCTGCCCACGATATAGGCAAAGGAGGTGGAATGCACCTGTCTCAAGCGCAGTGGAGAATGATTTCAACGTTGTGCAAGGTTCTGCAACCTTTTGAACTTGCCACACGTGAAGTCAGTTCAGACACTGCCAGCCTGAGTCAGGTCATTCCCCTCATCAGGCTTTTGCAGAAGAAGCTGGAGACATTGAAGGAGAAGCTAAAACAGAGCGATTACGCTAGGCATGTGGGACTTGTGGATGGAGCCCTTCATTCGCTTAACCAGGATTCACGGGTGGTCAATCTGTTGAAATCAGAGCACTACATTTTGGCCACCGTGCTCGATCCTAGATTTAAAACCTACGTTGTATCTCTCTTTCCGGCAGACACAAGTCTGCAGGGGTTCAAAGACCTGCTGGTGAAAAAAGTTGTCAAGTCAAGCGGAACGTGACCCATCAACAGCTCCTCCTTCACATTCTCCCGCAACTGGGGGTGCGAGGAAAAGGCTAAGAATTCCGAGCCCACCCGCTGGCGGTGATGCAGGGCAGTCTGGAACGAGTGCTGACATCTGGTCCGGACTGAAGGACCTGCCAACGATTACTGACATGTCGTCTACTGTCACTGCATATGATTCTGTCACCATTGAAAGAATGGTGGAGGATTATATGAGTGACCGCATCCAAGCAGGCACGTCAGACAGTCCGTACGTATACTGGCAGGAAAAAGAGGCAATTTGAAGGCCCTTGCAGAAACTGGCTTTATTCTACCTAAGTTGCCCTCCCTCCAGTGTGTACTTCGAAAGAGTGTTTAGTGCAGCCGCTCACCTTGTCAGCAATCGGCGTACGAGGTTACTTCCAGAAAATGTGGAGAAGATGATGTTCATCAAAATGAATTATAATCAACTCCTCCGTGGAGACATTCACCAGCAGCAATTGCCTCCAGAAAGTGCACGGGGACCTGAGATGGTGGATTCCAGTGGGGACAAATTAATAATCTGTGAGGAGGGGGCTGTACACAGTGAAAGGGGTGATGAATCGGACGATGATGATGAGGTGGACATCTTGCCTCTGTAGAGCCAGTTTGTGCAAGGAGAGATTGATTGCTTCTTTTTTGGTGGGGGCCCAAACCAACCAGTCATTTCAGTCACAGTCTTGTGGCAAACCCTGTCGCTGAAATGATGGGTTCGTTAAAGTGTGCATGTCCTGTTTATACAACATAAGGGTGGGTGGGAGGGCCCAAGGACAATTCCATCTTGCACCTCTTTTTTCTTTCATTTTTCTTTGCGTCATGTGCTGTTTGGGGAGTATTTTTTTGAAGGGCCATCCTGCGTGACACTGCAGTGCCACTCCTAGATGGGCCAGGTGTTTGTGTCGGCCACTTGGGTCGCTTATCTTAGTCACACAGCTACCTCATTGCGCCTCTTTTTTTCTTTGCGTCATGTGCTGTTTGGGGAGTATTTTTTTGAAGGGCCATCCTGCGTGACACTGCAGTGCCACTCCTAGATGGGCCAGGTGTTTGTGTCGGCCACTTGGGTCGCTTATCTTAGTCACACAGCTACCTCATTGCGCCTCTTTTTTTCTTTGCGTCATGTGCTGTTTGGGGAGTATTTTTTTGAAGGGCCATCCTGCGTGACACTGCAGTGCCACTCCTAGATGGGCCAGGTGTTTGTGTCGGCCACTTGGGTCGCTTATCTTAGTCACACAGCTACCTCATTGCGCCTCTTTTTTTCTTTGCGTCATGTGCTGTTTGGGGAGTATTTTTTGGAAGGGCCATCCTGCGTGACACTGCAGTGCCACTCCTAGATGGGCCAGGTGTTTGTGTCGGCCACTTGGGTCGCTTATCTTAGTCATCCAGCGACCTTGGTGCAAATTTTAGGACTAAAAATAATATTGTGAGGTGTGAGGTGTTGAGAATAGACTGGATCCGGGCTCGGGACGTGAAGTTCGGGGGTATTCGGTTCTCAGGGAACCGAACCCGCTCATCACTAGTTAAAGTGAACTGCATAGCTAAATTGAGGATGGGTTCATGCCTCGATTGGATTAGCCATCACTTGTCAGCCCTATATGAATTTATTTATTTACACTTTCTTATATAGCGCAGCAAATTCCATTGCGCTTCACAATTGAAAACAACAGTGATAAGACAAACTGGGTAATAACAGACAGACATAGAGGTAGGAAGACCCTGCTTGCAAGCTTACAATCTATAGGTAAATTTTTAAGGATACACAAGGATAGACGCTATCTATAGCATAGTCATCCCACCAGGTTGCAAAGACCGTCCTGATGGGATGTAATTAGATATAAATGCTTCTGAATGTTATGTGGGCGGTTCAGGAATTTGATAGGCGTGCCTGACTAGAGTAGAGTCTTATAGTGCATGGGAGGGCATTACATAGAGTGGGTGCAGACCGTAAAAAGTCCTGCAATTGTGAATGGGAGTGAGTAATCTATGCAGATGAGAGATGCAGATCTTGTGCATAGCGGAAAGGTCAAGTTGTGAGATATTATGAGATACGTGAAGAGATATATGTTGGTGTAGCTTGGTTAATAGCTTTAAATATGAGAAGTATTTTACATTGAAGACAGTAGAATTTGGGCAACCAATGGAGGGACTGACAGAGAGGATATATCTACTTCTGTTGTAAAACCCACTGGTTGCCACAGAATCAGGTCACTAACCTTGAGTTTAGCTTTCAGAGTGTTTTTATGTGTATACCTTTCTCCACCATTAGTCCCTTTGTGACTTTTGCCATCTTGGGGTAGTATTATCCCATTTATATAAATTAATTCTCTTGCATCTGCTTACAAACAGTCTTTTTTTAGGGGGCCGTGACTATGTTAACACATAGGTACGGGAAGTTATCCCGTATCCTTTAGAATGTAAGCTCTCACGAGCAGGGCACTCTTCCCTCATGTGCTTATCCTTTTTCTTAATTTAAGAATCTTCAACTGCACCAAATCCAGTAGTCTTCTGGCCACCTGATACTTATTCCAGTGTCATCTGCTGATGTAGCTATGTTTATTTACCCTGTACTAGTCCTATATTGTCTTCAACTGTAAGTTGCTGTTTTCCTGTTTTGATTAATTATTTATGTACTCTGTAATTGGGCGCTGCAGAACCCTTGTGGCGCCATACAAATAAAGGATAATAATAATACTACTACTACTACTACTACTACTACTAATAATAATAATTTTATATGTTAATGCCCACTAACAGTTAATTTACCATGCAAAAAAAAATGGGATCTAATTGAATAGCCCCGGTTGTTAAATATCAAGGTATTTTCACACCGGGTAAATTATAGGGGCTAATTCAATTCTCCCCATATCTCTATTGTTACAGTCTCCTGTGTCTCTATTCCTAAAATTAGACTCATTCAGACGTCTAGAGATTTTCTCTTAAACAGACCGAGGAATCTCATTCCTTTATTAAAAAAAATAATATTTTCTTGTTAGCTGCTGTTAATAATTACAGGGTGAGGTAAACGCCCCCCCCCCCCCCCATTTTAAATGTCCTCAAAAAAAGGCATGGCAAATTCTATTCAAAGGTTTAGTAAATTATCTAAAAGTGCATGGAGTACTGTTTATTTTCAAATGGCTTTGAATATGATATCGTCAGCAGCCAACGGTTCTTGGTTGGCGTTTGCAGACCTCAGCTTTAAGATGGCTCGGTGACTGTGTGGAGGATTTTCAAGAATCTTATGAGGATTATTTTCTGCCCAGTAACAAAAATTATGCTTGTTAATGTAGCCAAACAAATGAAAATGAGCTTTGTCAGGAAATTTCAGGGATAACGCAGGAAATAACTAAGTGATCCGCAACTTCAGAGGTCAACTTACAAATGTGTATCACAAACGAAGGCCACCATCTGGACGATATCATATTCAAAACCAATTGAAAATAATCTATTGTATGCACTTTTAGACTATGTACTAAAATTCTGTATAGCATTTACTATGCGTTTTTTAGTTAACTATTACAATCTGGGAGGTTTTTTTTGCCTCACACTGTAGAATACTCTCTTTTGAAATCATTTATTCCAGTTTTGTGTGATGAGAATGGAATTTGAGTCTGTCAATATGTGAATTAGTAGCACTTAACTTAGTACCATAATTGATGTGATCCACATGAAATTTACCTGAAACTTCCCAATTGCTCACATTATATTTTTGTGAAGTAATCATGGGTATAGCTATAATGGGTGCAGAGTGTGTGACGGACATGGGCCAATGGGTTCAGGGGAGCAAACATCATGCACACATGCACAATACCTGTCTATCGATCTTACAGAAATCACAGTGTCATTGGGGGTAATTCCGAGTTGATCGCTTGATGCCGATTTTCGCACTGCAGCAATCAGGTAAAAAAGCGTCAAAACTGCGCATGCGTATCATACAGGCACATAGAGGATCGGTGCTGGGTGATGGATTTAGCGAAGATTCCATTCGCACAGCTGATCGCAAGGAGATTGACAGGAAGAAGGCATTTAGGGGTGTCAACTGACCGTTTTCTGGGAGTGTTTGGAAAAACGCAGGCGTGTCCAAGCATTTGCAGGGCGGGTGACTGATGTCAATTCCGGGACCGGACAGGCTGAAGTGATCGCAAAGGGCTGAGTAAGTCTAGAGCTACTCTGAAACTGCAAAAAACTTTTTCGCCCCGCTCGGCTGTACACACGTTCGCACACTTGCAAAGTGAAAATACACTCCCCCGTGGGCAGCGACTATGCATTTGCATGGCTGCTAAAAGTAGCTAGCAAGCGATCAACTCGGAATGAGGGCCATAGTCAGCATGGGACAATCACCAGCAAGAGTTTGTACATGGGCCCCCTTATTTCTTAGTCTGCTCCTAGAATTTATGTTCATAGAATTCAGCCATTTATAATTCAGCTATTTAACTCATGTTCATTATTCTGCATGTCTCCATTAATTTCATTATCCTTTTTCATGCCAGGTTCAGTTTATCTGCTTGCAATGTTTTCATTAGTTGTACAGAACATATAGTAATTATGCAATAAGCAACTTCGTCCTTAATTATCTGTTAGTAATTCTGCCCAAGACCATATAGTGTACCCATTATGGACCGGTTAGGCCTTAAATCGTCTTTGGCATATGCATGCCGAAGGCGCGCGCATGCACGTGAAAGGGGGGGTGGACACTATTCACAGGTCCTGCCACGTCTTAGGGGTGTGTGGACTCACGGCATGCCCCCATTTTTTATAGAAACAAGCACTTTGGGTGACAGGGGGTACAAATAGAGAGCCAGAAGCTGAGCTGTGCGTGGCCTTCCTGGCTTTCTGTGTGACCGCACTGACCCATAAGCCCATTGGCTCTTCTGGCATTTGCCAGGAGTACCAGACGGGCAGTCTGGCTTTGGTACCCGGAAATATTAGAAAAGATGACATATAATACTGTATGCACCCGTTTTTAAAGAAAAATTATTCAACAACTTTGAACATTTATACATCAATCAAATCTTGTAGTAGTCATCTTTCACGATACTTCTGTCAAGTTCCCGAACTGCATCATACTGTAAGATTCAAAATTTGTAAAATTCTCACATCACCGGGCGAATGCACAGTAATAGCCTGCGAGAAGCACGAGTGCAAGACTTTCTATGATTTCTCCTATTTATTTGAAAGTGGCAATCATTTATGCAGCAAAACCAACCTGGTTTTGCCATGTAAATGATTGCCGATTTCAATAAATTTGTGTCTTTGTACAAAGTTTTGCAGTTCCTGCTTCTTGTAGGCTTTTACAATTGCCCCCATATCTGTTTAGTGGACACAAATTTGAACCTCCTTTTTGTATAGTAGAATCGCACATGTCAGCCTACTTCTTGGAGATACATCTGCCCATTGTACAATTCTTCACAGTATGTACTTAAATTGTCTCCAGATTCATACCCAATTGGCCAGGCCAGGGACCTTATCATGATGCTTGGTAACATAACCGAGGCATGTTTCTGAAGACGGTTCCTAATATATTGCATGTTACTGGACAGCCTTCTGTTCATCACTGGGAATTGAGTTAAACATCTCTTCAGTTTACCACCCACAATGGCCATACTGTTATAATTAATGAAATTCTGGAATGGTCCTTTAGAAGTCTCTGGTGCTCAAGATGACAGGTTGTTAAACTTGGCTTGGCTCAGTTCTGGTATAATAAATCAAAGGAAAGAAAAACAATTGGTTTTATAGTGGTGCTAGTCAAGTTGCACAGAAACTAAATTTAAAATTAAATATGTAATTTAAATGTCATTTTGAATGGCCAATGAATCTCTTCCCAAATTTGGTGGTCTTCTGATTAACTCTAATGTTTCAAGTGTAAAATTAGACCATATTGTCCACTTTGACATTAGCTGGTCTGTGATTATCTAAACCAATATATATATTTTGGCTTGAAATTGTAAATGCTGGTTTACTTACAGGACTAATAAGCATATACCTTAAACACACTTGATACACTTTAATATTGAGCCGCTGTGGCCGCAGTAATTAACCTTTCACCTTTATATTATTTACAAACCTTATGTACACAAGGTTGCACAGTGTATGCACTCTGCGTATGTACGCCAAAAGGGCGTAGGGACTACACAGTTTGCGTACACAGGCCTATACACTGTTAGCACAATGCAGCAGCCCGAGTGGCTGTAAATACACTTTAAACCTTAGCAAGGAAATGGAACACGACACCAATTGTAATTTAAAACTAGGTTGGGGTCTAACCCACCAACGGTTCTTTACTTGCAGGGGGTTACAATAACAAAACAATACAATACAATAGAATAATGGCTACAGCCAGTGGTACATACTTGTTTGACTTCGCCTGCGCTTCCCAGTCTGGTCCTCAGTCATCAGGGTAGATGACCTTTAGAGTCTGTGTGTGACCAGGCATGCAGCTGGCTCTTTTATACAATCTTCCAAAACTTAACACAATGGATACTGTAATCTCTTTGTCCATTGGACACAGGGATTGTTATTTACAGTACAGGAGAGGTCATAGGTTGGTTTGAATAGGTGGGTGATGTCTGTTCCAGATGCACTTGTGGGTGGTCCCCTTTGGGTGCCCGCCGCATACCAAATGTACAGTAAATACAGTTTATATTTATATTCTGCTCCTGCACATACCTATTTGCAGGAGCGTGCAATCTTCTGCAAACCAACACCGGAATATTACCCTTAAAATGCCCTACAGCTGGATACCAAACACCACCTTATAACCGTGTTCTGTCCCCTCCTATCCTGTAAAGGTGAATCCCTTTGTTCTGATACCATTTAAACTGTTGTAACTTGCTGGTGTGATGCAGGGAGACTATGTGTACATTGTGCACTATTTGGATTAAATATGTAATGTGTTTTGATGGCTTTTCCATGCGTTCACAAACTCTACCGTAAATACTCATACCACGCGCTAATGCGCAGGACCACTCGAGTGACCATACGCAAATTACGAATATGCGCACGCACAGCAGAACAAGTACAAGCGCAGAGGCCATCTGTGTGTAGTTTGTACATGATGTGTGTATTGCAATATTTTTCGACTTCGACAGTCCACCCTTTGGCAGTCACCAATAACTGCCACTACCTAATCAATAAACAGAAAAATATCTATACAATATATATACAGAAGCTTGGATGATCGGGGGAGAGTTGTAGGTGGGAAATGTATGACCTAGTGCACAGGTTCTCAAACTCGGTCCTCAGGACCCCACACAGTGCATGTTTTGCAGGTAACCCAGCAGGTGCACAGGTGTATTAATTACTCACTGACACATTTTAAAAGGTCCACAGGTGGAGCTAATTATTTCACTTGTGACCTTTTAAAATGTGTCAGTGAGTAATTAATACACCTGTGCACCTGCTGGGTTACCTGCAAAACATGCACTGTGTGGGGTCCTGAGGACCGAGTTTGAGAACCTGTGACCTAGTGGGATTGTAAAAGCATGTATGTATGAATCAATGTCTGAGGGGCATGTATCATCGTGCCGTATATGTTCTAAATAAGCATCAAGGTATTTCAAGTATACATTAAATCCTTCTCATCCCGTATTAAGGGTCTGTAAATGGGCCAACAAACACTACCAAGCTCTTTTCGGCTTCTTGTTCCATCAAATGGGGTGCACATTTAGTTGATGATACATGGAGGGGGAACATATGTGAGTGCTAATATATGTGGATATCACCTGTCAACTATGTGTGCCATTAACTGGAGGTTGAAGAGATGAAGATAAGACACATATATAAAAATACATTCACATAAACATTTTGGGTAGGGCTGACGTCTTTTCCGTTTGGATGTATCTGGGCAGAGGGGGAGACAAAGAAAAACGGGTGAAAGAAACAGGCCATGAAATTCATTTGCAATCCTTATCATAATGCTGTCTCTATGGATGGATCATAAATTAAATCTGCTGCTGTAACAGCGCCCTCGCTACTTAGACTCAGCAAATTTGTGCCGTGCTTGTGCCGCGTTTGAATTTGAACACACCTAAATATCAAACCAATAATTATGATGACTCCCAGGATACAAAGGAGAAACTTCCCCACACTCATAATGACATTTTGAGCCTACTATCCTAAACCTGAGAACCATTTGTGTGGGTTCAACCATGAGATCCAGCCGGTCAGTTCATTACTCACAGTCGCTAAGGTAAGGTTGTGCTTCCTCCTGAACTCCCACTTCAACTGCAAGATCTCGTCCATCTTCTGATCGATGATCTCCGTTGGGTCGTCAGTGCTGTTCGTAATATATGTACAGCACTTCACACCATATTGAGTTGCCAGAGTAACACAGTACCCACCTGTTAAGGCTGTGACATAATTAAGGACCATCCTGTGCTGGATCAGTTCCTTCTTGTAGGCTTGTAACTCCCTTCCTGTATACCTGAAGGTGTCATCATACATCTCAGTAATATTATCTATCAAGTTCACTAGCGCATGGATATACTTATCATTTATAGTTCCTCTGGCAGTACGGGTGATGTCTAATGCGAGAAGGAACTGAATCCCAGTGGATTCGTGGATCAAATCAGAGGCTGCGTGCTCTGCCCTTTCTATGAGGTGTATCTTGATGATGTGTTCATAGTGAGTATGAGTATAAGGAGCCTGAGCACTGCGGTGAACGTCTTTCATTTTATCATGGGTTATGGTCATGACCTCCGGTAGTACTCTCCCAATATAACACAATCCCTCTGAGCTCGGGGCAAGCCACTTGTACGCTTTCCTCCCACATGTGAAATAGGCATCATCTGGGAGAACATAGGGGACAAAATATAACATCACCATATTACAAATTTTCCAAGTAAAGAAACCAATCCCTAGTTCTCCCATCTGCTCAGTACAAGTATCGGGCTGGATGATATGAGCACAATACCCTGACGATACTTTTCCAACCCACATGGTCTTGCTTCCACGGGTATACCTATACCGAAAATACCTCCCACTGTTGGCTATCTGGCGTACAAGTTCAGCAGACAATATCCCTTCACAGTGCCTCCGAGCTCCATGACTACCAGAGCGCTTACTGATACCAGCCTTTACTCAAGTGATGTGCTGCTCCTGAGATCCTACAAATTTGTGCTCGCCATCAGAACCCATTCCAGATCCCTGCTTGACCTCTCTGGGACCCTCACCAATACAATTTAAAAAAAAAAAAGAATTTCTAGCAACACACGAAACGCAGTCTCTTGTGATAGATCCATTTCGTTAGGGGAAAGAAGGAAAATAAGAAGGAAAAAAAGAAAGGAAAATGTAGGGGGAGGTGAAAAAAGAAAATGGTGTGACAACCGTTCTAGATCTTGTTGCTCTCCGTGCTCAGATGCCTTTCAACAGTCCTGCCTCTCAACTTTCCCGGAACAAACACTCTAGTGTCTCTTTGCCTTGCTCTTTGAACACACAGTTCACTACTTTGTCACGAGTTCTCTCCGGGTCAGCGACCTTCTTGCAGTGGGACGAGTGGACTCAAGTCTCTCTTTCGGCGACCTTTAGTGCTGTCGTGCTGGTTAACAAGACTTGGTATGGTTCTTCCCACCTGGCTATGAGGCAACCTGAGTGTAAGAAATTTTGAATCATCCCATAATCCCCAGTCTCAATGTCATGACAATTACTGTTCGGTAGGTAAGGAATCACCAGCTTTAGATTTCTTTGTTGATTTCTCAGCTGCTGACTCATCCCAACCAAATATTTCATAGCCACTTATTATTACATTTCAAATTATCCTGGGGGTCTATCAATGCATGAGGTTGTCGACCAAAAAGAATTTCAAAGGGTGATAAGTTAAGTGGAGACCTGGGAGTGGTTCTGATGATGTACAACACTCGTGGCAAAGCTTCTGGCCACAACAATCCAGTTTCAGCCATTACTCTGCTCAGCTTGTTCCCATCAGTTTGCACATGACCTGGAAGACTTCACCTGTGAAGTGGGTACCCCTATCACTTTCAATTACTCTAGGGATACCATATCTACACACAAATTCCTGCACTATTTTCTTTGCAGTGAACGTAGCAGTATTTGTGGCAGCAGGGAACGCTTCTACCCAATTGGAAAATACATCAATACAAACTAATACGTATTTCAAATTCCTACAGGGTGGTAACTGTATGAAGTCGATTTGTATTACCTGAAAAGGTCCGTTTGTCTGAGGGATATGGGATGGCTCTGTTGGTATAGTCTTACCAATATTCATCCTCAAGCAAGTAAAACATGTCTCTCTTACCTGCATGAGAAGAGAATCCTGGCGCACACCAGTAGGCTCTTTCCAGCTTGCACATACCCTCTTTGCCTAGATGAGTCAGACCGTGTGCCACCTCAGCTAGACTTGGAAGAAATGCTCTGGGGGCTACTGGCTTACCATGTCCACCTGTCCAAAGTCCTGAGGACTCCTGGCCATACCCCTTTGCCCTCCAGACTGCCGTTTCCTGTTGGGAACACAAATTCTGCATTTTGTTTAACTGTTGTGTGTTATCAGTTGTGTGAAGTAAACCGTCTCTGGATGAGAGAAGAGAGGGGAAAAATAGTAAAATTAAAAAAAATGTCAGGTTTGGCATTCACCAACAGGCTGTCACACCATCATGCATATCGGTGTCTGTACACAGTCTCCCTTCACCAGTATTCTCATTCTTCACCCTTTGTGCCTGACCAGGCAGACTGCATAAATACTGGTGTCCTTGTGCTGGTGAGATATACTGGATTTTGGGAAGAACTCTGACAGACCGAGTAGGCATGTGACGTTTGAACTGTAATCGAGTCCATGTATTGTACCCTCCTGTCGGTGAACGTAAGAGAAGAGGAGGAAACTTTGAAGAAAAATCACATAGAGGTTAGTAACAGATAAGTTTGTAGAGGCAAAGAGGATTTTATAAAATTTGACAACTGGATTGGGCACTATGGGGAAGTGATTCTCTACTGTCTATACCCCTAAAAAAAAATGATATGTGTCATATCTCTACTGGGACTATCCCAGCCAACAATCCAGTGTCCTGTCCATCCTAAATTCATAGGGAACACGGTATCTGTGAGATAATTTCCTGTGATGGACATGAATCTAGAACAGTGAAATGCAACATTAGTCTTTGTGGGTATCCAACATACTTTGTACTTCCTGGGCGGGAGCACGCTATATGTATACCATCTCTAACAAAACTCCTCTTAAGTTAATCAGGGGCCATTTCTGCTAGAGAAAGAAGCAAAAGTTTAGAGGCCTCATCTTAACCCCAGCAAGTTTTGTCAAAAGGGTAAAGTTGCATTTATTCCATTCTTCCCATTAACCAAATCTGTTTTCTATATGGCTCGTGATTCCTTACTATATGTCCCTTGATCCCGTCTATGTGTTTAATAATGTGGCTTGTTTTCTCTGTCTAGGGGTCTATATTGACTATGTGTTCTATTATACCTACAATCTCTGGCAAAATGTCCTTTCTTTTTACAAATGTAACATATTCTCTGTCTTTTCCAACTACCAGGGTTTTGGGGTGTAGGCTGATGAGGCTTTGCTGCAAGAGCCTGTAGACTTATTGTCATCAGCTTCTCCTCCTGTTGTTTTCTGCGCCTAGCAATATTCTTGTGGTGTTCAATTGCGCACTCTCTAAGACAAGCTACTGTGGCCCCTCTCCAATTAGGCAAAGATGTTTGTACCCTGTCCCTTACTGCCTTATTGAGCCCGTCCATTAGCACAGAGACAGCCACCTCCCTGTAATTCGCATCGTTCCCTGTATCTGATATCCCAACGTATCTATTCATTATTTGCAGGGCCCTATGGAAATATTCAGATGCCATTTCATTTTCCCTCTGATTTATGGAGAAGATTTTTTCTCCACTTAACAGTAGTGGGGAAATACAACTCTAGTTGCCTGTTAATTTGTTCCACATTCTCCTGATTGTTTCTGTCAGTCATAGGACTATCCGACTCTAATCTACAATCAGTGATAAATTTTTGGGTGTCAATATTAGGGGGTAGGCATGCTTTCAAAAATATCTGCCAATCTTTGTCAGCTGGTTCATGAGCATTACCCAGATCTCTGATAAACTTTTGACATCTGGCTAAATGCTTCCGGGGATCGGGGAATTCTGAAATGCTTGACCGCAGCTCAGCTCTGGACCACGGGCAATACATTGCATTATTCCTGGTGAGGATTACTCCCTGACTATCGGTTCCCCCAATGGGAGTTACTATTTCCAAGACAGGATGTAATCTTACCATTCCGTTCCTAATCTGTTTGCTGTAATGTGTTGTTGTCTCTGTGCAATGACCCGTCTCACACTTACCGGTAGCTGTGACCTCACCAGTTCTTTCAGTGGGGAATACTGTTACTGCTCTAACTGGATGGATAGGCCCCACCTGAGTTTCCTGCAAGGCGACTGCCTGAATGAGAGTTGCGATTTGGCTGGGTCCTTCATCTTCCTGTGACCTATAACCTTGAAAGACTTCAAAACAGGATACATCTTGCAAAAATTAGGGTTAATACATTTCTCTTGCATTATACTATCATTCATAGATATACCATTGACTGTAGCCATCTCTTCCCTCTCGACCTGTGTCGATAATGGTGTGTTTGTGTCCTCATTCCTGCTAGGTTTGGAACCTGCTTTGCGGGTTTGTTCCCTTTGCATTTCCCCCTCTTGTTGCCATAGATTTAAACAATCCATATGTCTATTCCTTAGTTTTCTGGATTTTATCAGACATATCCTTATCCTTAGGTTCTGCAGTACCTCTGGCTCAAAGCTGCCCATCCTAGGGAATGATACCCTATCTTTGTCAGTCATACGTACCCACTCATTGCATAAAACTTCTGTGTGTGAACCATATTTTTCACACATGATAAACCTTGCTGACCCTTTTGGTCTTTCTTCTTCAGCCTGAACCCTGCACAAACGTCTCTCACTTGAGCAACTGGCTCCCATATTTGTGGGTCTTTTTAATAACTAAAAAAAAATCCCACAAACACCAAAATACTCAATGTAAGTAGACGGTGGAAGTATCTCTGAGCGCTTCCACCCACTCTCACCCACGTTGGCCGGTACTACCATACACTGTCAATAGCGAAGGCGATGTACCCAACTTAGGGCTCCTATCAGACCTTACAGCACCATAATTTCTTTCGGTGGAGGTTCTGTTGGAATATTTTCCTGAGAGAGGCAGCAAAAAATTCCTTTTCGGTATCTTTCAACTGGAATTGTTTGTAGCGTGAAAAACAGAGAAATTAAATAACTATCCTTAACCCTTTCCAGTGGAAGCCCATCAGGGAGATTTCCCGACATTTATCAAAGAAAAACCCCATTGTCTATACAATCATGTCTGCGTATGCCTTTCCACAGCGCATATGACACAATGGTATCACGTTGTGCTGTGTAGAACACACGGACATGCGATGCAATCACACAGCCTATAGATACTAGTTATCTATATGTCATAGGATTGCTGTAGACCACCTAGCCTAGACCACTCCAGATCACCAAGTTGTATGGGACACCTAGACCACTTCAGATCACTTAGACCACTTAGTTGTAATCACGCAAGGTCATAGGTGTGCACAAGGGGGGTGCCTCGTGCGCACAGGCACCTCCTAATGTCTGGCACCCCGATCTCACATGCCTGATGCAGTGATCGCCGAGCAGGCTGATTACTGTCCCCTCTGCGCTGCACCCTGTCAGGACTGCATTACTGACCGGATGCCTGGGTTAATCAAGGGTGCCACTGCCACCGGCTTTCAAACTCACGGCTCCACCTCCATGTACAAAAACAGCGTGATGTGATGTGATGATGTCATGCTGCTCGCACACCCACCTGCCACACCCGCCACATGCCCACCTCTCTCCTTCTATGCTATGCCAACGCCAGCCACTGATGAGGAGCAGCATGCAGTCAGCGTTCCTCTTAGAAAAACAAATTCAATACTTGCAGGCGGTCGGCAGAAACAATGACACGTCACTCCACGTCACTTTCCAGCAGAAGCAGTACTAGTCTGCGACTGTCAGTGTCAGTGAGTGACTGACTTGTAAGTAAGCTGCTGCAGTTTGCAGGGGAAAGAGAGGGGGAGCCAGACCAGGCTGAGGAGGAGCAGTGTAATTACAGTGAGTGCCATCAGGGATGTTTGTTTGGTGCACACCACAACATCTGACAATGTATCTGCTTTATTAGGATTTGTAAAAGTATGGATATTTTATATTGTGTTGACTGTCAATAGATGGTGCTAGACACGCCCAAAAGGAGGTGCTAGACACACCCCTCCGATGGTGCACCCCCTAATAAAATGTGCTGCGCTCGCCTATGCGCAAGGTAGCGAACCCTACGCCACCGGTCCTCTACTAACCCAGTGTTACCACTTCAGCCACTTAGACCACTTCAGTTCCTGGGTTCAGCTCCACTCACTCCGCTCTCACTCACTCAAATACGCTTTGTTTTTTCTGTACAGAAAATGTTTCACTCGTTCTGATTGGCAGCTTTACCCACAGAGGCAATACAGTTTAAACAAAAGTTTTATACTAATCTGCTTTAGAAACCGGGTAGTTATGTGCTATTGTATCATGGCTACTGTCCCACCTTTTAACTGAACAAACTATCATGTGGTTTTATTATGCACACACAACCCTATGCAAGCTTGCATAATTACGCAACCGTGCGTACTTCTATGCCACGTGTGCGGCCTTGCGCCACATGCACGTTTTTGTACGCTGTCCTCACGTTCCGTACCACGTGTACCAATGTGCGTACGCAATAAAACAAATCACACAACTCTATAAATGTGAGCCATACTAACTATGCTCGCCCACAAGCACAACCGCTTGTTCAGTGTAACCTTTAACGACCGGGCCAGACCTGCATGTTGTGCTTTATATTTACTTCCTTAAACACTTTTATTTCAAATTTAACTATATAGCAACAAATGTATCCGATTTCCTACAGATCTAAATGAATCTAGCAATCTGAGTCTTGCAGCAACAATGTGAGAGGGTATGCAAATTATCGGTGCCCTTTGTGTACGCTTTTGGTGGCAAAAAAATTTTCACAGATTTTTAAATAGCTTTTTTTCCTGTTTTACGGGTTCTACCAGCACCTCTGCAGACCAGACAGAGCAGACGCAATCTAAGAGCAGACAAATAGGGTTTTCAGCTTATCCATCTACCAGGAAAAGGTTACGTAGAATAACTTTCCGCCCTTTGCTGAGAGATTAAGTCTGCTATGACCTGTTAGGCAGTGAGCATGTGAAAACCGGACGATGCCCCCAATTGTAAACGCTGGTTTACTTACAGGACTAATAAGCATATACCTTAAACACACTTGATACACTTTAATATTGAGCGGCTGCGGCCGCAGTAATTAACCTTTCACCTTTATATTATTTATAAACCTTACGTACACAAGGTCGCACAGTGTATGCACTCTGCGTATGTACGCCGAAAGGGCGTAGGGACTACACAGTTTGCGTACACAGGCCTATACACTGTTAGCACAATGCAGCAGCCTGAGTGGCTGTAAATACACTTTAAACCTTAGCAAGGAAATGGAACACAACACCAATTGTAATTCAAAACTAGGTTGGGGTCTAACCCACCAACGGTTCTTTACTTGCAGGGGGTTACAATAACAAAACAATACAATACAATAGAATAATGGCTACAGCCAATGGTACATACTTGTTTGATTTCGCCTGCGCTTCGCAGTCTGGTCCTCAGTCATCAGGGTAGATGACCTTTAGAGTCTGTGTGTGACTAGGCATGCAGCTGGCTCTTTTATACAATCTTACAAAACTTAACACAATGGATACTGTAATCTCTTTGTCCATTGGACACAGGGATGGTCATTTACAGTACAGGAGAGGTCATTTATTTATTTATTTATTTATTAACAGTTTCTTATATAGCGCAGCATATTCCGTTGCGCTTTACAATTAGAACAACAGTAATAGAACAAAACTGGGTAAAAACAGACATACATAGAGGTAGGAAGGCCCTGCTCGCAAGCTTACAATCAATAGGTTGGTTTGAATAGGTGGGCGATGTCTGTTCCAGATGCACTTGTGGGTGGTCTCCTCTGGGTTCCCGCCGCATACCAAATGTACAGTAAATACAGTTTATATTTATATTCTGCTCCTGCGCATAACTATTCGCAGAAGCATGCGATCTTCTGCAAACCAACACCGGAATATTACCCTTAAAATACCCTACAGCTGGATACCAAACACCACCTTATAACCTTGTTCTGTCCCCTCCTATCCTGTAAAGGTGAATCCCTTTGTTCTGATACCATTTAAACTGTAGTAACTTGCTGGTGTGATGCAGGGAGACTATGTATACATTGTGCACTATTTGGATTAAATATGTAATGTGTTTTGATGGCTTTTCCATGCGTTCACAAACTCTACCGTAAATACTCATACCACGCGCTAATGCGCAGGACCGCGGGAGCCACCATATGCAAATTGCGAATATGCGCATGCACAGCAGAACAAGTACACGCGCGGAGGCCATCTATGTGTAGTTTGTATGTGATGTGTGTATTGCAATATTTTTCGACTTCAACAAATTGTAGAACAAGGCTTTGCAGAATTAGACTCTTTCCAAATGTTCCTTATTTTCAGTCAAAGTTCCTTACTGTACTGCAGGGATTTCAGAGCAATTACAGTATATTGATGAGCCTTAGGAGAAGTTCCTGAGGAAGCATGGGGCTTATTATACCATTGTATAAAGGAAAAGGTATGGGAAAACTACTGCACTAGTGTTTATATCTGATTTAACATATTACAATCACATAAATCAAATTGATCATAAATCATTTGGAACCAATAGAGGGTTATTTATTGGGCAAGTGAACAATCACTATAATACATAAATAACAAAATAGTGAATACAGGTTGAGTCTCCCTTATCCAAAATGCTTGGGACCAGAGGTATTTTGGATATGGGATTTTTCCGTATTTTGGAATAATTGCATACCATAATGAGATATCATGGTGATGGGACCTAAATCTAAGCACAGAATGCATTTATGTTTCATATACACCTTATGCACACAGCCTGAAGGTAATTTTAGCCAATATTTTTTATAACTTTGTGCATTAAACAAAGTGTGTGTACATTCACACAATTCATTTATGTTTCATATACACCTTATACACACAGCCTGAAGGTCATTTAATACAATATTTTTAATAACATTGTGTATTAAACAAAGTTTGTGTACACTGAGCCATCAGAAAACAAAGGTTTCACTATCTCACTCTCACTCAAAAAAGTCCGTATTTCGGAATATTCCGTATTTCGGAATATTTGGATATGGGATACTCAACCTGTATTGCCAATAGTAATCCTCTTATTATGGGATAATTGGGCATTTTCTATATGTGAGATAAAACTGTTGTAAAATTTGTTCCACGCTGCCAACAATAATATCCATTCATTTTAAATATCTAATTATTGTGTTAATTGAGCAGCCAACTCTTACAGTAACCCCTTAATATTGGGTTACGGGAGTTTACCAATCATTTGAGGTGGATTCACTGTAACAATAGGCAAATATAGCCAACAGTGACTAATTAACTACATATATTATTTACCGCAATTGGAATTTTCTATATCTTGTGCACATTTGGTTTATTGTACTGCAAAAAATAGGGGTACACTAGCCAGTAGTATTTTCTTGATTTGTACAATAGTAATGAATTGGTACAGCAGCTCCAATCAGTGCTTACATAAGTATATGAAATTAAAGTGAACCTTCTTTGTATGTGATGATACGAGTTACAAGTGGGTTGTTATTAACACACAATATACTGATATCTGCAAATTAGGATAAGCAAATACAGTTATAAGAAAACACACTGAGACATGATTAGGTTTCTTTATTAATTATAACATATACCCTGAAAGAATGTATAATTAATCATTGGAGGTTATAGTACCCTGAGAAATATAAATTTTTAAGAAGTATATAAGTATATAAGTGCAGTGTGCGGTTTTAATATTACATGTAAGTTGTTTGTCTTGATATATGTTATGGTGTTTTAATATTTCACAGTTACAGGCATTTTAAACGACTATTATAAAAGTTAAATTTTATGAGTGTATTATTATGACTATTAGTGCACCACTATAAGACCAATTATATTTCCTTCCTTGCAGTACATTTCTATATTGGCAAATATATTAATTGTGGCAGCACCCCCAGATCTCGATTTGATTTATGTGATTGTAATATGTTAAATCAGATATAAACACTAGTGCAGTTGTTTTCCCATACCTTTTCCTTTATACAATGGTATAATAACGCCCATGCTTCCTCAGGAACTTCTCCTAAGTCTCATCAATCTACTGTAATTGCTCTGATGACCCTGCAGTGCAGTAAGGAACTTTGACTGAAAATAAGGAACATTTGGAAAGAGTCTAATTCTGCAAAGCCTTGTTCTACAATTCAAGCCAAAATATATACAGTTGTGCTCATAAGTTTGCATACCCTAGAAGAATTTGTGATTTTCTGGCCATTTGTCAGTGAATATGAATGATAACTCACAAACTTTTCTTTCACTCATGGTTAGTGGTTGGGTGAAGCCATTTATTGTCAAACAACTGTATTACTCTTTTTAAATCATAAGGACAACAGAAACTACCCAAATGACCCTGATCAAAAGTTTACATACCTCAGTTCTTAATACCGTATATTGCCCCCTTTAACATCAATGACAGCTTGAAGTCTTTTGTGGTAGTTGTCGATGAGGCTCTTTATTTTCTCAGATGGTAAAGCTGCCCATTCTTCTTGGCAAAAAGCCTCCAGTTCCTGTAAATTCTTGGGCTGTCTTGCATGAACTGCACGTTTGAGATCTCCCCAGAGTGGCTCAATGATATTGAGGTCAGGAGACTGAGATGGCCACTCCAGAACCTTCACTTTGTTCTGCTGTAGCCAATGACAGGTCGACTTAGCCTTGTGTTTTGGATCATTGTCATGTTGGAACGTCCAAGTACGTCCCATGTACAGCTCCAGGGCTGATGAGTGAAAATTTCCTCCAGTATTTTCTGACAACATTCTGCATTCATCTTGCCATCAATTTTGACAAAGTTTCCAGTGCCTTTGTAGCTCACACATCCCCAAAACATCAGCAATCCACCTTCGTGTTTCACAGTAGAAATGGTGTACCTTTTATCATAGGCCTTGTTGACTCCTCTCCAAATGTAACGTTTATGGTTGTGGCCAAAAAGTTCAATTTTGGTCTCATCACTCCAAATGACTTTGTTCCAGAAGTTTTGAGGCTTGTCTCTGTGCTGTTTGGAGTATTGTAAGCGGGATGCTTTGTGGCATTTGTTTAGTAATGGCTTTCTTCTGGCGACTCGACCATGCAGCCCATTTTTCTTCAAATGCCTCCTTATTGTGCATCTTGAAACAACCACACCACTTTTTTTCAGAGAGTCCTGTATTTCAGCTGAAGTTATTTGTGTATTTTTCTTTGCATCCTGAACAATTTTCCTGGCAGTTGTGGATTAAATTTTTGTTGATCTACCTGACCGTGATTTGGTTTCCACAGAATCCCTCATTTTCTACTTCTTAATTAGAGTTTGAACACTGCTGATTGGCATTCTCAATTGCTTGGATATCTTTTTATATCCCTTTCCTGTTTTATACAGTTCAATTACCTTTTCCCGCAGATCCTTTAACAATTATTTTGCTTTCCCCATGACTCAGAATCCAGACACGTCAGTGCAGCACTGGATGAAAGATGCAAGGGTCTTTCAGGAGTCCAGAAACTCACTGATCTTTTATACACACACACTGATTACAAGCAAACAGATCACAGGTGAGGATGGTTACCTTTAGTAGCCATTCAAACCTGTTTGTGTCAACTTGTGTGCATGTTATCAGGCCAAAATCTCCAGAGTATGTAAACTTTTGATCAGGGTCATTTGGGTAGTTTCTGTTGTCATTATGATTTAAAAAGAGTAAACACAGTTGTTTGACAATAAATGGCATCACCCAACCACTAACCATGAGTGAAATAAAAGTTTGTGAGTTATCATTCATATTGTTTGACAAATGGCCAGAAAATCACAAATTCTGCTAGGGTATGTAAACGTATGAGCACAACTGTATATTTGTTTAGATGATCACAGACCAGCTAATGTCAAAGTGGACAATATGGTATGATTTTACACTTGAAACATTAGAATTCATCAGAAGACCACCAAATTTGGGAAAAGATTCATTGGGTCATTCAAAATTACATTTAAATTACACATTTAATTTTAAATTCAGTTTCTGTGCAACTTGACTTGCCCAAATCATTACTGATAACTACTTTCACATGTGCTTTGCTGAAGTCCATTTATTTTTCAAAAGAATAAAGCTTTTTCTAACGTTAACCAGTAATTGATGGTTCTCCAGAGTACTGCATGTACTGTAGTAGAGAATATATTGGATTCCTAGAAAGAGCAGAGATGGATCCACTGGACAGACTATTGACCAGAAGAAATAGCATGGGTTCTACAAAGAAAACGTAATGCAAAATGATTCTTAAATATCTTTCATTGGCTTACCCAGAAAAACCTCAGCTTCATGGGAAAAAAAGGAGGCAGTAGATGCTTTTCAAAATCAGTCAGAAATGTCTATTTTAAACACGGCTGGCTGTTTGTTTTGCTTCTGCGATTAGCAGCATGTGATCACCTTTTCAGTTTCTTTTGATTCTGCGATTAGCAGCATGTGATCACCTTTTCAGTGGTCCCATTCATTTACTACAGTACATACCTCCCCTTTATCCTTTGGAATCTCGTGTCGGCATTAGCATTTTCTTTGTTTTCTGTTTGCTGTTTCCTGTTTATCTAAACTTTCCTGTTCCTGACATTGGCTTGCACTCACCATTCTCGGATTGATTACTTGATCTGACCATGGCTTGCTCTCACCTTTCTCAGATTAATTATGAGCTCAGACAACTGGCTTGCTTTTGCCATTCTGGTTGTCTGACTCTGAACTCACCTTGTATACTGTATTACAACTAGAACTTAGTTGAGCACTCTCATTGGTGCTCAATATTAAAGTGTCACTGCAATCAACTCATAAGAGTCTTAGCGTACTTAATTGCTTAGTGCATACTGTCCATCCAGGTCAGAACATTCATTTTTCAATGAATAGACTACTGTACTTGCAGCTGTGAAATTTTCATGTAGTTTGATTGTAAGTATTATTCTGTCTGTTCCTTAATGAGTTCAATTTTGATTGTAAATATTATTCTGTCTGTTCCTTAATAAGTTCCAGTTTTTAGTATCAAAATTTTCTGTGAATACTATAGTCTCCTATACTGCCTCCCATCACCACCTTCTAATAAGCCTTAACTATTCAAGGTCAAGTCCTGGGGGCACCAGAGTATTATGTCCTCAGCACGGCTCTAAATTCTTAATAAAGATCACTGGTTTTACCAGTGAAAAGCATCAGCAGTTGTGAGAAAACTTGAGTAGTTGGGAAAAACATTAGTGTCACAAGCCACTGAGGGGCTTGTTCCCCTCGCGAGTCCCTGTTGTTACCTGGCAACTGGGATGCTCCATCTTCCAGCCGCAAGGGCTTCTGGTTCCTACCTTTCACTAGACAACCAGGGCACTGATCAGCTACCGCATTCCTGGGTGCCTAGCAAAGTAGCTGCTCCTTGTCAGTGGAGCTTGTCTATGTGCAGCACTGCAGCTGCAAAAAGTTTGCAATTAGCTAAACACTCCCAGACTGGCTTTCCCCATTGGACAGTGTTACTCTTAAAAACCAGTCAGCCCAGCTATCTGTGCCAGTTATAGCTTATGTCTGCCTGTATAAGCTGCTGGTCTCTATCAACAGACTTTGCCTTTCCTGATATTACTCTGCAGGATTTATTGCCTGTTCGTGTCCAAGTCCTTGTCCTGCCTGTACAAAAGAAGAAGAAAAACAATGGTGCAGAAATGCTTCTCTTGTAACCATTTAAATGTTACTTAATAAAAATGTAACAGATAAAATATGTGTCAATACAAAACACACAGTGTTGCCACCATTATCCCCATGTGTCTTTGTAAGAAATATTAGATATATAATGTCCACACAATGATGGTATTATACTTGCATAGTAAATAGTCCCAAAGGATCAGTACACATGCCGGGGTTAAGTGAAAATACTGGGTAGGCTGCAAGGCACTGTTGGATCCACCCAGCTTGCTCTATCCCACAGGCCCCTTTACTCACAGTTTATAATGGAGACAGCGGCAAATGAGTGAGGGAGAGACCGGGCCTGTCCACTGTAGATATGTGTCAGGTCAGCTGACTCAGAATCTCCTCACTGACAGCAAGATGGTAAATGTTGGTACATTGATCTGCTTGCAGCCACTGATGCACTCCTTGTGTTTTTTCACATCAGATGCTTGTGAGCATGGGTAATGTGTGATCCCGGACTTGGTGCTGGTAATAAATGGCTAGAAGTAATAAACAGCTGGCACAGTGCTTGTGGCAAAATTATAGTAACCAACAGTGCCTTGCAGCCTACCCGGTCTTTTCGCTTAACCCCCGCATGTGTACTGATCCTTTGGGACTATTTACTATGCAAGTATAATTCCATCATTGTGTGAACATTATATATCTAATATTTCTTACAAAAATATATGAGGATAATGGTGGCAACATTGTGTGTTTTGTATTCACACATATTTATCGGTTACATTTTTATTAAATAACATTTAAATGGTTACAAGAGAAGCATTACATTTTTTATATAGTCTATAATATGTCTAAGAATGTCCGGAGATAATATAGTTTC
The DNA here is from genome assembly GCF_028390025.1 of Pseudophryne corroboree. Taxonomy (NCBI): domain Eukaryota; kingdom Metazoa; phylum Chordata; class Amphibia; order Anura; family Myobatrachidae; genus Pseudophryne; species Pseudophryne corroboree. Next base: position 650,676,223 of record NC_086446.1, on the reverse strand, counting down.
TATTGTGTTATTTTAATAATTTGTTTTCACCAGCTCACCATCCGTCAGTGACAACACTCCATCGGGCGTTCATTGGAAGGCGCAAACGGCAATTAGACTGTGGAGGACGGAGACGTCCGGTGCCTCTTAGCCGATTCCTTCTTAACAAATTATTAATCCGCCTTGGGAGAAGCTGTCTCACTCATTCATTCATTTAGAGGACTGCGGTGAGCTCATTATTATCTCTACAGGTGGCTTGATTGAGCGTATACACACACATTGGTGTGGTAATTGAGACTGTTTTTAATCATCATACAGTAGCAAACGTATGAACATTACTCAGTACCTGTGAAAATCTGCACCAGGACAATACTAAGCCTCCGTGTGGGGTCTAAGGGACGCAAGGTTCCAGTCTAAATATGTTTTATTTTTCCACAAGATAACATGTGGTTTTCTTTTAACAGTGCACTGTTTTGACTTCAGATAATTGATCCACCTCTATTAGTAGTTATCATTCTTAGAATTGATATACATATGTGTTTTAAGTATTTGGAGAAATATATGCAGTAAAATTGATTGAGTACAGTTTATGTTTTAATGGTATATTAAATCTGTGGGGTAATAGGCACTGTTTAGTGCACATTTTATATTAAATAATAATATTATAAAGACATGTGTCTGCACTCATCTCATTTCAGCCGTTGAAATATCTATATTAGCACAAAGTGAATTAGTGTAATTGGTTTGTTATCTCCTGTAGCAACAGGGGGTGTTTTTTTTTATATGCGCACACAGGCATATTATCACTGTTTGCAGCTGACTATGAGTTAAGATCATTGGAGATTATTTTTCTGGGCATTTATTTAACAAACAGTATTAGCACCAAGAGACATATTTGTTGTGTTGTGTTGTTTTGTTTTATACACTTGTGTTGTAAGACTCTTAAGTTGCCTGTGCGCCATTGGGGTTTTTTCTCATCCCGCAGTGCCTCAGCTGCCCTGGTTGAGCTCCTGACCCAGATCTGACTTACCCTCCATGCTCCTGTGAATAAACCCCAGTCCTTTACTTGTGGTCTCTAGTCTATTGTGTGAGCCCCTACTGCTAGAGGTTTAAGTCCAGGTGACAACCTAAGTACCGGTGTACATGTTGTGTACTAAGAGAACAGCAGGAGGCTGTTATTAGCAGGAAAACCATCTCACTGACTCTAGGGGTCTTACACAAATACCACTAACAAGTCCTAACAATTAACTGTGGAAAATCATGAGTACTGTACTGTAGCTTGGTAAAAAGCTTTTACAAGATTAGAGAAAAGCAGGAGTAACTTACTGGTGTTCACAGTAAGATAAGAGGGTCTGCTGCTACTGTAACTTGTGGAAAAGCAGAAGTTAAATGAAACATTTTGGATAAACTATATTAGCCGTGTTTTGTTTCTATGAAGAAAGGTGCCAGTACTCATCTATTGTAACCAGTTGATTTAAGATTTATAATATCACTCTGGGTAAGTGTGTAGATTACAACAAAAAGAAGCTGCAGAGTGTACCTGACATACAGTATATTATGCCTCTGGTCAAAATGTTGACGTAAGTTAGGTCAACATGAGAATGTCAACATGAATGTTATTTCAACATTGCACATGTCAATATGTTTACATGGTCAACATTGATTATGTTGACATTCAGCATATCGACTTTAAGTATATCAACACTAATGTAATGTCAACAATGTTGTAATATCGACAGTATCTTTTTACTATCAGTCTGTTCCTAACCCTAGCTCTAACCCTACTGCAAACCTTAACCCTAATGGTAACCCTATCAATAAACCTAAAGCTAAACCTAACGCTATCCCTAATGCTAACCCTAACCTTTATGGCAACTCTAACTATAACCCTAATGATAACCGTAACTGTAACCTTAATGCTAGCCCTAACCCTTATGGCAACCATAGCCATAACTGTAATGCCAACCTTAATGCTAACCCTTACTCTAACTCCAATGCTAACTCTAACCCTAATGATAACCTTAATGCTAATCCTAACTCTAATGCACTTTAACATTTTGACAATATTGACACTTCATATGTCAACATTCTGTCAATGTCAATGCTTTTTCAGGTGTATAAAATTATTATTGTCAACACATAATGAATGTTGACCTACAGTACTTGTGTTGACATTATGATTGTTGACATTGTCACTGTCAACATGCTGACTGCATCTCGTTGCTGAGTATGCCCCCCCCCCCCACACACACACACAAAAACACTGGTGTAATGGTCAGAGGCGTATCTAGCACGTGCCCTGGGCGCCATGGCAGCCCCAACAGAGGGGGGCGCCACCGGCACCTGCACGGCCCACTCGCCCCATGCTTCAGGGATTCCGCCGGCGCTACCCGCGGCGCTTTCCCTGTCTCCCCGGCTGCTGTGCCTGTCACAATAGACAGGCAGCGGCAGCCAGGAGCCTCCCCCTACTCCCCCCTGCAAAGTGACTGTGTGTACGCGATCGCGTGCGCAGAGGTGCGCGCATGCGCGTGCGCGACCTCGGGGGGGCGTGCGGCCCCTGCCCTGAACAGCAGTGAGTGCAGGTGAGCGGGAAGGGGGTGCGGGACATTTTGTGTGTGTGTGTGTGTGTGTGTGTCGGACAGTGTGCGTGTGTGTTGTGTGTGGGACATTGTGTGTGTGTGGGACAGTGTGAGTGTGTTAATTGTGTGTGTGGGACAGTTTGAGTGTGTGTAAATTGTGTGTGTGTGTGACTGTGTGTGTGTGTGGGACAGTGTGCGTGTGTTAATTGTGTGTGTGTGTTAATTGTGTGTGTGTGTGACAGTGTGAGTGTGTTAATTGTGTGTGTGGGACAGTGCGTGTTTGTTAATTGTGTGTGTGAGTGTGTTAATTGTGTGTGTGGGACAGTTTTGAGTGCGTGTTAATTGTGTGTGTGTGGGACAGTGTGCGTGTGTGTTAATTGTGTATGTGTGGGACAGTGTGAGTGTGTTAATTGTGTGTGTGTGTGTGTGTGTGTGTGTGTGTGACAGTGTGAGTGTGTTAATTGTGTGTGTGTGGGACAGTTTGAGTGTGTGTTAATTGTGTGTGTGTGTGTGTGTGTGGGACAGTGTGCATGTGTGTTAATTGTGTGTGTGTGGGACAGTGTGCGTGTGTATCAATTGTGTGTGTGTGGGACAGTGTGCGTGTGTTAAGTGTGTGTGTGTGTGTGTGTGTGTGGGACAGTGTGAGTGTGTTTTGTGTGTGTGGGACAGTGCGTGTTTGTTAATTGTGTGTGGGACAGTGTGCGTGTGTGCTATTTGTGTGTGTGGGACAGTGTGCGTGCGTGTGTGTTAATTGTGTGTGTGTGTTAATTGTCCCGGCGGTTATTGGCGTCTGTAGTGTGCGCCCCATCCTCCTCCGCTGCCGCTGACAGGAGCGGCGGTGTGCGGCTCTCCCCCTCCTCCGCCGGCTCCGTCCTCCCGTCGTGGCCCTGCAGTGTGTGCCGGTCTCCCCAGCAGCAGCAGCAGCAGGTTAGTCTCCCCCCCCCCTCTCTCTCTCTCTCTCTCTCTCTCTCTCTCTCCTCCTGTGGATTGCAGTTTGTAAGTATCATTTTAATTTTTACAGGTACCCCTATTGAATTCTACTGGACAAGTGGACGTGACCGGCGTGGGATGTAGGTAAGTAATCTGTCTCTCATTTTTACAGGTACCCCTATTGGATTCTACTGGACAAGTGGACGTGACCGGCGTGGGATGTAGGTAAGTAATCTGTCTCTCATTTTTACAGATTCCCCTACTGGATTCTACTGGACAAGTGGACGTGACCAGCGTGGGATATAGGTAAGTAATCTGTCTCTCATTTTTACAGGTACCCCTATTGGATTCTACTGGACAAGTGGACGTGATCGGCGTGGGATGTAGGTAAGTAATCTGTCTCTCATTTTTACAGATTCCCCTATTGGATTCTACTGGACAAGTGGACGTGACCGGCGTGGGATGTAGGTAAGTAATCTGTCTCTCATTTTTACAGATTCCCCTACTGGATTCTACTGGACAAGTGGACGTGACCAGTGTGGGATGTAGGTAAGTAATCTGTCTCTCATTTTTACAGGTACCCCTATTGAATTCTACTGGACAAGTGGACGTGACCAGCGTGGGATGTAGGTAAGTAATCTGTCTCTCATTTTTACAGGTACCCCTATTGGATTCTACTGGACAAGTGGACGTGACCGGCGTGGGATGTAGGTAAGTAATCTGTCTCTCATTTTTACAGGTACCCCTATTGGATTCTACTGGACAAGTGGACGTGACCGGCGTGGGATGTAGGTAAGTAATCTGTCTCTCATTTTTACAGATTCCCCTATTGAATTCTACTGGACAAGTGGACGTGACCAGCGTGGGATGTAGGTAAGTAATCTCTCTCTCATTTTTACAGGTACCCCTATTGAATTCTACTGGACAAGTGGACGTGACCAGCGTGGGATGTAGGTAAGTAATCTCTCTCTCATTTTTACAGGTAACGCTATTGGATTCTACTGGACAAGTGGACGTGACCGGCGTGGGATGTAGGTAAGTAATCTGTCTCTCATTTTTACAGGTACCCCTATTGGATTCTACTGGACAAGTGGACGTGACTGGCGTGGGATGTAGGTAAGTAATCTGTCTTTCATGTTTACAGATTCCCCTACTGGATTCTACTGGACAAGTGGACGTGACCGGCGTGGGATGTAGGTAAGTAATCTGTCTCTCATTTTTACAGGTAACGCTATTGGATTCTACTGGACAAGTGGACGTGACCGGCGTGGGATGTAGGTAAGTAATCTGTCTCTCATTTTTACAGGTACCCCTATTGGATTCTACTGGACAAGTGGACGTGACCGGCGTGGGATGTAGGTAAGTAATCTGTCTCTCATTTTACAGATTCCCCTACTGGATTCTACTGGACAAGTGGACGTGACCAGCGTGGGATGTAGGTAAGTAATCTGTCTCTCATGTTTACAGATTCCCCTACTGGATTCTACTGGACAAGTGGACGTGACCGGCGTGGGATGTAGGTAAGTAATCTGTCTCTCATTTTTACAGATTCCCCTACTGGATTCTACTGGACAAGTGGACGTGACCGGCGTGGGATGTAGGTAAGTAATGTGTCTCTCATTTTTACAGCTACCCCTATTGGATTCTACTGGACAAGTGGACGTGACCGGCGTGGGATATAGGTAAGTATGTGTGAGTGTGTCAGTGTGCTTTAATAAATTTTTACTGTCACGGTGTGTGAGTTGTGTTTTTATTTGGGTATTTTTTCTGTTGTAGAACTACAGGTACCGGCGGGCCCTTTATTTCCCTGCATGTTGGTACTTGAGGTTCTCCAAGTACCAGCAAGCGGGGGAGGCTTTCTGGGCCTTGTAGTTCCACAACAAAAAACAATATTCTTTTTTTACTTACATGGCTATCAGCCTCCCATCCACAGCCCACGGATGGGGGGGACAGCCTCGGGCTTCACCCCTGGCCCTTGGGTGCCTGGAGGGGGGTTGACCCCTTGATTTAAGGGGTCCCCACTCCTCCAGGGAACCCCGGCCAGTGGTGACTAGTTGGGGGGGTAATGCCACGGCCGCAGGGACCTACATAAATGTGTCCCCCGGCTGTGGCATTATGTCCCTGGCTAGTGGAACCCGGTGCTGGTTTTAAAAATACGGGGGGACCCCTACATCTTTTGTCCCCCGTATTTTTGGAACCAGGACCGGACTAAGAGCCCGATGCTGGTTGTCTAAATACGGGGAACCCCTGTCCAATTTTTTCCCAGTATTTAAACAACCAGGGCCCGAGGCTGGTTATACTTAGGAGGGGGACCTCACGCAGTTTTTTTTTACATTTTTAACCCATTCAGACCCTTCTCCATTAAGTTAATGGAAACCCTGGACAACAAAATTGCATTCATGTCCTCCTCCCACTCCCTTCCCAGTCCCAAACACTGATTATTATTTTTTTCTATAAAAATGTACAATATATCACAAGTATGATGAGCAGGCATGCAGCGGGCATTGGCGACTTTGGACTGAGTTGCAAATTAGTGGCGGAGGGCTGGGTCAGTTGATGGTGGGCGAGTTTGTAAGCCATTGGTGGTGGCAGCGGGCATCGGCTCAGAGGCAGTGGCGGGCATTGGCTCGGTGGCGGTAGGGTTCATCGACAGGATTCGGCGGACATTATGGCTGTAGTGCCTCACCGCACGCCACTGACCTCACCGCACGCCACTGGTGTGTGGGACAGTGTGCGTGTGTGTTAATTGTGTGTGTGGGACAGTGTGAGTGTGTGTTAATTGTGTGTGTGTGTAACAGTGTCAGTGTGTGTAAATTTTTGCAGTCCAGTGTGTGTGTGTGGGGGAGAGGAAAGTATGAGGATGTGTGTGTGTGTGTAGTCTGAGTGGGTGTGTGTAGGATTTGGGGGTGGCCAGTCTGTGTGTGTGTAATCAGTGTGTGTGGGATGTACTAATGGCCATTTACCGAAGAGAGATATGTATTAAACCACGGGCACTGAGATGCCCTTCTCACTCACCATCCAGCTGGGTGGGCGAGCCGGGCGGGTGGAAAACCAGCAGCAGGGGCAGCATGCCGGATATCAGCAGCCGAGGGTGGGGGCTGTAATGCACATGCGGAGCCCAAAGCCGGAGATCAGCAGCATGCTGACCGGCAATAAGCAGCTTCTGCTTCCGCGTTCAACATGCTGCTGATCTCCGGCTTTGGGCTACGCAGGGTTCGGGGGATGGGTGTCCTCTGCCGGTGTACTGCAGCTCCGGGGGTGCGGGCTCCGGAGGCTTTCAGCACTGTTGAATATCCAGCTGCCTCAAGTATGTACAGCCCGCACCCTCTGCTGCTGATATCCGGCATGCTGCTGCTGGCTGTCCCCCCGCCCGGCTCGGCCACACAGCTGTATGGTGAGAAGGGCATCTCAGTTCCTGAGGTTTAACACATATGCCTCAGAAAATGGCCTCTGCGGTAAACGATACTAATGCTTACCGTGACAGTAACAGCGGGGAGGAAGGCGCACATCGGGATCCTGCAGCATGAAACAAGAACCCCTTCGGAGCGCAGCAGGCCACACTGAAAAGGGTGCATACCCGGTGTGGTGCTCTGCATCCCGGGTGGTGCCGAAGATGTGGAGTGTCGGAGGTGGCAGAAGCGCCGCAGCTTGGGGTGAGAAACCGCTGCAGCCCTTCCGCTGCTAAACTCTGCAATTAGTCTATTAAGGGGGTGGGCTCCCCTCATCATAGTGCCCCACAGGCCATGTTAATTCTGGGGGTAGGATCCCCTAACTCTATAATGGGAATTTTGGCTCATATCATGTGCTGTAACGTGAATTTTGGCTAATACCGTGTGCTATAATGTGAATTTCGGTTCATACTATGTGAGGTAATGTGAATTTTGGCTCATTCCGTGTGCTGTAATGTGAATTTCGGCTCATACCGTGTGCTGTAATGTGAATTTCTGCTCATACCATGTGGGGAAATGTGAATTTTGGCTCATACCATGTGGAGTAATGTGAATTTTGGCTCATACCGTGTGCTATAATGTGAATTCCGGCTCATACCGTGTGCTATAATGTGAATTTTGGCTCATACCATGTGGGGTAATGTGAATTTCGGCTCATACTGTGTGCTATAATGTGAATTTCGGCTCATGCCGTGTGGGGCAATGTGAATTTCGGCTCATACTGTGTGCTATAATGTGAATTTCGGCTCATACCGTGTGCTATAATGTGAAAGGGGCACCAGTACTAGATAGTATAAGGGGTCCTACTACACTGAAGGACATGCCCCTTTTGAGTGACCACGCCCCTTTTCCGGAGCGAGGCGCGCGCATAATTGCTATCTGCACTCTTTCATTCCACCTTCAAAAATTCAACTTCGACCACTGCACCTACATACACATACATACACACCCTGACATCTTTATATGCAGTGACACCGGTGGCGTCTGCACATACTCTCCTTTTGTATTTTTTTTTTATTATCATTTTATTAATTTATTATTTTTATTAAGAAAAAAATATTATTATTTTTTTTTTTTGGGGGGGGGGGCGCCATTATTGATCTTGCCCTGGGCTCCAAAAACCCTAGTTACGCCTCTGGTAATGGTGTACTGTAGATCAAGGTTCCTTTTATAAATCCTTGCGATTGAATTATAAATCTAATGCTTGTGATTGAGCTCATTTAAAGATCAGTGGACACAAGTACATCCGGAGTGTGCTATAAAAAGACTGAACTATGTTTAACAATATACTAGCTTGAATGCGTTGCTTCATTGCTTCAGGGCCATCTTAACAGCATTGTATGCCCTGATTAATGCACAGTGGGCCCTACACATCCATTCACAGGAACCAATTCTCTCCACATGCTTCCATACAGTGTATGGCTGTCAGCACTCTGACAGGTGGATAACTCCAGCCATTAACCAATTAGCATGCTGACAGCCATTCACTGTTTAGCTGCAGGCTGGGAGGCAGGTATTGAATGCTGCCTTACTGCTCTGATTGTGTGACCACCACCCACCCCTGCAGGGGATCCGGTCTCTAGGTCGACAGTAACTAGGTCGACAGTAACTAGGTCGACAGTGTCTAGGTCGACCACTATTGGTCGACAGTAACTAGATCGACAGGGTTTCTAGGTCGACAGTGTCTCTAGGTCGACATGTTCTTGGTAGACAGGTCAAAAGGTCGACATGAGTTTTTAAAGATTTTTTTCTTTTTTTGAACCTTTTCATACTTAACGATCCACGTGGACTACAATTGGAACAGTAATCTGTGCCGAGCGAAGCGGTAGCAGAGCGAGACACCTTGTGCGAAGCATGGCGAGTGAAGCGAGCTATGCGAGGGGACACGGTGCACTAATTGGGGTTCCCGGTCACTCTACGAAGAAAACGACACCAAAAAAAAACATAAAAAACTCATGTCGACCTTTTTACCTGTCGACCAAGACCATGTCGACCTCAAGACCCTGTCGACCTAGAGACCCTGTCGACCTAGTTACTGTCGACCAATAGTGGTCAATCTAGACACTGTCGACCTAGTTACTATCTACCTTCCATACCACACACCCCTGCAGAAACTCCCTAGAACTGTGGTTCTTGCTCCAAGTCCAGAAAATCAACAGATACTGACAACATCATTTCTTATTAGTTTAGGTATTTTATCTGTGACTAATTACTTAATTGTTGACACAATATAAATTATAACTAATATCCATTATTTTTAGAGTACATCAAGGAGGTATGCAGAGCCTTAAAGAGTGTATATAAAGATATACTGTATACATAGGAATATGACATGCATTAAAGCAAAGCAGAATATAACAAGATAAAAAAACAGTTTATTTTACATGCTCTTTCAGTGTTTAGTGATCTCAAAATATGGTGGGCTGCCCCAACATGTCTAGAGTACAGTAGTTGTTGCATGTCCAAAATGTATTTTGTTATACTGTATATAATCTTGCACATACTGTACACTGCTGCAATGTATCTGATTTTCAGCCATTTGTATTCATCAACTCTACTGCTTCTGAGAGGTTTCTGTGTTGTGATTTTGTATATTGCTGTTATGAGAATTTCAACTCTAAATATGATGTTAAGGTGCCCAGTTCAAGCTATTTCTTTGTTGGGTGGGCCAGACATAGGCACATGTCAAAATGTACTCCCGCTGTTTCAAAAATCAGTTGTGATAAATAAGCTGTCAAGAATGTCAGATAACGTAACTACTCAACATACATGTTAGGCACTGTGATATATCATAGTAGCAGATACAACCCTGAGTACAGGAAGAAGGATGTTCAGTGCTTCCTCTTTATACTGTCTTTGTCTGGAGCTCTGAATGATGGGCGTCTGCCTGTCCACCTTGATGAACTCTGGTGGCTGCCTTCCTTCCCCTCTGTCATTTACACCTCTTGTGTGATGATTATTTAGATGACCTCCAATCTATATTTGTGCCTGTGCTTTTTGGTGCTACAAGAGAAGAGAACACTTTTATCAGAACCTTCCAGGTTGGTGCTACAAGAGAAGAGAACACTTTTATCAGAACCTTCCAGAATTCCTTCAAGTCAAGGCTATTGTTCTGAGCAAGAGTACTATTGTAGTGCTATCACTGGAGAGCGGGATAGAGAGTTGTGACATATTTTATAGACTGTTTCTTTTAGAATTTATGAACTTCTGGCAGAGCACTGATATACTGCACAGGTTCTCTAACTGGGATCTCTTTTTACAGATGCCATAAGTGTGTTTATCATAATATTACAATACTTCATTTCACTTTAGGTTATACAGAATATATTTTAAGTATACATTTACTTTAACACTTTAAATGTTAACATTTCCAAGAAGATGAAATTGTTTACCTTTAGAAGAAATACATTTACAGCAGGAAAAATTGTTCATATTTTCAAACGCATGAATAAGGATTAACAGTGATGACAATACATTATAATGTATATATTGTCGTTATCATGGGGCCAAAGCCTGCTGGGAAACCTTCTGGTGCTGATTGCACAATATATGACTTAGCTACTGTAATATGTTTTGGATTGCAGTGCTGTGTGCAGGGGTGAGGGCGCCCATAGGCACATCAGTAACGGCTGCCCCCTGTATGCCTAATTTTATTATTTTTAATGATTGGTTATAAACCCTTATTTGATGATAACAAATTTAACAAATTAATTAAAAGCCACTAAGACATTTTTTATTTATATTTTTTATCATGTATACATATTTACTAAGTGGAACAGCTTGCAGGGGCAGTAGCGCATGAACTACCTGTTTACCTCCATTCAAGATGGCATATGGTACAGTATAGTGGGAATATTTTGCAGTTACTGGTACTTTTTGTGGGCTGACAGTACCAACACAAGCATCCAAGTGCCAAACAGGTGCCTCCTTGGGTGTGGGAAATTTGCTACTGGCTGTGTGGCAATAACCTGAGTTACTGAACCTGAAGTTACAGGACCTTGTTCAGCTACAACTAGGGAGAAATTGTTCATGGTTTAGACTGCAATCTCTGCAAATATACATTCAGCGCTAATGGTTAATACATTGCCTCTGTATTAATAATTGTTGATGCTAATAAGCAGGGTTATAACTACAGCTGAAGCTGCCATTGGGCATGGTGAAAAGTGGTCATTTCTATATGCTCTAGAGGCTTCAGCTCATGTTGGAACCCCATTTTGGATTTCAGTTCCAATGAAAGCAGAACAGCATATAGTGTTGTAACAGCGCCAATATGTGGTTAACTGTTAGCTAAATTTAGGTTAATACAGGACAAGCTTGTGGTTCACTTCAATTAAGCTTGCAGTTGACCACGTAATGCCCCGGGTTCCACCATACTCTTGTATGAGACCTTTCTCACCATAGAAGCTTATGGGGAGAACTGTGATTGACAGTTCAGAATCACATAGCCAATCAGCATTGTGGTACTAGTGGCACTCCCTGATTGGATGGTTGCTCTCTTAGTGACAGAAGTCATGTGGAGGCTGACATTTGGGAGAGGGACTCTATTATTATTTTTATTATCCTTTATTTATATGGCGCCACAAGGGATCCACAGCGCCCATTACACAGTACATAATCAAATGAGCAAACAAAAAAAAAACAACAGCACTTACAGTTCAAGACAATATAGGACAGGTATAGAAAACCAGGGTTTAGGTGCTATCAAATGGAGTATGGAGTATAAGATAGTGTAAGTAAGAAAAGGAAAGGCACATGAGGAAAGAAGTCCCTGCTCTTGCGAGCTTACTATCTAAAAGGTGAAGGGCTAACAGACCGGAGTGACACAGAAGGGATAGACAGTGAGCATAGATAAGAGGGTTAGGAGGAGAGTTGGCTGGGTTTGAAGAAGTGGATCTTGAGAGCCTGTTTGAAGTTTTGTAGAGAGGTGGAGAGTTGGATAGGGAGAGGTAGAGAATTCCAGAGATAGGGAGCAGCATGTGCAAAATCTTGTAGGATTGGGAGGAGGTAATCAGTTGGCAGGAGAGACTGCGTGCATCAGCAGAGCGAAGAGGACGGATGGGAATGTAAAGAGAGATAAGGTCATAGATGTAAGAGGGAGAATAGTGGGTAAGGGCTTTGTAGGTGATTGTGAGAAGCTTAAATTGGATTCTGAATGGGAAGGGTAGCCAGTTAAGATCCTGCAAGAGAGGGGATGTGGATGTAGTACATTTGGTGAGGAAGATGATATTGATAGCAGCATTGAGGATGGATTGGAGTGGAGAGAGACATTTTTGAGGGATGCCAGATAGGAGGAGATTGCAGTAGTCCAATTTGGAGATGACCAGTGAGTGGATGAGGGTCTTAGTAGCGTCCTGGGTGAGAAAGGGTTTGATCCTGGAGATGTTTTTGAGATGGAAACGGCAGGTTTGTGAGAGGTACTGAATGTGTGGTTTAAAGGAGAGGGAGGAGTCAAGGATAACTGCAAGACATCGCACTTGGGGGCTAAAGGAGATAGTTGTGTCTTCAATGGATAATTAAATTGTGGGAGGTGAGGTTATGTGGGAGGGAGGGAAAATGCTCAGCTCAGTCTTAGACATGTTAAGTTTAAGAAAGTGCTGGAACATCCAGGAGGAGATAGCATAGAGACAGTTGGAGATACGAGTGAGGAGAGCAGGGGAGAGGTCAGGGGAGGAAAGGTAGATTTGAGCATCGTCAGAATAGAGATGGTATTGTACAGTAAGTTAAAAGAGCTAATGAGCTCACCTAATGAGGATGTGTAGAGAGAGAAAAGGATAGGCCAAAGAACAGAACCTTGGGGGACACCTACTGGTAGAGGAATTGGGGGGAGATGGAGTTATGAAAGGAGACAGAAAAGGAATGGTCAGAAAGGTAGGAGGACAGCCAAGAGATGGCAGTATCACACAGACAAATGGACTAAAGGATTTGCAGAATGTTGGGATTGTCAGAAGAGAGGAAGCGAGGAAGCCAGGGAGCAAAGATGTCATGGAATTTGGAGGGCATGCCAGGGATGCGGTAAATGAGAGCTACTTGAAGATGAACAGGTTGTAAGAGGCGTATAGCATGGACTTCAAATGTAGAGAATGCAAGGGATGATTCTGGTGGTATGAGTTGGTATGAGTAGCTAGAGGGTAGTAGGAGCCCAACACCACCACCATGGTGACCCCCATGTCAGAGAGTGTGTGAGAACATGAGACCCCAGCAGAGAGAGCAGCAGGAGAAACTGTCAGCAGGGGTAATCCAAGTTTCAGTGATGTCTAAGAGATGCAAGGAATTTGAGATGGCATTCCAGACAGATCTGGCATTACAGAGGGCACAGGAGCGAGGGAGAGAGTCTGAGGGAGTGATGTGAATGAGATTATCAAGGTTTGCTGTAGCAATGAGGTGAGATGGATTTAGAAGGCAGGGATACAGAGGGTGTAGTGAGGGAGCTGGATCCTGAGCAGTTGAGGGAGTAAAGTGTGGTATAGAGGGATAAAAGGTAAGGTAGGGAGAGGAGGAAGGGAGAAGGGTAGAGTTGTGGACGATTGGGCCCAAGGTAAGGTAGAGGTAAATGACAGTTGGGTGTCAGGGGAGGAGTGGAAGTGAGGCAGTGGGGTGGATGGGAGACAAAGAAGGGGAGAGAGGAGGAAATTTAGGAGGCTAGGGGAGAAGGACAGAGGTGGGATCAGGGGACAGAGAAAAGGATAGGGCAGACAAGGAGTGTTCGAGGGTGATAGTGACAGGCTAGACATGCTGTAGTGTGGATGAGGTAAATATGATAAATTTGGAAATAGGAGTGGTGGTTGTAAGATGAACAGAGAAGTAGAATTGCAGAAATGCAGGTGAAAGGATAGTGTTTGAAGTGTTCAGTGGCATTAAAATTTGGTTACAGCAGAAAGTTTATGTAGTTGCAGAAATTGAAGGTGAAGGAGGTGTTAGAAATGAGAGGACATGAGAGGGTGAGAAAAAGCAACGGTAATTCAGACTGGATTTGCAAGTGTGTAAAGACAAAATGACATAGGTTCAGCATGTGCATGAAGATGAATGCTGCAAATAAACATACAAGTAACTGAAGGAGATAAATAATTGTAAATGCGTCAAAAGCATGGAAATACAGTGCTTACTTTTGAGGTTACACAGACAGGATTTGTTAGGTGTGATAAGAAGGTGAACTCACAATTGTGCCATTGAAGATCTTTGTGATCCTGATTACGGCTGGAAACTTGATCTAACATATGTTCCTTTCTGCAAATGGGTTGCATAGTTGGAGGGTGATAAATGTGCACCCTCAATTGATAAGTAGTTCATCTGTTATTTGTGTTGCTAGATGTTTTCTTTCAGTTTAAGTCCAGGCTAAGTCCAGGCTTTGATACTACAATGATATATCTTCTCCCTTTGAGCCTACTCCCTTAGAGTCCTACACCCTGGATCAATCAGCCAGGCTTAATCAGCCTACTTTACTCTAATATGAACTAATAAAAACATGTGTAAGGTATAGGTTCACTGATTAAAAGCCAATCCATTGCCCAACACCCACTGGTGGGCAATAAAAACTAAAACAAACAAATAATGATAGGGGAGGAGTCCATCACAAATTCCCCAAATATCAAGCAATTACATAGGCTAAAGTCTGCGTATAACAATTATTATTATTATTATCCTTTATTTATATGGCGCCACAAGGGTTCCGCTGTGCCCAATTACAGAGTACATCAGTGGCGGATCCAGGGGGGACCCGTGCCCCCCCTGTCGTTACCCAGGAATTGATGTTGGGCAGTGGCTCCCTTCAATGGGGTGACACCAAAAAGAGTTGTACACCCGACTGGCCTGACTATTTCCACTCTGCGTCCTCTCCCACCCAGCATCCCAATCCTCAGTATGTCCCACTCCCACCCTGGGTCCTCTCCCACCCAGCGTCCCAATCCCCAGTATGTCCCCCTCCCACTCTGCGTCCTCTCCCACCCAGCGTCCCAATCCCCAGTTTGTCCCCCTCCCACTCTGCATCCTCTCCCACCCAGCGTCCCAATCCCCAGTTTGTCCCCCTCCCACTCTGCATCCTCTCCCACCCAGCGTCCCAATCCCCAGTATGTCCCCCTCCCACTCTGCGTCCTCTCCCACCCAGTGTCCCAATCCCCAGTATGTCCCCCTCCCACTCTGCGTTCTCTCCCACCCAGTGTCCCAATCCCCAGTATATCACCCTCCCACTCTGCGTCCTCTCCCACCGAGTGTCCCAATCCCCAGTATGTCCCCCTCCCACTCTGCATCCTTTCCCACCCAGCGTCCCAGTCCCCAGTATGTCCCCCTCCCACTCTGTGTCCTCTCCCACCCAGTGTCCCAATCCCCAGTATGTCCCCCTCCCACTCTGCGTCCTCTCCCACCCAGCATCTCCCCCTTCCTCTGTCCCTCTATGTCCTTCTCCATGTTCTCTATCTCTATGTCCATTATGTCCTTCTCCCACCATGCATCCCCCTCTCACCCAATGCCCCCGTCCTCCTGAGTCCCTTCCTCCACCATGTGTCCTCCCTCTCACCCAGTGCCTCTTAAGGACACCCCCCTTCTGATTGGCCACACCCCTTTTTTGGCATCTGCCACAGTACCCCCTTCAGGTGGACACATCCCCATTTCAATTTTCCATACCCCCCCTTCAAAATTCCCTCTTCGATCACTGTATGTGTGTATGTATGTGTATATACATACACACACACACACACACACTGATAAGAAACCATGTGGTGTGCTACGGGAGGAGGTCCATGGGGGTTAACCATGAGTAACCACACCGGGTGACACCAACCTTAGTGACGCCTCTGATGTTGGGGACACAAAAATAAAAAAATGCCGGGTCCCTCAGGACGCGCTGTGAGCCGCAGCGCTGTCCTGTCCTGTGCTGCGCTGTCAATCAGTCTGGTGGGAGGGACGGAATGGAGGGAGGAATTTGGAAGAGGCGGAGACCATGAAGAGTGTGATCTCCCGCCCTCCCCTCCTCCTCTGCTCCGCCCTCCCTCCCCCCCGATTAACGGCTGAGTCGGCTGCTGTACCTGAGGTGGGGGCAGTTCGGTCCCCTGTTCCCCTGGCTGGATGCCGCTGCCGCTCTCCCCGCTGATTCACCTCTTCTCCCTCCTCACCCATGCGGCCGCCCCCTCCGCGTTTTCCGCTCACCCTGGCCGCATACTCTGACTCCAGGCTGGCGGCGGTGTGGCCTCATGCAGATCCACGGACTATACCCCCCCGGCCTGACTCCACTGCTGCTGGCAGTGTCCATGGTAAGCAGTGGGGGCCTGGTTCCTGGAGGG
This sequence comes from Pseudophryne corroboree, assembly GCF_028390025.1. NCBI lineage: Eukaryota > Metazoa > Chordata > Amphibia > Anura > Myobatrachidae > Pseudophryne > Pseudophryne corroboree. The sequence goes on along the minus strand of NC_086446.1, from coordinate 650,660,014 downwards.
TGTTGTTATGGTGGTGGGGTTCTGGCTGCACTCTCTCCTGCCTCTCTGTCCCTAACACCTGGTGCCTCTGTCCCTATTCCTTGCTACTTCTGTCCCTATCCCCTGGTGCCTCTCTCTGTCCCTATTCCCTAGTGCCTCTCTCTGTCCCTGCTACCTCTGTCCCTATTCCCTGGTGCCTCTCTCTGTCCCTACTTCCTGCTACCTCTGTCGCTACTCCCTAGTACCATATAAAACGTGTATAACATGCTCTACCTGGCGCAATGTGTATAGAACACTAACTGGCGCAATGTGTGTAATGTGCTCTACCTGGTGCAATGTGTGTAACGTGCTCTACCTGGTGCAGTGTGTATAACGTGTTCTACCTGGCGCAATCTATATAATGTGTTCTACCTGGCGCAATCTATATAATGTGTTCTACCTGGCGCAATCTATATAACGTGTTCTACCTGGCGCAGTCTGTATAACGTGCTCTACCTGGTGCAGTGTGTATAACGTGTTGTAACTGGCGCAATCTGTATAACGTGCTCTACCTGGCGCAGTGTGTATAACGTGCTCTACCTTGCGCAGTGTATATAACGTGCTCTACCTGGTGCAATGTGTGTAACGTGCTCTACCTGGCACAGTGTGTGTAATGTGCTCTACTTGGTGCAGTGTGTGTAACGTGCTCTACTTGGCGCAGTGTGTATTACGTGCTCTACCTGGTGCAGTGTGTATAACGTGCTCTACCTGGTGCAATGTGTGTAACGTGTTCTACCTGGCGGAGTGTGTGTAACATGCTCTACCTGGTGCAGTGTGTGTAACGTGCTCTACCTGGCGCAGTGTGTATAACGTGCTCTACCTGGTGCAGTGTGTATAACGTGCTCTACCTGGTGCAATGTGTGTAACGTGCTCTACCTGGTGCAGTGTGTATAACGTGCTCTACCTGGTGCAATGTGTGTAACGTGCTCTACCTGGTGCAATGTGTGTAACGTGCTCTACCTGGCAGAGTGTGTGTAACATGCTCTACCTGGTGCAGTGTGTGTAACGTGCTCTACCTGGCGCAGTGTGTATAACGTGCTCATAACGTGCTCTACCTGGTGCAGTGTGTATAACGTGCTCTACCTGGTGCAATGTGTGTAACGTGCTCTACCTGGCGCAATGTGTATAGGGTGTTCTAACTGGCGCAATGTGTGTAACATGCTCTACCTGGTGCAATGTGTATATAACGTGCTCTACCTATGTGGTGTAATGTGAATTGGTACTGTTATGTGGCCATGCTCTTTCCCCATGAAGCCACACCCCTTCATTTTTGGTGCGCACCTTCGGCGCGCACTGTCCTTGGTTTACAGTATGGCAGGGGGAGCACCATTTTATTTTCTCATATGTCCTAGAGGATGCTGGGGACTCCGTAAGGACCATGGGGTATAGACGGGCTCCACAGGAGACATGGGCACACTATAAGACTTTGAATGGGTGTGAACTGGCTCCTCCCTCTATGCCCCTCCTCCAGACCTCAGTTAGACTTTGTGCCCAGAGGTGACTGGACACACACTAGGGGAGCTCTACAGAGTTTCTCTAAAAGACTTTATGTTAGGTTTTTTTATTTTCAGGCAGACCTGCTGGCTACAGGCTCCCTGCATCGTGGGACTGAGGGGAGAGAAGTCAGACCTACTTCTTCTTAGTTCAAGGGCTCTGCTTCTTAGGCTACTGGACACCATTAGCTCCAGAGGGTTCGATCACTTGGTTCGCCTAGATGCTTGTTCCCGGAGCCGCGCCGTCACCCCCCTCACAGAAGCCAGAAGAAAGAAGCCAGGTGAGTATGTGAAGAACAAAGACTTCAGTGACGGCAGAAGACTTCAGTAACGGAGGTAACTCGCAGCGGTCGCGCTGTGCTCCATGCTCCCACACACCAACGGCACTCACAGGGTGCAGGGCGCTGGGGGGGAGCGCCCTGGGCAGCAAATTACTGGAAGTTGATAATACCGCTGGCAGACTCTCATCCTGGGCACCGTTACCCCCGCCAGACATCGCAGCGGTCACGCTGCGCGCCATGTCTCCTGCACGCCAACGGTTGTTATGAGGGTGCAGGGCGCTAGGGAGGGAGCGCCCTGCCCAGCAGTATATATATATATATATATATAAAACTTTGGGGGTGACAGTACATCTATACAGTGTCTTAACACTGTATAGAGACCCCCGTTGCCATACATGAATGTATATTTTTTGCGGCCTGGAGTGCGCCTGGAGGGTCGGAGCTTAGCCCTCAGTGCAGGATACATCGCAATTTTCTGCTTGTCCCCGCCAAAAGCATGAGAGGGCACAATGTTAGTGCTATTAAGAGAAAAATAGCACTATGTTTACACAAATGGGCTTGTATACTGTGGGTTATAAATATATCTTTATTTCTGAGAGTTCCCTGTCAGATATACCCTCTATAATTCACTTGTGTCGACACAATCACCTATTAGCTTCACTGTCGGCATAGCCGAAACCTGTTTGGTACTTGATACAGTAGATGCTGAGTCAACAGGTCGGTAGTGGTATGCTTGTTAAAAGAAAACAAGGTATGGGAGGCACAGTAGTTTGTGGGTGACCCTGTTGGCACCAACCGTTATTACCGGGCATGCTGTAACTAACTTATCCCTGTATGTATATTTTTATGTATAGGGTTGGTACGGTTCCGTGGGCCTGTAGCTCGGGCACAGCCGTGGTAGTATTGGAGAGGGAGCGATATTAAGATTATATGTATACTTCCCTCGGACCCCTCGGGGTCGCAAGAATGTTATTTTGCCTAATTACTACTCCCTGCTGTCGACGAAGACTAGGTTTTTTTGTTGACTATAATGTTTCCTGGTAGATCCTCAACTGGGGCATTCAGTACATGATCATACACATTCAGAACACATTAATGTCACTAGGGACAGGCTCCGGACAATCCGCTTATATGTATGTTTTATATATATATATATATATATATATGGATATGTGGGATATGTGTGTAATGGTGTATTACATTTTATATATTCATATTCTGATTTATAATGAATGCTGAAGTAATAGTATTCTTTCTCATGTGCTGGTCGCTCTGTTGATATAGCTCTAGGTCGGCCGTGACGAGTTGGTCTCAGATCCTCGCAAGGAGTCCGAAGGTTTATTCTTTTCCTGATGAGGATAGAATACTGTGAAAGGCAACTCCTGGTCAACGCGGATCCCTGTCATAAAGGATCATACACAGGAAGCTAAGTGATATTTTATTTATATACTTTGGACTTATTTGCATTGCATGCACATGGGGGAGTGTTATATTCGGATAGGCATCCAATAGAATTACCCTAAAGAGAGTGGGTAAGGTCTCTTATGTGGATTCTACTCTATAACATTGCAGCAGGCTGCCGCGTGACGGCAGGAGGTGTGGCCGGGGAAATGCTGAGGATGTTTCCGAGATACTGGAGGGACGGTATAATGCTGTTTGGGGATGCCTCAGTTCAGTCAATCTCGGCGGATACCACTGGTAAATCTAGCTTCGTATGTTAGACTCCTTCACTACGGTTGGTGACGCATTCTTTTGTGGGACGCAGTCGTTTTAACCGTTTCGATACCGCTCTTTTTTCCTTTTCTGTGCAGACAGTGGAAGGTGAAAAGGTAAGAGTTCTACACCCTTGTTAGGTTCGCAGAAGCGGATGTCCTTTTCTGTTCCTACCACATCCGCCACATCTCGCTGAGTCTATCTGGCTAGAGCCCACTCCGGTGGAAACTTGTCTACTACTTTTCAGTCGGTCTGGGAATAGACTAGGACCTGTGAGTTACTTATAGAACCCCAAGGGGGACATTCTAGTGTTACGGATTTTTCCCCTCACTGATTTTTCTAATAGATCTTGCCGTTCCCCTCTGGAAGGGGAGGTAGTAAGCGACGCCATACCAGAGGTGCGTCAGGTTCAGGGCATTGTCCTGCTGTCCCTGGTTATAAAAAAAAAAAAAGACTACAGGTTAAATGCGTTGTTCTCCACATTCAGATTACCTGGGTGGATATCCAGGATTGTCTTTGCTATTTTACCAGAGTGATGGCAGTAGGATGGTATTCTTTCAATAGTAAGACCATTGTGAGTCTGTACTGGGACAGTCTACTGATTAAGGTGAGGTCAAGACACAAGTGGTGCAAATCGTTGTTTTCTCTCTGACTGTTTTTCAACACAGGGGAAGACTGTTACTCCCAACGTTGCAGACGTCGGAGGTGGATATCTGAGTAGATACGAAACGGCTGAAGTTCTCTGTGTTCCTGTGGAAAGAGGTCTGAGGATCCGGAGTTGGATCAGATTTGCAGTGACAATCCATCAATATGTTCCGTCGATGAAGAAGATGGGTGCGGACTAAGAGGTCTTTTTCGGTCAGCAGGTCAAATGCCAGAGTGGTTTTCACTGGGTCCCTTAGAAATGTGGTCCGGGTCTCACCTGCACATGCGCCGGAATATATTCCTAATGGTCAGGATATCGCTCCTGTGGTGTCTGCTCAGTTCTCACCTCCTAGAGGGACGAAGGTTCGGAATCCAAGATGAGATCCTGGTGTCCATGCATGCAGATCTCCGAGACTGGGGAGCAGTCCTTGCGAGGGAAGTATTTCCAGAGGAAAAGGTCAAGCTGGGAAGCTTGTCTGCAATAAGTTTTCTTGAGTTAAGAGCTATTTTAAATGAACATATGCTTCGTGATCTGCCAGTGTTAATTCGGTCGTACGTCTTGACAGCAGTGGTGTAAGTAAGCCGCTAGGGCGGAACAAGGAGCAAAGTGGCAATGGCATAAGCTGAAAAGGTTTTCCGCTAGGTGGAAAGACTGGTAAACGCTATGTTAGCAGTCTTCGTTCTGGATGTGAACGACGGAGAAATAGATTCCTCTGCAGACGCAGTCTCCATACGGGAGAAATACTGTCGTCGTCAAGAAATTTTCACTGAAGTGACAAGTCGTTGAGGAGTGCCTCAATTGGACAGGTTGGCATCTCGCCTCGCCGTGAGACCTCGGGGATATTGTTCCAGGTCAGGGGACACTCAAGCTATAGCAGGGGACGTCCTCGGGACACCTTGGGTGTTTTCAGTCGGTCTATGTGTCCCCTCCGTTTTCACTCTTCGGAAGGTGATAAACATAAGAAGAACAAAGGTTCAGGCGATCCTCATTGTTCCGGTCTAACCAAGGAGGGCTTGGTATCCAGTTCTTCAAGATTTACTCATAGAAGATCCATGGCCTCTTCCTCTACGTGAGGAACTGTTGCAGCAAGATTCCAGCGTGTATCAAGATTTACCGTGGCTGCGTTTGACGGCGTGGCAGTTAAACGCCATATCATATTTCCAGTGAAGTCATTTCCACACTTCTTAAGGCTAGATAAGAAGTAACGGCAAAGCCTTACCACCATGTTTGAAGACATTATGTGTCTTGGTGTGAATCCAAGAAGGCTACTACGGAAGACTTTCAGATGGGTCGTTCTTCTCCATGCGTTGCCAGCAGGTGTGGGTGCAGGCCTAAAGATAGGCTCCATTTAAGTGCGGTTTTGGCCTATAAATTTTCTTTAAAAAAAGAATTGGCAACCTTTCCAGAAGTTCAGACCTTCATGAAGGGAGTACGGCACATCCAACCTCCATTTGTGCCCCCGTTGGCACCGTGGGACCTTGACGTGGTGTTGCGTTTTCTTGTGTCACACTGTTTGGAACCTTTGTGAAAGGTTGTGTTAAAAATTTTCTTTTGGGAAAGTGGTCATGCTATTGGCTTTGGCATCCGCAAGGCGGGTGTTCGAAGTAGCGGCCTGTCAAAGTCAGAAAAATGTCTCAATGCACGTTGCCATATTTGCACCGCACACTGGTCCGCGCTGCGCGTGCGTACGCTCTCCCGTGGAGGCGCATACCCGCAATAGCGTGCACTCGCAGGCGCGGTATGCGTATTTACGGTAGAGTTTATATAGTCGTAGCGTGCGACTCATTCGTTACATATTTTCACAATTAATGTAGTTTATAGATCATGGTCCCTTTGATAGATTCTGAAAGTTTGGTTAAAATACAATGTCCCAGAGCTGAGGAATCCCTCTTTATATCGTACGAAGGGTCTAACAGGAATCATACAGCAGTGTTTGGTACCCATCGGAAGAGTATTTAATTAGCAATATTCCGGTGTTGGTTTGGAGCGTATTAATCGCTCGTGCGAATAATTATGGACATAAGAAGTTTATGTCCATTTCTATTATTTACACATACTCAGGTATGCGGCGGGAAACCCAGTTTCCCACCCACCTGAGCTGTTGGAAATCGTCACAGCCCACCTGTATGAATCACCCTATGACCTTTTGTTATGATGCAGGGCCGAATTCCTTCGGCCAATGGACAATGGGATTGTAGGACCAGGAGATTGCATTGTGTGTGGGGCATAAATAGGCAGGCCGACCACATCCAGCTCTCACTCTCTCATCAACGGTTATCTGCTGATAGCCGGGAGCTGGATATCGAGGCGCAGGCGATCATACCCTTTGTGCGTAAGTTTCTCTCCGTAATCATTGTCTTTCTGTGAGCCAATTTCTCTCATCTCATCTCTCTCTCTCTCTCTCTCTCTCTCTGTTCTGTTCTCTCATATCTCCCCTAGACTAGGCTAGTATTGTATTGTATTAGATAGTATTGTATTGTATTGCATTTAGGTCAGTGTAGTATTGTCTTTTTGTATTTATTGTTTAGTTCTGTGGTTAGGAAGTCTCTGTTATATTGTAGTGTATCATTTGTACTGTTATCCCCTTTTACAAGTATATTAGATATAATACAGTTAATAGGCTTTGGAACCTAAACCAGCATCTGTGTATTTCCTATAGTGTTAAGTGTTCACTTGAGCGTCGGTGACGCTCAAGCAGCTTTGTAGTTAGTCAGGTTACACAAGGTTGCACTTACACCCTATACTCACATTAAGGTATTCAGTGTATTTCATTGGTATAAGGTTTTATCATAAAGGTATAGTGTTGTGAGCGTCTGCATCGCTGGTGACCTCCTCGTGGTCTCGAGCGCACGCTACGCTACAGCGAATCATTCCCCTAGTCATAGCCAATAACGTGTCCAGTGATCGCTGGGCCGCGAGCGAACGTGACGCTTGAGCGTCTCGCCTACGGCCGAGCGATCGTTACGCCAACAGCGTACCATTACGGTACTTCTTAAGTAAACAGCGTACAGTGTTCTTAGCTTCATAAAGGGTTGTTTATACGACAAAGGAATTTAGCATTGTCAATTGGGGACTCGTCCTATCCTTCTCATATCTGCACTAGGTAGATCAGCAGACATTATCCCCCAGCAAAGGGTGGGAGGTTGTCTCCCAGTGCTGACGGGATAAGCGTCTGCTTCGCTTAGATAAAGAGTGCTGAAGGAATCCGGGAACCGGAAGTAAGAACAAAACGCTTGTGTCTTTTAAAAACTGTTTTATTTCTCTTCTGTCTTGCGTATACACGCACGCATACATTTATCTGCATTTCTTTTTCAATTTCGTATATCACTATTCCTGTTTGCCAATTTTATAGTTGATAGAAAGTGCTAAAAAGAGATTTGCTGTTATTTCATAGTAAAGGTAATAGTTAAAGTATAGAACAACACACGGTTTGTCTGAGATACAAGGCAGTCAGTGTGGATTGCGGTAGATGATCAGGGATCATTTACATTGATAAAATTATATATTGTGTTACGGTGGATCCTTTGCATTGCGTACACGTGTCGCTAACAAAGACTAGCGTACGCAATCCAAAAGGCAGACGCACGCAGCGTTCATTACGCAACGTAGCGTCCGGTTACGCCCACGTAGCTCAAGCTGTGATAAAGTGAAGTAACGCAAAGGCGATAATTAACGCACAGCGGTAGATAACGCGACGCGGTAAATAACGCAAATCTATTTTTGGAAAAATCTGAAATTTAGTTTAACAGATCCTGCTCCTAATTGGTAACACTTTTGGCCTAAAGACAATTTCTGCGCAGAAATAGATATAGAAACAAAAGTGTACATGTGTTGAGTGAGTGTGTTTTGTATACAAAAGTTTATATAACTTTAAGGTGGAACCAAAAGGAAAGCCGGGTACTCGTCAAGGGACACACGTGTAAGTGACATATACGGTGGCTAGGGAGGCATCCCTGGTTAAATAATATCTGAGCATTAGAGTATAGCGGACCATAAGGTAACAAGACCAGGAGGTCATAAGGTAACAAGACCAGGAGGTCATAAGGTAACAAGACCAGGAGGTCATAAGGTAACAAGACCAGGAGGTCGTAAGGTAAAAGGTCCGCTATAAAAGTCCAGTGGCACAACGCCTGGGGTGTTGGTGCAGAACCCATATAGGCCATAAGCTCTTGCTGAAGGAATCGCGGCCGGAAACATCGATTCCATTGATCTTTCAGTACATGACAAGTAGTGCTCGTGTACTGAACGATTGGACCGCACGTAATTGTGTGCAGTAGTTAGTAATCTGACCTAATACCATTAGAGTAAAGTGGTCACAAACGCTATTTGTACATTCTGACGTGATTTGTGTAATTTTTTATTTTTGGAAGGGAAGTTCGCTGGTCACTCAGGAACTATCCAACAACCGATACTTGCTGGGGAACGCGCCCCAGTAAATAAAGGTTCACAGGGGCCCTAGGTTGGGTACAGCAGCTCTGGTTACAGTGATTGCAGTACTGGCCAACGTGGGCGAGAAGTAAGTGGGGTACTTGATAAACCACCACCGCCGGCCTGCCCAAGGACATCTTGGTTTGTTTGTAAGGGTTCGCTGAAAACCTTGAGATAAAGATCCAAGGAGGAATAAGCAACGCCTGCAGATTATGGGGGCCATTTGTTCAGGTAGGGGGCGATCAACCTCGGTTCGGGTTGATTCAGAGAACCGACCAGTTGGGTCGGCACGATATGTAATGTGTGAAAAATACGGTAGTCACACAGAGGTTTTATGTGATGAATGGGAGAGAATGACTGTACAAGACAGGGACAAATTCCCAAGAATAGGTAGCTTCAGTCCAGAAGTGTTACAAAATTTAAGGAGGAGGATATGTCTCGTAAAATCAACAAAGAGACGAATTCAACATCATGATTATTTACAGTTATGGCACCAGGAAGGTGAGATACAGAGAGGTTTGGCTCTGGCGGCAGGATCTGGGGCAGTCAGGAAGCTGATAGCCACAGCTCCTCCTCCACCATACATTGCAGGAGAGAAGTTGATTGCGGAGAGAAACGCACTGGGTTGTAAAACACAAACTCTTAGTAACCTTGTAAATGTTAATGATGTTAACCAAATAACTCATGCAAGTATTAACCCGTGCAAGATGTACCCTGTTTTGAACCTTCCTCAGGAGTGTGATCAAGAAGACGATTCAGCAACAATTTCAGCTCTCTCTCTTGCAGCCACCATAGCAGAGACCACAGTAGGCACAGCGACACCCACGAGATTAGTGAAAGCCCCTAGCGGAGGGATAGGTGAGGTCGTGTCAACGGGTAAGTACGGCACCATGCACTACACTGAAACAATTGTACCACAACAAGCTGTAGAATCTACACAGGAAGAGGCTGTTAGAATTGCTCCTGTAAGGGTAATAGCAGTTCCCAATGGAAAAACAGATGTGTCTGGAGCCACTCCCATAAGGAACATTGCCATGTACACTCCATTTTCCCGAATGGAATTAAGAACAATAGTGTCCGAATTTCCTGACCCCAGGAAGGATTTAGTTGCTAGCCAAAAATACATCAGGGATTTAGGTAACACTGTAGAACCCAACAACAAGGATTGGCAGATACTGCTAAGAGCTTGTTTACCTTCCAATGTTGATGCAACTCAGTTTTTAGCTGATTGTGCATTGGATAAAGATGTACCGCTTACAGACGTGTACAACAAGGATAATGTAAAAAGGATAAATTTACAGCTAAAAGAGTATTTCCCAGCCGTTGTTAAATGGAATAAAATATTTTCCATTAAGCAAAAGGAGTCCGAAACGGCAACAGAATATTTTCACCGGGCACTATTAGAAATGGCAAAGTACACTGGTATAGAAGACATTAAGACCAACCCAAACCATCGAGAAGTAGCAGTATCTGTACTGATGGATGGTTTGAAAGAAACATTAAAAGCTAGGGTACAGACCACACAACCATGTTGGCGAGGTCTGTCAGTGTCCACATTGAGAGAGGCTGCTATTGATCACGACAGAAACATCACTAGGCACAGGGAGTCGCAAAGTGATAAGTTGATGTCAGTAAGTATACAGGCGCTGACCACAAGGCAGCCTGCGTATGTACCACCGAATCCTGTGGGTAAGGCAAGTGTAATAACATGTTTTTCTTGTAACAGACCGGGACACTTTGCACGAGAATGTAGAACAAAGAATGTACAAAGATCTTTTCAACCCCCTAGACAACAACACAACACACGACATTGGGAGCAGGGTCCACAGAGGCGGAGTTTTGAGCCACATACAGGGGAAACAAAAAGATATCCCCCGAACAGAGATTGGCATGCCTCTGGTAGTTCCCAGCTAACCCCCTCACAAGTAGTTGCTGCCAACGGGATTCAGGGAGGTCAGCATACCCAATAGGGGTGTGGCCATACCTGTAATCTGCAGCCAGTTAAGTTGATTGCCAGTCTTGGAAGCGAACCAGAGATTGCAATCAATGTGGCTGGTAAAACTTTAAACTTTCTTGTAGACACAGGGGCGGCCAAGTCAGTGATAAATTCGACAGTGGGCATGAGAACCACTGGTAGGACAATTCCAGCCATGGGAGTAACAGGAGTAGTCCAGCACTACCCTGTTAGCAAACCAGCCGAGATTACAATAGGGCCTTTGCATACCAAGCATTCCTTTTTGCTGGCTGCATCGGCACCAACTAATCTCCTGGGAAGAGACTTACTATGTAAAATGGGTTGCGTCATTTATTGTACTCCTGAAGGTGTATTCTTGGACATCCCTGAGAATCACGCTCAGGAAGTACGAGACATGTTAGACTCCCCATCAAAATTAATGTCACATTCCATTATGACAAATAGGAATCCATCCCAAGTAGAAGAGATGACATCTCAGATACCAGAGTCACTTTGGACAAAAGATGGACAGGACACTGGATTAATGGCAAATGTAGCTCCAGTAGTTGTACAAGTAAAAGATGGTAGGATAGCTCCAAAAATCCCACAGTATCCTCTGAAGCCAGAGGTGGAGTTAGGAGTTTTTCCCGTAATAGAGCGCTTGCTACAACAGGGCATTCTAGTAAGAACGTCCAGCACAGCAAATAGTCCCATCTTCCCTGTTAAAAAGAGTGGGGGGAGGGGTTACAGGCTAGTGCAAGATCTAAGGGGGATTAACAAAATAGTTGAGAGTCAGTTCCCCGTAGTGCCAAATCCAGCTGTCATCCTAATGCAAATTCCTCCCACTGCCAAATTTTTCACTGTTATTGACCTCTGCTCCGCTTTCTTTTCGGTACCTCTGCACCCTGACAGCCAATATTTGTTTGCATTCACATACAGAGGAGTCCAATACACGTGGACTCGGTTACCCCAAGGTTTCATAGATAGTCCAAGTATATTTTCTCAGGCTTTGCATGATTGTTTACAGTCTTTCCAACCAGACAGTGGATCAGTATTGATACAGTATGTGGATGATTTATTACTGTGTTCAGATTCACTGGAAGCATCTCTGAAGGATACGAAACAGCTCCTGTTTCATCTTTCAGACACAGGTCACAAGGTTTCCAAAGACAAGTTGCAATTATGCCAAGCTAAGGTAAAATATTTGGGACACTGTCTAACACAAGGACTGAGACACCTGACCGCTGATAGAATCCAAGCCATTAGAGACATGACACTGCCACAAACCCAGCAACAGATCAGGACGTTTTTAGGAATGTGTGGGTATTGCCGTAATTGGATCCCAGGGTTTTCCATATTGGCGCTACCTTTGCAGGAAATGGTCTCCTCAAACAAACCTGATCGGATTTCGCATACAGACGAATCCGAAACAGCATTTGAGAGACTCAAACAGTGTCTAACGCAGGCACCAGCACTAGGTATGCCAGACTATGGGAAACCCTTTGAACTATACGGAACAGAAAGTGCTGGGTGCGCAGCAGGTGTACTAACACAAAAACACGGTGATGCCAGCAGGCCAATTGCATACTACAGCGCTCAGCTAGACACGGTAGCGCGATCCCTCCCCACATGCTTGCGTAGCGTTGCGGCGATAGCATTGCTAGTGACAAAAAGCGAAGATGTTGTGCTAGGCCACAACCTCACAATCCATACACCGCATGCGGTATCTGCCTTATTGAATTCTGCCCAAACCAGACACGTCTCATCAGCAAGGTTTACGAGATGGGAATTGGCATTAATGGCCCCAGTAAACATCACCATAAGGAGATGCAGTGCATTAAACCCTGCAACATTTCTCCCAGGTGTGCCTGGTCAGGCACAAAGGGTGGAAGGTGAGAGTGATGGGGAAGGAGGATTTAATGCAAAGGAAGATGCACATGATTGTATGGAATATTTGACCCAAAAATTTTACCGCAAGGCCTGACATCAGTGACAATCCACTGGAAGATGCAGAACTCACGTTCTACACGGACGGTAGTTGTCACAGACAGTCAGACTCGGGAGACTTGTGTACTGGATACGCAGTCGTAGATGACCAAGACACCATAGAAGCGGAACCGCTAGGCCCACCTCACTCAGCCCAGGTTGCTGAACTGGTCGCCCTAACCAGAGCATGTGAATTGGCTAAGGGTAAGTCTGCCAATATCTACACCGATTCTAGATACGCGTTCGGGGTAGTACATGATTTCGGAGCGCTATGGCGTCTCAGAAATTTCATGACGGCAGCTGGTACACCGATAGCGCATGCAGCTCACATAAAAAGGCTTCTAACAGCGATACAGGAACCCGACAGAGTGGCTGTTATCAAATGTAAAGCACATACATATAGCCAAGACCCAGTATCCCTTGGTAACAGCCGAGCAGACGAAGCCGCAAAGCTTGCAGCTGCTACCCCCACACGGACAAACACCACACAGTTGATGGTATTTAATACCATCAACACACAGAAGTTGTGTGAGATGCAGAATTTGTGTTCCACACAGGAAAGAGCAGTCTGGAAGGCAAAGGGATATGGCCAGGAGTCCTCAGGGCTCTGGACGGATGGACATGGTAAACCAGTGGCCCCCAGGGCATACCTTCCATGTCTGGCTGAAGCAGCTCACGGGCTGACTCATCTAGGCAAGGAGGGGATGTGCAAATTGGTAAGAGCATACTGGTGCGCCCCAGGATTCTCCTCTCATGCGGGTAAAAGAGCAATGTCATGCCTTACCTGTCTGAGAAAGAATATTGGAAAAGCAATACCTACAGAACCATCCCATATCCCACCTGCCGGCGGCCCTTTTCAGGTAATACAAATTGACTTCATTCAATTACCCCCATGTCGAAATTTGAAATATGTACTTGTCTGTATAGATGTTTTCTCGAATTGGGTCGAAGCTTTTCCAGCAGCTACAAATACCGCTATGTTTACAGCTAAGAAAATTGTGCAGGAATTTGTATGTAGATATGGTATCCCTAGAATCATTGAAAGTGATAGGGGTACCCATTTTACAGGTGATGTCTTTCAAGGAATGTGTAAATTAATGGGTATTGATAGCAAGCTGCACACTCCGTACCGTCCACAGGCGAGCGCGAAGGTCGAAAGAGTGAACAGCACTATTAAAAATAAATTGAGTAAAGTAATGACAGAGACAGGATTAACGTGGCCAGAAGCTTTACCCATTGTTTTGTATAGCATCAGAACCACTCCCAGGTCCCCTCTTAATCTGTCTCCTTTTGAAATCTTGTTTGGTCGACAACCGCACGTCATGATTAACCCTCAGGATGATTTGAAATGTAACAATGAAGTAACTGTAAAGTACTTGATTAACATGAGTAAGCAGTTGAGGAGTCAAAATGATAATCTGAAGTTGGTGATTCCTGATTTACCAGGTAGTAATTGTCATGACATTGAACCTGGGGATTATGTAATGATACGAAATTTTCTACGCTCAGGTTGTCTTATTGATAGATGGGAAGGACCATACCAGGTCTTATTGACTAGCACCACAGCATTGAAGGTTGCTGAGAGAGAGACTTGGGTCCATTCATCCCACTGCAAAAAGGTTGCCGATCCAGAGAAGTCCCGTGATAAGGAACAGACGGTAGAGGTTGTATCACTGGAGTGTCTGTTCCAGGAGGACTGAGGCGGCACCTGAGCCTTGAAGACCGAAAGCAGTTGTCGACTCCCTTCTCCCTTTTATTGTTTTTCTCCACTTCCCAGCCCCTCTCCCTTAAAATTTCTTTTTCCCCCTTCTCATTCTTCTCTATTTCCTCCTCAAAGATGGACTTGCCCCAAGAGACTGTGATCCGGATTTTGATGTTAACCATGATGTTGACCAGAGCAGTCTGTTCCGACGAGAGTACCATAGAGGTCGAGAGAGGTTCTGGAATGGGTTCCGATTATGATGATGGAGGCGTAGTTTTCCAAGATCAACCAAACCAACAAGCAAAGGCGAGTATCAGAAAACGATCCGATAGAAGAAATTGTGATGGATTGTTAGCTGAAGAAAATTGTATCTGTAGGCTCTGTGATAATCTGGTTGAAGATGGATGCATAAAGAAATGCCAATCTAGTTTTAATATCCATATGGACCGGCATCCATTGAGTGACTATCACTCTCTAGTGGGTAATGTGTTAAACAAGACCGATTGTTGGGTATGCTCTCAAGTACCTCAGGGTCACAGTAAATCAGGGCTAGTACCATTTCCTTTAACGTTAGGTGAGGTACTTGAGCTAAGTGGTGGGAGACCGGTGGACCGGAGGTTTAACATCTCCAGCCCTCCTAGTTTGAAGCTCCACCAATACCATGTGGATAGGTCCCTCTTATGTTTTAACATCTCCAATCCTAGAAAACCGGGAAATTGGGAAGTGTCATGGAGTAACCACACCATGACCTTCTCACACAGAGCAGATAGAATGCCTACAGATACAGAGCTCGTACGCCACATAGCCAGTAGAGGGAAATCTTTCCGGTATCGATATACCTTAGGAAATAGGATTACTAGAGTTGGAGAGGTATCACCAGGATACTGTGCACATATCGTACAAACCGATACGTGCATTAAGCAGTTGGAAGAATTAGGGTCAGGAGATTTCACCTGGAAGGTTTGTAACATGGTCATGTCCTTCTCCGTCCCTTATGTTCTCCCCGATGACGCATATTTCATATGCGGGAGAAAGGCGTACAAGTGGCTTGCCCCAAACTCTGAAGGATTGTGTTATATTGGAAAAGTATTGCCTGAAGTGATGACTGTTACACATGACAAAATGAAGGACATACACCGTGGTGCCCAAGCTCCTTATACTCACACTCATTACGAGCACCGAGTTAAAAGACAACTGTCAGAAAGGTTAGAGCATCCGGCCTCTGATCTTATCCATGAATCCACCGGGATTCAGGTTCTGGTAGCGTTAGATTTCACTCGCACCGCTCGAGGTGTGATGAATTATAGATACATTTCCGCACTCGCCAATTTGTTAGATAATATCACTGAAATGTATGATGACACGTTTAGATACACTGGAAGAGAACTTCAAGCTTACAAAACAGAACTAGTTCAGCATAGGATGGTTCTTAATTATCTTACAGCAGTAACAGGCGGATATTGTGTTACATTGGCAACACAGTACGGCATAAAGTGTTGCACGTATATCACAAATAGCACCGAGGATCCGGTAGAGGTCATAGACCAAAAGATGGACGATATTCTCCAATTGAAGTGGGAATTTCGTCGAAAACACAATCTCACCCTTGCTGCTGTAGGTAATGAGCTGACTGGTTGGGTGTCATGGTTGAACCCGCGAAATTGGTTCTCCGGTTTAGGAGACTGGGCTCAAGGAGTCATAATGGATGTTGGAAAGTTTCTACTATGTATCTTGGGTGTCGTTATATCGATTGGATTGATATTTAGATGCGGGCAGGCTTTAATGAGGTGCAAACAAAGTACAAAAGTGATGAGCTTGAGGAGTGAGGAAACCGTAATTAACCTGGATTTGATTTATGACCCAATGATAGAAACCAGAATGTGATGAAAATGCGATTATACGGTCCGTTTCTTTCACCTGTTTTTCTGCTTTTCTCCAAGATACAAAGACCCCCTTGGACGAGGAAGTTGACGAGACGCTATACAGACAACAGACAAGCACCAAAGAAGAAGATTTGACAACTTTAAATATGGACACTTGATGAACTTTGCCATGGATCCCCAGTTTCCCTAGTATTTTTAAACTCACGCTAGCCCAACATTTTTGTAAATCTGATGGCACTGACAAAGCTTGTTGCTCATGCCTAAGGAGCAAAACAGCGCAAAGAAGACGACTCTCAACAGATACCGAACACAACTTCAACAACAGATGTACATTTCCCTGACATAGAATATCATTGCATTTTTCGTAAGTGTTCTTTATCTTCATCTCTACAACCCTCAGGTAACGACACACATAGACGATAGGGAATACAGGCACAGATATCAGCAACCACATACCTCCCCCATTCATGTATCATCAACTAAAATGTGCATCCCCATTTTGTTACAACCACAGCCGAAATGAGCTCGGTAGAGTTTGACAGCCCATCCACAGACCTGTACCACAGGATAAGAAGGAATTCAAATGTATACTTCGCAATACCTCGAAGCTAGATTTACCACACGTACGGCACGATGATACATGACCCTCCAAACATGGACTCATACACACATGCTTCTACTTTCTCACTAGGTCATACCCTTTTCACACCTACTCCTCTCTTCTTCCTTACCCCACCATGGAAATCAATTAACCCCTGACTTACATTTTTCTCCTTAAATGTTTTGTGGCAGTTATTATTGACTGCCAAAGGGTGGACTGTCAAAGTCAGAAAAATGTCTCAATGCACGTTGCCATATTTGCACCGCACACTGGTCCGCGCTGCGCGTGCGTACGCTCTCCCGTGGAGGCGCATACCCGCAATAGCGTGCACTCGCAGGCGCGGTATGCGTATTTACGGTAGAGTTTATATAGTCGTAGCGTGCGACTCATTCGTTACATATTTTCACAATTAATGTAGTTTATAGATCATGGTCCCTTTGATAGATTCTGAAAGTTTGGTTAAAATACAATGTCCCAGAGCTGAGGAATCCCTCTTTATATCGTACGAAGGGTCTAACAGGAATCATACAGCAGTGTTTGGTACCCATCGGAAGAGTATTTAATTAGCAATATTCCGGTGTTGGTTTGGAGCGTATTAATCGCTCGTGCGAATAATTATGGACATAAGAAGTTTATGTCCATTTCTATTATTTACACATACTCAGGTATGCGGCGGGAAACCCAGTTTCCCACCCACCTGAGCTGTTGGAAATCGTCACAGCCCACCTGTATGAATCACCCTATGACCTTTTGTTATGATGCAGGGCCGAATTCCTTCGGCCAATGGACAATGGGATTGTAGGACCAGGAGATTGCATTGTGTGTGGGGCATAAATAGGCAGGCCGACCACATCCAGCTCTCACTCTCTCATCAACGGTTATCTGCTGATAGCCGGGAGCTGGATATCGAGGCGCAGGCGATCATACCCTTTGTGCGTAAGTTTCTCTCCGTAATCATTGTCTTTCTGTGAGCCAATTTCTCTCATCTCATCTCTCTCTCTCTCTCTCTCTCTCTCTCTCTGTTCTGTTCTCTCATATCTCCCCTAGACTAGGCTAGTATTGTATTGTATTAGATAGTATTGTATTGTATTGCATTTAGGTCAGTGTAGTATTGTCTTTTTGTATTTATTGTTTAGTTCTGTGGTTAGGAAGTCTCTGTTATATTGTAGTGTATCATTTGTACTGTTATCCCCTTTTACAAGTATATTAGATATAATACAGTTAATAGGCTTTGGAACCTAAACCAGCATCTGTGTATTTCCTATAGTGTTAAGTGTTCACTTGAGCGTCGGTGACGCTCAAGCAGCTTTGTAGTTAGTCAGGTTACACAAGGTTGCACTTACACCCTATACTCACATTAAGGTATTCAGTGTATTTCATTGGTATAAGGTTTTATCATAAAGGTATAGTGTTGTGAGCGTCTGCATCGCTGGTGACCTCCTCGTGGTCTCGAGCGCACGCTACGCTACAGCGAATCATTCCCCTAGTCATAGCCAATAACGTGTCCAGTGATCGCTGGGCCGCGAGCGAACGTGACGCTTGAGCGTCTCGCCTACGGCCGAGCGATCGTTACGCCAACAGCGTACCATTACGGTACTTCTTAAGTAAACAGCGTACAGTGTTCTTAGCTTCATAAAGGGTTGTTTATACGACAAAGGAATTTAGCATTGTCAGGCCTAGTCTCACAAGAGCCCTGTTTGATCTTCCGTCGGGATAGAGAGGATTTGAGAACTCAGATAATAGTTCTGCCAGATGTGATTTCTGGGTTTCGCAGAAATCAGCCTATTTTGATGCCGGTGGTTACTTAGGCATTAGCGGATTCAACGTTTCTCGCGGTAGTCAGGGCTTTGAATATTTAGGTCGCCAATTTGGCTCAGATTGGGGGAACAGAGGCTCTGTTTGTCTGGTATGCGCCTGCGTCTATGCAGTCTGTTACATGCTGGATCTGTGATACGATTCGGCGTGCTCGTTCTACAGCTGGATTGTCATTACCGAAGTCAGTGGAGACCCATTCTACTGGGAAGATGGGTTCTTCTTGGGCAGATGCCCGAGGAGTCTCGGCGGTTCAACTTTGCCGAGCGACTGTTTGGTCGGGTTCAAATACTTTGGCTTAGCTATACAAGTTTGATACCCTGCCTGATGGGGACCTCATGTTTCTCAATCGGTGCTGCAGAGTCATCCGTACTCTCCCGCCCGGTCTGGAGCTTTGGTATAAACCCCATGGTCCTTACGGAGTCCCCAGCATCCTCTAGGACGTATGAGAAAATAGGATTTTAATACCTACCGGTAAATCCTTTTCTCTTAGTCCGTAGAGGATGCTGGGCGCTCGTCCCAGTGCGTACTGTGTCTGCAGTTATTGGTTATAGTTACACTCTTGTGGTGTTTGTTTTCTGCCAGGCGGTTGCTGATGTTGTTCATGCCATGGCATGCGGTGTCTTATTATTGGTTGTCTTGACACACAGGTTGTGTTACATATTCTCTCAGCATGTGGCTGTGTATTTTTTCATGCCGTTGGCTGGTATTCTATTGAATGCCACGTTTTGCGGTATGTTCATAGTGTGAGCTGGTATGACACTCTTTGTGTTTTAACAATAAATTCTTTCCTCGAAATGTCCGTCTCCTCTGGGCACAGTTTCTAGCTGAGGTCTGGAGGAGGGGCATAGAGGGAGGAGACAGTTCACACCCATTCAAAGTCTTATAGTGTGCCCATGTCTCCTGCGGAGCCCGTCTATGCCCCATGGTCCTTACAGAGTCCCCAGCATCCTCTACGGACTAAGAGAAAAGGATTTACCGGTAGGTATTAAAATCCTATTTTCTGCCAAAGGGCACTGAAATGTCTAGTTACAGCTCTGGGGCAGAGTGTCCTGTGTGCTACACAGCCCAGCAGCATTGTCACCCCCTCCTCCCCCTCGCAATACTTTTGTAGTGTCTAAATCAAGTCTGTTTTTATATTTGAATAATTAATAAGATTAATATGAACCTTCATTCCGATGGGACCCAGAAAAGGATAGATAGGACCCCAATTTTTAAAAGTGAGGGGTCTGTGGGACCCACTTTTTTTGGGGCTCAGCGCGATCACTGACACTTCTTTTTTTTTTTCAAAAGGAGAACCACACTCCTTATCTGGGAGCACGCGTGCCTTAGGTGCATGTAAATATAACTATTACCGATGCCCTATCATGGTGCCCCCCTTTCATTTTCTTCTGGATCCGCCCCTGTAGTACATAAACAAATAATCAAACAGGAAAACAGCAACTTACAGTTGACGACAATATAGGACAAGTACAGGGTAACTCCAGTTTGATTACCTATGCAATACAGACAGTGCTATGCAATACTAACCATGGGGGTAATTCCAAGTTGATCGCAGCAGGACATTTTTTAGCAGTTGGGCAAAACCATGTGCACTGCAGGGGGGGCAGATATAACATGTGCAGGGAGAGTTAGATTTGGGTGTGGTGTGTTTAATCTGCAATCTAATTTGCAGTGTAAAATAAAGCAGCCAGTATTTACCCTGCACAGAAACAAAATAACCCACCCAAATCTAACTCTCTCTGCAAATGTTATATCTGCTCCCCCTGCAGTGCACATGGTTTTGCCCAATTGCTAACAAACTTGCTGTTGCGATCAACTGGAATTACCCCCCTAGTTCACTGTGCAGCTGGTGGAATCTATGTGTACACACATAAATATCTTATGTGTGTGTGGTGTTGTTAGATCTTTTTTTTTAACCCCTGGATGCCAACTTTGGAACAAAGAAGACCGATCTACACTAGAATATGTGAGTATTTTTTTTTTTACAGGTTATGCTGGATTCTACTTGACAAGAGGACTGAGGGGCTATAGGGGTATGTAAGAGTGTGAGTATGTTTGTGACTGTGAGTATGCAAGATTGTTTAATAAACTTTTACGTTCTACGGTGTGTGTCTTGTCTTTTTTAAATATTTATTTTACAGTAGGACTACAGGTACCAGCAGACCTTTTAATGCTTTAAGTACCAGCATGTGGAGAAGGCACCCACTAATTATTCTTACCTGTCCATCAACACTGCAGAAATCACGTGTAATATGGCATGGACACCATTTTCTCAATATCTGACCATATGCAGTAGAACAATCTCTGAGAAAGAGAACGGAGGACATTTCATATGTATATAGTGGCAGAAAATTCTGAGTAGTATACTGAATGAAGCAGCAAGTAACTGCTTGACCTATGGGGTTGCTGAGGAATCAGGTGATGGGAGGGGCTTAGCCCTTATGAGGGGATAAAGTTCTCCCTCTATTCCTCAGGAAAAATTGAACAGGGAAGTGCTCTGTGTTTGTGTTGTACTGAATTGCTTATAATTGTGAATTTGTCGTATTTTCTTCTCCATTTCCTTTCAATTTTTACTAATCCCTATTTTTCTCCTCCTTTTTCTTTAATCTTTCCTTTATCTAACTATTCTTTCCTTTAACATGCCAAGGCCCAGTTGGGCTGCGGGTCACCCTATCCATTTTATTGAAAGCGGTGGAAGGGGTACAGCTGAGTCTGTTTCAAGTGAGGGACAGGACATTACAGCACAGGGAAGTGTAGTAGATGTGTCTGATAATACTGCCGACAGGGGTCTGGCTCGACCCCCTGAAAGAGTTTTGGCGGGCGGTGCTGCATCACGCAGAGGCCAGGTGACCAGCTCGTCTGTGTCACGCGCTGGTGGTGTACTTAGTGGTGTGAGTGCTATTGCTTTGGAAGGGCAAACCGAAGGTACAATGTCTTGGAGCATGGGTGTCCTGGTGGAATCACGGAGTAGGGTGATGCAGAGAGCGGTAACATCGAGAGGGCTTACCTCAGGATTGCATGTTCCAGAGTTGCGCCGCTGTCATCCCATGGGCCCGTGGGGGACCGGGGCGGGCAAAGGCATTAGTTTCATAACCGGACTTTCCAGAGTTGAGCAATCTGGAAGGGGCAAAAGTAAACAATTGGTGGTGCAAGGATTGGGAGCACCCAATAGAGGCAGTAACAGGGAGACGGTCAGTTTACGAGGTGCCTATGAAATCACAAAGGGAGTTGGTCAGCGCGCGGGTACATCAGGCCTTGCAAAAGCTGGCGTGCAGCAGAGAACTAAGCCTGTGTTAAATTAAGTATGAGGTGCAGAAGTCTGGCGTATGAGGTAACACAAAGCAGGCTCACGGTTCCCAGGTGGTCATATGCAGACGCAGTGCGCTTAGGGTGCGAAGGTGGTGGCTGGAATTCGTATGAGGTGGAGTCCATATGCACATCAGTGATATCAGCATTGGTCCCTGTTCTTACTACTGGTCATACTGAGGGGAGTGTCTTGAGGGGGCAGAAGCCCTCCATGATTAAGTAGTGTAGTGTAAGTGAGCCAGCGGCCACGGGTTCACATGCTAGGGCATGCGGGGAAAGTGGGGTAATGAGATACTTGTTGAGTTTCTAGTGGATGTTTCCCCTTGCATTTCTCCTGCAGAATCTTTGATTGTCCCGGAACTACAGGAGGATTCAGGGGAGTCGGCGGCTGTGGTCGAATCCGCTCTGGACGATGGCGGTAGGTATCATGGTGAGTTTGATTTTGACCTTGAAGCGTGTCAGGAAGGCGCGGCAGCCAGCTCGGAAAATAAGTCAGTGGTTAAGGAGAAAACTTGCAAGCAAAAAGCTGCAGATAAGCGAAAATGCAGGCACAGGCACAGGAAGGAGAGTGGTTCATCCACATCTTCCTTTGAGTCCTCAGATTCAGTAGATAGTGATTGCAGTGGTTTCTAGAGAAAACACAAAATAAAGCGCAAACACAGCAGTTCTAGTATGTCCTCGGAGGAGGGTCCTGAGGATTCTCTCAAATGTGCTAATACGGCTGTTTTAAGAGGAGTACGGCCCAGAATTAGGGATTATATACGAGAGGGCAGATATGTTAACATGTTTGCATTAACCAGCAAAGCAAAGAAGGCATTAGCTGCGGCCAGAAAGAAATTGGGTATAGGTGAAGAGGCGTATAAATCATATTATAATTGGCAAAAAATTATGCTGGTCTTTGTGGCTTGTTAGTTAGAGACGAGACCTTAAGAGCATTTGAACATAATCAAATATATGTATTTGTTACATGAATTAGCGAGATCAGGGCGCGGGACAGCTTGGAGCATTTATGATGAGGTGGCAGAGCTGTCGTAGATTTTGGTAAAAAAAGATGTTGAGATTTTTGTAGATGTTACACAACCACAGAAGAGTGGTTTTGAAGAGAATTGTGAGAAATGTGGTAGTAACAGTAGTATATGGACAACAGGGAAGAACAGTCAAGGTAGGTGCTATGCTTTTAATAATGGCCAATGTACCCTAGGGTCAAGGTGCCATTTTCAGCATGTTTGTATCCGCTGTGGGGACACACATCCCATTAGAGACTGCACGCGGCCCTCAGGTGGTAGAGGAGGTTTTAACAGACTGCAGAGCAGTGCCCCCGCAGTTGCCAATACTAAGTAGGGCCCCTACTCCTGTGAGATTGGATAAATTGTCTTATTGGTTAGAATATTACCCAAACAGGGAAGATGCTGATTTGTTAAGGTTGGGTTTTTCCAGAGGTTTCCCTTTGCCTATTAAGGTCCAAGTTGGTTCTGGTGTGGTTCGTAATTTGAGCTCAGCTGAGAAGTTTCCAGAAATGTTTAAAGAAAAAGTTGATAAAGAGGTTGCTTTGGGAAGAATGGTAGGGCCTTTTAGTTCTCCGCCAGTTCCGGATTTAATTTTGTCCCCAGTGGGTGTTGTTCCTAAAAAGACCCCGGGAAAGTTTAGATTAATTCAGCATTTACTCTATGATGTCCAAAGGCGTCTTCAGTTAATGATGCCATTCTGGAGTTATTGACCATGGTAGTTTATCAATCTTTTGAAGATGCATTGGCAGAGGATAGGTCATTTGGTAGGGAAGCGTTGATGAGTAAAATTGACATAGAGTCGGATTTTTGTCTTTTGCACATTGATCCGGAATTTTTTCGCCATTTGGGTTTTCGCCTGGCAGATGGTTTCTATGTTAATAGATGTCTTCCTATAGGTTGTTCTATATCTTGTTCGTATTTTGAAAAGTTTAGTAGTTTCTTGCATTGGTGTATTTCAGAATATTCAGGTGAGTCTGGAATTGTTCATTATTTAGATGATTTTTTTGTTCATGGGCCCCTCTGAATCTGATATTTGTGGTAATTTTTTATTGAATGCATTGTCATTGTTTACTGATTTTGGGGTTCCAGTAGCTGATGAAAAGACGGTGGGCCCTGTATTGGTGTTGACTTTCTTGAGTATTGAAATTGATAGGATTGAGGGCTACTGTCGTTTTCCCATTGAAAAAGTAGTAAAGTTGAGGGAAGATATAATGGTGACATTGCTAATGGCTAATGGCAAGGTGACTTTGAAGCAGGCTCAATCATTGTTGGAGTGCTTAATTTCACTTGCAGAGTTATCCCAATGAGTAAGGTCTTTAGCAGGAAGTTGGAAAGAGCGACTGCTGTTGTTAAGAGGCCAGGTAATTTTATACGCTTATCTAAAGAAATTCATAGGGATTTGCATATTTGGAAAGAGTTTTTGTCAGATCTTAAGGTGTTCGCATTTGGCAGTCTGAACCCAGATCCAATGTTGAGTTACAGTTATTCACTGATGCGTCTGGTTCTTTGGGTTTTGGAGCGTACCTGGAGGGCAGGTGGTGTGTGTCCCCCTGGCCTAAAGTATGGTTTGATGAAGACCTTACAGGTAATCTGTTGTTCTTAGAGTTCTTCCCAATAATGTTTTTGTTGGAGTTATGGCATGAGGTATTGGCCAATGTTTCAGTAGTTTTTTGGTGCGATAATTTGGGGGTAGTGCAGGCGATTAACAGACAAAAGCTGCTGGTCTACCTGTTTTGCGTTTGTTGAGTCAGATTGTCCTGTGTTGCCTACAATGGAATATTAATGTTTGCACCAGGCATGTTCCAGGCATTGAAGATGGTGTGGTAGATGCTCTATTACATTTCGAATGGCACAGGTTCAGGGTGCTAGTGCCAGATGCAAAGGTATCCTGGCAGGATATATGCCCAGATTGGAGGTCCTAGCGCTAAGGTCTTTGGTGCCTTCCACCCTTCGGGGGTACAGAACAGCAATGAGAGATTGGGAGAGATATTTCCACATGCATCGAGACCAAGGTATGAGCGATTATACCATGTTGTTGGATTATGTTTGGGAATGTTTTAGCAAAGGCAAGCCAAGAGGTTTTGTATCACGCTTACTGTCTGCTCTATCTTATTTCTTGAGATTGGAAGGCTGGCATGATTTCACTAAATCTTTCTTTTTAGCCAGAGTATTGAAAGGGTGGGCGCGAGCGATGTCCCCTGCACAGGACGCATGAAGACCAATAATCATTTCAATGTTGCGGCACATGGTGTAGTTTTGCAAGAGGTCTGTGCGTCTGATTACGAAGCACTTTTATTTAAATTGTGTTTCATGATGGCCTTTTTTGGGGCTTTTAGAGTCAGTGAATTGGTGGCAGCATCAAAAACAGCGATGTCACCTATGCTTCTTGAGCATGACACTGGAAAAAGGATGCTTATAGTGCAAAGTGCAGCATTCCAAAACTGATCAATTAGGCAAAGGTTGTTGGGTGGCCTTGAAGTGTGTTGAGGATATTGAGAATTGCCCAGTGTCAATGGCAAAGGAATATTTGAGAGCAAGGACCGATATGCCAGGTTACTTAATTCCATTTTAGATGGGTGATGGAACGTTGTATTTTCACAATGGGTTTACCAGTATCGAAATATGGTACCCATTCATTCTGTATAGGTGCGGTGACAACAGCTGCTGCTGAAGGCCTTTCGAGCGGGCAAATTAGAGCTCTTGGTAGGTGGAAGTCTGATGTATTTCGGAAATATATCAGGTTTTGACCTGGGATAACAAAATCAGACTTGAGGTTTCAGCCACTCGCCATATTTGGGGGTCTTGGGGAATTTTTCATCCTGTCAGGTGCCTTAAGCCATGGGGTTCACACCCGCTTGACAGTTGTGTTTTTCACCTCTCGTCAAGTCTGATTCTTAATATTCCCTCTCACCCCCCACCACCACCCACCATTCAAATATGTAATCTTAGAGTCCAAATTAAAACTAGTTTAATGAATAAAAAATAAAATTTTAGAAAGGTCATAATGAAGATAGTTGGGGTTTTTTTTTGTCTTGGCAGTAAGGTTGCTTTTAGGTTATTTCTTTAAATTTTTGTAGTATGCAGATGGTGTGAATATTGGCCCTCATTCCGAGTTGTTCGCTCGCTAGCTGCTTTTAGCAGCATTGCACACGCTAAGCCACCGTCCTCTGGGAGTATATCTTAGCATAGCAGAATTGCGAACGAAAGATTAGCAGAATTGCGAATAGAAAATTCTTAGCAGTTTCTGAGTAGCTCGAGACTTACTCCTACATTGCGATCAGTTCAGTCAGTTTCGTTCCTGGTTTGACGTCACATACACACCCAGCGTTCGGCCAGACACTCCCCCATTTCTCCAGCCACTCCCGCGTTTTTCCCTGAAACGCCTGCGTTTTTCCGCACACTCCCAGAAAACGGTCAGTTTCCGCCCAGAAACACCCACTTCCTGTCAATCACACTCCGATCAGCAGAACGATGAAAAAACTTTGTTACGCCGTAAGTAAAATACCTAACTTTTGTGTAAAATAACTAAGCACATGCGCTATGCGAACCTTGCGCATGCGCAGTAAGCGACTAATCGCAGTATAGCGAAAATCGGCAACAAGCGAACAACTCGGAATGACCCCCATTGTTTTTATATTTTCAAATTGGCGTTTGGATGAGTGTCCGATATGGATTTTGGGGCACTCATATGTCTAAAGTACCATAAAATTCTGAGTAGTATACTGAATGAAGCAGCAAGGATAGATGGAGGTGTTGCTATGGTAACTGCTTGACCTATGGGGTTGCTGAGGAATCAGGTGATGGGAGCGGCTTAGCCCTTATGAGGGGAGGATTGATTAAGTTCTCCCTCTTTTCCTCAGGAAAAATTGACCCACATACCCGCCCTATGGTGAGTCATTATTGATGTCGGCTCTGCGCATTGGGATGGCCTTAAATTGTGGCTATATTGTAAAAAGGGTTGATATGTGCTCTGGAGATGTGAAGGTGGTGGCGTTTGATACATTACGGGGTCGGAGTACCATCGGAACAGATGGGCTTTGGTCTCCGGTGGA
This sequence comes from Pseudophryne corroboree, assembly GCF_028390025.1. Taxonomy (NCBI): domain Eukaryota; kingdom Metazoa; phylum Chordata; class Amphibia; order Anura; family Myobatrachidae; genus Pseudophryne; species Pseudophryne corroboree. The sequence goes on along the minus strand of NC_086446.1, from coordinate 650,633,129 downwards.
GTGGGTAGACACCTGAGCACCTTATGGATTGGAGTTGGGGAATTCCTTGAGTGGAGAGTTGGCCACGGTATCCCCAGTAAAGATTAATCAACACAAGGGGTAGCAAATGGCTCCATATTGCTCCTTGTTATGCGATGGAGGCAGGGCTGAACTTGGGCCCTGGCCTCTTCCTTTGGTTTGAAACTTATAAGTTGTTTGGGTCAGCCACGATAAAAAAGGTTAAAGTTTAGAAAAAATAGGGACTTGAGTTAAATAGGCCATCCCTCCTTGCCACCATACCATTGTATAATAATAAAGCTGTCAAGTTTATTTCTGTTGTCCTTGTCAGTTATTTCTTTAGAGTATGCATTGATCATATGTATGAATGAAGGATAGTCTACGATAGACATTTTAAATGGCACAGGTACCATGTTTTTTTTATAATGCACAAGGGATGTGAATATATGTTTGCTCTAAATAGGGGCTTTTACAACCTTTACTTCAATACAGTGTTCATGAAGAAAGAATATTGTCTATTATAGGGCAGGCATTTTTATATCCAAATTTTAAGTACCCCTACAAGACACACTACTTCAGATTTACAGGATTTATGTCTGTGTGTTAGACGCGGCGGCTCACGCCAGCGCCCGACCGTTGCTAAGCAACGGGGATGCCACAGGCGGACCGCGTTCCCCGTTGCCATGTAATGAAATTAGCACCTGTCAGCGTGTGGTCGTGCAGCAGGGCAGCTGCACGACATTTTCAAATTAGGTTCTCTGCAGCTATTGGTACAGAGACCTGTTATATTCTCCTTCAGTGCCTTACACAGACGCCGGTGATAGCTTCCTGTGAGCTGTTCCTGCTCTGGAGAATTCCCTGTCCGGTGTTCTGTGATCTGGTCTACCTTGTTCCTGTGGTACTGAGTCCAGGTGTCAGAAGCCAATCATTGGAGTCCTTCCAGCCTTCCAGTCGGTAGAAACCTGTGTCTGTCATCTTGAGGTTCCCGTTCACCTACGGTTGTTTTCCCCATTGTTGTGAGAAGCGGCCTTTGCCGCGTCTTGCGGCCTTGGCTGTAGAATTTCTTTTATACTTGTTGCTGGTGCTTTTGCGGAGGTTCTCCACCCCAGCTGTCCTCCCCGGTACACAATGGTGCCGTGTAGGGTGTGGACAGAATTACCTATGTTGTGCCGCACATACGTTTAGTTTTAGTTCAGTAGTAGCCCCTAGCTCTGAGTATTGTTTAGTTAGAGGTCCCCTTGTTCTCGTCCCGTCTCAGTTTACGCCTTGTCTCAAATTAAGACCGGGGGGCACTGGAGTTGGGCAGACCTAATCCGCCCTTCAAACGCGGCTGCCGTGGGCCCAAGAACACATAGTCTCGCAGGCGTAGACTGACCACGCAGATGGAACAACAGAGTTAGGGTCCTAGGGGTTGCTGCTGTACTTTGCTCTTATTACAGCGTCACGTTCCTGTGCTCGGGACTTACCCACTCAGTATCTTACGTTCGGAGCACAGAAAACACAACACTGTGGAAGCGGGTGAGTGAATTACTGAACCAGTAAAATAGATGAACTCACCTGTGCATGATTAAAGAAATCTTGAAAACATGACCTGTTGAGGATACATGGGGATGGGGGTTGAAAACCACAGTTATAAGGAATAATACAACACCCTACCGTAATTTATCACCTATAATAGGAGGCACCATAGATTTATATGTGTAGTATAAAAATGATTGTCCAACAAACCTATATATTCACTTGGTTACAGAACCCATTTAATATGCAAAACATCAGGTGGTAAAACTTGTTGACAGTTCTAATATCGACACTCATAAGGTCGACACGTGAATGTCAATAGGGTGGAACCGTTGACATGCAGCATGTCGGCATGCTTAGTATGTTAATAGTGGCCATGTTGACATTCATTTTGTCTAACCAGGGCCATCTTAACAGCATTGTAGGCCCAGGACAAAGCAATGCACTGGGGCCTCTACCCATCCACTTATAAGAATAAATAAAAAATCATGGCTTAAACTAACTCTGGTCTTGCGCTGCGCTGTCTCTCTACATGCTTCCATAGAGTGAATGGCTGTCAGCACTCTGACTGATGCATAGCTCCAGCCATCCACTATTCAGCATTCTGACAGCCATTCCCTGTCTGGCTGCAGGCTGTGAGGATGGTAGGAAATGCTGCATGGCCGCTCTCATTGTGTATAATTCACAATCAGAATGGTTAGACAGCATTCTCTACCTGCCTCCCAAGAAGCTCCAGGAGCACCTGTCTGGGGGGTAGATGTCCCCCCAACCCAACACACCCCTGCTTGAAGGTCCCTTGAATTGTGGGGCCCTGGTCAGCTGCCCAGTGTGCCTATACCTTACGATTGCCCTGTGTCTACTCGGATGATGTGTTGACGTGATGAACTTAAGCCATCCCTGGTGGTCTAGTACTGTCTTCCCTTCTCCTGGCAGCAGCAGCAGCTCCAGTATCATCTCAAGGGTCCCAGCAGACATATGAGGATTGGTGTTCCAATGACTATTTCTCCTTTATCCCTAAACCTTCTAATCCTTAACCCTCCCCCTAAGGCAGTGGTTCTCAAAGTTTTTCAGTTCAAGGCACTATTAGGGTCTCCATGATTTTTTCGTGGCACCCCTAAGCCAAAATAAATACCAAGCGGTCCATTTTTTAAAGTAGTTGGGTAAAAATAATGTAATTAGTATTTAGGTCAGGACAGAAATACTTGTTAACTTCTTTGCAAAAAATAATACACATAAATAAAAAAAAAAGAATATTTTTTTTTTCTTCAATTACATTTCTTTCAAATAACAATTAACAGCACTCATTAACAGGAAACAACAATTTGTACAAAAATGTTTCTGGTTATTGAAGAATGTTCAAAAACTGAAAACCTATTTATTAATGGGATATGTGTGCCTGTTGTGCACTACACAACTTTTCAAACCTTGGGATCAGCTTGGACATTGACAACCAGCCTGACAAACCAGCCACTGAGGTTTGTTAGGTGCTGCTCAAATACTGATTTAAGTTCATGTGTCAAACAAACATCATCGGATGTAACAAACTGATGCAGCATGGGAAAACAGTGGTTGTAACCATCTTCATTTTTTTTTTTTCCATAAAAGCAATTTTTTTCTCAATGCTGATACCTTCTCTGGGAGTTTAAGAATGTGGGTGTTGCTTCCCTGCAGTGAAAGATTTAATGCATTCAGTTTGTCAAAGAGATCACACAGGTATGCTAACTTGGACAAAAAAATCAGTATACAAGTAGTTATTGGCACAGTCATGTACTTCTTCTACGATATAGGAGTAGCGTTCCTGGCATAATTCAAAGACACAGGAAAGTACATTGTCACTGGAGAGCCATCACGAGCTACAGTAACACAACAAAGATGTGTGCTCAGAACCCATATCCTCACACATTTTTCTAAAAAAACCTTGCCTTCTGTGGCCGTGTTTTTATAAAGTTCACGACTTTAAACACACTTTCCATGACTGCATTCAGTGGAGCACTCAGTTGCTTTGAAGCAAAGGCTTCCCTGTGGATAATGCAGTGCGTCCACAGTGCATCAGCTGCTTTGCTTCATATGAGTGCCTGCAATGCTCCATAACAACCGGACATTGGGGGTAATTCAGACCTGATCGCTTGCTAGCAGTTTTTTGCATTCCTGCGTTCGCATAGTTGCCACCCACTGTGGAGTCTATTTTAGCTGTGCAAGTGTGTGATCGCATGTGCAGCCGAGAGGTACTATAAAACCATGTGCAGTTTCTGAGTTGCCCACTTCACTTCACTTCAGCCTGTCCGGGGCCGGAATTGATGTCAGACACCTACCCTGCAAACGCTTGGACACACATGCGTTGTTTCAACCACTCCCTGAAAACGGTCAGTTGCCACCCACAAACGCCTTTTCCCTGTCAATTTCCTTGCGAGCAGCTGTGCGAATGGATTCTTCATAAAACCCATTGCATAGCAATGATCCGCTTTGTACCCGTGCAATGCATCTAGTTGTAGTGCAAATTCCCTCCCCTTCATTTTTTCAATTAACTGTGCTGTGCGTTTTCACACAGCAGCTGATCAGGTCTGACCTGCGCATGCGCCGGCACCACAATGCGCCGGTGCATGCCAGACAGCCAACGGCCGTCTCAGCCCTGCGATCGCCTCTGCCTGATTGACAGGCAGAGGAGTTCGCTGGGTGGGAGGGAGCAGGCTGGCGTCATTTGGCCACCATTTTAAGGGCGCAGTCTGAGCAACGCAGGCGTGCCCGGACCATGTGGGGGGTGGGCCGCGGTAGCTGCGTGACATCACGCGCAGCCACTGCGACCCTCACAGCAACGAGCTGTTCCCTGCCAGCGCGCAGAAGCTGCACAGGTAGGGTGCTGCTCCTAATGTACAAAAGCATCACCACTGTGCGATGCTTTTGTACTTGTGCGTGGGAAGGCGGCTGGGGGGTTGACATGCGGGGCGGACTAGCCCTGTGCTGGGCATCCTCCCATTTGTCTGTGTGACTGATCATAGATGTGCTAAATTTAGCACATCTACGATCAGGTCTGAATTAGGCCCACAGTACATTACTACTTTGACGTATAAAGCTATGTCTTATCCCTAATAAATAAAGGTAGACATTAATTTATAGACTCACCCAGGGCCTCAAATTTCCCATTCATCATTTGTATACATATGAATGAGTAGACTGGAGCCTGCATGTCTAATTATTACAGACTATAGATATAAATAGAAACGTCAGCAGAGTGCTGTCCAGATAGTGTATCAACAATAAAAGAGAACAGAGCAGGAAATGTGTTTTATTCCTTATTGCAAATACTTCACACTGGTCACTAGTTATGCGTTATCAATTATATGTGTAGTACAAGGTTGTATGGAAACAACTGAGAACAGCTGGCCTAACTGATAAACCATGATTCTAGGTTTCAAGGAGCCAACAGCAGGAAACTACTTTAAAAGTCATCTCAAGTTATCATTTGCTGTTTACATTTATACTGTATATGTTGTTTTTGTTAAAACCTATGGATTCCACTGGCTGCTCTACCTACTAATTCTACCAGACAATGCTGATATTGCTTTAGGGCTTGTACTCACAAACAGTATGTACCGAAAAATGTACGAGAACGCATGAAAATTAATGTGCGTTTTATAAGTTTCTTAGTACTGGAGTGGAGGACTGGTGTAAAGTAAAGTGATGATGATGATGATGATGACACCTAGCTGGTAATGATTGGCTACTAGCATATTGACCCTTCAGCTTATAGTAAGTCATTTATTATTGTCATAGCTATATTATATGAAGTTGCAGCTAGGGGCAAATGCAGGCTTTCTGGAGGTGTGTTTCCAAATGTTTGATTTTAGAGTGACTGTTGCCAGTCTATGAAGGATGTATAATTAGCATGTAACAAGCTGCAGACTGTCCTAAACAAAGTGCAGTTTATGTAACACAGTACATCAGACATTGGGGCAGAGCCAGCCCTAATCAATATGATGCCCTAGGCAAGATTTTGGCTGGTGCCCCCTAGCACCTCCGCTAGTTTTGCCTCTGACCACAGCACCGTCATCCCTCACCCATAGCAGTCCTCATTTTGATGCTTCTACCCCCCGATATTTTTTTCAAATAGGAACACATTCGGCACACAGCCCAAAAATGGGCATGTTCTTGCTGGGAAGGGGCATCGCCACACAATAGTACCCCCAATACCCCCAATTAAAATTACGCCACACAGTAGTGCAACTTTATTCAAATTTATCATGCGAGAGTGTCCCTTATTCACGTTACATCACACAGTAGTACCACTTTACCTTATATACGTTACTCCTTACAGTAGTGCCTCTTATTCACATAATATCACACTAAATTGCTCCTTATTCACATTATACTGTACCACACCATGTTGCTCTTTATTCACATTAAACCACACAGTAGTGCCCTTTCTATACATCACGCCACACAGTAGAGCACCTTTTAAAATTACGCCACACAGTAGTGCAACTTTATTCAAATTTTATCATGCGAGAGTGTCCCTTATTCACGTTACATCACACAGTAGTACCACTTTACCTTATATACGTTACTCCTCACAGTAGTGCCTCTTATTCACATAATATCACACTAAATTGCTCCTTATTCACATTATACTGTACCACACCATGTTGCTCTTTATTCACATTAAACCACACAGTAGTGCCCTTTCTATACATCACGCCACACAGTAGAGCACCTTTTACACAAAATGTCACACATTAGTAATGCATTTATACACATAATACCACACAGTAATGCCCCTTGCACATATGATATTATTATTATTATTATTATTATTAATTATACACACATTATTAATGTACTTATAATTATAATGCACCTTACACATTATGCCAACTTTTATTAATGCTGGTATAAACATAATGTCCCTTAAACATATGCCGCAGATTATTAATGCCATTATAAATAGAATGACACACATAATGGGGGACATTCCGAGTTGATCGCTAGCTGCCGTTGTTCGCAGCGCAGCGATAAGGCTAAAAAATGGCTTTTCTGTGCATGCGTATGTACCGCAATGCGCATGTGTGTCGTACGGGTACAAAGCCATTGTTGTTTTGCACAGGTTCTAGCAAAGTTTTCAGTCGCACTGATGGCCGCAAGAAGATTGACAAATAGGCTGAAGTGATCGCAAGCACTGAGTAGGTTCAGAGCTACTCTGAAACTGCACAAACTGTTTTTGCAGAGCTCGGCTGCACATGCGTTCGTACTTCTGCTAAGCTAAAATACACTCCCCAGTGGGCGGCGGCATAGCGTTTGCACGGCTGCTAACACTAGCTAGCAAGCAATCAATTTGGAATGACCCCCAATGTCCCTTACACATATGCCACACATAATTAATGCCCTTATACACATAAGGACACACATAGTACCCCTTACACATATGCCTCACATTATTAGTGCATTTATACATATGACACACATTATGCCCCTTACACATATGCCGAACACTATTGCACAACCAACCCACTTGTACACAGCACTCACATGGCCACTAACACTGTGACCTCTGCCACTGCTTGGATACATCTCCTCAATACACCATGCAGCAGGAGATGCCTGGCGTGAGTCAGCTGGCAGTTCTGCTAACGTCGGGCATCTTTTTTGCCGATAATGCATCTTATTTGCATTGCTATGTGGCTAGGTTGCACAAGCAGCTTCTGCTGATTAAAATAATATGCGGCATGCCTATATTCTGTGTGCGACTGTGGCTGTATCTGCATCCGAAATGCTACATTACAGTAATTTCCAGGAATACACTAACATAGCATTTTGTATGCAGATATGTGACACTCTGAAATGGACCCCCTGTGATCTGGATGTATATGGATTATATATATAAATGCAGGTACCCTCACTCATTGACTGAGACCCCTAAATAAGCCCTTTTCACTAGCTGGCCCAGTCACACTGAAGGGGTTAAAACCCCTCCTGTACACAGACCTGGTGACGTCAGCAGCACCATGGTCTAAACTTGGCAGGCACTAGAACCTTGGCTGACCTGCAGGACATGTCGGGAGCGAGACGCTGAGGGAGCTGATTGGTCGCTGCAGAGTGGGAAAGGAGGAGGAAGGGTTCACGCCCTGTGAGGAGAGGAAGCCACCGCTGAGGTGACCATGGAGAGGTGTGCTCTGAGGGGATCGTGTGCTGGCAGGCAGGAGACAGCAGAAGCCGCTAATAGAGGAGACCCATCCGAGAGTCCTGAGATGCCGCCCACTGCAGAGACCAGAGCCGGAGGTCCAGCACTGCTGTCCGCTGCTGTGGTGCGCTGAGGTGTTTCCCTAAACAGGATTCAAGATGTCGGAACCAGAGGAACCTCAGACGCCCAAATCAACTACAGTCCAAAGGAGGCTACCCGCTTCACCAGGCCAGTCACCACCAGTTGCATCATCACAGGCTGCACCAATCACGATGCCTTATTATTTTGGGGCCCCTTGGCTCCCTATATACTCAGGAGATTCTAAATCAGTTAGCACAAGTTCCTTCAAAGAATTTAAGGAAAAATTAAGATTTATGTTCAGGCTGTATCCCCTTAACGAGGAACAAAGAACGGAGGTTGTCATTGGACAACTAAAAGGTGCAGCATTACAGGAAGTAAGATCCTGGTCTGACGAGGAGCAAATGACAGCTGATGGCATCATGAATAAGTTGGACGGTATCTTCAACTTACAAACAATTGCAGAGTTAAAGGGACGTTTGTATGCCCGGAAGCAACAACCAAATGAGTGCCTATGAGAGTTCGCACTGGGGACTTAATTCAGACCTGTTCGCTCAAAAGGGTTTTTTTGTGCAGTCCTGTGTTCGCATAGTCGCCATCTACAAGGGGAGTGTATTTTTGCTTTGCACGTGTGCGAATGCATGTGTAGCAGAGCTGTACAAACAGAATTTGTGCAGTCTCTGAGTAGCCCAGGACTTACTCAGCCGCTGCGATCGCTTCAGCCTGATCAGGACCGGAATTGACGTGAGACACCCGCCCTGCAAACGCTTGGACACACCTGCATTTTTCCAACCACTCCCAGAAAATGGTCTGTTGACAACCACAAACAGCTTCTTCCTGTCAATCTCCTCACGAACGCCCATGCGAATGGATTCTTTACACAAACCCATCGCTGAGTGGTGATCCGCTTTGTAACCTTTTGACGCACCTGCGCTTTGCGGTGCATACGCATGCGCAGTTTAGACCTGATTGCAGGCTGTACAAAAACACAGTCTAGCGATCAGGTCTGAAGTAGTCCCTGGGACTACAAGAAGCCATGCGGGCGATACAGGCCAGAGATCCAAAAGAGACGGAGAAAGTGGATGAGACCATGATAAACTTACTTATAGAAGGAGCTTGAGGGGAAACAACAAGAGACCAGTTGCGTATGTGGAGGCGTCAAAACCCTGTTTGTACCTTTTCAGAGTTCCTTAAGGCTATGATGGACATTTTAGGCCTTAATCAAAATACCAATATCGAGTATGGCACTGTGTCAAGGTTACTCGAGAGTGGAGTGCATGGAGACTCACAATTGAAGGGGTCATTCAGAGTTGATCGCTCGCTTGCAGTTTTTAGCAGTCGTGGTTACGCTAAGCCGCCGCCCTCTGGGAGGGGATTTTAGCTTAGCAGAAGTGCGAACGAAAGGATTGCAGAGCGGCTAAAAAAAAATTGTGCAGTTTTAGAGTAGCTCCAGACCTACTCAGTGCTTGCAATCACTTCAGACCATTCAGTTCTGGATTTGACGTCACAAACACGCCCTGCGTTCGCCCTGCCATGCTTGCATTTTTTCAAGCACTCCCTGAAAACGGTCAGTTGACACCAAGAAATGCCCCTTTCCTGTCAATCACTCTGCGGCTGCCATTGCAACTGAAAAGCTACGCTAGACCTTGTGTAAAAATACATCACCTGTTGTGAAAGCACGTTGCGCGTGCGCACTGCGCCACATACGCATGCTCAGAAGTGCCGCTTTTTCACTTAATCGCTGCGCTGTGAACATTTTTAACTAGCGATCAACTCGGAATGACCCCCTGAGTCCGATAGCTGAACCATTTGTCTCCAGAGGAACCGTCTGTGATGACACAGCCTGAACCTCGTGTCTCACAGTGGTTAATGCCATATGGTTGCTTTTCTAGCCCTGGTCCTACCCATGGACTCCACTAATTGCCGATATGTATTTAGCTATATGCTAGGCAATATTGTATTGCATTGTGTTATTATTATATTGTACAGTTATATGTTATCTGTTATATTTGGAATATGTAGTTTATTTGGTTATACTGTGTCAATGTGTGTAATTGTAACAGGAATAAGTCTATGCCAGAGTGTTATTTAACATACTTAAAACAATTCCTTGTAATCTAAGTCCCCTAGCTGTACAATCAGATGTGATTAGTTGGAGTATGTTAAGTTGTAAACTGTAAATTGTAAACAGGTTATGTCATACTTGCACAAAGTGGATTTTCGCAGTACGGCCTACACATGCGATCGCACACTTGCACGGCGAATTTACAATCCCCCTGGAGGTGGCAAATATCTGATCACCGGATAGCAAAATTAGCAGCCCAGCGATCAGATCTGAATTACCCCCATATGCAGGCCCCATGATCACGGTAAGCCACTTACCAGATTCTCTCTCTGGTGTGATGATTGAGCCTTCAGATTCTCAGGCACACACAGCAGACAAGAGAAATCTGCTGCCACTGGTGATGTGCAGGAGTTCCATTCCACCCTTTATACTACATGTAGTAGCTGCTAGCCAGATTGTGGGGAGGGGGGGTTTCTGGACAACTGGTAACCCCCCCCCCCCACTCTGCTTCTACCTATGGTGGTCATCTATTTCAGTTACTTATGATTAATTATCAACTAGTAAATCATTTAAAATAGATTTTGGTGCCCTAGGCAACATTATGTCTGGTACCACCACCCCCACACTCCCCCAATGTGGGAGCTTCTGCTAACGCGCATTAAAAAGTGGCATGGTGCCTCACAGGAAAGGTGTGGTCTCGTGGAAGGGCATTAGGAGGATAAGCATATAGTAGTGGAGTTAGGGGGTAAGGATACAGTATAGAGTATGGGTTTAGGGGTAGTAGGAGTAGTGGGTGCAGGGCTAGTGGGGTAAGGACACAGTAGTGGGATGTAAGGCTTCATAGGAAGGGTTGTAGCAGCATAGTGCTGTGACAATAGTATGTGGATGCAATTCTGCGCGGGGGTTACAGGAAAGGGCAGAATATTGGGGTGCCAGGGAGAGGGGAAAACTGTTTGGCATTATTGGCTGATAATGCAGACAGGACAGATAACCGGAGTGCAGAGTACAGTGCAGGGGGCATATAGTACAGAGAGGTGTGTATGCACAGAGAAATAGAGATAAAGAGGAACAGAAAGTGACAGACAGCATTCAGAGAACAGGAATAATAGGAGACAAAGAGAAAAGATAGCTGGAAGCAAAGAGCTATACAGAGAACAGATTGCAGAAAGAAGAGGTCACAAACGGAGAGCTGCAGCACGGTTAAAGAGATGCAAGGGCAGTTTGACATAGTGGCTGTGTGCTAAATCCACCCCACTAATCAACCCTGCGGGGTCCTGAGAATCAGTGCTATGGGCTGCTGCTACCCTCTAGGGGGATGCAGTTAAAATGTCGGCTGTCAGGATCCCGGCATTCAGTATACTGACGCCAAAATCCCAAAAGCCGACAATGCTTACAGCCAAAATCCTGGCGCAGCAGGGCTCTGTCCACGACACCTATAGAGTGGGAATAGATCTTGTGGTGAGCGCAGTGTGCCAATGAGCCCGCAAGGGGACTCTTAGCGCTTGCCCCGTTACCGGCATTCTGATGGCCAGGATGCCACTGTCGGGATATTGACAGCCGGTATTCCGTCCGCCAGGATTATGTATCACACCCACTGGGGGTGCTTTCCCAAGGTATCCTCTCCCAAACCAGATTTACTACCTGCTCTCTCAATTCCCAGTACCTGGCTGAAGTGATCTGGCTTAGAGTCCACTGATCAGGAGGAGGAGGATTAGAGTGCTTTGGGCTGACACCTGTTGAAGCTTTGCTGTGGCTGTCCAGATATTCTCTGTCGGACCACTCTTCCTGTGACAGGTACCGGTGGGCTGACTGCAAGTGCATCACACAAATATTCACACACTTATACACATACAGTACATACAGTTACATACATATACACATACACTACATACATTTATATAGTCACACATACAGTTGCACACACACACACACACACACACACACACACATATATATATCGTACATATGCACCGTCAATCACATACAGTACAAACAGCAACACACATACAGCCACACAATTACACATATATATTAGTGATGAGCGGGTTCGGTTTCTCGGAAACCGAACCCCCCCGAACTTCACCCTTTTTACATGGGTCCGAGGCATACTCAGATTCTCCCGTATGGCTCGTTTAACCCGAGCGCGCCCGAACGTCATCATCCCGCTGTCGGATTCTCGCGAGATTCGGATTCTATATAAACAGCTGCGCGTCGCCGCCATTTTCAGTCGTGCATTGGAAATGTTAGTGAGAGGACGTGGCTGGCGTCCTCTCCGTGTATTGTTGATGCAAATATTTGTGCTTGCTTTACTTATTGCTTAATTGTGGGGACTGGGGAGCAGCTGTATATTAATATAGGAGGAGTACAGTGCAGAGTTTTGCTGATCAGTGACCACCAGTTTTATCCGTTCTCTGCATGAAAAAAACGCTCCTTATCTGTGCTCAGTGTGCTGCATATATCTGTGCTCACACTGCTTAATTGTGGGGACTGGGGAGCAGCTGTATTATATAGCAGGAGTACAGTGCAGAGTTTTGCTGACAGTGACCACCAGTATAGGTTGTCTGCCTGAAAAACACTCCATATCTGTGCTCAGTGTGCTGCTTTATTGTGGGGACTGGGGACCACCAGTATAATATTATATAGCAGGAGTACAGTGCAGAGTTTTGCTGACCAGTGACCACCAGTATACGTTGTCTGCCTGAAAAACACTCCATATCTGTGCTGCATTGCAGACAGTATATAGTAGGAGTACAGTGCATAATTTTGCTGACCACCAGTATATAATATATAGGAGTACGGTACAGAAGGCCACTGCTGTACCTACCTCTGTGTCGTCAAGTATACTATCCATCCATACCTGTGGTGCATTTCAGTTTTGCACAGTTTGCTGACACCAGTATATAATATATAGCATTACGGTACAGTAGGCCACTGCTGTACCTACCTCTGTGTCGTCAAGTATACTATCCATCCATACCTGTGGTGCATTTCAGTTTTGCACAGTTTGCTGACCACCAGTATATAATATATAGCATTACGGTACAGTAGGCCACTGCTGTACCTACCTCTGTGTCGTCAAGTATACTATCCATCTAGATTCTATACCTGTGGTGCATTTCAATTGTGCAGTTTGCTGACACAGTGACCACCAGTATATATAGCAGTACGGTACGGAAGGCCACTGCTGTACCTACCTCTGTGTCGTCAAGTATACTATCCATCTACATTCTATACCTGTGGTGCATTTTAGTTTTGCAGTTTGCTAACACAGTGACCACCAGTATATATAGCAGTACGGTACGGAAGGCCACTGCTGTACCTACCTCTGTGTCGTCAAGTATACTATCCATCTAGATTCTATACCTGTGGTGCATTTTAGTTTTGCAGTTTGCTGACAGTGACCACCAGTATATATAGCAGTACGGTACGGTAGGCCACTGCTGTACCTACTTCTGTGTCGTCAAGTATACTATCCATCTAGAGTCTATACCTGTGGTGCATTTCAGTTGTGCAGTTTGCTGACACAGTGACCACCAGTATATATAGCAGTACGGTACGGAAGGCCACTGCTGTACCTACCTCTGTGTCGTCAAGTATACTATCCATCTACATTCTATACCTGTGGTGCATTTTAGTTGTGCGCAGTATATATAGTAGTAGGCCATTGCTATTGATACTGGCATATAATTCCACACATTAAAAAATGGAGAACAAAAATGTGGAGGTTAAAATAGGGAAAGATCAAGATCCACTTCCACCTCGTGCTGAAGCTGCTGCCACTAGTCATGGCCAAGATGATGAAATGCCATCAACGTCGTCTGCCAAGGCCGATGCCCAATGTCATAGTAGAGAGCATGTAAAATCCCAAAAATAAAAGTTCAGTAAAATGACCCAAAAATCAAAATTGAAAGCGTCTGATGAGAAGCGTAAACTTGCCAATATGCCATTTACGACACGGAGTGGCAAGGAACGGCTGAGGCCCTGGCCTATGTTCATGGCTAGTGGTTCAGATTCACATGAGGATGGAAGCACTCATCCTCTCGCTAGAAAAATGAATAGACTTAAGCTGGCAAAAGCACAGCAAAGAACTGTGCGTTCTTCTAAATCACAAATCCCCAAGGAGAGTCCAATTGTGTCGGTTGCGATGCCTGACCTTCCCAACACTGGACGGGAAGAGCTTGCGCCTTCCACCATTTGCACGCCCCCTGCAAGTGCTGGAAGGAGCACCCGTAGTCCAGTTCCTGATAGTCAAATTGAAGATGTCACTGTTGAAGTACACCAGCATGAGGATGTGGGTGTTGCTGGCGCTGGGGAGGAAATTGACAAGGAGGATTCTGATGGTGAGTTGGTTTGTTTAAGTCAGGCACCCGGGGAGACACCTGTTGTCCGTGGGATGAATATGGCCATTGACATGCCTGGTCGAAATACAAAAAAAATCAGCTCTTCGGTGTGGAATTATTTCAACACAAATGCGGACAACAGGTGTCAAGCCGTGTGTTGCCTTTGTCAAGCTGTAATAAGTAGGGGTAAGGACGTTAACCACCTCGGAACATCCTCCCTTATACGTCACCTGCAGCGCATTCATCATAAGTCAGTGACAAGTTCAAAAACTTTGGATGACAGTGGAAGCAGTCCACTGACCACTAAATCCCTTCCTCTTGTAACCAAGCTCCTGCCAACCACACCACCAACTCCCTCAGTGTCAATTTCCTCCTTACCCAGGAAAGCCAATAGTCCTGCAGGCCATGTCACTGGCAAGTCTGACGAGTCCCCTCCTGCCTGGGATTCCTCCGATGCATCCTTGAGTGTAACGCCTACTGCTGCTTGCGCTGCTGTTGTTGCTGCTGGGAGTCGATCGTCATCCCAGAGAGGAAGTCGGAAGACCACTTGTACTACTTCCAGTAAGCAATTGACTGTCCAACAGTCCTTTGCGAGGAAGATGAAATATCACAGCAGTCATCCTGCTGCAAAGCGGATAACTCAGGCCTTGGCAGCCTGGGCGGTGAGAAACGTGGTTCCGGTATCCACCGTTAATTCAGAGGCAACTAGAGACTTGATTGAGGTACTGTGTCCCCGGTACCAAATACCATCTAGGTTCCATTTCTCTAGGCAGGCGATACCGAAAATGTACACAGACCTCAGAAAAAGAGTCACCAGTTTCCTAAAAAATGCAGTTGTACCCAATGTCCACTTAACCACGGACATGTGGACAAGTGGAGCAGGGCAGACTCAGGACTACATGACTGTGACAGCCCACTGGGTAGATGTATTGCCTCCCGCAGCAAGAACAGCAGCGGCGGCACCAGTAGCAGCATCTCGCAAACGCCAACTCGTTCCTAGCAGGCTACGCTTTGTATCACCGCTTTCCAGAAGAGGCACACAGCTGACAACCTCTTACGGAAACTGAGGAAGATCATCGCAGAATGGCTTACCCCAATTGGACTCTCCTGGGGATTTGTGACATCGGACAACGGCAGCAATATTGTGCATGCATTACATCTGGGCAAATTCCAGCACGTCCCATGTTTTGCACATACATTGAATTTGGTGGTGCAGAATTATTTAAAAAACGACAGGGGCGTGCAAGAGATGCTGTCGGTGGCCCGAAGAATTGCGGGCCACTTTCGGCATTCAGCTCCCGCGTGCCGAAGACTGGAGCACCACCAAACATTCCTGAACCTGCCCTGCCATCATCTGAAGCAAGAGGTGGTAACGAGGTGGAATTCAACCCTCTATATGCTTCAGAGGATGGAGGAGCAGCAAAAGGCCATTCAAGCCTATATATCTGCCCACGATATAGGCAAAGGAGGGGGAACGCACCTGACTCAAGCACAGTGGAGAATGATTTCAACGTTGTGCAAGGTTCTGCAACCCTTTGAACTTGCCACACGTGAAGTCAGTTCAGACACTGCCAGCCTGAGTCAGGTCATTCCCCTCATCAGGCTTTTGCAGAAGAAGCTGGAGACATTGAAGGAGGAGCTAAAACAGAGCGATTCTGCTAGGCATGTGGGACTTGTGGATGGTGCCCTTAATTCGCTTAACAAGGATTCACGGTTGGTCAATCTGTTGAAATCAGAGCACTACATTTTGGCCACCGTGCTCGATCCTAGATTTAAAACCTACGTTGTATCTCTCTTTCCGGCAGACACAAGTCTGCAGAGGTTCAAAGACCTGCTTGTGAGAAAATTGTCAAGTCAAGCGGAACGTGACCCGTCAACATCTCCTCCTTCACATTCTCCCGCAACTGGGGGTGCGAGAAAAAGGCTAAGAATTCCGAGCGCACCCGCTGGCGGTGATGCAGGGCAGTCTGGAGCGAGTGCTGACATCTGGTCCGGACTGAAGGACCTGCCAACGATTACTGACATGTCGTCTACTGTCACTGCATATGATTCTCTCACCATTGAAAGAATGGTGGAGGATTATATGAGTGACCGCATCCAAGTAGGCACGTCAGACAGTCCGTACGTATACTGGCAGGAAAAAGAGGCAATTTGGAGGCCCTTGCACAAACTGGCTTTATTCTACCTAAGTTGCCCTCCCTCCAGTGTGTACTCCGAAAGAGTGTTTAGTGCAGCCGCTCACCTTGTCAGCAATCGGCGTACGAGGTTACTTCCAGAAAATGTGGAGAAGATGATGTTCATCAAAATGAATTATAATCAATTCCTCCAGAAAGCAATTGCCTCCAGAAAGTACACAGGGACCTGAGATGGTGGATTCCAGTGGGGACGAATTAATAATCTGTGAGGAGGGGGATGTACACAGTGAAAGGGGTGAGGAATCGGAGGATGATGATGAGGTGGACATCTTGCCACTGTAGAGCCAGTTTGTGCAAGGAGAGATAGATTGCTTCTTTTTTTGGTGGGGGCCCAAACCAACCAGTCATTTCAGTCACAGTCGTGTGGCAGACCCTGTCGCTGAAATGATGGGTTCGTTAAAGTGTGCATGTCCTGTTTATACAACATAAGGGTGGGTGGGAGGGCCCAAGGACAATTCCATCTTGCACCTCTTTTTTCTTTCATTTTTCTTTGCATCATGTGCTGTTTGGGGACAATTTTTTTTTAAGTGCCATCCTGCCTGACAATGCAGTGCCACTCCTAGATGGGCCAGGTGTTTGTGTCGGCCACTTGTGTCGCTTAGCTTAGTCACACAGCGACCTTGGTGCGCCTCTTTTTTCTTTGCATCATGTGCTGTTTGGGGACAATTTTTTTAATCTGCCATCATGTCTGACACTGCAGTGCCACTCCTAGATGGGCCAGGTGTTTGTGTCGACCACTTGGATCGCTTAGCTTAGTCACACAGCTACCTCATTGCGCCTCTTTTTTTCTTTGCATCATATGCTGTTTGGGGACAATTATTTTAATCTGCCATCCTGTCTGACACTGCAGTGCCACTCCTAGATGGGCCAGGTGTTTGTGTTGGCCACTTGGGTCGCTTAGCTTAGTCACACAGCGACCTTGGTGCGCCTCTTTTTTTCTTTGCATCATGTGCTGTTTGGGGACAATTTTTTTGAAGTGCCATCCTGCCTGACACTGCAGTGCCACTCCTAGATGGGCCAGGTGTTTGTGTCGGCCACTTGTGTCGCTTAGCTTAGCCATCCAGTGACCTCGGTGCAAATTTTAGGACTAAAAATAATGGTGTGAGGTGTTCAGAATAGACTGAAAATGAGTGTAAATCATGGTTATTGAGGTTAATAATACTATGGGATCAAAATGACCCCCAAATTCTATGATTTAAGCTGTTTTTTAGGGTTTTTTGTAAAAAAAAACCGAATCCAAAACAGACCCGAATCCGACAAAAAATTTTCAGGGAGGTTTTGCCAAAACGCGTCCGAATCCAAAACACGGCCGCGGAACCGAATCCAAAACCAAAACACAAAACCCGAAAAATGTCCGGTGCACATCACTAATATATGTAATATGATCACATACATTACACTATACACATACATGCAGTCACACACTTATACACATATATGCATACAGCCAAACACAGTAACACACAGCCACACACATATATATATATATATATATACACAGTCACACACTTATACATACAGCCACATGCTTACACACATATACACACACAGCCACACCCTTATATACACAGTCAGGGCCGGCTCTACCATTACACAGCTTTAGGTGGCTGCCTAGGGGACCTGGCTCCTGGAGGGTGCCACTAAATTCACCTAGAAAAAAACTGAAGGATGACTCTGTGTGCGGCCTTCTCCTTACACTGCACTGGCTGCTTCTGCGGGTCTAATCAGGTGCAGCCGTCGCTTTCAGAGGGTGTACCACAGAGTGCCTCAGCGCTTCCTCCATGCTAACAAATGTAACATCATGAAGGCATAGGAGGTGGATGTATCTATGGCTCGCCAAGGGGCGCCCCCACAGCCACTCCTCATAGTCCTGATGCAGGCCCCTGGATCCCGACTCTCCAGCAGCAAGCAGCACCTGGATACATGTCTGCACCTGCAGTGTCGCTGTAATGCTGCTGCCACCTGTAAGATGGGCCATACCAATTATGAGGGAAAACAAGGAAACAACTATTAGGTAAGTAACCCTTGGGGGTTTCTGCAGGACCATAGACAGAACAAATCTTACAGCCTGGTGGGTGGTTTGCACTTGTAAACATCATAATAGGGAAACACAGGCACTGGGGTACAATACATACTTGCCTACTCTCCTGGAATGGCCGAGAGGTTCCCAAAAATCGGATGACCCTCCCAGCCCCCCGGAAGAGCGGGCAAGTCTACCGATTTCTGGGGTACCCCCTGCCTGGCCACACACTTAGCGAGTAAAGTGGGCGGTCTGGGCAGTCGATGACGCAATTCTTGTTGAATCGCGTCATCATAGACCCCTGCAGTATAGCGGCATTACACCGTGGGGGCGACGCGATACACCAGCCATGCCCACGCCCCACCTCCGCCTCACCCCCCGTTCTGCCTCTGGTCCGCCCCCTCTGCTCGTCACATCACTGCCCCGCCCCCTGCTGAGCCGACCTGACTGCTCTCTCTAGGAGAGAGCAGCCATAAAGTCGGTAAGTATTGTACAATACAGTACATATGAAGGAAAGGGGATCAGTAATTAACTTACAGATGGGGGGGATGGAACACAATAAGGAGCATACAAATATATGTATATAATACTGTATGTATGTATACTCATACAATTAAATATCCCAACAGACCCCATACACAGATGCAGTGTATACAGGATAGATAGATAGATAGATAGATAGATAGATAGATAGATAGATAGATAGATAGATAGATAGATAGATAGATAGATAGTTATCCCAGCATGCAGCAAAATAAATGTAAATTAGCCTCATTGTCCTATACAATTGCCAACATGCCAGCTAGCATGCATACATAGGCAGAAAGAATGGTGATCACTCAAGGATTTGAAAGTAAAAGTACTGAATATTGGCCCTCATTCCGAGATGTTCGCTCGCAAGGCGATTTTAGCAGTATTGCACACGCTAAGCCGCCGCCTACTGGGAGTGAATCTTAGCTTCTTAAAATTGCGAACGAAAGATTCGCAATATTGCGATTACACATCTCGTAGCAGTTTCAGAGTAGCTTCAGACTTACTCGGCATCTGCGATCAGTTCAGTGCTTATCGTTCCTGGTTTGACGTCACAAACACACCCAGCGTTCGCCCAGACACTCCTCCGTTTCTCCAGCCACTCCCGCGTTTTTTCCGGAAACGGTAGCGTTTTTTCCCACACGCCCATAAAACGGCCTGTTTCCGCCCAGTAACACCCATTTCCTGTCAATCACACTACTATCGCCTGAGCGAAGAAAAAGCCGTGAGTAAAAATCCAAACTTCATAGCAAATTTACTTGACGCAGTCGCAGTGCGGACATTGCGCATGCGCACTAAGCGGAAAAACGCTGCGATGCGAAGAAATTTTCCGAACGAACGACTCGGAATGACCTCCATTGTGAACAAAGGGGGTAATTCCAAGTTGATCGCAGCAGGAATTTTGTTAGCAGTTGGGCAAAACCATGTGCACTGCAGGGGAGGCAGATTTAATGGGTGTAGTATGGTATGCCGGCGCTCGGGCTCCCGGCGACCAGCATACCGGCGCCGGGAGCCTGACCGCCGGCATACCGACAGCGTGGCGAGCGCAAAGGAGCCCCTTGCGGGCTTGCTGTGCACGCCACGCTACAGGCACGGTGGCGCTCTACGCGCGCCACGCTATTTTATTCTCCCTCCAGGGGGGTCGTGGACCCCCACGAGGAAGAATAGTTGTCGGTATGCCGGGTGTCGGGATTCCGGCGCAGGTATACTGTGCGCCGGGATCCCGATATTCGGCATACAGAAGACCACCCAGATTTAATATGTGCAGAGAGAGTTAGATTTGGGTGTGGTGTGTTCAATCTGCAATCTAATTTGCAGTGTAAAAATAAAGCAGCCAGTATTTACCCTGCACAGAAACAAAATAACCCACCCAAATCTAACTCTTTCTGCACATGTTATATCTGCCTCCCCTGCAGTGCACATGGTTTTGCCCAACTGCTAATAAAGTTCCTGCTGCGATCAACTCAGAATTACCCCCAAAGTCACGAAAATATAATTTTCCTCTTTAAAAGTTCATGAGTGCTGTTTCTTCTTACTGTATATGTATAATAATGCAATATACCCTAGTCCTCATATTGGCCACCTGCATGTCCCCTCTGAAAGGTGGGGGTGTTTGCAGATTAGGGGGTGCTAGGCTGGAGATTTGCCTAGGGTGCATAGAGACCTTGCACCGGCCCTGTACACAGTCACACACTTATACACATATATACACAGTCACACACTTGTACACATATATACACACACAGCCACACACTTGTACATATACAGCCACACACATATACACACAGGCACACATATAAATACAGCACATATATAAACACAGCCACAGACATGCACATAGCAGCACACTTTAACACATATACACTTATAGATGGTGCCCTTCTTATCTTTACAGGTCACATAGCAGCAGACTGTAGTGCATACAGGCAGCTCTGATCCTCCCTTCAGTTCCCCACATGGCACAGCAGGCAGTGACAGCACAGTGTACACAGACCCGTGTAGCCCCGCCCCTCTACTCGGACTCCTCTCTCTTCAGTTTCACTTTCAACAGCTCATACGCTGCAGCGATCAGTGTCTTCACTGTACGTAGTACAGTATGTTCAATGTGCCCAGATGCCCCTTGGCTTTGCAAATGCCCTAGGCCAGGCATGTCCAAACTGCGGCCCTCCAGCTGTTGAGAAACTATACATCCCAGCATGCCCTGACACAGCTTTAGCATTCTCTGACAGAAAAACTGTGTCAAGGCATGCTGGGATATGTAGTTTCACAACAGCTGAAGGGCCGCAGTTTGGACATGCCTGCCCTAGGCATTTGCCTATGTTGCCCAGTGTTGGAATGGGGCATGGAGGATCCACCGGGGGGAATGCGCTCAAATAAAGGCCCATGCTTAGGGGTGTGGCCAGCTGCCACAGCGGCTTGGCTAACATAGTATGGGCCCCAGGATAAAGCTATATAGTAAATACTGCTACTGCATGCATGATAATGTACCAGATTAATTACTGCAATGCACTGTAGATAATAAGTATAATGTACAATTCAAGTGCACAGTCGGGACCTGATCCATAGAGGAGGAGGTGGGCCCCCAGGCAGTGGGGCCCACCGGTGGTTTCCCCTGTAACCCTGTGGGCCAGTCCAACCCTGATGTTGCCTATAGGTAAGGCCGGCTCTGTGTTCAAGCAAGGGTATAGCATTCAATTGAAGGATGTTTGTAGCTAAATAGTTTTATGCTCGTGAGATATGAATTCATAGATGGATGTATTCTGTGACCTATTGCTCATCCCAGTTAGAAACACATCCTGTTATACTTCTTTTAACAAGTAGCATGAAAATACATTTAAAATAATTGTGCTTGGCATAATATGACACATAGGATGTCCTTTAATTCCTGTTTCATGAGGGACAGTGGGATTATAGTTCTGTTCTATATACATTGCATTGGCATTAACATGCTAGTGGTACCTTCAATTGGAGTTTCACGCAGTATTGTCCACGCAAGAGACTGTTTTCTCATGGAACTGTAAAATTATGTCTAAAATTATATATAAGTAATCAATATGTTGTTTTTTTTTAAAAACAAGTGAAATTAATTATTGTGTATTCTCGAAAGCTATTCCTAGCATTTGACCATTTTAATAATAGATGTGTAATATTATATAGTACGGTACTAGTATTGTAGATCTGTTATTTGCCAGGATATTTTTAATGACTTCCCCCATATGTGCTGTAACTAGGGGTGTGCGGGACAGTCTGCCCCTCTTTCTTATGCTCATGTCTATTTTCCTCCCCCATTTCTCTCTCTCTTTCACATCTCTGTCCCCAAGCCTTCATCTTTCTCTCATCTCTGCCACCATTTAAATCTAACTATCTCTCATCTCTGTCCTCCATCCTGTTTTATCTGTCTCTCCCATCTCAGTCCTTCTTGTATGTCTCTCTCTGTTTATTATCTCTGTCCTACTCATCTCTATACCTCTCCCACTCATTTCTCTCTCTCTCTCTCTCTCTCTCTCTCTCTCTCCTTCCTGTCTCTCTGTCCCTCTCATCTCTGCATCCTCCCGCCTGTCTCTTCTTCTCATTTCTGTTCACCACCATCTGTCTTTCTCTCATTTCTGCACCCCAATGTTTCTCTCTCTCTCTCTCTCTCTCTCTCTCTCTTTCATCTCTTTTACCCTGCCCATCTCTTTTTCCAACTCTGTCCCCATCTCCCATCTCTCTCTCATCTGCCACACCTACTTACATCTCTCTCACTCATCTCTGCCTAATCATCACGAGAAGGTATGATGTTATTCATATCTCTTTGAAATAAAATCCAATCCAATGATTTCCATCTTTCAATGGTGACCATTATTTCAAGAATCATTTTTTTTTCCATGAAATATACACTATTTTGCAGTTTCTCTGTATGGCTGGGACAAAGAACTAGCATATAGTGCATTACATTTCTAGCATTTTTTTAAACACTTTTTAAGTACCCGCTGAATAACAGCTGCATCTTTTTTGCATGACTGTTCCTCTACATTAACACCAGGGATTAAAGTGGGCCAGGATTGCTTTCAGTTGTAATTAGAGGCGGTGGTGCGTAGTCCATTTCCACCCTCCCACATTCCCCAGCCACAGCATTTAGGCCTGATTATGAAGGAGGCTCAACTTTGATTCTCTCTGTCTGCCACACCTTCACCTGCCTGCCCACCTTGCCTGGCTAAGTACAGGCAGCTGCGAAGGACTCCACTTCCCCCGTCAGCAGGATCCCCGCTTTTACAGCACGCAAAACTCCTATTGGACACTATCTTGGTTTTCACTATTATATCCACTTTGGACACCGCAGTGCTACAGTGAGGACATCCCACTCCCAGAATAACAGGCTGTGGACAGCAATTTTCCTCCAGCAGTCACTATTGGTAACGTTACCTATAAAACTACAAGCGCTTTATAAGACTATTACTACTTTTTCCAAGAACTGTCCATATTTACTGGAACAAATGAAAGCAAGTGGTCCTGCACAATTGTACGGGGTTTAAAGGAGTCCTAGGCATATACATATGTATGTTTTATATCAATTTCAAGTTTTATATGTTTGAATAAATTTTCTTAACCTTTTATTACAATCTAATTGTCTATCATTCAGCGCTGCTACACATATATATTTTATATATATTATGTGATCTTTTTTCCTGTTAACAATATATAAGAATTGACTACACTTTAATAGTAGCTGCTATTGGAAATTCAACCCACAAAAGCGCCGAAGTCTCTTTCCTATTGGTAAGTAAAGCCAGCAGGTTTTAGGAGGGTTAGGGTTCCGGTTAGACCTCATGGCGAAATGTGCCGGGAAGAACTTTGACCTTTGGAGCCTGTTCTTGGCCTTCCACTGGATGTATTTGGATAAAAAACTTCACAGAGTCATAACATTGGATCCCTGAATACATACTATGGTGTTAGGGTCAGTCAAACCTCACTGCAGAATGCGCCGGGAAGAAATTTGACCAAAGAATAAGAATCAGCTTTATTGGCCAGGTGTACTCACATACACTAGGAATTATTTGTGGTACAATGCATCGCCAAGCAGCAACATGTAGAGGGAATACATAGCATAAGAAGGGGGAAAAACGTAGCATACATTACAAACACTACATGTATGAGTTCATACTGCACATTGCAACTGTACAATAGACTCGACATATTAGACATATTATACATGTAAGACTCAAAACGAAGGCTGCTTGGCAGAGCAGCACCGAGGCAGCCATCCGCGGCACCAACTAGAACTCAAACAATGCACATAATATAGAAGATTTAAGTATTACATCAAAAGATAAACCACACAGACAAAAAAAAAAAACCTTGAACACACAGAAAGAATAATGCATGATTGATGTAGGCATTATGGGTAATAACCTTCAGGGATTGTGTATTCCACCCTCACAAGGTACCAGGTGCGGCAGCCATCTTAGGTGCACTGCGTAGGATTACCCAGGGTGGAATAGTCCACCCCTAGAAGAGAACACAAAATGGGGAGATTGCAGAGTCCTTAAGTTCAGAGTAGGGTTCCAACAAAACCATCAGGTTCATGTATTTTTCATCCCATCTACAAGCGCACCAGATAAGGCAGCCATGTTGGGTGCACTACGAAGGTTACACAGTGGGAGATAAGCCATACAAGGGCTAAATGTATGTATGGGTAAACTGACACGTG
This sequence comes from Pseudophryne corroboree, assembly GCF_028390025.1. Classification (NCBI taxonomy): domain Eukaryota; kingdom Metazoa; phylum Chordata; class Amphibia; order Anura; family Myobatrachidae; genus Pseudophryne; species Pseudophryne corroboree. The sequence goes on along the minus strand of NC_086446.1, from coordinate 650,608,524 downwards.
TGTAGGATTATGCTATACCCTGCATGGAAAGATCCAAATTAAGCACACCCTGCCCATGGAGGAACCATCCGAGGCAGCCATGTGGGGCGCACTGCGTAGTTTACTGCTGGCAGGGTGTGCAACCAATGGAGGTACTGTTGAAGTCCAAAATCAACATTCACAGTACACATTACAGAAATGTGGAAGTACCCTGTAAGAAGAAAGAGAAGAGAAAGACACAGTTGCAGGAAAACTGTACTAACATTATTTTGTGAAAATGATAAATGTCCTGGTCTCATGAGAGCAGTGCGGGTGGGTGTGAGAATGTGGGGTGCACACTAATGTTCAATAGAGATGTGCACTTGAAATTTTTCGGGTTTTGTGTTTTGGTTTTGGGTTCGGTTCCGCGGCCGTGTTTTGGGTTCGACCGCGTTTTGGCAAAACCTCACCGAATTTTTTTTGTCGGATTCGGGTGTGTTTTGGATTCGGGTGTTTTTTTTCAAAAAACACTAAAAAACAGCTTAAATCATAGAATGTGGGGGTCATTTTGATCCCAAAGTATTATTAACCTCAAAAACCATAATTTCCACTCATTTTCAGTCTATTCTGAATACCTCACACCTCACAATATTATTTTTAGTCCTAAAATTTGCACCGAGGTCGCTGGATGACTAAGCTAAGCGACCCTAGTGGCCGACACAAACACCTGGCCCATCTAGGAGTGGCACTGCAGTGTCACGCAGGATGTCCCTTCCAAAAAACCCTCCCCAAACAGCACATGACGCAAAGAAAAAAAGAGGCGCAATGAGGTAGCTGTGTGAGTAAGATAAGCGACCCTAGTGGCCGACACAAACACCTGGCCCATCTAGGAGTGGCACTGCAGTGTCACGCAGGATGGCCCTTCCAAAAAACCCTCCCCAAACAGCACATGACGCAAAGAAAAAAAGAGGCGCAATGAGGTAGCTGTGTGAGTAAGAAAAGCGACCCTAGTGGCCGACACAAACACCTGGCCCATCTAGGAGTGGCACTGCAGTGTCACGCAGGATGTCCCTTCCAAAAAACCCTCCCCAAACAGCACATGACGCAAAGAAAAAAAGAGGCGCAATGAGGTAGCTGTGTGAGTAAGATAAGCGACCCTAGTGGCCGACACAAACACCGGGCCCATCTAGGAGTGGCACTGCAGTGTCACGCAGGATGGCCCTTCCAAAAAACCCTCCCCAAACAGCACATGACGCAAAGAAAAAAAGAGGCGCAATGAGGTAGCTGTGTGAGTAAGATAAGCGACCCTAGTGGCCGACACAAACACCTGGCCCATCTAGGAGTGGCACTGCAGTGTCACGCAGGATGGCCCTTCCAAAAAACCCTCCCCAAACAGCACATGACGCAAAGAAAAAAAGAGGCGCAATGAGGTAGCTGTGTGAGTAAGATAAGCGACCCTAGTGGCCGACACAAACACCGGGCCCATCTAGGAGTGGCACTGCAGTGTCACGCAGGATGGCCCTTCCAAAAAACCCTCCCCAAACAGCACATGACGCAAAGAAAAAAAGAGGCGCAATGAGGTAGCTGTGTGAGTAAGATAAGCGACCCTAGTGGCCGACACAAACACCGGGCCCATCTAGGAGTGGCACTGCAGTGTCACGCAGGATGTCCCTTCCAAAAAACCCTCCCCAAACAGCACATGACGCAAAGAAAAATTAAAGAAAAAAGAGGTGCAAGATGGAATTGTCCTTGGGCCCTCCCACCCACCCTTATGTTGTATAAACAGGACATGCACACTTTAACCAACCCATCATTTCAGTGACAGGGTCTGCCACACGACTGTGACTGAAATGACGGGTTGGTTTTGACCCCCACCAAAAAAGAAGCAATTAATCTCTCCTTGCACAAACTGGCTCTACAGAGGTAGAGAAATCTCAATATGTATAGTTTGGAGCAGAGAAGGGAAAGGGGGGACTCATCATCATCCTCCGATATATTACCGTGTACATCCCCCTCCTCACAGATTATCAATTCGTCCCCACTGGAATCCAGCATCTCAGCTCCCTGTGTACTTTGTGGAGGCAATTGCTGCTGGTCAATGTCTCCACGGAGGAATTGATTATAATTCATTTTAATGAACATCATCTTCTCCACATTTTCTGGAAGTAACCTCGTACGCCGATTGCTGACAAGGTGAGCGTTGGCACTAAACACTCTTTCGGAGTACACACTTGTGGGAGGGCAACTTAGGTAGCAAAAAGCCAGTTTGTGCAAGGGCCTCCAAATTGCCTCTTTTTCCTGCCAGTATAAGTACGGACTGTGTGACGTGCCTACTTGGATGCGGTCACTCATATAATCCTCCACCATTCTTTCAATGGGGAGAGAATCATATGCAGTGACAGTAGACGACATGTCCGTAATCGTTGTCAGGTCCTTCAGTCCGGACCAGATGTCAGCATCAGCAGTCGCTCCAGACTGCCCTGCATCACCGCCAGCGGGTGGGCTCGGAATTCTGAGCCTTTTCCTCGCACCCCCAGTTGCGGGAGAATGTGAAGGAGGAGATGTTGACAGGTCGCGTTCCGCTTGACTTGACAATTTTCTCACCAGCAGGTCTTTGAACCCCAGCAGACTTGTGTCTGCCGGAAAGAGAGATCCAAGGTAGGTTTTAAATCTAGGATCGAGCACGGTAGCCAAAATGTAGTGCTCTGATTTCAACAGATTGACGACCCATGAATCCTTGTTAAGCGAATTAAGGGCTCCATCCACAAGTCCCACATGCCTAGCGGAATCGCTGCGTGTTAGCTCCTCCTTCAATGTCTCCAGCTTCTTCTGCAAAAGCCTGATGAGGGGAATGACCTGACTCAGGCTGGCAGTGTCTGAACTGACTTCACGTGTGGCAAGTTCAAAGGGCATCAGAACCTTGCACAACGTTGAAATCATTCTCCACTGCGCTTGAGACAGGTGCATTCCACCTCCTATATCGTGCTGAATTGTATAGGCTTGAATGGCCTTTTGCTGCTCCTCCAACCTCTGAAGCATATATAGGGTTGAATTCCACCTCGTTACCACTTCTTGCTTCAGATGATGGCAGGGCAGGTTCAGGCGTTTTTGGTGTTGCTCCAGTCTTCTGTACGTGGTGCCTGTACGCCGAAAGTGTCCCGCAATTCTTCTGGCCACCGACAGCATCTCTTGCACGCCCCTGTCGTTTTTTAAAAAATTCTGCACCACCAAATTCAAGGTATGTGCAAAACATGGGACGTGCTGGAATTTTCCCAGATTTAATGCACACACAATATTGCTGGCGTTGTCCGATGCCACAAATCCACAGGAGAGTCCAATTGGGGTAAGCCATTCCGCGATGATCTTCCTCAGTTGCCGTAAGAGGTTTTCAGCTGTGTGCGTATTCTGGAAACCGGTGATACAAAGCGTAGCCTGCCTAGGAAAGAGTTGGCGTTTGCGAGATGCTGCTACTGGTGCCGCCGCTGCTGTTCTTTCGGCGGGAGTCCATACATCTACCCAGTGGGCTGTCACAGTCATATAGTCCTGACCCTGCCCTGCTCCACTTGTCCACATGTCCGTGGTTAAGTGGACATTGGGTACAGCTGCATTTTTTAGGACACTGGTGACTCTTTTTCTGAGGTCTGTGTACATTTTCGGTATCGCCTGCCTAGAGAAATGGAACCTAGATGGTATTTGGTACCGGGGACACAGTACCTCCAACAAGTCTCTAGTTGGCTCTGCAGTAATGATGGATACCGGAACCACGTTTCTCACCACCCAGGATGCCAAGGCCTCAGTTATCCGCTTTGCAGCAGGATGACTGCTGTGATATTTCATCTTCCTTGCAAAGGACTGTTGGACAGTCAATTGCTTGGTGGAAGTAGTAAAAGTGGTCTTACGATTTCCCCTCTGGGATGACCATCGACTCCCAGCAGCAACAACAGCAGCGCCAGCAGCAGTAGGCGTTACACGCAAGGATGCATCGGAGGAATCCCAGGCAGGAGAGGAATCGTCAGAATTGCCAGTGACATGGCCTGCAGGACTATTGGCATTCCTGGGGAAGGAGGAAATTGACACTGAGGGAGTTTGTGGGGTGGTTTGCGTGAGCTTGGTTACAAGAGGAAGGGATTTACTGGTCAGTGGACTGCTTCCGCTGTCGCCCAAAGTTTTTGAACTTGTCACTGACTTATTATGAATGTGCTGCAGGTGACGTATAAGGGAGGATGTTCCGAGGTGGTTAACGTCCTTACCCCTACTTATTACAGCTTGACAAAGGCAACACACGGCTTGACAAATGTTGTCCGCATTTCTGTTGAAATACTTCCACACCGAAGAGCTGATTTTTTTGGTATTTTCACCAGGCATGTCAACGGCCATATTCCTCCCACGGACAACAGGTGTCTCCCCGGGTGCCTGACTTAAACAAACCACCTCACCATCAGAATCCTCCTTGTCAATTTCCTCCCCAGCGCCAGCAACACCCATATCCTCCTCATCCTGGTGTACTTCAACACTGACATCTTCAATCTGACTATCAGGAACTGGACTGCGGGTGCTCCTTCCAGCACTTGCAGGGGGCGTGCAAATGGTGGAAGGCGCATGCTCTTCACGTCCAGTGTTGGGAAGGTCAGGCATCGCAACCGACACAATTGGACTCTCCTTGTGGATTTGGGATTTCGAAGAACGCACAGTTCTTTGCGGTGCTTTTGCCAGCTTGAGTCTTTTCATTTTTCTAGCGAGAGGCTGAGTGCTTCCATCCTCATGTGAAGCTGAACCACTAGCCATGAACAAAGGCCAGGGCCTCAGCCGTTCCTTGCCACTCCGTGTGGTAAATGGCATATTGGCAAGTTTACGCTTCTCCTCCGACAATTTTATTTTAGATTTTGGAGTCCTTTTTTTACTGATATTTGGTGTTTTGGATTTTACATGCTCTGTACTATGACATTGGGCATCGGCCTTGGCAGACGACGTTGCTGGCATTTCATCGTCTCGGCCATGACTAGTGGCAGCAGCTTCAGCACGAGGTGGAAGTGGATCTTGATCTTTCCCTAATTTTGGAACCTCAACATTTTTGTTCTCCATATTTTAATAGGCACAACTAAAAGGCACCTCAGGTAAACAATGGAGATGGATGGATACTAGTATACTTATGGATGGACTGCCGAGTGCCGACACAGAGGTAGCTACAGCCGTGGACTGACGTACTGTGTCTGCTGATAATATAGACTGGATGATAATGAGATGAAATCAATATATATGTATATATAATATCACTAGTACTGCAGCCGGACAGGTATATATTATATATTTATTATGTAATGACTGATGACGGACCTGCTGGACACTGTCAGCTCAGCAGCACCGCAGACTGCTACAGTAAGCTACTATAGTAGTGTGTATAAAGAAGAAAGAAAAAAAAAACAACCACGGGTAGGTGGTATACAATTATGGATGGACTGCCGAGTGCCGACACAGAGGTAGCTACAGCCGTGGACTAACGTACTGTGTCTGCTGATAATATAGACTGGATGATAATGAGATGAAATCAATATATATGTATATATAATATCACTAGTACTGCAGCCGGACAGGTATATATTATATATTTATTATGTAATGACTGATGACGGACCTGCTGGACACTGTCAGCTCAGCAGCACCGCAGACTGCTACAGTAAGCTACTATAGTAGTATGTATAAAGAAGAAAGAAAAAAAAAAAAAAACACGGGTAGGTGCTAGGTGGTATACAATATTATATATATATTATATACAATTTTATATATATATATATATATATAATATATATTAAACTCATAAACTGGTGGTGATTATTAAACTGGTGGTCAGGTCACTGGTCACACTATCAGCAACTTGCAAGTAGTACTCCTGAGTCCTAAGCAGACAATCACAATATATATTATACTGGTGGTCACAGTGTGGTCACAAACAATGGCAGTGTGGCTGGCACTCTGGCAGCAAAAGTGTGCACTGTACGTTATATGTACTCCTGAGTCCTGAGTCCTGCTCTCAGACTCTAACTGCTCCCCACTGTCAGTGTCTCCCCCACAAGTCAGATAATACAGTCACACTATCTCTCTCTATCACTTCAGCAAGTACTAGTAGTAGTAGAACTCCTCCTAATGCTCCCCAAATTACTACTGTGTCTCTCTCTGTCTCACTCTCTTCTCGAATCTCTATAAACGGAGAGGACGCCAGCCACGTCCTCTCCCTATCAATCTCAATGCACGTGTGAAAATGGCGGCGACGCGCGGCTCCTTATATAGAATCCGAGTCTCGCGATAGAATCCGAGCCTCGCGAGAATCCGACAGCGGGATGATGACGTTCGGGCGCGCTCGGGTTAACCGAGCAAGGCGGGAAGATCCGAGTCGCTAGGCCCCGTGTAAAAAAAACTGAAGTTCGGGCGGGTTCGGATTCTGAGGAACCGAACCCGCTCATCTCTAATGTTCAATGGAACTGACCCAGCAAAGTCTGGTCCTGATGCACACACCCCTCAGGACCAGACTTTGCTGGGTCAACTAAAACTAGGTGCAAAGACAAAAAATGTGTCCCCAAAAGTCTTAGAATAATTACATTGATAACAGAAAGAAAACTTTAATCTATCTCACAATGGAAAAGTGATTAGAAAACTGAACAGAAAGAAAGCCTGGGGATCAGGACTACTGGCAACATCTCAAAAACAAAAACTACACTGGGCAGCCACCTCATGGGTGTATTGAAAAAGCTACTAAGCAACCAATTATTTTTAATATGCTGACAGTTACATCCAACTCATTGATAACTTAATAACTAGAAAATGTAAATCCGGTCAATGCCGGGTACTTCAGCTAGTATATTATATTTCAGAATACTAGATATACTATGTTAGTGTAAGTTAATTCATACTTTATCCTTTTGGCTGAATAACTGACTGTCAGTGAACCAAGAAAGACAAACTTACTGAGAGATGCCCCCCCTCCCCCACCCCAGGTTCTGCACACCTTTTATACTCAACTAATGTTTCCAGTTGAACTGTAACAGTTCTTTAGATACAAAAGTTTAAGTGAACCACTCAAAACAATTAGATTCAGCACTCAGTGGGTATTAAAAACATTTAAGTGCTTTGTTGTCTTTCACTAAAGTACAGTACTATAAAAATATCATGATCCTAAAGGATGCAGGCGGCACTCAGAGTCTTCTTAATGATAACATTTATTTCTCAGAGAGAACAGGGAGTCCATTGCTAATGTACCCATGTCCCCCAAACGATTAAACCTCTTCAGAAGCATGGGTGGGTGCCAAGTTGAGCCTTTGCCCTTTATGACTGGAAACTTCACTACTGACATGTGATTACAATTCCACCAAGGAAATGAATGATGTATATTCAATAACATCATGACCATTTACAGTTACTTATGGCCATAAGCCCTAAAAAACATTGTTTAAAAAATTAGATAAAAGTTGCTAGTTAACATGAAAACTAATTTCCCATTATGGTGAGAAATAAGTATAATTTTTCATTTAGGATGATTAAATATATGTGATATTTCTATATGCCTTACAGCTCTTATTTGTCATTTCTGACTAATCTTTTGATGGTTTCTTTTCTTGACAGGCTAAGTACACACTGCTAAGCCTGTCAATCATCATTTAGCCGCCCCCGAACAAACCAGCCAATGAGAGGGTCCAAGTTGGTGGTTAACTGAGACCAGGAAAGCAACAGAAATCTTGAGGCCAAGTACAATGATATCTGTGTGGCCCCCTCAACATACATATATACATATACAGTGTAAATAAATACATTGGTGCTTGAAAGTTTATTTTTGCTAAAATTTGTCCTTAAACTACCTCAGATTTTAACTCAAGTCCTAAAAGTAGAGAGAGACCAAATGAGAAAAAAAGATTAGACATGCTAATTTTTTTTTTATTGGGGAACATGATCCAATATCACATATCTGTGATTGGCAAAAGTATATGAACCTTTGCTTTCAGTATCTGGTAAGACCCCCTTTTGCAGCAATAACTGCTTGTAAACATTTCTGGTAATTGTTGATTAGTCCTGCACATCGGCTTGAAGAAATTTTACCCTATTTCTCCGTATAAAACATCTTCAAATTGTTAGCAGCAGCTGCAGCAGGAGCAACGCATCCCAGTCGTTGTCTGCGAGCCGGGATGCCGCGTCTCCTGTGGATCTCCGCCCGGAGCCTAGCAACAGGCTGACACCGGGTGCAGTGCCTCCTGGTTCCTGCCCGTCGCCTAGCTACAAACGGACACCGGGTGCTGGGAGCTGCCGGACTCCTAGCAATGGGGACGCCGGAGGCAGATGGAATTCCCCATTGCTAAGGGTGTAATGTATGTGCAGCAGGGCAGCTGCATAGAGTTTGGTTTAATTAGACTACAGGATTCTGATTGGTGCAAGCACCATTTATATTCCCTTCCTGGTTTCTCCAAAATCGCTGGTTATAAGTTCCTGCTTTATATGAGAACCTGTCAGCTCAGCATATTCCTGAAGTTGGTACCTTGCCTAGTTGTGGTCCTGATCAGATTAAGTCCACCTTGGAATCAGATTTTGTATGGACCATCCACGCAGATTCTTATCTTTGATCTTTATTGTTTACCATCTTGTGCATTGTTGCATTCACATACAGTAATTCTCAGTTGCTTATTCTATCCTATGCATTGTTGCATTCTCATACAGTTGTGTTTAGTTTCAAATACCATCTACTGCATTGTTGCACTCACGTACCTTCTGTTACTTGTTTCCATTGTATATTGGGCAGCTTATCTAGGTTGCACCCTGTAAGCATCCCTAAGCACTATACCATTCTCTTGCCCAGCCTCCCATAGTCACCTTGTCCATACATAAGTCCTGGGGGCATCTGAGTATGGGGTGGATCTAATTCACCCTGGAGAGGCTGCTGATAATGGCAAAACTTAGCTTAGCAGGAGGCTAAAGAACTGCTGGGCAAGCGGAATTGTATGAGCACCACCTGGTGCCAACTGGTAGCCCTCAGAACAGAGAAGGCCCCATGACAGTATAACCAGCCACACAACCATAGCCTCGTGGGTCATTCATTTTCGTGATGGATCAAGTGCAAAATCCGGGTCAGATTCTGGTGGGTCAGATCCAGGATTTGACCAAGCAGCTACAGGACCTTACCCTTTGAGTGGAAACCCAGGAGGAGAGTCATAGGTCTCAGGCCGTCTCATCACCTGATCCGAGGGAGCCAAAACTCAACCTCCCTGATAGGTTTTCTGGAGACCGTAAACAGTTTATTAACTTCTGGGAAAGCTGTAAGCTTCATTTTAAGCCCATGCCTCATTCCTCAGGTTCCACGGCCCAGCAAGTGGGAATCATTATTTCTATCTTGCAAGGTAACCTGCAATCTTGGGCCTTTGGCCTCCCAACAGATCATTCCAGTTTACGTTCTGTGGATGCATTCTTTAAAGCCTTGGGAGTACTCTATGATGACCCAGATAGGGCAGCATCTGCAGAAGCCCACCTTTGTTCCCTGAAGCAAGAGAGAAATTCAGCTGAGATGTATTGTACTTAAATTCGCGGATGGGCCAATGATTGCGGTTAGAATGACCTGGCGCTATGGAGTCAGTTCCGTTTGGGGCTAATGGAGCAAATTATAATAAGATTTTCTCATCCAATATCCTTCTCCAACTACTTTGGATGCTCTTATGGAGTTAGCCATCAAATTGGATAGGCGGATCCAGGAACGGAGGATGGAAAAAGAGGTCCCCACACAATCTTCTCATTGGTCGGTGCCTGAAGTTGCAGGGGATACTGAGGAACCCGTGCAGATTGGGGCTCTCCTCTTGACACCCCAAGAGAAGGCTTGACGTTGTCCACAGAAGGCGGAAAACAAGTAGACCCGAGAGACTCAGGGGGAGTTTTCTCAGGTCTCTGTTCCATCTCCCTGAATAATTCTTTATTGCTCCCAATAGAATTGTTATTCCTTTAGGTTAGTTTGAAGTTACAGCTTTTGTAGATTCCGGTGCTGTCGGAAATTTATGGACTTGGAATTTGCTTGGGCTCGAGGAATTCCTATGGAGAATCTTAACCCACCAATTTATGTCTATGGTTTGGATTAGTGATGTGCACCGGACGTTTTGTGTTTTGGTTTTGGATTCGGTTCCGCGGCCGTGTTTTGGATTCGGATGCGTTTTGGCAAAACCTCCCTTAAAATCTTGTTGGATTCGGGTGTGTTTTGGATTTGGGTTTTTTTTTTTCAAAAACAGCTTAAATCATAAAATGTGGGGGTCATTTTGATCCCATAGTATTATTAACCTCATTAACCATAATTTCCACTCATTTCCAGTCTATTCTGAACACCTCACACCTCACAATATTATTTTTAGTCCTAAAATTTGCACCGAGGTCGCTGGATGACTAAGTTAAGCGACCCAAGTGGCCGGCACAAACACCTGGCCCATCTAGGAGTGGCACTGCAGTGTCAGACAGGATGGCAATTAAAAAAAATTGCCCCAAACATCACATGATGCAAAGATTAAAAAAAGAGGTGCAAGATGGAATTGTCCTTGGGCCCTCCCACCCACCCTTATGTTGTATAAACAGGACATGCACACTTTAACAAACCCATCATTTCAGCGACAGGGTCTGCCACACGACTGTGACTGAAATGACTGGTTGGTTTGGGCCCCCACCAAAAAAGAAGCAATCTCTCCTTGCACAAACTGGCTATACAGAGGCAAGATGTCCACCTCCTCCTCATCATCCAATTCCTCACCCCTTTCACTGTGTACATCCCCCTCTTCACAGAATATTAATTCGTCCCCACTGGAATCCACCATCACAGGTCCCTGTGTACTTTCTGGAGGCAATTGCTGGTAAATGTCTCCATGGAGGAATTGATTATAATTAATTTTGATAAACATCATCTTCTCCACATTTTCTGGAAGTAACCTTCTACGCCGATTGGTGACAAGGTTACCGGCTGCACTAAACACTCTTTTGGAGTACACACTGGAGGGGGGGGGGGGGACAACTTAGGTAAAATAAAGCCAGTTTGTGCAAGGGCCTCCAAATTGCCTCTTTTTCCTGCCAGTATACATACGGACTGTCTGACATGCCTACAGTAATGCTGTCACTCATATAATCCTCCACTATTCTTGCAATGGTGACAGAATCATATGCAGTGACAGTAGATGACATGTCAGTAATCGTTGGCAGGTCCTTCAGATGTCAGCTATCGCTCCTGACTGCCCTGCATCACCGCCAGCGGGTGGTTTTGGAAATGTTATCCTTTTCCTGGCAGCTCCAGTGCCGGGAGAAAATGAAGCAGCCACCTCTTCCCATCCAGTGTTGGGAAGGTCAGGCATCGCAACCGACACAATTGTACTCTCCTTGGGGATTTGTGATTTATAAGAATGCAAAGTTCTTTGCTGTGCTTTTGCCAGCTTAACTCTTTTCATTTTTCTAGCGGGAGGATGAATGCTTTCATCCTCATGTGAAGCTGACCCACTAGTCATGAGGAACATAGGAGAGGGCCTTAGCCGTTCCTTGCCACTCCGTGTCGTAAATGGCATATTGGCAAGTTTATGCTTCTCCTCAGATGCTTTTAATTTAGATTTTTGGGTCATTTTACTGAACTTTTGTTTTTTGGATTTTACATGACATTGGGCATCGGCCTCGGCAGACGACAATGATGGCATTTCATCGTCTCTGCCATGACTAGTGGCAGCAGCTTCAGCAGCACTAGGTGGAAGTGGATCTTGATCTTTCCCTATTTTACCCTCCACATTTTTGTTCTCCATTTTTTAATGTGTGGAATTATATGCCAGTAATATATCTGGAATTAGACGGCAGTAATGTCTGGAATTAGATACCACTAGATAGATACCAGATACCACTGTGACTGGAATGATGATGACCTATGCACAGTGACAGAACACTACCACAGCACCCTACAGCAGCAAGATGCAGCACAAGACACTGGACTTTTAGTCACCACAATGCAGCACTGACACTGAGCGCAGATATTAAGCACTGTTCAGGATACTATCCTAGGATACTAGGATACGGAGCTGCAAGATACAGCAATGGACTACTGTACTGTACTACTATATACTGGTGGTCACCACAATGCAGCACTGTACTACTATATACTGGTCACCACAATGCAGCACAGATATTGAGCACTGATCAGGAGAATAGAACTGAGTCTGACACGGAGATGCAAGATACAGCAATGGACTACTGTACTATACTACTATATACTGGTGGTCACCACAATGCAGCACTGTACTACTATATACTGGTCACCTCAATGCAGCACAGATATTGAGCACTGATCTGGAGAATAGAACTGAGTCTGACACGGAGCTGCAAGATACAGCAATGGACTACTGTACTGTACTACTATATACAGGTGGTCACCACAATGCAGCACATTGAGCACAGATATTGAGCTTTTCAGGCAGAGAACGTAGCCACGTCCTCTCCACTCAATCGACAATGTACGAGTGAAAATGGCAGCAACGCGCGGCTCTTTATATGGAAACCTGAATCTTGCGAGAATCTGACAGCGGGATGATGACGTTTTCTCCCGTTCGGGTTTTGCGTGTTAGACGGGAAGAACCGAGGCTGCCTCGGACCCGTGTAAACCACGTGAAGTTCGGGGGGGGGGGTCGGATCTCGATGAACCGAACCTGCTCATCTCTAGTTTGGATGGCAATACTCTTTTAAATGGCTAACCAAACAATAAGACAGCGCTTCTCACTTTGTAAAAACAATTTTTACTTCATATATATATATATTTATATTTTTATCACAATAAAGCACCGGCCAGTGCTAAAATACTAAAACATACAAAATAATGTTAAAAATTGTGTTTTGTCACATACAAATACTATATTTTTTTCACATGAATAAAGTGCACTGTGTAGATGTTATAATCCTTATATGGCTTTAGTTAAAAAAGACACATAGGGATATAGTATACAAATAAACTTTGAATTAATAGCACATAGCAAGCTTATATAAGCCGATCTTCATTAGCTAGTAAGTTCCACATGTGACGTGTAAGATGTTAATTCAGCAAACAGCATGAATTTTTTTTAAAACAGTCCACATGCAGGTAAATTACGATGTTAATCAAGCAGATGTCACTGATTAGAGTCCATCCATATTAGTACTTTATAACGTTGTTAGTATAATCAATAAATAGCAGATAAAGCTGAATTCTGCTGATATAAAAGCATATATGTGGGAGGCAGTAATTAAACACTGCAGTCCAAAGTCCACCTAAGGTACATTAGCTGTGTACCTCGGATTGATACCTCTCCTTAATTGATGAAGGGCTTTGCAGCCAGATTCATGGAGACCGGTGGACAGATGAAGACCAGCGCAGTGTTCCCTTTTCGGAAAAAGCCTCTCTCCAATGTAGCAATAACGGCCAAAGGAGCTGTGATAGCAGAATGCAGTGATTCAGACGGCCAAAGAGTCATCAAACGCGTTTCTCCGCCTACCCTCCGGCTTCAGCGGCTTCCTCAATGTGTAAGATAACTTTCCTCCATTGATAGAACCTTATATACCGGATTGCCGGTTCACGCATGCGCAGTGCGCTCGCGTTCCAAGCCTCGTTTTCACGGCTTTTCGTTTAAACGGACACATTGTTTTCCACTTTGTGCACAACTCTTGGTTACATAATATCCATCTTTAAATCAGTATTATAGCTGCTCTAGACACCATATATTTGAACATTTCGTGCAATATATACCTTTATACCATTATACTTAATATACTAAAAACCACCTTCTAATTAGTAAATCTATATATGACACAACTGACCTGCATGTCTGGAACCAGAATAAATTTGGAGCTAAGATAGATTAAGAGATAAGATAAATTTAGAGGAAATCTTCCACATCACTCATAGTGTGCTTTGATCTTGACACTACTGTGTGTGAGTTATATAGATATTTTTATTCTCAATTTTTTAGGAAGATAATTTTCCTCCATTGATAGAACCTTATATACCGAATTGCCGGTTCACGCATGCGCAGTGCGCTCGCGTTCCAAGCCTCGTTTTCACGGCTTTTCGTTTAAACGGACACATTGTTTTCTACTTTGTGCACAACTCTTGGTTACATAATATCCATCTTTAGATCAGTATTATAGCTGCTCTAGACACCATATATTTGAACATTTCATGCAATATGTACCTTTATACCATTATACTTAATATACTAAAATCCACCTTCTAATTAGTAAATCTATATATGACACGTTTAGAACCAGAATCAATTTGGAGCTAAGATAAATTAAGAGCTAAGATAAATTTAGAGGAAATCATCCACATCACACATAGTGTGCTTTGATCTTTACACTACTGTGTGTGAGTTATATAGATATTTTTATTCTCAATTTTTTAGGAAATTTCCATAATTATTAAATATATTAATTAATAATACAATATTGTTAATTTATAGCATTATAAGTATAATATTGATTCCATGATCATCACCTAACATCTATCGTTTTGCACATGATTATCTTGCATTATTAGATCCGTGTATCATAATCATATAATAATGCTACATATCTCGGCAGGCCCTACCATAGATCTCTTTTTCTTACTTTGTGTCCTTTATTCAGATCTTCCCGCTCCACAAAAACTCTTCCCACCCCACAAAACAGATACTAACCCTGGTCCTAGAAACTAAAACAGGCTATACAGACGGATGTTACAGAGACATAGTAAAGATTTAATACAACTTTGCTATCTATATATTTGTTTTATTTATTATACTTGTTTTATTACAATGTATCACAGATGATATTAAATTGCATTAAGTTCTACAGTGTCATTTAAACCAATCGGAGTTAGTGTATTCATTTTATATATCCAATATGCTTCTCTTTTACATAATTTATTAAATCGATCACCCCCCCTTGCAGTGTTTTTAATTAGTTCTATTGCTATCATAGTACAGTTGTTAAAATTGGAGTTCTGACAACATATAATATGATTGGATAATGGATGTTTAGCTCCTTTCAGGATATTTCTTCTATGTTCCATATATCTGATGTGCATAGTGCGTGTAGTTCTCCCTATGTACTGGGCACCACACCTACAGGTAATTAGATATATGATATATGTTGATGTGCAGTTAAGGAAATCTTTAATATGGAATAGCTCCCCCGTATTGCCCGACGTATATGTCATAATTTTTCTGGGTAGATATTTACAAGATAGGCAGTTTTGTTTCCCACATTCTTTTAAATGGTTGGGTGAGCACTCGGACTCCAGTTCTCCAGTTGTTTGTCAGTATTTTTTATTGTCCTTTTTCCTTGTACTTTGTCCACTCACTCCATTTGTCCTGGGCTTGCCCTGGCTAAAGACTCATAACCTAGTGTTCAACTGGAGTACAGGAGATCCTATTTCTTGGGGCACTGAATGTGCTGCCAAATGTTTGTCTGTGCTGATCCGCTCAGCACTTTTAGTCCCTGAAGTGTTGCCAACTCAATATATGTCTTTCACTGATGTCTTCTCCAAGCAGCAAGCTGAATCTTTGCCTCCTCTTCGTCCTTATGATTGTGCTATCAATCTTATTCCTGGAACAAAACTCCCTGAAGTCCGGCTTTATGTTTTGTCTTTGCCTGAGACTAAAGCTATGGAGGAGTACATCCAGGAAAGTTTAGAAGAAGGCTTGATTAGTCCTTCTAAGTCACCGGTGGGAGCCAGGTTTTTCTTCATTGGCAAAAAGGACGGCTCATTATGGCCATGCATAGACTATAGGGTACTGAATAAAATAACAATTAAAAATTGATACCCATTGCCTCTGATCTCTGTCTCATTCGATCAGCTCAGAAATGCTACAGTCTTCTCCAAGATTTATTTGTGAGGAGCATACAATTTCATTTGGAAAACTGCTTTTAATACCCACACAGGACACTACGAGTATTTAGTAATGCCATTTGGACTCTCCAAAACCCCTACCATCTTTCAGGATCTCATCAACAACATTCTTTGGGAATTCCGAGGAAGATTTGTAGTCGTCTATTTAGATATCTTGATCTACTCAGCTTCCATCAAAGAGCACCAAGCTCATGTAAAAGCAGTCTTCACCAAGCTCAGGAAAATTATCATCTTTATGCAAGACTGGAGAAGTGTGAATTTGAGGTCAAGAAGGTGGCCTTCCTAGGATATATCATCACGTCCAATGGTTTCTCTATGGATCCTAAGAAACTTCAGGCAATTGTTGATTGGGTTCGTCCCTCTAATCTGAAAGCTACTCAATGTTTCCTCGGTTTTGCCAACTATTAAAGTAGATTTATCAATTCATTTTCTACTATAGTATCTCCAATTGTGAATTTAACCAAGAAAGGTGCGGATCCTGCTCATTGGCCACCACATGTGGTTTAGGCATTTGAGGACCTTAAGAAAGCATTTATCTCTGCTCCTGTTCTCTTGCATCCCAATTCAGATCTGCCCTTCATTGTGGAAGTAGATGCCTCTGAAGTAGGTGTTGGAGCTATTCTTTTACAAGAGGATACAGTCAGACATAAACTCTGACTGCTGAAGTCAACTATGACGTTTGACATCAAAGCTCTTAGCAGTCATATGGGCTTTGGAGGAATGGAGGCACTGGCTAGAGGGGGCAAGGCTTACAGTAACACTACTAACCGACCACAAAAATGTAGCCTATATTGAATGAGTAAAAAGATTGAACTCTCGTCAGGCCAGTTGGGCATTGTTCTTTGCAAGATTAATTTTTATGATTTATTTTCGTCCGGGATCCAAAAATGTGAAGGCAGATGCTTTATCCAGGATTTTTAAGCCTATTCAGGAAGTCAATAAATCCACGGAACCCAGTGTTTCACCAAAGGGCATTTTTACAGGGCTCGCTGTTAATCTCGAGTTGAAACAGTAAAGTGGGTATGCTATGCTCACCCCTGAGTGGGAGGATTGAATCTCACCCACTGTTTGTGTAGGCAGTAGTTATCCGTCAATAGTTATGCAGACGTTGGGTTCAAAACAGCTGATCGTTGTCCCTTCCGTGAGTATGCAGGGTTACAGTGAGTCCACATGATAATGTCTGCTAACGGAGCTTTTGCACAGCTGCGGTGGGTCTGATCAGGTAATCCCAACACAGTGGGTGGCAGGGGGAGGACATACCAAGTTTGAAAACTGAAGGCTTCACTTCCCAGCAACGGACACTCAATCTCTGGCACACTCAATGCGTTTCTCCACCACAGTGACCGGAGGTTTCTTCAGGAGGTGTATATAATCAGTAAACAGGTGGATGGATATTTATACTGACTGTGACCAATCAGGTCAAAGCTTTTTCTTTCACACGTGATGATTCTTTACTTCCATTCACTGCCAAAGACCAGACTAATACAGGTTGAGTATCCCATATCCAAATATTCCGAAATACGGAATATTCCGAAATACGGACTTTTTTGAGTGAGAGTGAGATAGTGAAACCTTTGTTTTTTGATGGCTCAATGTACACAAACTTTGTTTAATACACAAAGTTATTAACAATATTGTATTAAATGACCTTCAGGCTGTGTGTATAAGGTGTATATGAAACATAAATGAATTGTGTGAATGTAGACATACTTTGTTTAATGCACAAAGTTATAAAAAATATTGGATAAAATTACCTTCAGGCTGTGTGTATATGGTGTATATGTAACATAAATGCATTCTGTGCTTAGATTTAGGTCCCATCGCCATGATATCTCATTATGGTATGCAATTATTCCAAAATACGGAAAAATCCCATATCCAAAATACCTCTGGTCCCAAGCATTTTGGATAAGGGAGACTCAACCTGTACAATAAAACAATCCAGATTGATATATAATAAAGGTGCTTTGTATTGAAATACATATATGATATTAAGACAGCCTGGTATCTTTAAGCAATTCAATATATTCTTGTATTTATTTATTAACGGACAAGGCATCCCAAAGAAAGTTAAGATTCAAGTGGTCACTATAACAATAGTATATAATATCATAGTTTGATTCAATAGAAAGTTAGTAAGTAACAGGATTACAATGGAGACGGTCATAGGTTCAAGACCAGCATCGTTCACATTCATTAATATTTTTTATTTTTTAAGAATAATTAATTACATTTTTTCATAAATATCATAAAGTAATAATAAAACATAAACACGGTACTTATAATTATGATTAATAATGAGACAGCGGAATATAAAGTACTTTTATAGATTGCTCAGTTAATACCAATAAGCATCGAATGGTTAAGTGTCTAGAGAGAGGTAGGAGCTGATAATTTTAGCTAATCTAATATGTCCCAGAAAATATAGTACCCCATAGTGTGTTTCTTATAGAAAACATTACAGTAGCAATTATTTGTTTATAACAAATTGTTTATTTAGATATTAACAGACCCAAAAGTTTGCACTAAAAATAAGGAACCAGTATAACAAACCCATTGCCATTATATAGATATTTATAACCTAGATATAAACATATCAATATATTTATATAATATTAAATTAATGAGGTAACAGAGGGCCCTAGTGTTGTAATTCACTGGAATGTGACATCAATTGTCGTCACTAGGATGCAACCCCAATGGCAGTTGTCATCATTAATCTAATGGAAGAGGAGGGAGGGGGGATTAAAGGGGTTATAGAAATGGGGATAGGAATTCAGCAGTTCACATTAAGATATAAGGCGGAAGAAAAAAAAATTACAAAAAGTTACAAGTAATGCGTCCCGTAGTGCCAGTTACAAGTAATGTGTCCTGTAGTGCCAGTTACACGTAATGCATCCTATAGTGCCAGTTACACGTAATGCGTCCTATAGTGCCAGTTACATGTAATGCGTAAATAGGGCCAGTTACAAGTAATGCATCCCATAGTGCCAGTTTCATGTAATGCATCCCATAGTGCCAGTTACAAGTAATGCATCACATTGTGCCAGTTACACGTAATGTGTCTCATGGTGCCAGTTACACATAATGCGTCACATAGTGCCCCTTACATGTAATGCATCCCATAGTGCCAGTTAGAAGTAATGCCCACTGTCTTGTAAGTGGCAGTGAGCTACGCCCCTGTCCACACTACTTCCATTCAGTCACCTCATTCCCCCAGCCTGTCTCACCTGGGTCCTGCTCAGAGCCACCGGTTGGAGAGTGCAGCAGGTCCGGTGCTGCTGCTGAGTCTGCTCTGCTGCCTGAGAGAAGGAAAGCGCCGACCGGCGCTGCATGGTGCTCTGGGTTTCCCGGCAGCAACTCTGTACCCGCTACTGAAGATTACCTGCTGCACTTGGCTCTCCTCAACCCCTGGTGTTGCCAGCTGCACCTGCGGGGTAACGGATATCACCAGGCGCGGGCGGCTCCTGTCAGGCTCCCACCACCTGCATCAGCAGCAGGAGATGATCAGGGATGAGGAGAAGAGAGCTGATTATTGACAGCTCCAGGTCCCTTGTCCCGCCGCTGCTTTTGGGTGATTGGACCAGCGGATCCAGCACTGGATCCATTGTCCAATCATATCTGCCTTGCTGACAGGAATGTGCTTTGATGTGGGCTGAAAGCCCATACCTGTCAGCGAGGCACTTACATAGGTGCCGCTTTTTTCACAGTTTTCAATGGGCTTTTACAGCCCAGTGCTTGGCCCCACCCCCCACTTTATCCCCATTCCCATTGTCAACGGAAGGCACTTGCTATCAGTGCCTCCCAAACTACTTTAATGCATTGCAAAGATTAGAATAATATAAAGAAATACTTATGACACTGAATATGTGTCATAGGTATCTTCTTTGTATTATTGTAATCATTAATGACTATTACATTCCACAGTGAGTGTTTGAGGGATGTGAGTTCCTTTCATAAGGCTACAGATTACTGATATTTATTGATTATTAATGGTTGGCTTGTTTGCGTTACTTGGGCTGTGATTGGAATTCTACAGGAGAAGTCCAAAATGAGGTTCATTTTATATATATATTTAAATAATGACATCTCTTAGAGTAATTATTTACATTTACCTCAAAGCAGGTCAGCTGAATATGAATTTATTTGTCATTCCCATTTCCCAGATGAACAGATGATGATTTGCAAAGATTGCTACTGACTTTTATGCTTTGTTGTGATGGAACTAGATGGAAGATGCTAGATGTTTTGTTGTGATGGAACTAGAGATGATCGGCGGGCACTTTTCGTGTTTTGTATTTTAGTTTTGGATTTGTATACTCGCTCGTGTTTTGGATTTGGATTGGTTTTGCCAAAACCACCCTTTCGTGTTTTGGTTTTGGATCTGGATGATTTTTTTTTTTTAAACCCACAAAAACAGCTAAAATCACAGAATTTGGGGGTAATTTTGATCCTACGGTATTATTAACCTCAATAACATTCATTTCCAGTCTATTCTGAACAACTCACACCTCACAATATTGTTTTTAGGCCAAAAGGTTGCACCGAGGTAGCTGGATGACTTTGATAAGCGACACAAGTGTGCGGAATAAACACCTGGCCCATCTAGGAATGGCACTGCAGTGTCAGTTAAGATGGCACTTTTATAAACTAGGCCCCAAAAAGATCATCGTGCAAAGAAGAAAAAGAGGTGCAATGAGGTAGCTGAATGACTTTGGTAAGTGACACAAGTGTGCGGCACAAACACCTTCCCCATCTAGGAGTGGCATTGCAGTGTCAAACAGGATGGCACTTTTAAAAACAAGGCCCCAAAACAGCTCATCATGCAAAGAAAAAAAAGAGGTGCAATGAGGTCACTGGGTGACTAAGCTAAGCGACACAAGTGTGCGGCACAAACACCTGGCCCTTCTAGGAGTGGCACTGCAGTGGCAGACAGGATGGCACTTTTAAAAACTAGGCCCCAAACAGCTCATCATGCAAAGAAGAAAAAAAGGTGCAATGAGGTAGCTGGATGACTTTGCTAAGCGACACAAGTATGCGGCACAAACACCTGGCCCATCTAGTGGTGGCATGCAGTGGCTGAATGTCGAAAATGGCCCGCAATTTTTCGGGCCACCAACAGCATCTTCTGCATGCTCCTGTCATTTAAAAAAAAAATTCTTGCCCTCATTCCGAGTTGGTCACTCGCTAGCTACTTTTTGCAACCATGCAAACGCATAGTCGCCGCTCACGGGGGTGTGTATTTTCGTTTTGGAAGTGTGCGATCGTATGTGCAGCTGGGCAGTACAAAAAAGTTGTTTGCAGTTTCAGAGTAGGTCTGAACTAACTCAGCCCTTGCGATCACTTCAGCCTGTCCGGGCCCGGAATTGACATCAGACACCCGCCCTGCAAACGCCTGGACACGCCTGCATTTTCCCTACCACTCCCAGAAAACGGTCAGTTGACACCCACAAACGCCCTTTTCCTGTCAATCTCCGTGCAATCCGCTGTACGAATGGATTCGTCGCTAGAAGCATTGCACAGCAACAATGCCATTTGTACCCGTAAGATGTGCGTGCGCATTGACAGGCATACGCATGCGCAGTAGTAACCTGATCGCTGCACTACGAAAAACAGCAGTGAGCGATCAACTCGGAAAGAGGGCCACTGCGACACCAAATTAATTGTATGTGCAAAATATGGGACGTGCTGGAATTTGCCCAGATGCACTGCACAAACAATATTAGTGGACTTATACGGCACTACTCCTGGACTTAGCAGTATCCCTGGACTTATACGGCATTAACCCTGTACTTATATGGCAGTACCACTGGATTATATGGCAGCACCACTGGACTTATGACAGCACAGGACACCACCACTGGGCTGATGCAGCACAACACAGCACCACTGGACTTGTAGGGCTGCATCACTGGACTGGACTAATAAGGCAGTACCACTGGACTTATACGGCAGCACCACTGGACTGGACTTATATGGCAGTACCCCTGGATTTATACAGTAGCACCACTGGACTTATGGCAGCACAGGACACCACCACTGGGCTGATGCAGCACAAACAGCACCACTGGACTTGTGCGGCTGCATCACTGGACTGGACTAATAAGGTAGTACCACTGGACTTATATGGCAGTATCCCTGGACTTATACGGCAGTACCCCTGGACTTATACTGCAGTACCACTGGACTTATACGGCAGTACCACTGGACTTATACGGCAGTACCACTGGACTGGACTTATACAGCAGTACCCTTGGATTTATACAGCAGTACCCCTGGATTTATATGACAGTACCCCATGATTTATACGGCAGTACCACTGGACATATACGGCAGTATCCCTGGACTTTTACGGCTCCACCATTGAACTTTTACAGCTGAACCAGTGGACTTATATGGCTGCACCACTGGACAGGACTTATACGGCAGTACCACTGGACTTATACAGCAGTACACCCGGACTTATATGGCAGTACCCCTGGACTTATAATGCAGTACCACTGGACTTATACGGCAGTACTACTGGACTTATACAGCTGCACCACTGGACTGGATTTACAAGGCAGTACCATTGGACTTATATGGCAGTACCCCTGGACTTATACGGCAGTACCACTGAACTTATATGGTAGTACCACTGGACTGATCTTATAAGGCAGTACCACTGGACTTATACGTAAGTACCCCTTGACTTATATGGCTGCACCACTGGACTGGACTTATACGGCAGTACCACTTGGCTTATATGGTGGTACCACTGCAGTTATACGACTGCACCACTGGACTGGATTTACACGGCAGTACCACTGGACTTATACGACAGTACCCCTTGACTTATATGGCTGCACCACTGGACTGGACTTATACGGTAGTACCCCTGGACTTATACTGCAGTACCACTGGAGTTATATGGCAGTACCACTGGACTGGATTTATAAGGCAGTACCACTGGACTTTTACAGCAGTATCACTGGACTTATACAGAAGTACCCCTTGACTTACATGGCTGCACCACTGGACAGGACTTATACGGCAGTACCCCTGGACTTATACAGCAGTACCCCTGGACTTATCCTGCAGTACCACTGGACTTATACGGCAGTACCACTGGACTGGACTTATAAGGCAGTACCACTGGACTTATACGGCAGTACCCTTGGACTTATACGGCAGTACTCCTTGACTTATATGTCTGCACCACTGGACTGGACTTATACAATAGTACCACTGGACTTGTACGGCAGTACCACTTGACTTATATGGCAGTACACCAGGACTTATATGGCAGTACCCTGGACTTATACTGCAGTACCACTGGACTTATATGTAAGTACCCCTTGACTTATATGGCTGCACTACTGGACTGGACTTATACGGTAGTACCACTGAACTTATACGGTAGTACCACTGGACTTATACGGCTGCACCACTGGACTGGATTTACACGGCAGTACCACTGGCCTTATATGTCAGTACCCCTGCACTGGACTTATACGGCAGTACCACTGGACTTATACAGAAGTACCACTTGACTTATATGGCTGCACCACTGGACTGGACTTATATGGCAGTACCCCTAGACTTATATGCCAGTACCCCTGGACTTATACTGCAGTACCACTGGACTTATACTGCAGTACCACTGGACCTATACGGCAGTACCACTGGACTTATATGGCTGAACCACTGGACTGGACTTATACGGCAGTACCACTGGACTTATACAGCAGTACCCCTGGTCTTATATGGCAGTACACCTGTACTTATACTGCAGTACCACTGGACTTATAAGGCAGTACCACTGGACTTATATAGCAATTCCCCTGGACTTATATGGCAGTACCTCTGGACTTATACGGAAGTAACACTGGACTGGACTTATAAGGCAGTACCACTGGACTTATATGTAAGTACCCCTTGACTTATATGGCTGCACCACTGGATTGGACTTATACGGTAGTACCACTGAACTTATACGGCAGTACGACTGAACTTATAAGTTAGTACCACTGGACTTATACGGCTGCACCACTGGACTGGATTTACACGGCAGTACCACTGGACTTATATGTCAGTACTACTGGACTTATATGGCAGTACCCCTGCACTGGACTTATAAGGCAGTACCACTGGACTTATACGGCAGTACCACTGGACTTATACAGAAGTACCACTTGACTTATATGGCTGCACCACTGGACTGGACTTATATGGCAGTACCCCTAGACTTATATGGCAGTACCCCTGGACTTATACTGCAGTACCACTGGATTTATACTGCAGTACCACTGGACCTATATGGCAGTACCACTGGACTTATACGGCTGAACCACTGGACTGGACTTATACGGCAGTACCACTGGACTTATACAGCAGTACCCCAGAACTTATATGGCAGTACACCTGTACTTATACTGCAGTACCACTGGACTTATAAGGCAGTACCACTGGATTTATATGGCTGCACCACTGGACTGGATTTACATAGCAGTACCACTGGACTTATATGGCAGTACCCCTAGACTTATACGGCAGTACCACTGGACTGGACTTACACGGCAGTACCACTGGACTTATACGGCAGTACCCCTTGACTTATATGGCTGCACCACTGGACTTTTACAGCAGTACCACTAGACTAATAAGGCAGTACCCAGGACTTAAACGGTAGTACCCCTGGACCTATACGGCAATACCACAGGACTTATATGGCAGTACCACTGGACTTATATGGCATTATAACTGGACTTATATGGCTACACCACTGGACTGGACTTATATGGCAGTACCCCATGACTTATACATCAGTACCCCTGGACTTATATGGCAGTACCCCTGAACTTATACGGCAGTACCACTGGACTTATTCGGCAGTACCACTGGACTTATACGGCAGTACCACTGGACTTATATGACTGCACCATTGGACTGAACTTATACAGCATGACCACTGGACTTATACAGCAGCACCACTGGGCCTATACGGCAGTACCACTGGACTTATATGGCTGCACCACTGAACTGGACTTATATGGCAGTACCCCTGGACTTATATGGCAGTACCACTGGACTTATACGGCAGTACCTCTGGACTGGACTTATACGGTAGTACCACTGAACTTATACGGTAGTACCACTGGACTTATACGGCTGCACCACTGGACTGGATTTACACGGCAGTACCACTGGACTTATATGTCAGTACCACTGGACTTATACGGCAGTACCCCTGCACTGGACTTAGAAGGTAGTACCACTGGACTTATACGGCAGTACCACTGGACTTATACAGAAGTACCACTTGACTTATATGGCTACACCACTGGACTGGACTTATATGGCAGTACCCCTAGACTTATATGGCAGTACCCCTGGACTTATACTGCAGTACCACTGGACTTATACTGCAGTACCACTGGACCTATACGGCAGTACCACTGGACTTATATGGCTGAACCACTGGACTGGACTTATACGGCAGTACCACTGGACTTATACGGCAGTACCCCTGGTCTTATATGGCAGTACACCTGTACTTATACTGCAGTACCACTGGACTTATAAGGCAGTACCACTGGATTTATATGGCTGCATCACTGGACTCGATTTACATGCAGTACCACGGGACTTATATGGCAATTCCCCTGGACTTATATGGCAGTACCTCTGGACTTATACAGCAGTAACACTGGACTGGACTTATAAGGCAGTACCACTGGACTTATATGTAAGTACCCCTTGACTTATATGGCTGCACCACTGGATTGGACTTATACGGTAGTACCACTGAACTTATACGGCAGTACGACTGAACTTATATGTAAGTACCACTGGACTTATACGGCTGCACCACTGGACTGGATTTACACGGCAGTACCACTGGACTTATATGTCAGTACTACTGGACTTATATGGCAGTACCCCTGCACTGGACTTATAAGGCAGTACCACTGGACTTATACGGCAGTACCACTGGACTTATACAGAAGTACCACTTGACTTAATGGCTGCACCACTGGACTGGACTTATATGGCAGTACCCCTGGACTTATACTGCAGTACCACTGGAATTATACTGCAGTACCACTGGACCTATATGGCAGTATCACTGGACTTATACGGCTGAACCACTGGACTGGACTTATACGGCAGTACCACTGGACTTATACAGCAGTACCCCAGAACTTATATGGCAGTACACCTGTACTTATACTGCAGTACCACTGGACTTATAAGGCAGTACCACTGGATTTATATGGCTGCACCACTGGACTGGATTTACATAGCAGTACCACTGGACTTATATGGCAGTACCCCTGGACTTATACGGCAGTACCACTGGACTGGACTTACACGTCAGTACCACTGTACTGGACTTAAAAGGCAGTACCACTAGACTTATACAGCAGTACCCCTTGACTTATACGGCTGCACCACTGGACTGGACTTATACTGCAGTACCACTGGACTTATAGGGCTGCACCACTGGACTTGTACAGCAGTACCACTGGACTAATAAGGCAGTACCCCAGGACTTATACGGTAGTACCCCTGGACCTATACAGCAGTACCACAGGACTTATATGGCAGTACCACTGGACTTATATGGCATTATTACTGGACTTATATGGCTACACCACTGGACTGGACTTATATTGCAGTACCCCATGACTTATACATCAGTACCCCTGGACTTATATGGCAGTACCCCTGAACTTATACGGCAGTACCACTGGACTTATTCTGCAGTACCACTGGACTTATATGGCAGTACCACTGGACTTATATGACTGCACCATTGGACTAAACTTATACAGCAGTACCAGTAGACTTATACGGCAGTACCCCTTGACTTATACAGCATGACCACTGGACTTATACAGCATCACCACTGGGCCTATACGGCAGTACCACTGGCCTTATATGGCTGCACCACTGAACTGGACTTATATGGCAGTACCCCTGGACTTATATGGCAGTACCACTGGACTTATATGGCAGTACCACTGGACTTGACTTATATGGAAGTACCCCTGGACTTATACGGCTGCACCACTGGACTAGACTTTTTTTACGGCAGTACCCCTGGACTTTTACAGCAGCACTACTGTACTTATGGCAGCACAGGACACCACCACTGGGCTGATTTAGCACAACACAGCACCACTGGCCTGCACATATATAGCAGCACCACTGGACTTATGGCAGCACAGGACACCACCACTGGACTGATGCAGCAGAAGACAGCACCACTGCACTGGACTGGACTTATGCAGCAGCACTGGAGTTATGGCAGCACAGGACACCACCACTGTGACTGGACTGATGCAGCTCAAGACACTACCACTGGACTGATGCTGCACAAGATAGCACTGTAATGACACAAAAGAGCAGGTCGCCACCCACGCACCACACCACTTTCCCGCACAGACACTGAGGAGACACGTACTCTTGCTACACTCTCCAGGACTGGAGTGAAAATGGCGGTGACTTGCGTCTCCTTATATGGGATCCAAAACCCATGAGAATCCGACATCGGGATGATGAGGTTTTGCCTCATTCTGGTTTCCGAGTCAGGACGGGAAGTCCCGTGCCGGACTCGGATCTGGGCTCAGGACGTGATGTGCGGTAGGGTTCGGTTCTCAGGGAACCGAACCTGCTCATCCCTAGATAGAACATATCATTTTAACTCGTCATCTAGCCTATTTAGTGCTCTGTCCACTATTGTTTCAACAATATAAAAAAAAAAGTATTCCTGAGTTCCTGGAAAGAGTTGTACCCAATGGACCTATTTTTGATTTGCACGCATATTTAATATATATCTAGCAATTTTGAGCAAACTGCAGTATGCATATGTTGTGGGGCTGCATATGCTTCTTACAATACATATGAGGGCATAAGAGAAAAATTTCATGTGCATGTTGTGGGCTTGTAACTATAGTTACTATCTATTTTGAAACATGCGTATGCAAAGTGGATGACTTACTCAGCGATAACTTCTACACCTTGCATTGAGTGGTTGTAAGAACTGATAATAATGATAATAGCTGATCACTCAGGAGTGGGGCAGTGCAGTTGCATAGATAACTACAACTACAAACAGGGCTCCCATCAGAAATTGTGGGGCCCAGGACTGACAAGAGGCAGGTCCCCCCCCCCAAGCTACCATTCTGCCACAGTGCTCCACCCTCTATGTGACATCACAAATAGTTTTATTTCACCAATATATTCATATTCGCTGCCCAGAGCAGCTGCAGCATTAGTAATTGGGCATGGCTGTGACTGTGTCCCCTCTGGCTCTACTACTGATTGGTCGTAGGAGCAGTTGTAGGGCCATTCTGAAAACTCTATATACTGTATAATATACCTACCAAACATATAGATTTGCTTTGCTTTGAAAAAGTCTACATTGGTTTGCAAATAAGAACAATTCTAGTACTGGAAACAACAATGCTTTAGTGTCTCTGTAATTGTAATAGAAAATGTCTAGAGGTGGTGTCTGGGCACCTGTAAATCCCACCTAAGATTCTAATCACGTTTCTATGATAACTGCAAATTAAATGTAAAGAAATAATAGTAATGGCAATGCTGTACAGTGTTCATGCATTTTAGAGAAGGGCATACATATCCTATGTAACATATGAAAATGTGTGTTCGCCTTACTTCTATTCCGTGGAGATACGAGCAGGCGGGGAGGATACACATACCATATACTGCATAACTGCAGCATATGTAAGAGGGCACAGCTGTGACCATGGGGGTCATTCTGAGTTGATCGCTAGCTGCACTTGTTCGCAGTGCAGCAATCAGGCTGAAAAATGGCAGTTCTGCGCATGCGTATGCGGCGCAATGCGCACGCGCGACGTACGGGCACAACAAACTATGTAGTTTTACACAGGGTCTTGCGATGCATTTCAGTCGCACTGCTGGCTGCAGAGTGATTGACATGAAATGGGCATTTCTGGGTGGCAACTGACCGTTTTCAGGGAGTGTGCAGAAAAACGCAGGCATGCCAGGAAAAACGCAGGCATGGCTGGGCGAACACTGGGCGGGTTTGTGACGTCAAATCCGGACCTGAACAGTCTGAAGTGATCGCAAGCGCTGAGTAGGTTTTGAGCTACTCTGAAACTACACAACATTTTTTGTAGCTGCTCGGCGATACAACCGTTCGCACTTCTGCTAATCTAACATACACTCCCAGTGGGCGGCGGCATAGTGTTTGCACGGCTGCTAAAAACTGCTAGCGAGCGATCAACTCGGAATGACCCCCTATGTCCCCTCTGGAACTACTACTGATTGGTGGTAGGAGCGGTTGCAGGGCCCCCTCTCTGTGACGTTCAGGACATTTGTTCCTGGCAGTCCCCTCCTGATAGTAGCCCTGACTACAAAACCTCTGTATGCCAGTGGCTCAGTCTCCAGAGGGCCTAAATAGCATACTACTGTAGATGCCCAATAAAACAATTAACATCATTAATATGATACAATTTCCTACTGAAAAATAAAGAAAATTATTTCCAATAGTCAGGTATCATTATTATTATTATTATTATTACTAGCTGAATATCCGTGCTTTGCTACGGGATGAGGATGGTAAATTAGAAATATAGTTGTTCGTTAATTTACATTGGTTGGAGATCTAGTATATAGGCATACCTTGCTTCTGTGATGCACTTTGTGTAGTGGCCAGACACCTTTTTGGTCCCCCAAGGGACCCTGCTTTTCCCACTATTCAACTCTCAGTCTGTGGCTTCCTACTAACAATCGCAAACAGAAAACAAAATGCGCCTACTGCCTCCATTCCCCTCCTCACATCATGTCAGTGACCCTGTGAAATTATCGATTTATTTACAGTTTCTTATATAGCAAGAAAAAAAGCCATTTGTTTCCCCCAGCACCCTGAATCATAACCGTAACCAGATATAAATTCCACATGATAACAGAATTCAGAGATCTTCGTTACACATATTTGCGCAAATGTGTGAATAAGCCCCAAAGCCACATCAAGGCGTCTCTGTATATTTGGGGTCCCTAGCGCTATATCTAGGTGCATGGTGTGGCACCCCAAAATACCAGCATAAGCCAGAAAGCCCAGCGTGACATACCAGTGAAAAAACTATAGAGTTAATAAATTAGTATTTAGGAAGCCGAAGCTATAGAGAAAGTGATACAAAATGAAATGCAATTAAAATGGAGAAATAGTGTTAAGAAATTAATAAGTGAAAAGTGTTAATAGAATGTAAAGGTATGCCACACTAAGGCCATCCAGCTCAGCCAGTCCAGAGGCACCACACCTCACACCTCCATTACCCCAATGTGGGTCTAGGATTAACCAGCAAGGAGCCACATGATAATGGCTCCTTACTACAATATGTCTAAGCTAAGAGCTACCTACCTTGGAGCAACCCCATAATGCTCCCTGTGGCATGTCAGGGCCTGCACCTCCTCCTAATGCAGGAACCTCTCTGCCTCTCACAACAAACACATATATTGGTAGATGCTCAATTAGCTTAGTGATATCATTCAGGTGCTCGAAAGGGAGGGGTATTTCTAAGCAAGAAAAAAAGCCATTTGTTTCCCCCAGCACCCTGAATCATAACCGTAACCAGATATAAATTCCACATGATAACAGAATTCAGAGATCTTCGTTACACATATTTGCGCAAATGTGTGAATAAGCCCCAAAGCCGCATCAAGGCGTCTCTGTATATTTGGGGTCCCTAGCGCTATATCTAGGTGCATGGTGTGTCACCCCAAAATACCAGCATTCCTAAATACTAATTTATTAACACTATAGTTTTTTCACTGGTATGTCACGCTGGGCTTTCTGGCTTATGCTGGTATTTTGGGGTGCCACACCATGCACCTAGATATAGCGCTAGGGACCCCAAATATACAGAGACGCCTTGATGCGGCTTTGGGGCTTATTCACACATTTGCGCAAATATGTGTAACGAAGATCTCTGAATTCTGTTATCATGTGGAATTTATATCTGGTTACGGTTATGATTCAGGGTGCTGGGGGAAACAAATGGCTTTTTTTCTTGCTTAGAAATACCCCTCCCTTTCGAGCACCTGAATGATATCACTAAGCTAATTGAGCATCTACCAATATATGAGTTTCTTATATAGCGCAGCACATTATCTATCTCCTGATATACTCTGTGCTGCTGGGGGACTGTGCTACTTCCACTATCTCTCAGTGTGTGGGTTCGTGCTACCTCCATTCCCCTCCTCATATCATGTCACTGCCCCTGTCATAAGCAGCCCTGTCATCACTGACATACTGTATCATGCATGTCCTGATATAGTCTGTGCGGCTGGGCCATCCGTAGTGATGCTAGTGGTGTGTTCCCCCCACAGTGTTTGTTCCCAGATTGTAAGTCATATGTGTACCAAGCTTGTTGTAACTCCCGGCATTCTGGAGTTATGCTGTCTCCTGAAATACTCTGTGCTGTTGTCCCACCCCTAGGAGTGCTGGGGGTGTCTAACCCCCACAGAGTTTACTCCCAGATTGTAAGTCAGATGTGTACCAAGTTTGGTGTAAATTGCTCCAGACCTTCCACAGTTATGCTGTCTGCTGACATACTCTGTGCTGCTGTACCACCCCTAGGGGTGCTAGGGGTATCTTACACCCACAGTGTTTGTTCCCAGAGTGTAAGTCATATGTGTACCAAGTTTGTTGTAAATTAGTCCAGGCATTCTGGAGTTATGCTGTCTCCTGAAATACTATGTGCTGCTGTCCCACCCCTAGGGGTGCTAGGGGTGTCTAACCCCCACAGAGTTTGTTCCCAGATTGCAAGTTAGATGTGTACCATGTTTGGTGTAAATTGCTCCAGGACTTCCACAGATATGCTGTCTGCTGACATCTTCTGTGGTGCAGTCCCACCCCCTAGGGGTGCTAGGGGTGTCTTACCCGCACAGTGGTGGTCATTCCGAGTTGATCGCAGCCAGCAACTTTTTGCTGCTGCTGCGATCAATAGTCCACGCCTATGGGGGAGTGTATTTTAGCTTAGCAGGGCTGCGATCGCTTGTGCAGCTCTGCTAAGGAAAAAAAATTGCACTCAAAACAAGACTAGGCCTATACCTACTTACCCTGTGTGGCGGATCCAGTGATGATGGGCCCAGCTTTGACGTCACTCCTCCGCCCTCCGTTCACCTGGGCACGCCTGCGTTTTACTTACCACTCCCCGAAAACGGCTCCAAACGGTCCGGATCCACCCTGCACCACCCTCTTCCTGTCAATCTTCTTTGCGGTCCGGCCTGCGACCGCTTTCTTCTTTAGCCTGTCGCCTGGCAATGTCGCGCACTGCGGCTACCGCGCATGCGCATTCCACACCCATTCTAACCGATAAACCGCTGCGTGCGAATGGGTCGGAATGACCCCAAGTGTTTGTTCCCAGAGGGTAAGTCATATGTGTACCAAGTTTGTTGTAAATTGCTGCAAGCATTCCAGAGTTATTCTGTCTGCTGAAATACTCAGTGCTGCTGCCTCACCCCTAATTAATTTCGATTGCAAATGTTTTTAGTTGCCTCGGCCGTGTTTTAATACGCTCGTATGTAAAATTTCACAATCTTTGCTTGTAAACTGTGAATTTGTATAGAAGAACAGAAGTACAATTTTTTGCTTTTATATATTAGATTAATGATAATAATAATAATAATATTTTATTTATTATGCCACAACATTTCCATAGCATCAACCATAGTTGATGGAATGTGCAGCAAAATTATACTGTAGATGATCAGACAGGACAGTCACAGGTAAGTTGCCAACTTTACAACTGTACATAATTATAAAGATGACATCATTATGAAGATACCACAGAGGGTATTTATTTTTATTTATTACCAATTATTTATATAGCGCACACATATTCCGCAGCGCTTTCCAGAGAATATTTGCTCATTCACATCAGTCCCTGCCCCAGTGGAGCTTACAATCTATATTCCCTATCACATGTACACGCACACACATTCACACTAGGGTTAATTTTGTTGTGAGCCAATTAACCTATCAGTATATTTTTGGATTGTGGGAGGAAACTGGAGTACCCGGAGGAAACCCACGCAAATACGGAGAGAATATACAAACTCTGCACAGTTGGGGTCATGGTGGGAATCGATCCCATGACCTCAGCGCTGTGAGGCAGTAATGCTAACCATTACACCATCCTTACTGCCCATGTAACATGATAATTAGGATCTGACTGGCTGGTAGTTTATCTCTCCACACTTTTTCACTCTCTAAGGCTTAGTACATTCCCCCACGAGAGAAAGTGGAGCAGAGTTAGGCAATTGAGTAGCTGGAGCATAAGGAAGAAGGATGGTAGTCTTGGGTGAAAAGATGATTGAAGGTTGGAAGGTAGGTTGAATGTCTTATAGGGAATTTCAAAGGATTGAAGCAGAGCAGCACAGAAGAAAATTTGGAGATGGTTGTAGCAGAAGGTGTTCAGGGAGGAGAGGATGTGGTAATAATTTGTAGCGGGCAGGAGGGAGGTGCAGAGATGGGGTGATTGATTGAGGGCTTTGAAGGTGAGTGAGAAGCATTTGAATTGGTTCTGAGTGGGACAGGGGGGTATGGGTCATTAGGTCGACCACACTTAGGTTGACAGTCATTAGGTCGACCACTATTGGTCGACATGCTTTAGGTTGACATGGTCACTAGGTCGACATGGTCATTAGGTCAACATGAACAAGGTTGACATGGAAAAGGTTGACTTGAGTTTTTTTTACCTTATTTGGTTTTCTTTGTAAAGTGACGGGGAAACGCAATTAGTGCACCGTGTCCCCTCGCATGACTCACTTTGCTCGCCATACTTCGAGCAAGGTTTCTATTCCCAATCGCACTCCACATGGATTGTAAAGAATGAAAAAGTTAAAAAAATGAAATGTGTGAAAAACTCACGTCGACCTTGTTCATGTCGATCTAATGACCATGTCAACCTAAAGCATGTCAACCAATAGTGGTCGACCTAATGACTGTCGACCTAATGATCGTATCCTGGACAGGGAGACATGAGAGTGATTAGTAGAGGGAGGCAGCAGAGGTGGATTGGCAAGAGAATAAAAGCAGCAAAGGATGGACTGAAGATGAGTGAGGTGGTATATAGATACTTTAGACCAGCGAGGGGTAGGTTACAGAAATCAAGGCAAGTAATGAGTGTATAAATGAGCGTTTTAGCCTCCAGGCTAAGAGGTCCTGATCCTGCAAAAAATGCACAGATAGGAATAGCCTATATAGGCTCAGCATTTCTTTTTATTTTATTTTTTTGCAAGACTGCATTAATGATGCATTTACTTGTTTTATAATCAACTATATTTTTTTCATATTGGAAGCTGCCTAAACCCACTACAGGTGCCTTTCACTATAACTAGATAATTATTTACATTTTACTGAAATTAGGTATAGTTGTAACCATTAGATTGTGTCTGCTGCAGGATCACTTTAGAAGGGGTCTTCTTCCACAAATTACAAACAGTGCTGCATCTAAGCCATTGCAACTCCAGTTGCTGTGCACTAGTGAGTGTGCAAAACAAAGAGATGATTCCACACTGGGCCCTTAACATGTACAATTGATAAATATACATAGATATGAAAACATGCCAACAATAACTAATAATAACGTAAGCTCCAAATTTGGGATTGTTTAATTTTGTTGACTTTGGTGGTGCGCCCAGAGTCAGTAATGTTCAACGTTAGACACTGGAGAGAGAAAAAAGACTCTTTGTTGGGGCACTCTTCAGATATTAAATATGAATACAGATAAAATGCATCTATTATTATGTTAATTAAAAATATTGGCAGTAGTATCTGAAAAAAAATTATTAATATAATGGGAGGGAGAAAGGAAGAGGGAAAGTTCAAGTATACAAATACTGTATACTGATTATATTTCTACTACAGATGATCCGGTCTAGTTCTCTGAGAACCAGATCCACCAGAACTGCACGATCCGAACCAGATCCGAGTCAGGTAGGAAAATTCGAGCCGGACTCGGATCCCAAAATGAGGCAAAACGTCATCCTATCGCTGATGGATTCTCATGGGCTTTGGATTCTATAAAGGTCCCCGATGAACGCACAATTTTTACTCTGGCTGTGAAGCTTGTATAGTGCAGATGTGCTGTGTCCATCCAGGGTGCTGTGTCTGTGCTTAGTCCATGCAGGTGTGCTGTGTTGTCAATCCAGGGGTGCTGTGTTGTCCATCAAGGGGCTGCAGTGTCTGACAAGGTGCTGCTGTGTATGTCTAGGGGTGCTCTGTCCATTCCTCAAGAGGCTTCTGTGTTCACCAGGGATGCTCTGTCTGTCCAATGGTGCTCATGGACTGCTGTGTCCTCTAAGGCTGCTGTGTCCATCCAAAGGTGCTCTGTCCATCCATCCAGGGACTGATGTGTCCTCCAGGTGTGTTCTGTCCATCCAAGGGTGCTCTGTCTGTTCATCCAGGGCCTCTTCTCCACTTTAGAAAACTAACAGCTAATAACATAATTTAAAAAAAAACTGTACTGTAGTGTACTAGAGTGTTACTATTACTACCCAGTGAACTGTACTATTATTTTTCATATACAAGTACTTTGACACTGCCAGTCAGACTGCAGTGTAATAGTTATACAAGTAATGTGACACTGCAGTGTAAAATATTTATATAAGTACCTGTATTGTGATGATGCAGGTTGTACCCCATTTTCATCCAAGTATTGTGACACTGTGTTTGGTACCGCATTGTAATATCAATACACATATTGTGACACTGCAGGTCATACCCCAATATCATCCATATTGTGCCATATTGGAAGTTTAAGTACTGGCCACTGCTGTCACTAAGTTTAGTCATCCAGTTACCTAGGTGCAAGTTTTTTGCCTAAACTAGATGAAAACAGTATTGTGAGCTGTGAGGTAGGTAGTTAAAATTGAGTGGAAATTAATGTTGTTGAGGTTAATAATACACTAGGAACAAATACAGTCTAAAATTCTGTGATTTTATCTGTTTTTATGATATTTGCAAAAATATTCCAGATCCAAAACCGAAACACAAAAGAATGGTTTTGGAAAAATCAAATACAGATCCAAAACATAAAGGAGATACAGATCCAAAACCCATGACGAGGGTCAGCACACATCCCTAATTTCTACTCATAACCAGTAACCTAGTGACCCACTGAAATCCCTATAGGCACCCACTGAGTGGGTGCCTACAGCAGTATTAAAGACTTAGGAGCAAGGTATATCAGACCCTTATAAGTGACTGCTGGCTTCTCTACTAATATTGTGCTGATCTGCTTAAAGGATATCACACACATGCAGTTGCAAAGAGACTATCTGCTTCATCACCAATGACATGCTGAACTGTATAGTTGAACTGCTTATCATTAAAGCAAAGCATGTATTTGCAGAATACTGTGTTGTTTTTCCACTAATATTGTACTGAACTGTATATAGGTAACAAAATGCAATTATGAGTGTATACCATCTCTATTCTGCTTTTATGAAAAGACCATTGCTGAGGACAGCTTTGCTCACATTGTTGCCAGCTACTTTGTGAAGTAGTGCTTTAATTTATGAAAAGTGCTTTTATTCGTTTGTGCTATATTTACAAAGAAGTAAAATTATGTAATGTAAATGCTTTCTGGGCCAAGAGGTATCATGGGATATTGGCCCTCATTCCGAGTTGATCGCTCGCAAGGCGAATTTAGCAGAGTTGCTCACGCTAAGCCTACGCCTACTGGGAGTGTATCTTAGCTTCTTAAAATTGCGACCGATGTATTCGCAATATTGCGATTACAAACTACTTAGCAGTTTCAGAGTAGCTTCAGACTTACTCGGCATCTGCGTTCAGTTCAGTGCTTGTCGTTCCTGGTTTGACGTCATAAACACACCCAGCGTTCGCCCAGACACTCCCCCGTTTCTCTGGCCACTCCTGCGTTTTTTCCGGAAACGGTAGCGTTTTTATCCACACGCCCCGAAAACGCCGTGTTTCCGCCCAGTAACACCCATTTCCTGTCAATCACACTACGTTCGCCAGAGCGAAGAAAAAGCCGTGAGTAAAAATACTATCTTCATTGTAAAATTACTTGGCGCAGTCGCAGTGCGAATATTGCGCATGCGTACTAAGCGGAATTTCACTGCGATGCGAAGAAAATTACCGAGCGAACGACTCGGAATGAGGGCCATAGAGCACCAGAGGGAGTTTATAAGTTGTGAAGAGCTTTCTCCTGTGTTTTCACATAAGTACTGCTGTTGTAAACTTTCCTCAATTTAATCAACAGGCAAATTCTGGAGAAATCAGATATTTCTCTGGTGCTCCACTGCTTTTGTCTATAGGGGAAGGGGGGGGGGGGAGGGGGGACTTTACAGTAATTTGGTAAGTTGCGAAAAGCTTAGATTTTCAGCGCTGTGTAATGCCATCTTCAGATGGCATTACCCATTACCTATCTATGGAGGACATTCTGGTTAAAGATCAACCCGCAAGTACTCCTTGCAGTCTGCTTTATGCTGCTGGTAGTAAGGAAAAATACCTCAACATAGCAGCAGAGTTTTCATTCAGGCTCCGAAAAATGCCCTGGAATGATGAATTGCAGCACAACAAAAATCTCCATAGATGTAATAAGCAATGATACACATTTTTAGTTTGTTATTCTTTCTTATAAATATATCCCATCATGTCTCTCAACCACACACTGTTATGTGCGCGGACCTTCATGTTTTGGTTTTACCAAATCCGTGCTCTGTGTTTTGTTTTTGTTTTCTGAGTTTGGCAAAACCACACTCACATGTTTTGTTTTTGGATCTGTTTTTATTTTGTTTTGTTTTTAATTGCTAAAAACAACTAAAATCTTTTAATGTGGGCCAGCTTTTGTTCCTGAAGTATTATTAACCTCAATAACATTCATTTACAGTCATTTCTAGTCAATTTTGAACACCTCACAGTTCACAATATTCATTGCCAAAATTAGCCAAAAGTTGAACGACTAAACTAAGCAACAGAGCAGCGGCACAAACACATGGCAGTTATTTTTGTTTAAAAATATTTTGCAAATTTGTAATGTAAGTACCAAAAATGTTTGTCTATGCAAAGAAGACCATCACCAAAATACAGCAAATAATGAAAAGAGATGCAAGATGGAATTGTCCTTGGCCCATCCACCCACTGTTATGTCATATATTAAAAAGGACATATACAGTTTAACAAACTAAGCACTTCAGAGGCAGGGACTGATACTTTTGTGGCTGAAGTGCTTGGTTTGTTTGGTGCCCCACAAACCAATGTTTTGGAAGGACTACTTCTTATCATTTAATGAGGAGGTTGAAGATGAGGTGGTTGAGATTGCATGTGCTGGTCCAAACTGCTGGTAATGGATACTGGAATGCTTATTTTACAGGATTTTTCAGTTTTTGATAAATAATTTGCATGAACTTGCTGTGAATGATGTAACAGGGAGTAGGTATTTAAATGGTTAACGTCCCTACCTCTACTAATTTTGCCATGTTGTTTTGATTTGGGTACAAATACTTCCACTCAGAAGAGGTGGCTTTTTTGGTCTTATGCCCAGGCATTACAGTGGCCTTCTTTGTATCATGGGCAAGAACTGCTGCCACTGGTGGGTGACTTACACAAACAACATCCTCATTAGCGTCAGATAAAAAAATATACTCCTCATCCCATTGCACTTCCACACCAGCATGTGGATGAGCAGGCTTCCCACTGTTATTCCAAATGAAACCATTATCATTATTATTGACACATTTACTCAATGCTGTTTGCAACAGATCAGTGTGAAACAAACTTTCCCATCTTTGTTTGCAAATCAAGCATAGAGGTCTGTCTACTCACCCTCAATACTCCCCTGACACTCCCACAGCACAGAACAGTTCAATGTGTCTGCATGGTTGCTGCCAAGTTACCACCCAGAAATGACAGTTTCCATCTGTGTGTGTATGCATGGTATGGCGCATAAGCAGTCTGCAATTGCCTTCTATGGTACATGCGCAGTTTGCAGATGGAAGCAAGATCCGTCCTGATTTGGGTTTGCCACTGCCTCAGAATCAGGCATGTTGTCTTGTTCCTTTCTCCTTGTGGTCTGTAAGCCCTCATGACTACATCCTTTTTTTTAAATTTGTCTTTTTTTTTTTTTTTTTTTAAATACATGCACATCTTCGAATATGTGTGCAACAATGTATAAAATGTTGGAACTCTTTAAGCATTGGAATATTTTTATATACCAATTGTAATAACAACCGTAAAAAAATTTCAAAATCGGGCCCTATCTCTTCACTGCTTGCTCTTTGGAAGACACGGCGCATGCCTGGTAGGAGGGGAGAGCACAAATAGTTGCAGCTAATGTGTGGCAAGATGGGTGTGAGGATTAAAAGAGTGTGGGGGGGGGCAGGGGTTGGAACGGGTGTATGTTTGTGGGGGGGGTTTAGACCAAGGTGACCCAGGATATGGGTCCAATATATTAGAATTAAATATTATTGCTTATTAACAACTATTTATGCAACAACAACTAAATATAACTCAACGCCCAATTCAGATTTGGACGCACATGTCTACACAGCTGTGAATCAGACTTGGTAATCATCGCAAGTGAAGCAGCCACCTATAGAATAGTGACACTGGTGCCATGTTTCTCTACGTACATGATCACAGCTAAAGGCATATATACACCTTGAAAACGCCCATGAAACGCCTGTGTTTTTACTACCCCTCCCCATTACTTTCTCCAAAGGATCACTTCCTGTCAATCACTCTGCGTTGAACGTCTCACTGCGAGTAGCATCACAAAAGTACTGTACCTTGACACGTGCACAGTGCAATTGCGCCACACGTGCAGTCTACCGATTCAGCTGTATTAACATCAGCATTGCGTAGTAATCAGAATTATGCCCTCTCTGCTGCTCAGAGAATAACATTTGTTTTAATAGACTTCACAATGAAAATATTAGGAGATACTAATGCAGACACCACACAGTTGTTTCACATTTATTGCTAGGCTATAATTAGGGAAAACTAGCAAAACCTTATTTTACTTTGAGCAACATAGTCAAAAGTTAAACTCTGGTGTTTGATAAATTGACTTCAAAATTATAAGTGATTTTCTTTATAAAATGATTTGCATTTTTGTTTGATTTATAAAACCATCAGCAATGATTGATTAAAACAATTATTCCTTAGTTTTCATTACACATTGCTATTTATTTCTTGTCAGACGTTACTCTAGTGAATACTTTGTTACAGTCACTATCTTTTCTCAGAAGATCTCAGAGGTTTTTAGTTAGTAGTTTTAGGACACAACAAATAAAGGTGTCATCAAAATATGTTATTCATGCTTAAAATGCTTTTAAATTGCAGCATAATGCATTATTTGTTTGCAATTCCTTCAGTACTGTGCCACTGCCAACACATTATTTATTAGCAGTTTTGTTACATAACGCAGCATATTCCGTTGTGCTTTACAATTAGAACAACAGTTATAGAACAAAACTGGGCAAAGACAGACAGACATAGAGGTAGGAAGACCCTGCTCGCAACCTTATAATCTATAGGGAAATAGGCATTGATACAATTACATTATGTATTGTCAACAAATATAATAGGCCGGAGTCTGAGTCTTATGCCACAGCCGCATCTGCATCTTATTCTAATGCATACTTGTCTACTTTTGAAAAAGCACTGCAGGGAGATTGTGAAAGCAACACTTTATAAGTGCGGTGTTAGAGTGAACGTGTACTGCTGCATCTGAGATGACAGACTTACATCCAAATGTAAACGAGCCCCATAGCAGTTAGTAAGATCTGCTTGTTGATGAAAACATATGAATTATTTTCAGGGCATGTGTTTTACAAGTGGTTCCTTATAAGTGGCCACGAGAAACCTTATTTGAAAATGCATGTAGCCATAGGGATCACTGTGCC
This sequence comes from Pseudophryne corroboree, assembly GCF_028390025.1. NCBI lineage: Eukaryota > Metazoa > Chordata > Amphibia > Anura > Myobatrachidae > Pseudophryne > Pseudophryne corroboree. The sequence continues at coordinate 650,567,768 of NC_086446.1, read as the reverse complement.
TTATAACCAATGCAGGAAAATGGCGCTGCTGATCCCATTTGAATGTGTATAGCTATTACTTAGTTTTTTCGCCCAAGTATATAACAGCTACATAATATTGGTAAGGTGCAATCATGAATATTGCTACACTCTTCGGGGAGTTAGGGAGATCGTCACTATTCAGGGAGTCTCCTGACAATCAGGGAGAGATGACAAGTATGTTCTTCTAATACCATGGCTAAATCATCTAAACTCAGACGGCCTCTTGCAGCATCTCGAGAAAGTGCTTTTCTGTCTTGGAGCATCTTTAGACACACCTATGGCAGGTGCAATCTTTCCGTCTGAGTATGGCATCCTGTGTAAGCAGCTGTGCAACCCTCCCGTTACTTCCCAGGACTGGCCACTACAATACACTGACTCTGTGTCCATGTTTGTGCTACACTCACTGAGCCTGGTTCATGTTTGTAAGTAAAGCAAAAAAGCACACAACTGGGCAAAACCATGCTGCACTGCAAGTGGGGCAGATGTAACATGTGCAGAGAGAGTTAGATTTGGGTGGGGTGTGTTCAAACTGAAATCTAAATTTCAGTGTAAAAATAAAGTTATCTTACATTTGTGAAGTATATGCAAAAGCAGCCAGTATTTACCCTGCACAGAAACAATATACCGTATTTTTCGGACCATAAGACGCACTTTTTCTCCCCAAAAATGTGGGGGAAAAAGTATGTGCGTCTTATGGAGCGAATAAGACGTTTGCGGGTAGCGGGTAGTGGCGGCGGCCGGCGGGTAGCGGAGGCTGGCGGGTAGCGGCGGGTCCTGGATGCTACTGCTGCGCCGTCATCAGCAGAGCGGCCACAACTCAGCAGCAGAGCCGGCGTCATGTAACTCCCCCGCTCCCCCATACCTCCTCCCTCCTCAGGAGAGCAGGGTACCAGTGGTACTGTCGGGTAGCGGCGGCCGGCGGGTAGCGGCAGGTCCTGGATGCTGCTGCTGCGCCGTCATCATCAGAGCGCAGAGCGGCCATATCTCAGCAGCAGAGCCGGCGTCATGTGACTCCCCCGCTCCCCCCCACCTCCTCCCTTCTCAGGAGACGCAGGGAACCACTGGTACTGTCAGTGTGTGTGTGTGTGTGTGTGTGTGTGTGTGTGTGTGTGTGTATGCTGGCTCTGATGTGTGTGTGTGTGTGTGTGTGTGTGTCTATGTATGCTGGCTCTGACAGAAGGCTGCACTGTATTCTTGAGTCTGAGAAATCACAGAAATATCTCTTAGAGGTCAGAATATTTTTTTCCCAGTCTTCCTACTCTAAAAACTAGGTGCGTCTTATGGTCAGGTGCGTCTTATGGTCCGAAAAATACGGTAAATGTATTTACTCCCTTTGCATTGCAACATGGTTTGTTCCAGACAGTTACTTGCTTTTTTTATTTGCTTGCAAACATGAATCAGGCCCACTATCCTCTGTGACTCAGATGCATTTGTGCAGACTTACAATGTTCACCAACTATGTCCAGCACCAACCTCTGAGTCAGGCCCATTGTGTTATATATATATATATATATATATATATATATATACATAATAAAATACGAAAGCCCTCACTCACTCATCACTAATTATCTTCCCGATTTGTTAAGAAGATGAAATTTAACTTACTGTAGGTATTCTGCAGGTGGGAATATTAGGGGAAACTATGTGATTAGAATTGTAATAAACCTCCCCTAAGGGGATAAAAAGGGGGTTGAAATAATTACGTCATTACCAATGCGTGGCTTGCAATCGTCAACAATAATGCCCAAACGGACAATCGGATTAAAATTTGAATTGCACCTCCAGTGGGTAGAATTTAATAAACTACAAATATGGTCCTGTCACTTTTTACTGTATCTACTATGGGTGCTCCTCGGGTAACGCCAATAACAATGGATAAAAATGTACTTACATTAAGACGTCTAAAATAGACATCTCTATAGATTTACCAAATTTTTAGCACTCATTTATATTTACAACCGTGAAAATCAGAAACTCCCATGCGAAGAACAGATAGAACAGCTAGTAGATATATATGTAGGATTCATTTTCATTTCTGAAACTATTATTTTTTTATTTTATTTTTTACTTTTGCTGACTTCATTTTAAATGAACACTTATTCTATATGTTTTCATTTTGCTATCATGAGTTATGTGTTAGAATTTTTTCTATATAAAGTAACATTTTATTTATTTATGGATCATTCACTTGAAGGTATCACTGGTATTTTTGAGAGGAGTTTTTGAGGGTGTTGCTAGGTTCTAATTAGCTGTAGTACCTGAGCTGGGTGCCAGCCAATAACAGATTGTTACCTCTGTGTATTCAATATAAAACTGAATGGATGTGGATCCTAGTGTTTGGGTTCCACATAGACACCAGTTGTTAAACTTCCACCCAAGCATGTCCACTTTTACTGAATGTCATGGAGACTGGGTCACCCTTCCGCCTCTCCACTGAATTGGGTGGAGCCTTAATGACACGATTCTCTGCAAAATGTCATGTTCACACTAACACCTCAAACAATATACTTTATAAAAGCATTTAAGGGGAAATTAATCAAACATTTTTAAGAGGACAAGTAAAGGTGTTGCTCGTAGTAACCAGATTAAAGCTGTCATTTTATAGAATGTACTAGATCAATGGTAGTAGCTACTATTTCAAAGTTTGCTATTGAAAACATTTCCACCTGTAGAATTATATATACATTTAGTACACCATAAACAGCAACTAATGGTAAATAATATTAATAATAATAATAATACTTCAACATTTTGTAAAGTCCAAGATTAACTATATGCATTGTTTGTTATTGTTAATACTTTAAGTACAACTAACCTGGAAAAGATATTTATGCAGGTCCCACTTTTAGAGCTGACCCAACTGCTAACCTAGCTGTGTATCAAGCCAATTCGTAAAGGTGTACTCCCAGATAAACATTAACATTCAGCTCAGTTGTACCTTCACTTGATGCCTGGGGGCTGCATGAAGAAAAAGTTTTCCTTAAGCCTCAGCATTGCTGTAGAAAAAGAATAGATGATTTTACTTTTTGGAAGCCAAAAGTGGGGAGCTTTTCACTCATACCACTCTCACCTGGTAGAAAAAAATGTGCGTATGTACTTGTTTAAAGGGGGAAGACTTGTGGGTACTTGACCCTGGTGAATGCTGCTGCTAATGATGATGCTGGCCACATCTGATTTGCCAAACACATTTAGGACACACCTAATTATGCAAATATAGTATGATGTTCTTGCCATGGCTGTGATCTAATATCAGGACTTTAGTATATTAAACACTTGCTTTAAAAAATAAAGCATTCCTACTACTGGGACGGGGAAGGCTGCTAATATGTTTATTAGAGTGGGCTTTAAAAATGTTTGAATTATATATTTGCTTTTTATCTAATTGGCTTTTAACATGCTTCATGAGACTTGGGTACTTAGGGGCTTATTAATAATTCATTATTTTACTTAAACATGTTTTCCCATTATTATCATATATGTTATGTATCGCCACAATTTATTAAAGTAATTTCAGATGAGATTACTTAAAACATTTCTGCTGATGCATTAAAAATTACATCAACTCCACTTTGTTACCACACTTTCCATATGAGACGTGCATTTATTCCGAATGTATATTTTCCAATTGCTAATTTTTTCCCTGAAAGAAGTATTATATACTGTATCTATCACCATTGTCTGACAGCATTATCAGAGTCTTTCTTGCCCTTCTCTATTGAATGCTACGCCTCTATCCAGCCTCACACCATCAAGTACAATAGCTACAGTGAACTGGACCCTATCCTGCACAAAAGCTTAACAATGCATGTTATTGTTATTTAAACAAATGCATATTTTCATTTTCATTCTATTAGGTGAGAGGAATATGAGTGAAAAGCTCCCCACTTTTATCTTTCCAAAAGCAAAATAATGGTGCCATCTTGGGACGCATGTATCTGTACTTACGTTGTATCTATTGCACAGTACATGCCCCAATCCCATGTACCCTTGGTGCAGGCAGCTGTAAGTACAAAGTACAGTACTTCATTGATGTCACTACCTATAGAATTGAGAAATGAGCTTCTTCTCCCTTGTAAAAAATACAGGTGATTCTATTCTGACAATATTTTATGGGAAGTCTATTTCTGGGTATTTCTAATTATTTGCATCACTGATTTTATACCAACAGGCATTTTACTGGTTACAATCTTATTTTCTTCCCTCACTGGAAAGAGAAATTCTTATTTCCTAACTATAATCTGTCTAATGTGCTAGTCTAATGTTAATGTGATAGTTCCTTTCATTTAAAATGCAAATTATGCATTCTTATCCCAAGTACGTACTTTAAATCTATTAATGCTGTTAGCAACATTGTGAATTCCACTAATATAATCTTAAAGTACCTGAACATTTTCATGTAATGTTTCTTTGTTATGAACAGAACATTTTTATTTTTTTTAAGCAAGTTAATTAATGAAACTATATGATAAATTCTTCAATGCACCTCAGAGGCTTCAAAAAAAGCAAAAACAAATCGTACTTTCCACTTGGGTATTATCAGTTCTTCATTTAGTTTCTGCATGTAATTAGCAGTTAAGTATTGCAGGAATAATGGAAACTTCATTAAGAATAAATGTTTGCAGTACAATTAGCTAACAGCTAAAATTAACCACTTTACTGGCTAATATATTTTTCCAAAAAAACACTCAGAAAATTGTATATTTTTAATGATTGTATTAGGCCAAGAACATCAATTTCAAACTTATCCAACACAATTTTATTTTATATATATATATATATATATATATATCCAGGTAAAACAGTAGCACTCATAAGACTTCAATGATGCGATGCTTAAACAGGTGTCAGTTTTATTCAAGCCAAGCCGACATGTTTTGGGGACTCTCCCCGTCCTCAGAGCCAGTTAACCAGACACAATAACAAAAAAAATATATTTATACAACATACCATTAAACATAAATGCAATAACAATACTCACCTGATCCACGGCACGACCGCCTGCCAGTGTGCACCATCCGCTTCCGCTTAGCTGTGCTCTGACGTCACGGCGCTCCGTGCAACAGGCGGGTTACCATAGCTGAGTGCCGCTGTTTTACCTGGATGCATACTGTGTGTTCTTTTGAATCCACTCGTAGGGCACTGCAGCACATTGTTTTAAGGAGCAGGAGTGCCAGGCACTTTTGAATATTGTGTATATATATATATATATATATATATATTTTTTTTTTTTTTTTTTTTTTTAAACACAGTATACCATAAAAATAGCAATTTGTATGGTATATTATGCATGCACTTGAATTTATAAACTATGTATATATAAATGTGAAAGCCCTCACTCACTCACTGACTGACTCACTAATTTTCTTACTTTCCGATATGTTAGTACTGCATACAAAGACAAAGGTTGCAGGTGCACAATTCATAAGTGGGCAAACCGTTACTTATGGCCATAACTATGCGAAAAACCTCACTTAAAATGCAAAATTTTATTGCAATGATTTTTATTAATAAATTGGTAGTGTTTGTGCACCTGCAACCTTTGTCTTTGTATGAAGTACTACTGAAAGGTCTCCTCAGGGCCGCACCTTCCATTACCAGTGTGCACCCCAGGACCCCTCCCCTGTTTCTGATATGTTAGGAAGCTGAAATTTTACATAGGTATACTTCAGGTGGGGAATAGGAAAACTACGTAATTAGAATTTTAATAAACCTCCACTAAGGGGATGAAAAGGGGGTTGGCATAATAACATCATTACCGATGCGTGACTTGCGTTGCATGAACGATAACATGCAAATGGACACCACATTTACAACTGTGACAATCAAAAAACTCCCGTGCGAAGTACGGTTAGAACAGCTAGTTTGAAATAATTGACCATCCATAATTGGAGGTCCCATATTGATATTTTTAATTGATACAGGATCACCACAATCAAAATGATCCATGAAAGCAGCTTTCATTTAATATCGATATTCATAAATATTAATATTTACAATATACCATTAAATCAATATTAATTGATAGTCGGCACAAACTGTGGGAACCGAGGATCTAGTATGTTTATATGTCCCCAGCAGCTGCTCCTCTCTGCAGCCACCAAGTTTACAACCGGCACTGCTGACCTTACATTTCCATGTGTCTGCTCTGTTCTGCGGCTGCCAGGTATACACAGTGTGTGCAGTACTGGAATTATCGGCAGATGCTGCTCTCTGCAGCCACCAGGTATGAACACTGATGGCAGTGGATGTTCTTTCTGCAGCCGCTGGGTTGAGGGTAAACTGATGGCAGTGGATCTTCTTTCTGCAGCCGCTGGGTTGAGGGTGACACCGGGATGCCATATCATTGATGTCCACAGTGATCGTGACACAATGGAAAAGAAGCCATGGCTATCTGAACACTATGACCAGCAGTGATTGGGATACAATGGTGGGAGGATCTATGGATTTTCGAGGGGCTGGGAGGTCCCTCTGAGACTGGTGACTGTTATAAGATTATCTTTAATTTCTGACTGGTCGCATCAGATGTGACCATGTCAGGGAAAGCCCAGCCTGGCGTAGTTGCATAAGATGCAACCGCACCAGGCAACTGGTTAAGTGAAAGAGTAGGTTACCCAAGGGTGCTCGGGCGCTTTGGATAGGAGATGTTTCACCAAGCAGCAGCCTCTAAAGAAAGGGAAGACACTCCCGTTATAATACAAAAAAAGCGGGGTTGAGGCTGCGCTATATTTGATCAATGTAACAACAATAGTATTATAATTGATAAAAACACATTTTATTCCTAAAAACAATAATATGTATTTCAATTCGAAAATGAATACATAGTAAAAGATGCATGCATATCAGAAACAGATGATTGATAATATATGTTTCATAAAAACAAATAAATGGGATTACCCAATTCGCCAGGATATAGGATTTTAGAATGATAGGTGGCCGTTCCAAATTTTTCCCCTATAAAGCTAGAGTCCAGCATTAGCAAAGTCTCAGAGATAAGCAATATCCATGGATAGGCAAGTTACCGTTAGAGGATGGTATGCTGCAGGGTCTTTTGGTAAAGAGCTCCTCATGCAATACGGTTGATGCAGTTCCTTCGTGCAGTTTTGCTATTTGAATTCTCAGAGTTGAATCATCTGTTTCTGATATGCATGCATCTTTTACTATGTATTCATTTTCGAATTGAAATACATATTACTGTTTTTAGGAATAAAATGTGTTTTTATCAATTATAATACTATTGTTGTTACATTGATCAAATATAGCGCAGCCTCAACCCCGCTTTTTTTAACTGGTTAAGTGAGTTCGCTAAAGGCAGATTTATAGGTAACACTTCTGAAAATATAAATGAGATGTGCTCTAACTAGTACACTGTTGCCAAATTACAGTTGGAACTTTGTTAAACTTCCTATCAATGACCTTCTTCACTCAAGCCCTATTAAATACTTATAACCAAAAACATTTCTAATAAATAAAGACATGGACAACAAGAATTGGCATTAAAAATGTATTTTGACAAAGAAATTAAATTGGTTTATTTTCATTAATGGTAAAGATTGATGCTTACATTTAGTACAGATTAGTCCTCTGAAGTTATGGATGTGATGTGCTCACAATTCCCGGCATAGTGGGAGCTTGTGGTCGCATGCATATGCACGATCCCGCAGCCCATTCATTTTAATGGGAGCCAGATAGCGATGCGTCCACAGCTGCATGTCACGGTGTGTTTACATCAAAATCTCACTACAGTACGCTGCTATAAGAAGCAAGGCTGTAGAGGGACACATCTGTACAGTGGCTAACCAAGAATGAATGACAAACAAGACAACATAAATTCATGCAAATAAACATTGGTGATAAACCCTTCATAAATCAGTAACACACCTGGACTGGCTTGTGTTAGTTCCGGGGATGGACATTTGTATTGGTCATCACATAACACAAGGAAAGTCCATCCACTAATAAACATACAGTAAATAAATCAAAGCATGCAGCCGTTCTACAACTGCAACCATAGACTGTAAGCTCTCACGAGTAGGGCCCTCTTCCCTCATGTGCTTATCCTTTTCTTACTTTAATAATCCCCAACTGCCCAAATCAAGCAGTTTTTGGCCACCTGGAACTTATCTCTGTCATTTACTGATGTAGTTATGCTTAGTTACCCTGTACTTGTCCTAAATTGTCATCAACTGTTAGTCACTGTTTTCCTGTTTTGATTATGTGCATATGTACTCTGTAATTGGGCGCTGCGGAACCCTTGTGGCGCCATATAAAGAAAGGATAATAATAATAATAATAATAATAATAATAAAATAGACAACATAAACTAAAACAAACTTTCAGAAAAAAAGATGGAGATCGGCCAGCCGACAGCTTCCTATAAACAAACAGAAAACTAGCCCTTTTACTACAAATGCCTAATAACCCTGTCAATCATAATCAAATAATAATGACCAAAATTAAAGCAGCAGCCAAACAAGGGGGGTGCCTAGCTGGAAAGCCCCATGGCTGAGCTAATTATGCTTAGCCAGATCCTTGGCTTGCTCTTCAAATTATAGATGTTGCATGTCAATAGAATAATATTAATTCTTGAAATAATGGTGAAAAGTCCATTATTTGTGCTCTTTGCTAAGAATACTGTATTGTACAGCACAGTGGAAGAATTATTAGTTCATTGTGTGGCCTCAAAATCAAAGTCGACAATAGAAGGAGAGGGGAACTTGTGCGCCACCCCCCATTCCCAGAAAGATGACACCACTGGCAGTTGATAATGGGGTCTGCTTCACGGTACAATGTGTCTTCTCTGTGCAAGGTGGGCAGTGCATGGCCCATGTGAACCATATGCACCACACACTCAGCACCCATTATCATACCTCCCAACTTTCATTCATAGAAACCTGGGACTCTGCGGGGCCAAGCTGCATGTGCCTGAAAGGGGGGCATGGCTGTGGTAAAGGGGTGTGTGGCTTAGTGGGAATGCCATTACTGCCTGCATTTTCATCATTGTGTGGGCATGCCCAGCGCTCTGTGAGCTGCTTGCATGCCCCTAGTTCCTATGTCTCCTGTGAATAGACGCCAACTCCCCCCTCCCAACGTGGGACACTGAGGCCTGTAAATGGCATAGCGGAACAGTCCTAAAAAAAAGGGAAATAATGACAGTTGGAAGGTATGCCATTATTGACACAACACTGCTTCATATAATCCAAGGCAGTAAAGAGGAAATAAATGAATACTAATTATTCTTCCTTTTGCTTTTCAGCTACAGGGCAGACATAATGCACTGGGTGTATACAAGCAATATGTAAAAGAGGACGGGGTGGGGATTTAAGTATAATGTGTTGGAAATTATGTGCGTGCACAGTGGCGTAACTTATCCCAGTTGCCCGGAGGTAAGATAAATGTTATGCCCCCCCCTATTCCCCATACAAAAAATGATTTGTATTTTAAATGACTCCTCTATACCCGCTACTACATCACTGACCCCTCAATACTCACCACTGCATAATTGCCCCTCTATACCGTACAAAAAATCACTGACACCGATATACCCTACACTAAATTATTGACATCTCTATACCGTACACTAAACTATTGACCCATTTATACCTTACACTAAATGACTGACCTCTCTGTACTCTACACTACATTACTGACCCCATTGTACCCTACACTACATTACAGACCCCTCTATACTCTACTCTGCATTGCTGACTCCACTGTAGGTAAAAACACACACACACATTGGTACAGATAGGGGGGAAAAACACATGCATAGGCACTGAGAGAAAAATAATAAAGCACATAGGCCCCAACAGGAAACTAATATACTGTAGGCCACAGCAGGAACATAATACAGCACATATGCCACCACAGAAACATAATACAGCACAAAGGCCACTGCAAGAAAATGATACAGTACATACAGTAGGTCCCCGTTGGAACATAATATAGCACATAGGCCACCGCAGGATCATAACACAGCACATAGGCCACCACAGAAAATGATACAGCACATAGGCCACTGCAGGAAAAAGATACAGCACATTGGCCCCCATTGGAACATAATACAGCACATAGGCCACCACAGGAAAAAGATACAGTGCATACTGTAGGCCCCAACAGGAACATAATACAGCACATAGACCACCACAATGAAAATAATATAACACATTGGCTTCACATAAAAAATATCCAACACATTGGTGCAGATAGGAAAAAACCACTACATCACTGACCCCTCAATACCTGCCACTACATAACTGACCCCTCAATATCCTACAAAAACTCATTGACACCTCTATACCCCACACTAATTTACTGACACCTCTATACCCTAAACTAAACTACTGACCCATTTATACCCTACACTGAATAACTGACCCCTCTGTACGCTACACTATATTACAGACCCCTCTATACTTTACTCTGCATTACTGACCCCACTGTAGGTAAAAAGACATACACAGCAGGAACATAATACAGCACATAGGCCACTGCAGGAACATAATACAGCTCAAAGGCCACCGCAAGAAAATAATACAGCACATAGGACCCCTCTATACCCTACACTGCATTACTGACTCCATTGTGGGTAAAAACACCCACACATTGACGCTCATAGGACAAAAAAAAGCCACACACATTGGCACCGATAGGATAATCAAAATTTCAAATCTCAATGAGTATCTAAGCCTCAGGATGCGGCACCCTCCATGTTGGCTCTCCCTTTTATTATAACTAGGGACCTCTGTGTCCCCTCCTTCTCTTGGCCCCTATATGAGCCATGTCCCATTCCTTCCCCCTGTGAGAACCATGTACACCCTTCCCCTGGCCCCTGGGTGAGCCATTCCCCCATTCCCCTGTGTGAGTGATACAGGGGACACCCTTCCCTTTTCCCCTGCATGAGCCATGTCTTTCAGCCACACCATCATCTACCATCTATATTCCTCAGCCACGCCATCTCCTCTCTGCGTCTCTCACTCACACAATCATCTCCCACCCACGTCTCTCAGTCACACATTTATCTACCACCTGCATCTCTCTGCCATGCCATCATCTCCTCCATGCGTCTCACAGCCACACCATAATCTCCTCCCCACGTCTCTCAGCCACACCATCATCTCCTTCCAATGTCTATCAGCAACACCATGTTCTCCTCCCTGAGTCATCTCTCAACACACAATCATCTCCCACCTGCGCCTCTCTGCCTCTAAGCCTGCACACCTTCACTCTGTGCCTCTCAACCTGCCCTTCCCCTCACTCTGTCTCTCAGCCTCACACTTCATTCCTCTCAGCCTGCACCCCATCACTCCATCTCTCATCCTGCCACCTCTCCCCCCTCCCCCCTCTTTCAGCCTGCATCTCACCTCTCTCTCCCTTGTCTTTCCCACACCGATCACTAGTAGCCACCCTGGCCTCACCTGTAATACAAAGAGCAGGCGGACAGACACTAAGGGGTATATTTACTAAAGTCCCGATTTTGTTTTTTTTTCTAAGTGTGAAGACGGGAATTTACTAAGCACAAATCTCGGCAGTGTTGGGGCTATTGTTTTCATGGCAGAGGGCAGAAATACAAATGAATACACCATCAGTCAAACGCGGCTGTTTGTTCATACAACACAGGAATTTACTATTCATTCGTATCTTGGTGTTTGTCAGTGAGTGGTCAATTTCGGTCGTTATTTTTTTCAAATCATAAAAACAACAGGAAAAAAATAGACCTGCTTTTTCAAGCCGTGTTTTGATAGTCATGCATGGATCAATGAGATCTGTGCATACCTATCTGTGGGAAAGGGTCTTTTTTCCATAAAAATGTCAAAAAAAATTGCATGGGGTTCCCCCTCCTAAGCATAACCAGCCTCAGGCTATTTGAGCCGTCCCTGGTTGTACAAATACAGGGGAAAAATTGCGTAGGGTCCCCACATATTTAAACAACCAGCACCGGGCTCTGCGTCCAGTCCTGGTTCAAAAAATACAGGGGAAAAAGATGTAGGGGTCCCCCATATTTTTCAAACCAGCACTGGGCTCCACTAGCCAGAAAGATAATGCCACAGCCGGGGGACACTTTTATATAGGTCCCTGCGGTGGTGGCATTACCCCTCCCAACTAGTCACCACTGGCCGGGGTACCCTGGAAGAGTGGAGACCCCTTAAATCAAGGGGTCCCCTCCTTCAGCCACCCAAGGGCCAGGGGTGAAGCCTGAGGCTGTCCCCCTCATTCGTGGGCGGTAGATGGGAGGCTGATAGCCTTTGTGTAAAAAATAGAATATTGGTTTTTGTAGGAGAACTACAAGTCCCAGCAAGCCTCCCCCGCAAGCTGGTACTTGGAGAACCACAATTACCAGCATGCGGGGAAAGAACGGGCCTGCTGGTACCTGTAGTTCTACTATAAAAAATACCCCCCAAAAACCACAACACACACACACCATAACAGTAAAGCTTTATTTTACATACATGCACACTTGCACACTCACATACTTACCTCTAATCCAACATAGCCCCTCGGTCCCCTTGTCCCATAGAATCCACCGTGGACCTGTGAAAAGATGCCCAAAATACTCACCTATTATCCGTGAAGTTCGGTCCTCTTCAGTCCATGTAGCATCCAGGGGGTTAAAAAAATGCTAAAACCCTAACCCACGCACTAAAGGGGTTCCATGTTTACACATGAAACCCCTTTTCCTGAATGCCGGGAACCCGCCCGTGACTACTGTCACTGAAGGTCCCGTCAGCCAATCAGGGAGCGCCATGTAATGGCGCTCTCCTGATTGGCTGTGCGCTCATACCTTGGCTGGAGGGGGGACCCCTTGATTTAAGGGGTCCCCACTCCTCCAGGGTACCCTGGCCAGGGGTGACTAGTTGGGGGTGTAATGTCACGGCCGCAGGGACCTATATAAAAGTGTCCCCCGGATGTGGCATTATCTCTCTGGCTAGTGGAGCCCGGTGCTTCTTTGAAAAATACGGGGGACCCCTACATCTTTTTCCCCCTGTATTTTTTGAACCAGGACCGGACGCAGAGCCTGGTGCTGGTTGTTTAAATATGGGGGGACCCTACACAATTTTTCCCATGTATTTTTACAACCAGGACCGGCTCAAAGAGCCCGAGGCTGGTTATGCTTAGGAGGGGGGACCCTACTAAATTTTTCTTTGACATTTTTAACTGTTTAAACACCTCATCAAGTACAGAATAAAGCCCTGCACGGATCTCACTGATCCGGCTGGGCTTCAATGTGTTATGTCCGGCAGTGTTTTACTAATCACTCCCGTAAAACACTGCCCGACAATACGATTCACATCGACATCGGAACATACGAACATAGAAAACACGGCAGCTTAGTAAAATTGCATACATGAATTAAAAAAGTTGCAGTAAAATACGACCGATAAAAATCGAGATTAAACTCCCATCAAATTGGCACAAACACGATTTTTAGTAAGGGCAGGCGATGCTTCTTCCCGGCAGGATAAGACAGGGCAGGGAGCATGTGTGGTCATGATGTAAAGCGGCGCCGCGCTCCTGTCTACTGGCAACCCTGGGATGGTGGGACTCAGGGTCATGGAGTCATGCAGGTGTGGTGCTGGCGGGCGGTACTTGCACCACTGGTGGCCGTGGATTTTACATTACTAGCATGTGCATGCTAGCGTGCAGGGTACATGAAGAAGCCATGTGCCCACTTCAGGACTGGAGCCCGGCCATGTGTTCAGGTGTTGATATTGCAGAGTTATATAGGCACACACCAGAAGACAGCGCAAACTGTGAACAGCCCAGGTACAGTACTTAACCAGTGGTGTGGGTTTATTGATATATAGCAGGTACAGCTGCACTCACTGTTACATGTACACTGGTGATGGAGTGCACCTTGAGCGGAGTGGGGTTTCATATAGCTCACCAGCCGGTGAGTGTATATTGCAAACAGGTGGAAGTGCAGGGATGCTGGAACAGCTTTGTGGATTAATCTCAAGTCTTTCTGGAACTAAGAAGGAGATTTCTGTCTTCCACCATGTCACACTACACAGTGAAAAGCAAGATGACCCCTACACATGCTCAGTAGATATCTTAGTGGCCAACTTTGGATAGGACACGAAGCATCCCTAAAGAACAGGAAGACTGGAGTCTGTGCAGTAGCGCACTCCGCTTTCAATATAATGAACAGGAATAGATCAAAATAATTTTGTTTGTAGATGTTCCTTCCAAACTGAGCAGAAGATGTCATAAAAAAATATAGTGTCCAGTAAAGGTATAAAACATGCAGCAAAGCCCCCCCCCCCTTTCCTCTCCGGCTTCTTTGCTTATGTAGATAAATTGCTGAGACCCTAATCCAGCATGCACAGGAGGTCTACACCACCCTTTACGAATTTGCCCTTATTACTACTGCATAGATGACATCCTAAATACATATTGCAAGAGTATGCAAGTATACAAGATGCTGCTGGAAACACAAAAAGTTGATTTATCTTCCTGAATTATTTCATTGCATAAGGTTACATGGAAGTTGCCCACACAAGAACCAAGGTATGCAATTGATTTCAGACAAAAAGAAGGAAGGATAATAATCCTTGGTGATATGACTACGCTTCTTTTTTTAATTCATTTTTATTATTTGTTACTATTAAAAAGATTAAAAGGGAGGACTTCCCTTATCTGCAGTTTCCTTTCCTCTCCCATTAAGACAATTGTCTCAAGAGTATTATTGACGCCCCCTTACAACAGATGAGTCCTCATACACCTAGGGGTATATTTACTAAAAGTTGATTGTGATCACTGTTTGGTCGATGTTCAATTGATTTTGTATTTCACACAAAATCTTTTTCACACAAAATCGCACATTTACTAACAGATCATTTTTGACATTGTTTAAAAAACATTTCAAAATCATCTTAGTAAATTAAGACCCTGAAAGACAAAATCAAGCAAACATCAATGAAACAGCGACCAAAAATCCTCCCAGATCGATTCTTAGTAAATATACCCCTAAATCCCACATTTACTAAGAGATGATTTTTTTGTAAAAGGGTGTCAAAAAACATCTGTTAGTTAATGTGTGATTTAGACCCTGAAACACAAAAATGATCAAAATCGACCCAACATTGACCAAAAATCAATCGACATTGACCCAAATAGACTTTTTATTAAATATATCCCCAAGTGACTATAGGTCAGATGGCATGAGATGCCTGACACGACTGAGGTGCTCCAAGAGATGTAGCGTACTACACTTTTTACATTTTGTATCTGAATCGCATCGGCCATAGCAAAACACCACTCACATTGTAATAGAGACAATGGGCTGCGACTTTAACTGCACAGGAATTAGTTTTACACACATACAGTACAAAGTAACAAATGAAGCACAACAGAACTTGTCATGAACCTCCCCCCCCCCCCCCTCCCAATAGCTGCTTTGTAGCTCTTTGCATGCAGGTTTATACTCATTTGCACACAGTACAAATATCGCACATCTGTTTGATCAGTGCAATCCAGCAATGTATGATTGTCACTCCCAGTTGTTTATTTCTACAAATATGATGCATATTTTGAACGTAACAAATGTTTGGTTTGGTTAATTTCACCTGGGACCTGGTGCACCTAGAGGGACTATTTGCTGTTATTAGAGCAACATTGTATGAGGACACATCTGTATGTTGTGACTGGTTGTGCCAAACTGTGTCACTTAAAATCAGAGACATCTTCCCCTGGGTTGCATGCACCTTTAAATATTAAGTGTATTATATTCTATCATTTTATAGAACATATGTGTGCACAATAAGTAGAGGAGAACAGCGGAAAGAAGAAAAAATAAAAATAAAATGTCCACCTTGTAGTTTCAAATATATTACAAGACAAATGGACATATTTTAAATGTACTATATTTTCTTCTTGCAGTTACAGCTTTATTTGTTTGAAATCCCAGAGTACATGCTGGGAGACAGAATGTTCTGATAAACTACAATGTACACATGAAATATTAATGTAGCTATTGAACAGTAAATAGAAGAGTTTTTTTAAACTTCTGCCTCATCACATAAATGATTTAGGCTCTGAGAGGTTTTCTTCAAATAAAACAGTATAACACTTGTTACTTGCTGCTTGAAACCTTTCATATGTGGAATTTATTTTGTGTTTATTAATTTTACATTTTTCTTTAAACATTGTCAATCAGAAGATGTCTAAGCAGTCAGCCATGTTCTCGATTTCATCATGAGATTGGCAGGAATAAATGTGTTCTCACAGACTTACTGATTCAGTATCTGAGATATTTGTATACAGAAACAGCATACAGTACAAGCTCACAGCTTTTCTGGCTAAATACAGCAGAATCACTTATTGTCTACTGCAATGGCATTCCTCCTTTACATTCATGGAACTGCTGATGCAGAGGCATCACCGGGTGTGGTGACACCCGGTGCGCACCCTTTATATCTCATCGCGCCAGGAGGCGCGCTCATGGCAAAAGGGGGCATGGATGTAAATAAAGGGGGTGTGGCCTTGCGGGATCATCACTCCGGGGGTGTGCGGGCTGTATTGGGCTGCCCCTGGAGAGTGTCTCACAGTGCTGTCGGCTTCTCTTCTATGACAGAAGCCGGGTGCTGTAGCAGACTTTCACACTGCAGCACCTGGCACCTGTCACTGCGGAGGAGCCCACAATTTGGTGTCACCCCTTCCAGCCGTCACACCCGGGTGTGGGCCGCACCCCCCGCACCCGCCTTGTGACGCCACTGTGCTTATGGATTCATGGGTATACTAACCTGTTTTGGTGCACTCACAAGATCCAATTTAGAATTGATCCAACTGAACACTGAATAAACAGAAAGTAAGAAATTACATACAATGGGGGTTATTCAGATCTGGTCGCTGCTGTGCATTTTCGCACAGTGGGCGATCAGATCTGAACTGTGCATTTGTATGCACCGCAATGCGCCGGTGCTTTAGATGGCTACACGGGCTTTGCCAGTCAGCGAGGGGATGGTGCAAAGGATCCCTTTGCATGGGCATTCGCAAGGTGATTTACAGGAGGAAGCCGTTTGTGGGTGGAAACTGACCGTTTTCAGGGAGTGTCTGGAAAAACGCAGACGGGCTCAAGCGCTTTCAGGGAGGGTGTCTGACGTCAGCTCTGGCCCCAATCAGCAGGATTCAATTGCACTGGAAGAGTAAGCACTGGAAGAGACTGCACAAACTGATTTCGTGCAGCTCTGCAACACATGCCATCACACACTTGCACAGCGATTTTACCCTCCCCATGTAGGCGGCGGATATCTGATCGCAGGGCAGCAAAAAATGCAGCCCAGCTATCAGATCTGAATTATGCCCAATGTCCCGTGAAGAGTGTGGCCTTGGGCAGGTTAAATTTTGTGTACAGATGTATCAAACCATGGAAAGTAAAAATGTGTGTGGTTATCATATCTATTAAAGCAATATGGGCATACTGCCTATTTTTACATAGTAACATAGTAACTAAGGTTGAAAAAAGACAATTGTCCATCGAGTTCAACCTATTTGTGGTCTCCTATGCAGTCTTATTATAGGACTAGTTATTTTTATGTTAGGACTAGTTATATTAACTATAATGCGTGCCTACGCACCATAACCCTGAATATCTTTATCCAATAGGAATTTATCTAACCCATTCTTAAAGGTGTTGACTGAGTCCGCTGTTACTACTCTCTCAGGCAGGGAATTCCAAACACGTATTGTTCTTACTGTGAAAAAACCTTTTTTGCCTCAATGTGCGGAAACTCCTCTCCTTTAACCTAAGCGAGTGACCACGTGTCCTCTGTGCTGATCTTCTAGAAAACAGGTCCTTCTCGAGCTCTGTGTATTGACCCCTTACATATTTGTAGATGTTGATCATGTCCCCTTTTAGTCTCCTCTTTTCCAATGTAAACATGCCTAGCCTTGCAAGCCTTTCCTCGTATTCCAGCGTCTCCATGCCCTTGATTAGTTTGGTCGCCCGCCTCTGAACCTTTTCTAGCTCCAGGATATCCTTTTTGTAATATAGTGCCCAAAATTGCACACAGTATTCAAGATGTGGCCTCACTAGTGATTTATATAATGGGAGTATAATATTCTCGTCCCTTGCATCAATTCCCCGTTTTATGCATGCT
Organism: Pseudophryne corroboree; assembly: GCF_028390025.1. Taxonomy (NCBI): domain Eukaryota; kingdom Metazoa; phylum Chordata; class Amphibia; order Anura; family Myobatrachidae; genus Pseudophryne; species Pseudophryne corroboree. Next base: position 650,549,649 of record NC_086446.1, on the reverse strand, counting down.
AATATCTTATTAGCCTTCTTTGCTGCACTCCTACTTTGGGTACTGCTGCTTAATTTGTTATCTATGTGAACCACTAAGTCTTTTTCCAGTACAGAATCCCCTAGTATTACCCCATTTAGTATGTAGGTGTAATTTTTGGTCTTGCCCCCACAGTGCATTACATGTCCATGGCATGTTAATAATAATTATTTATATAGCACTTTTCTCCTATTAGGACTCAAAGTGCTTTACATTTGCCTTTACAGCACAATATACAATACAAGCTCAACAGTAAATATCAGTGATATGCTTGAGTAAATAGGTAAGACTTGAGTATGTTTTTGAAGAATTCTAGAGTGTGGGCTTCTCGCAGTGTGCGAGGACGAGAGTTCCCTAGAATCGGAGCCATAAAGCTGAAAGCTCAACCAGATGGATTCACGGAGATTCTAGGTACTTTTAATAGTCCTTAATCTACAGATTGAAGTAATCGAGTGGGACAGTAAGGAATCAGAAGCTCTTTCAAGTACCTTGGGCCCTGGTCATGTAGGGCTTTAAAAGTGAGTAAGCCAATCTTGAAAACAATTCGCCATCTTACAGGTAGCCAGAGCAGGGAGTAGAGAATGTGTGTTATGTAGCAGAAATGGGGCTGGTTGGTTAATAGCCTGGCAGCTGCATTTTGTACTATCTTCAAGCAGTGCATTTTTTTGCTGAGAGACCAAGGTAGCGGGCATTGCGTGATGATACAAAAGCACGTAATACTTTACCTAGGCGTGATGATACAAAAGCACGTACAGGTTGAGTCTCCCTTATCCAAAATGCTTGGGACCAGAGGTATTTTGGATATGGGATTTTTCCGTATTTTGGAATAATTGCATACCATAATGAGATATCATGGTGATGGGACCTAAATCTAAGCACAGGATGCATTTATATTACATATACACCTTATACACACAGCCTGAAGGTAATTTTAGCCAATATTTTTTATAACTTTGTGCATTAAACAAAGTGTGTCTACATTCACACAATTCATTTATGTTTCATATACACCTTGGCCCTCATTCCGAGTTGATCGGTCGGTATTTTTCATCGCATCGCAATGAAAATCCGCTTAGTACGCATGCGCAATATTCGCACTGCGACAGCGCCAAGTAATTTAACAATGAAGATAGTATTTTTACTCACGGCTTTTTCATCGCTCCGGCGATCGTAATGTGATTGACAGGAAATGGGTGTTACTGGGCGGAAACACGGCGTTTTATGGGCGTGTGGATGAAAACGCTACCGTTTCCGGAAAAAACGCAGGAGTGGCTGGAGAAACGGAGGAGTGGCTGGGCGAACGCTGGGTGTGTTTGTGACGTCAAACCAGGAACGACAAGCACTGAACTGATCGCACAGGCAGAGTAAGGTTGAAGTTACTCAGAAACTGCAAAGTAGTTTGTAATCGCAATATTGCGAATACATCGGTCGCAATTTTAAGAAGCTAAGATACACTCCCAGTAGGCGTAGGCTTAGCGTGTGTAACTCTGCTAAATTCGCCTTGCGACCGATCAACTCGGAATGAGGGCCCTTATACACACAGCCTGAAGGTCATTTAATACAATATTTTTAATAACTTTGTGTATTAAATAAAGTTTGTGTACATTGAGCCATCAAAAAACAAAGGTTTCACTATCTCACTCTCCCTCAAAAAAGTCCGTATTTCGGAATATTCCGTATTTCGGAATATTTGGATATGGGATACTCAACCTGTAATACTTTAGGTAGATCTTCTGAAAAAATTAAATGCTTGATTCGGCATATGTTCCTCAGATGAAAGGATGAGGATTTGATTGTGTCTGATATCTGGTGTTTAAGTGTGAAGATACTATACAGTACAAAACCAAGACTCTGCACATGTTAAGTGTTTTGTAGTGCTAAACCCCCAAGCGTTAGGCCAGTTGGTTGGCTATGCTGAAGTCTTGTCCTGTGACCTATCATAAGGACCTCTGTTTGATCATTGTTCAGTTGCAGCCAACTGGCACTCATCCATTCCTGGAGCTCAGCAAGACAGCCATTTAGGGCTACTAGTGGGTCATGAATACCTGGAGCAAATGACAGGTGCAGTTATGTATCATCTGCACTGCAGTGGTAGACCAGGCCATGACTTCTGTTTATTTCACCCAGTGGTAACATGTATACTGCAAAAAGCATGGGAGACAGTATAGAACCCTGTGGGACACCACATGGCAGTGGCACTGGTGATGATGAGTATACTCCAGATGAAACTCTTTGTGACCTGCCGGTGAGAAATTATTTGAACCAGCAAGGTGCAAATGTGTTAGAAGCCATTCCTACTATGTAGTTGTGAAAATCTCAGTGTGGGTCCTTCTGAGGTACATAATCCTTGCAAGGAAAAAAATAGCATGTCTCATGGAAATAAGCTTGGATCCTGTGTTTTAAAATGAACCAGACTCCAGAAAATTAGAGGCTGAGGACATTATATTTTAGATGCAAGAAATCAGACTTATTTGCTGAACATGACCAGGAGGGAGGTTGAGGAGATACATCAAAAAGCTATTCAAAAGATGGGAGGGGGGATAAAATGGGAGGTAATACAATGTACAATGATTGAGGGAAAGATGCTAGCCAAGGTCACTACATTTTTGGAGCAATAGGGAAAACTGAGTTTGCGAGCGAAGGGGCTGTATTTAATCATTACAATCAGCACTCTAAAGTTGTGTAGGATCCAATTAATATTCTCAAACTCTTTTGTAGTTGACATTATCTATTACTCCTAAAAGTCTTGTATTCACCATATTTTTTAAAAACATTTGCCCTTTTTAGAGAATATTCCATTTAATCATTTATCACAGCCCTTTCATCATCTCTACCCCTCATTGCTTCTACCTCTGCCCTCTTTCTACTCATCTTTCAAAATGTTTGGATCTCCGCACCGTCCTCCTTCCCCAGCCTGCGCAAACTGGGACTATGCTTAAACCCACATATCACCCTCCCTGGGCCAATTGCACACTCACGTCATCTTCCCATCAATATTCTTCATATTTAAGGTACATTCTTCAAAGTTAAGAGGACATTTTACAATTGTGTCATTCTAGGGTGGTCTCATTGTGAATAATGAGAGATCACTCCTAAATGACTGCCCATCTATAAAGTAGATAGGCTTACTGAGAGACACTAAAGAGGGCACATATTTTATTTGGTTATATATTACAGGGAGAACCACAGAATATATTTATTAGAAACACAGAATTTGACGGCAGATAAGAACCACTTAGCCCATCTAGTCTGCCCCTCTTTTAACCATATTGTTACCTTAAACCCTATTTGATTCTTATTAATATGCTGAATTGGGGGTATATATATTATAGTGATGGTAATACATTATATTTATTACAGCATAGGGGTCACGGATTCACTTTTTTTTAGTACCTTGGAACACTCCACCAGACTTACCAGGATGAGGGAAATAACAAAGGTTCCACAATACAAGTTGGGAACTTATTGAGTACAAAGTGTTGAGTTAATTATGCAGTCATTTACTTAATTCTTTGGAAATTATTGTGACTGGAAAACTCTTTGGGGGTTAATGTAATAGGTTGTGAGAAGCCGAAGGTGCAGGAATTGGTGCGAGAATGGCTGTATTTTAAAGTGGCAATCATTTACAAGGCTAAACCAACCTTTTTATTTTTGTCAAACCTTCTTATTTATTGGACTTTATTTAAGTTGATTATTGAAAATGCAATAAAATGCAATTACAAATAAGTCAAGTAACGATATCATGCAGAGATAAACAAAAGTTTAATGAAAAATGGAGTTTAGCCAAAGAAAAAGTGAAAGTTACAGAGATGCAATCTTCAAGGTCCAATTTTGCTTCTCTGCTCTATAGATGCTATTCCACTTTATTTATTTTTTTACATCATTGTTTCACTTCATTCTGCTGTGTAATTGTGCCAAAGAAATGGAAAATTCCATGGTTAATGGTAATGTGGTATGAGGTATAAAAACCAATGGGATGACAACAAATGTGGTAAACACACCGTAGTGCCTCCAGTTCACACTACACCACACAGAAGCCCCATTTTGCATATGCCACAACAGTGACAACCACTACTAGTGATGTAGCTATGTTTGCCCTGCCACCACTCCCCTCCACCCCACCATCCCTGGCAATTGCTCCAGCTGCCCTTCTGTTATTCTTGCACTGCACGTTCATATTGTGTGTGAGTATGTGGGGGGGGGGGGGGGGGTGTCTTTTTCCCCCCGATTCTTTTTCATTAAAAAAAAAGGTCAATGGTCATGATTGAGCTATCCAATTACAGCCCTTTTTGGGGGGCAAAAGGGCCCCACACCCATTTGTTGTTGCAGTTCCATGTGCTTATTATCATGGATAATGCTTCGGGTGCCATAATCCAAGATAAGTGCCGGCATCAGGGGATCAGGACACCACCACCGGGGCTACCCCGGCGAACCTTTTAACAGCTGTAATTTACCGCTGCTAATAGGATATCCCCTTTTATGTGAGTGGACAAAGCCAATATTTAATAACAAAAAGCCTTTCCTCCACACTGTCCATCATGCTGTTTTTTTAGTTAAACTTGCTCCATCTGTTCAGAGTATTAACACTGAGTGTAAACCGTTTTAAGAAATAAAAAATTACCATATAAATCGCACCTGTGCGAAAGTACTTGACATTAATTTATTTAACATCTGTCTCTGATTGAGCAATATGTCACATCTTATTTTTTTTTTTAAATCTATTAATACTGTTGAATTTTAAAGAATTTACATTTTTCCAGTAGCAAGCCTTACAGTACAGTACTTTCGCTCCCAATACTTCACAAGGACTTACAAATATCTTGGCTACAGTACCTTTGAATAACACATTCCTGACTATAAAAAGCAGTTGCATAATTGGTATTAACACCACTACCTTTCACAGGTACAAGAACATAATTAAATGTAATCCAGCTCTTTTGTTCAATACTTTATTCTGAACACTGATTTTATACAACTCCAAATGAAATAAGAAAACCTGCTGTTTCATTCTGAATTCACAAATGAACGTCACTCTTTGTAGGACAGAACAATTTTATTAATAGCTTACTTTTGTATCGATACAATGTACATTTTAAATGGTTTTAACAGCACATGAAATAAAATAAATTAGGCAATATATTGAAATGCAGCTTACTTTTTTATTGTAAATGACATTGTACGTTCTTATTTTTTCAATGAAAGTTATTTCTATTGCCATATTAACACATTATTGTGTCTCCATATCAGTCTTTATTTTTCTAATTTTCTGCTTATTGTAAGTCAGGTGAAAAAATGGGGTAAATTTACCAAGATTTGTGTTGCAGCCGATGACATCGGCCGTTTAAGATTGCAATTTTTTTAAAAAAACAAACAAAAAACAAATACCACGGCAATTTACTAAACTACAGTGTTTTTTCAATTAGACTTCATTGATGTCGATGTCCTCCGTATTGTCGTGCAGTGTTTTCTGGGAGAGATTAGTAAAACACTGCCGGACATAACACAAAGAAGCCCAGCTGGATCAGTGAGATCCGTGCAGGGCTTCATTGTGTACAGTATTTAAATAGTTAAATAGTAAAAAAAAAATTGTGTGGGGTCCCCCTCCTAAGCATAACCAACCCTAGGCTCTTTGAGCCAGTCCTGGTTGTTAAAATACTTGGGAAAAACTGCACAGGGGCTCCCCAGTGTTTTAACAACCAGCACCGGGCTCTTGGACCATTCCTGGTTCGAAAAATATGGGGGACAAAAGATGCAGGGGTCCTCCATATTTTTTAAACCAGCACCTGGCTCCACTAGCCAAGGAGATAATGCCACAGCTGAGGGACACATTTATGTAGGTCACTGCGGCCGTGGCATTACTTCCCCCCCAACTAGTCACCCCTGGCTGGGGAGGCCCTCGGGGAGTGGGAACCTCCCAAATAAGGGGTTTCCACCCTCCAGGCACCCAAGGACCAGGGATGAAGCCCAGGGCTGTCCCTGCCATCCATGGGCTGTAGATGGCAGGCTGAAAGCCCATGTGTAAAAAAAATTATTAATATCATCTTTTACCTGTGAAACTACAGGTCCCAGCAAACCTGCCCCGCATGCTGGTACTTGGAGAACCACAAGTACCAGCATTTCCTGTAAAAGAAATATTACAATAAAGACAGTACACACACCATGAAAGAACAACTTTAATTAAACATACATGCACACTTATCCCCACCCTTTGTCCCATTGTCAATGTAGAATCCACGAGTATCTGTAAATAAAAAAAATGATACTCACCTAATCCAGTATAGATCTGTCCTCTTCATTCCAAGTAGGCATCCACAGGGTTAAAAAAAAACAAGTAAGGAAGGGAAGGCTGGTGCCCTACCCAGCTGCATAGACAAACACTTAAGGGGGAGATGTACCAAACCTTCTAAAGAGGACAGGTGGAGAAGTTTCTCATAGCATACAAAAAGCTTAACTTTATACTATGTAGTTCATAAATGATAACTAGAAGACAGTGGCGGACCTACATTTCTGGGACCCTGAAGCTTGAACTGTTAGGGACCAGAAAACAAAAGGGTAAAATCCAACAAGGTCCAAAGGACCTTGGTGCCCTTGCAAGGACCTCAAGACCTAGGTTGGGTGGAGTCCTTGAAAATGGGTCATACAGTGAGCCCTTTCCAACCAGCCTGTGTTTGCGGGAACAGGTCAGGTCCTTGGCATGGTGAGAGAGTCTGTGGAGCCAGATGTGGTGGGTGACAGTGTGGGGCAGATGTATTAAGCCTGGAGACAGCATAAGGAAGTGATAAACCAGTGATAAGTGCAAGGTGATAAACGCACCATACAATCAGCTCCTGTTAATTTACATATTGGAGCTGATTGGCTAGTGCATTTATCACCTTGTACTTATCACTCGTTTATCACTTCCTTATGTCTTCTCCAGGTTAATACATCATGTCATTTATGAGAGTCTGTGGGGCTGGTTGCAGCACTCCCCACACCCACCCCGGCCCCTTTAATGTCTACCTCTTACAGCACTCCCCCCTTCAATAATCACCTAACAGTACTCCACGTCCAGTAATCAGCTCACAGACACACCCCATTTTAATACTTATTTGGCAACGCTCTCTTTCCCTAGCTCTCTTCAATAAACACCTGACAGCACACACTGTTCAGTGCCAGAAAAATGGCCTTATTAGATGCCTCCTTGTCCTGGGCTCTTTCTCGTCTTTTATTGCTCCCAACCTCCTTCCTAGGACAGGCCCTCTCAGGCTCAGCTATTCCTGGGAATGACTCAAAAAGAAATTATATGGGCTGCCAGGAACTGTAGTTTAAAATGAATACACATTTTAGGCTATTTACAGAGCGCAAATCACAGAGCTAGACTACAACTCCCAGCAGCTCCTGTGGTACAAAGCAACACGCATCCAAGCTGCAATAGCAGCTATGCTGTACTAGAACCCTGGTTGTCATGGTGTTATTGGTAATGAGCTATAACCACACAGTACATAACAACAAGAAGAGAAAATGGGCCCCTCCAGGATTAGGATCCCTGGAACTTAAGCTTCATTAGTTTCATAGTAGATCCTCCCCTGCTAGAAGCCAATTGGTTGCAGTGGGCAACTTGTCCACCTGTCCTCTTTTATCTACCCCTGCGTGTATTAGATAGACCATGTTAAAGTAAATGTTGATTACACATGATGACTGCTATCTGGGGTAACTCTAATTTTCCACCAAAATGACCAGTACTAGGTTTGTTAAATGGATATATGCAGATCTCATATACCCTGCTGATTTCAGAATATAACACTGGTGGCATGAGGTGCACTTTTCCCCAGATGCAGACACAAGGGTCCTGGTCCATCCCCATCAGGACACCAGATGGAAGACAATCAATTTCTGTAACCTGTAGAATACAACGATACCCACACAAGGGGCCGAGGAGCCGGCATGGGGTAAGGGAACATCATCACCGAGCCTCTCCCAACACCACCTAGTGACTCCTCCCAATTTTTTAAATGAACAAATAAAGACACTTTAAGAGATTCTGTTTCTTGTTAAATAGACCTGTTAATGCAACACTATGATAGACTATGCAGTTCTCATATAGAGTCACCATCAAAAAGAAAGGGGAAGAGTCCTTGGACCTCCACCAAATGAGGAGGCCCAGGAGGATGTAAAGTTGGAAATAGTATTTCAACTGAGATAAAGGAAACAACTCACAAAGTATTTTATAAGGTGTACTTTGGTAAATCTGAATAAAGCACTTCCTTCTGCTGCTCATGGTGGGACAATATACATATGCTTCTGAATAACATATGTGAGGGTTTATGATTTTCCTCCAATGTATGTTACTCATCCCCAAATAATTTACAACTTCTCTAAGAAAGTAATCGCATATCTTGGCTTCAGCAATTTTTTAAGCCATGATCTGGATATATCTACTCCCAGTAAAACATTAGCACTTACAAATGGCATATATGCCACATTACTATCATGGAAAAAGTGAGGTATCACCTTTACTTGTAGAATAGGTATAGATGTAGTGTTTTGGTTTTGGATTTGGTTCCGCTAGAGATGAGCGGGTTCGGTTTCTCTGAATCCGAACCCGCCAGAACTTCATGTTTTTTTTCACGGGTCCGAGCGACTCGGATCTTCCCGCCTTGCTCGGTTAACCCGAGCGCGCCCGAACGTCATCATGACGCTGTCGGATTCTCGCGAGGCTCGGATTCTATCGCGAGACTCGGATTCTATATAAGGAGCCGCGCGTCGCCGCCATTTTCACACGTGCATTGAGATTGATAGGGAGAGGACGTGGCTGGCGTCCTCTCCGTTTAGAATAGATTAGAGAGACACTTGATTTACTAATTTTGGGGAGCATTAGGAGTACTCAGTACAGTGCAGAGTTTTGCTGATAGTGACCACCAGTTTTATTTATAATCCGTTCTCTGCCTGAAAAAAGCGATACACAGCACACAGTGACTCAGTCACATACCATATCTGTGTGCACTGCTCAGGCTCAGGCCAGTGTGCTGCATCATCTATTATCTATATATAATATTATATATATCTGTCTGACTGCTCAGCTCACACAGCTTATAATTGTGGGGGAGACTGGGGAGCACTACTGCAGTGCCAGTTATAGGTTATAGCAGGAGCCAGGAGTACATAATATATTATATAGTGAGTGACCACCAGACACACAGTGCAGTTTATTTAATATATCCGTTCTCTGCCTGAAAAAAGCGATACACACAGTGACTCAGTCAGTCACATACCATATCTGTGTGCACTGCTCAGGCTCAGGCCAGTGTGCTGCATCATCTATATATATTATATATCTGTCTGACTGCTCAGCTCACACAGCTTATAATTGTGGGGGAGACTGGGGAGCACTACTGCAGTGCCAGTTATAGGTTATAGCAGGAGCCAGGAGTACATAATATTATATTAAAATTAAACAGTGCACACTTTTGCTGCAGGAGTGCCACTGCCAGTGTGACTAGTGACCAGTGACCTGACCACCAGTATATATAATATTAGTAGTATACTATCTCTTTATCAACCAGTCTATATTAGCAGCAGACACAGTACAGTGCGGTAGTTCACGGCTGTGGCTACCTCTGTGTCGGCACTCGGCAGCCCGTCCATAATTGTATATACCACCTAACCGTGGTTTTTTTTTCTTTCTTTATACATACATACTAGTTACGAGTATACTATCTCTTTATCAACCAGTCTATATTAGCAGCAGACACAGTACAGTGCGGTAGTTCACGGCTGTGGCTACCTCTGTGTCGGCACTCGGCAGCCCGTCCATAATTGTATATACCACCTAACCGTGGTTTTTTTTTCTTTCTTTATACATACATACTAGTTACGAGTATACTATCTCTTTATCAACCAGTCTATATATTAGCAGCAGACACAGTACAGTGCGGTAGTTCACGGCTGTGGCTACCTCTGTGTCGGCACTCGGCAGCCCGTCCATAATTGTATATACCACCTAACCGTGGTTTTTTTTTCTTTATACATACATACTAGTTACGAGTATACTATCTCTTTATCAACCAGTCTATATATTAGCAGCAGACACAGTACAGTGCGGTAGTTCACGGCTGTGGCTACCTCTGTGTCGGCACTCGGCAGCCCGTCCATAATTGTATATACCACCTAACCGTAGTTTTTTTTCTTTCTTTATACATACATACTAGTTACGAGTATACTATCTCTTTATCAACCAGTCTATATATTAGCAGCAGACACAGTACAGTGCGGTAGTTCACGGCTGTGGCTACCTCTGTGTCGGCACTCGGCAGCCCGTCCATAATTGTATATACCACCTAACCGTGGTTTTTTTTTCTTTCTTTATACATACATACTAGTTACGAGTATACTGTCTCTTTATCAACCAGTCTATATATTAGCAGCAGACACAGTACAGTGCGGTAGTTCACGGCTGTGGCTACCTCTGTGTCGGCACTCAGCAGCCCGTCCATAATTGTATATACCACCTAACCGTGGTTTTTTTTTCTTTCTTTATACATACATACTAGTTACGAGTATACTATCTCTTTATCAACCAGTCTATATATTAGCAGCAGACACAGTACAGTGCGGTAGTTCACGGCTGTGGCTACCTCTGTGTCGGCACTCGGCAGCCCGTCCATAATTGTATATACCACCTAACCGTGGTTTTTTTTCTTTTCTTTATACATACATACTAGTTACGAGTATACTATCTCTTTATCAACCAGTCTATATTAGCAGCAGACACAGTACAGTGCGGTAGTTCACGGCTGTGGCTACCTCTGTGTCGGCACTCGGCAGCCCGTCCATAATTGTATATACCACCTAACCGTGGTTTTTTTTTCTTTCTTTATACATACATACTAGTTACGAGTATACTATCTCTTTATCAACCAGTCTATATATTAGCAGCAGACACAGTACAGTGCGGTAGTTCACGGCTGTGGCTACCTCTGTGTCGGCACTCGGCAGCCCGTCCATAATTGTATATACCACCTAACCGTGGTTTTTTTTTCTTTCTTTATACATACATACTAGTTACGAGTATACTATCTCTTTATCAACCTGTCTATATATTAGCAGCAGACACAGTACAGTGCGGTAGTTCACGGCTGTGGCTACCTCTGTGTCGGCACTCGGCAGCCCGTCCATAATTGTATATACCACCTAACCGTGGTTTTTTTTTCTTTCTTTATACATACATACTAGTTACGAGTATACTATCTCTTTATCAACCAGTCTATATATTAGCAGCAGACACAGTACAGTGCGGTAGTTCACGGCTGTGGCTACCTCTGTGTCGGCACTCGGCAGCCCGTCCATAATTGTATATACCACCTAACCGTGGTTTTTTTTTCTTTCTTTATACATACATACTAGTTACGAGTATACTATCTCTTTATCAACCAGTCTATATATTAGCAGCAGACACAGTACAGTGCGGTAGTTCACGGCTGTGGCTACCTCTGTGTCGGCACTCGGCAGCCCGTCCATAATTGTATATACCACCTAACCGTGGTTTTTCTTTCTTTCTTTATACATACATACTAGTTACGAGTATACTATCTCTTTATCAACCAGTCTATATATTAGCAGCAGACACAGTACAGTGCGGTAGTTCACGGCTGTGGCTACCTCTGTGTCGGCACTCGGCAGCCCGTCCATAATTGTATATACCACCTAACCGTGGTTTTTTTTTCTTTCTTTATACATACATACTAGTTACGAGTATACTATCTCTTTATCAACCAGTCTATATATTAGCAGCAGACACAGTACAGTGCGGTAGTTCACGGCTGTGGCTACCTCTGTGTCGGCACTCGGCAGCCCGTCCATAATTGTATATACCACCTAACCGTGGTTTTTTTTTCTTTCTTTATACATACATACTAGTTACGAGTATACTATCTCTTTATCAACCAGTCTATATTAGCAGCAGACACAGTACAGTGCGGTAGTTCACGGCTGTGGCTACCTCTGTGTCGGCACTCGGCAGCCCGTCCATAATTGTATATACCACCTAACCGTGGTTTTTTTTTTCTTTCTTTATACATACATACTAGTTACGAGTATACTATCTCTTTATCAACCAGTCTATATATTAGCAGCAGACACAGTACAGTGCGGTAGTTCACGGCTGTGGCTACCTCTGTGTCGGCACTCGGCAGCCCGTCCATAATTGTATATACCACCTAACCGTGGTTTTTTTTTCTTTCTTTATACATACATACTAGTTACGAGTATACTATCTCTTTATCAACCAGTCTATATATTAGCAGCAGACACAGTACAGTGCGGTAGTTCACGGCTGTGGCTACCTCTGTGTCGGCACTCGGCAGCCCGTCCATAATTGTATATACCACCTAACCGTGGTTTTTTTTCTTTCTTTATACATACATACTAGTTACGAGTATACTATCTCTTTATCAACCAGTCTATATATTAGCAGCAGACACAGTACAGTGCGGTAGTTCACGGCTGTGGCTACCTCTGTGTCGGCACTCGGCAGCCCGTCCATAATTGTATATACCAGTGACCTAACCGTGGTTTTTTTTTCTTTCTTTATACATACATACTAGTTACGAGTATACTATCTCTTTATCAACCAGTCTATATTAGCAGCAGACACAGTACAGTGTGGTAGTTCACGGCTGTGGCTACCTCTGTGTCGGCACTCGGCAGCCCGTCCATAATTGTATATACCACCTAACCGTGGTTTTTTTTTCTTTCTTTATACATACATACTAGTTACGAGTATACTATCTCTTTATCAACCAGTCTATATATTAGCAGCAGACACAGTACAGTGCGGTAGTTCACGGCTGTGGCTACCTCTGTGTCGGCACTCGGCAGCCCGTCCATAATTGTATACTAGTATCCAATCCATCCATCTCCATTGTTTACCTGAGGTGCCTTTTAGTTGTGCCTATTAAAATATGGAGAACAAAAATGTTGAGGTTCCAAAATTAGGGAAAGATCAAGATCCACTTCCACCTCGTGCTGAAGCTGCTGCCACTAGTCATGGCCGAGACGATGAAATGCCAGCAACGTCGTCTGCCAAGGCCGATGCCCAATGTCATAGTACAGAGCATGTCAAATCCAAAACACCAAATATCAGTAAAAAAAGGACTCCAAAACCTAAAATAAAATTGTCGGAGGAGAAGCGTAAACTTGCCAATATGCCATTTACCACACGGAGTGGCAAGGAACGGCTGAGGCCCTGGCCTATGTTCATGGCTAGTGGTTCAGCTTCACATGAGGATGGAAGCACTCAGCCTCTCGCTAGAAAAATGAAAAGACTCAAGCTGGCAAAAGCAGCACAGCAAAGATCTGTGCATTCTTCGAAATCCCAAATCCACAAGGAGAGTCCAATTGTGTCGGTTGCGATGCCTGACCTTCCCAACACTGGACGTGAAGAGCATGCGCCTTCCACCATTTGCACGCCCCCTGCAAGTGCTGGAAGGAGCACCCGCAGTCCAGTTCCTGATAGTCAGATTGAAGATGTCAGTGTTGAAGTACACCAGGATGAGGAGGATATGGGTGTTGCTGGCGCTGGGGAGGAAATTGACCAGGAGGATTCTGATGGTGAGGTGGTTTGTTTAAGTCAGGCACCCGGGGAGACACCTGTTGTCCGTGGGAGGAATATGGCCGTTGACATGCCAGGTGAAAATACCAAAAAAAACAGCTCTTCGGTGTGGAGGTATTTCACCAGAAATGCGGACAACAGGTGTCAAGCCGTGTGTTCCCTTTGTCAAGCTGTAATAAGTAGGGGTAAGGACGTTAACCACCTCGGAACATCCTCCCTTATACGTCACCTGCAGCGCATTCATAATAAGTCAGTGACAAGTTCAAAAACTTTGGGTGACAGCGGAAGCAGTCCACTGACCAGTAAATCCCTTCCTCTTGTAACCAAGCTCACGCAAACCACCCCACCAACTCCCTCAGTGTCAATTTCCTCCTTCCCCAGGAATGCCAATAGTCCTGCAGGCCATGTCACTGGCAATTCTGACGAGTCCTCTCCTGCCTGGGATTCCTCCGATGCATCCTTGCGTGTAACACCTACTGCTGCTGGTGCTGCTGTTGTTGCCGCTGGGAGTCGATGGTCATCCCAGAGGGGAAGTCGTAAGCCCACTTGTACTACTTCCAGTAAGCAATTGACTGTTCAACAGTCCTTTGCGAGGAAGATGAAATATCACAGCAGTCATCCTACTGCAAAGCGGATAACTGAGTCCTTGACAACTATGTTGGTGTTAGACGTGCGTCCGGTATCCGCCATTAGTTCACAGGGAACTAGACAATTTATTGAGGCAGTGTGCCCCCGTTACCAAATACCATCTAGGTTCCACTTCTCTAGGCAGGCGATACCGAGAATGTACACGGACGTCAGAAAAAGACTCACCAGTGTCCTAAAAAATGCAGTTGTACCGAATGTCCACTTAACCACGGACATGTGGACAAGTGGAGCAGGGCAGGGTCAGGACTATATGACTGTGACAGCCCACTGGGTAGATGTATGGACTCCCGCCGCAAGAACAGCAGCGGCGGCACCAGTAGCAGCATCTCGCAAACGCCAACTCTTTCCTAGGCAGGCTACGCTTTGTATCACCGCTTTCCAGAATACGCACACAGCTGAAAACCTCTTACGGCAACTGAGGAAGATCATCGCGGAATGGCTTACCCCAATTGGACTCTCCTGTGGATTTGTGGCATCGGACAACGCCAGCAATATTGTGTGTGCATTAAATATGGGCAAATTCCAGCACGTCCCATGTTTTGCACATACCTTGAATTTGGTGGTGCAGAATTTTTAAAAAAATGACAGGGGCGTGCAAGAGATGCTGTCGGTGGCCAGAAAAATTGCGGGACACTTTCGGCGTACAGGCACCACGTACAGAAGACTGGAGCACCACCAAAAACTACTGAACCTGCCCTGCCATCATCTGAAGCAAGAAGTGGTAACGAGGTGGAATTCAACCCTCTATATGCTTCAGAGGTTGGAGGAGCAGCAAAAGGCCATTCAAGCCTATACAATTGAGCACGATATAGTAGGTGGAATGCACCTGTCTCAAGTGCAGTGGAGAATGATTTCAACGTTGTGCAAGGTTCTGATGCCCTTTGAACTTGCCACACGTGAAGTCAGTTCAGACACTGCCAGCCTGAGTCAGGTCATTCCCCTCATCAGGCTTTTGCAGAAGAAGCTGGAGGCATTGAAGAAGGAGCTAAAAGGGAGCGATTCCGCTAGGCATGTGGGACTTGTGGATGCAGCCCTTAATTCGCTTAACAAGGATTCACGGGTGGTCAATCTGTTGAAATCAGAGCACTACATTTTGGCCACCGTGCTCGATCCTAGATTTAAAGCCTACCTTGGATCTCTCTTTCCGGCAGACACAGGTCTGCTGGGGTTGAAAGACCTGCTGGTGACAAAATTGTCAAGTCAAGCGGAACGCGACCTGTCAACATCTCCTCCTTCACATTCTCCCGCAACTGGGGGTGCGAGGAAAAGGCTCAGAATTCCGAGCCCACCCGCTGGCGGTGATGCAGGGCAGTCTGGAGCGACTGCTGATGCTGACATCTGGTCCGGACTGAAGGACCTGACAACGATTACGGACATGTCGTCTACTGTCACTGCATATGATTCTCTCAACATTGATAGAATGGTGGAGGATTATATGAGTGACCGCATCCAAGTAGGCACGTCACACAGTCCGTACTTATACTGGCAGGAAAAAGAGGCAATTTGGAGGCCCTTGCACAAACTGGCTTTATTCTACCTAAGTTGCCCTCCCACAAGTGTGTACTCCGAAAGAGTGTTTAGTGCCGCCGCTCACCTTGTCAGCAATCGGCGTACGAGGTTACATCCAGAAAATGTGGAGAAGATGATGTTCATTAAAATTAATTATAATCAATTCCTCCGCGGAGACATTGACCAGCAGCAATTGCCTCCACAAAGTACACAGGGAGCTGAGATGGTGGATTCCAGTGGGGACGAATTGATAATCTGTGAGGAGGGGGATGTACACAGTGATATATCGGAGGGTGAAGATGAGGTGGACATCTTGCCTCTGTAGAGCCAGTTTGTGCAAGGAGAGATTAATTGCTTCTTTTTTGGGGGGGGTCCAAACCAACCCGTCATATCAGTCACAGTCGTGTGGCAGACCCTGTCACTGAAATGATGGGTTGGTTAAAGTGTGCATGTCCTGTTTTGTTTATACAACATAAGGGTGGGTGGGAGGGCCCAAGGACAATTCCATCTTGCACCTCTTTTTTCTTTTCTTTTTCTTTGCATCATGTGCTGATTGGGGAGGGTTTTTTGGAAGGGACATCCTGCGTGACACTGCAGTGCCACTCCTAGATGGGCCCGGTGTTTGTGTCGGCCACTAGGGTCGCTAATCTTACTCACACAGTCAGCTACCTCATTGCGCCTCTTTTTTTCTTTGCGTCATGTGCTGTTTGGGGAGGGTTTTTTGGAAGGGACATCCTGCGTGACACTGCAGTGCCACTCCTAGATGGGCCCGGTGTTTGTGTCGGCCACTAGGGTCGCTAATCTTACTCACACAGCTACCTCATTGCGCCTCTTTTTTTCTTTGCGTCATGTGCTGTTTGGGGAGGGTTTTTTGGAAGGGACATCCTGCGTGACACTGCAGTGCCACTCCTAGATGGGCCCGGTGTTTGTGTCGGCCACTAGGGTCGCTTATCTTACTCACACAGCGACCTCGGTGCAAATTTTAGGACTAAAAATAATATTGTGAGGTGTGAGGTATTCAGAATAGACTGAAAATGAGTGTAAATTATGGTTTTTGAGGTTAATAATACTTTGGGATCAAAATGACCCCCAAATTCTATGATTTAAGCTGTTTTTTAGTGTTTTTTGAAAAAAACACCCGAATCCAAAACACACCCGAATCCGACAAAAAAAATTCGGTGAGGTTTTGCCAAAACGCGTTCGAACCCAAAACACGGCCGCGGAACCGAACCCAAAACCAAAACACAAAACCCGAAAAATTTCAGGCGCTCATCTCTAGGTTCCGCGGCCGTGTTTTGGATTCGGACGCGTTTTGGCAAAACCTCCCTGAAATTTTTTTGTCGGATTCGGGTGTGTTTTGGATTCATTTTTTTTACAAAAAACCCTCAAAAACAGCTTAAATCATAGAATTTGGGGGTCATTTTGGTCCCACAGTATTATTAACCTCAATAAACATAATTTCCCCTCATTTCCAGTCTATTCTGAACACCTCACAATATTATTTTTAGTCCTAAAATTTGCACCGAGGTCGCTGGATGGCTAACCTAAGCGACCCAAGTGACCAACACAAACACCTGGCCCATCTAGGAGTGGCACTGCAGTGTCAGACAGGATGGCCGATTTAAAAATAGTCCCCAAACAGCACATGATGCAAAGAAAAAAAGAGGTGCACCAAGGTCGCTGGATGGCTAAGCTAAGCGACCCAAGTGGCCGACACAAACATCTAGGAGTGGCACTGCAGTTTTCTATAGAGAGGATGAGTGCTTCCATACTCATGTGAATCTGAACCACTAGCCATGAACATAGGCCAGTTCCTTGCCACATATTGGCAAGTTTACGCTTCTCATCAGATGCTTTTAATTTTGATTTTTGGGTCATTTTACTGAACTTTTGTAGTATACTTGACGACACAGAGGTAGAGCAATGGACTACTGTACCGTACTGCTATCTATATATATATACTGGTGGTCAGCAAAATTATGCACTGTCCCCCTACTATATAATACTGCAAACAACTAAAATGCACCACAGGTATGGATGGATAGTATACTTGACAACACAGAGGTAGATAGAGCAGTGGACTACTGTACCGTACTGCTATATATTACATACTGGTGGTCAGCAAAATTATGCACTGTCCTCCTACTACTGCGCACAACAACTAAAATGCACCACAGGTATGGATGGATAGTATACTTGACGACACAGAGGTAGGTAGAGCAGTGGACTACTGTACCGTACTGCTATATATTATATACTGGAGTTCAGCAAAATTATGCACTGTCCTCCTACTACTGCGCACAACAACTAAAATGCACCACTGGTATGGATGGATAGTATACTTGACGACACAGAGGTAGGTAGAGCAGTGGACTACTGTACTGTACTGATATAATACTGGTGGTCACTGGTCAGCAAAATTCTGCACTGTCCTCCTACTATATACTACAATGCTAAAACACAAAATATAAAAGATGCAAAATATAGCAAACAATCCGGTGTTCTATAGCATTGGAGATATAACAAAAGAAGACTCTGCTCTCAAGTGTAAAGGGGCCTAATTAATTCCTGATCACGGGCAATCAGGTACTAACTGCGCATATGTATGCACTCCAATGCCCGCGCGCGTTGGACAATAACAAAGGGCATTGCCGGTCAGCGATAGGATGGTGCGAAAAATCCAATCGCATGGGCATGCATGCGCAAGGTGATTGACAGGAGGAGGCCATTTGTGGGTGGTAACTGAGCATTTATTGTGAGTGTCTGAAAAAATGCAGGCATGCCCAAGCGTGTTCAGGGAGGGTGTCTGACGTCATCTCCGGCCCCAATCAGCCTCTTTTCATCGCACTGTAGGAGTAATTCTTAGGTTGCGTAGAGACTGCACGTAGTAGATTTTAGCAGCTCGGCGTACACATGGGATTGCACACTTGCACGGTGTATTTACACTCCCCTGAAGGTGGTGACTATCTACACGCAAGACAGCAAAGTTTGCAGCCCAGCGATCAGGTCTGAATCACCCCCTAGGTCTGGATGTACACATGGAATACATGGGGAGATAATTAGTGGTTTAATTATCACCACTTGGAAAACACTGGGGGAGATGTATTAAAACGACACGTATCGCATAGCATCCCTGTCACCTTTCACACACTGTTGCTGTATTATATGGGGGGAAGCTGTATCAGCACATGTAACATACACTGATACCATTTCCCCCCCATAATGCCATTTCATACATCTACCCATTGTGTGGCCCATTTATCAACAAGTTTTATCATATGCAACTACAGCCAATCAGCTCGTTACTGACATGTATTTGAAAAATGACAGAGTTTTAAAGCTCGTTGCATATGATAAAACGTGTTGATAAATGGGCTCCTGTGTGTTAATCACTTTCTCCAGACGTATTACACATAATATGCTTTCTTTCCTTTTTTTGCACGTCTTTATGAAACAACAAGAATATTATAAAAGAAGAGTGGAAGAAAAGTTAAATGGACATCCAGTGGATATTGTAAGGACTATGGGGTAAATATATTACCCTCTGTTATGGCCTGGGGAAGAAGTGGTATCAGTGCATGTTATGGCCCCTGTCTTTATTGGCACTGCTAGCTTCTAGATAGCATGCCAATGTACAGGGCAATGTAAGGATGGTCAGTTACATGTGCACTGTGTGCAATCCGTGCCGCTGTAATACATCTCCCCCTCTGTTTCATGAAAAAATACTACATTGCATTGGTAGTCGTACTTATAAGTGTGTTTTAAATACTGTTATTTTGTTGCTTTTTAGGGTAATAGCATCCTTTGCTCTACATGTACATCTATACCTATTATACTGTTTGTTTTGATGCTTAATAGGTGGCTTCTTTTACGCATTTTGTTTGCTCCTATATCCCCCTATCTTCATATTTGTATATTACTTTCACATGTGCACAATGCGTCGATGACTACTCAGGCTGCAGGGAGCCCCGGCTGTCAAAAAATATGGGGTTGATATAACAATGAGTGATATTCTTGTTATCCATTATCAGCTTCTACTGTAACTGTCATTTTTCAAACACATGACAGTTAAAAGTTGCTTGGCAGGAACACCATTTATCATATGTTATAAGTGATAACCAGAATATCACTCATTGTTCAATTTGCCCCTATATGCCCCAGAATACTTTACAGGAGCTCAAAGAAATAACAGGAAAAAAATGATAGTTGGAGGAAAGATAGTTGAGACAGTTAAGGTGGGTACACACTAATAGATATATCTGCAGATCAATTGATCTGCAGATATATCTATGGACGGATCGGGCAGTGTGTTCAGCATACACACTGCCCGATCCGTCGGGGACTGACGTCATGAACTGGGCGGGAGTGTACACACGCCCGCCCAGTTCAGCTGTCAATCACCGCCGGCCGCCGCAGCATGTGTACGGGCGGTTTTTCGACCGCCCCGTACACACACAGCGATGCGCCAATTTATCAGTAGACGCGATACGTCTGTGAACGACGGAGTTCACAGATGTATCGGCCGTAAACACTGGCCGACGGACCCACGATATATCGGCCGTTCAAGAGAACGGCCGATATATCGACCAGTGTGTACGGGCCTTTAGAGAAGCGACACAAGTAAGGGTGAAGTGACTGTAATGCTGAGTACACACTAGGCCGCCAACCTGTCTGACGATCAGTAAATGCATATACACTTACTAATCGGGCATTTAAATGTTAGTTGTGATGTCAGTCACCAGTGGCCTCTGCAAAGGCAGCCACTGCAACAGACGACGTTGTACATAGGCATATCAGGGGTACACACCCCTGTACACGGCCGTTAAATTGACTGGTCAATATATAGGCCAATGTGTACCCAGCTTTAGGGGTTATGGGGGTCATTGTGACCCTTTCGCATGCAGCGGTTCTTCACTGCAGTGCAAACAGGTCGGAACTGCGGCTGCACGGCGCTCGCATTGCGCACGCGTGTTGTTGCCCAGCGATGGCAGTCGCCGGGTAACGACGCCAGGACTGAAGGAAGCGATCACAGGCCCGATCGAAAGAAGATTGACAGCGGGAAGGAGGATCGGGCGTCTACTCACCGTTTCCAAGGGCGTGGTAAGGCGAACGCAGGTGTGTCCAGGCGTTTGGAGGGCAGATGTCTGACGTCACAGCTGGGGCCTTCATCGCTGGATCCGTCGCACTGGGTAAGTAGGTCCAGGGCTGGTCTTGTTCTGCACAAAACTTTTTTAGCATAGCAGGGCTGCACAAGCAATCGCAGCCTTGCTATGCTAAAATACACTCCCCCATAGGCAGCGTCAAGTTGATCGCACGAGCAGCAAAAAGTTGCTACGTGTGATCAACTCGGAATGTCCACCTATGTACACTGTGGTGAGAGATGAAGTGGAAGGAGTTAAAGGGGCAGATGTATTATAGCGGCATGGATTATGCCGTTATATCACTTCCTGCTTAGCCTCATTACCGAGGTGTAGCAGGATGGTACATTGACAAGATAAATTACAGTATCATCTTGTCTGTAGAGAGGCCCCCCTCTGGCAATGCCCATCTGAGAACACAGCTTAGTGCTGATGCGCTGTGTCTCTCTGCTCGGCCGGCTCCACTGCACATATGTGGGATCTTGCTACTCACGCAAGATCTCATATGCGGATCCCAGAGCTGGCATCCACCATAACCAGAGGCAGCACTGTCCCTCCTGTGGAGATAAGGTATCGACACCTGCAGCTGTCGAAATTGCTGTCGATTGCTGCAGGTGTCGGAACGGTTGGCGATGTTGACCATACATACATTGCTGCCGCATATCGGCATGCTATATTTTAGATAGCATTGCCAATAAGGACAGGGGCCCATAATGCCCTTGTCACCTTGCATACACCACCGCATTAATACACAGAGGGGAAGGGGTATCAGCGCACATGACATGCTCTGATACTTCTTCTCCCCTATATTGTTGTTTTATACATTTACCCCAAAGTACCAACCAGTCTGCCCCTAACTGTCATTTTTCAAACATAATAGTCTAAGGGGTTTATTTACTAAGCCTTGGATGGAGATAAAGTACCAGCCAATCAGCTCCTAACTGCCACGTCACAGGCTGGGTTTGAAAAATGACAGTCAGGAGTTGGTTGGCTGGTACTTCATCTCCATTCACTTTATCTCCAACCAAGACTTCATAGAAAGACCTGTAATAACAAGGTAAGTAGTGGCTGTGTGTCAGTGTTGGACATACCTGATTCCCCAACGATGTCGGCTTCCCCCAGATCTCACTTATCGGCTTCAGGCAGAAGGACGTAAATCCCCAAGAAACTCCCCCCAAAAAATCACCACACTTTATGATGATGACTGAGTATTTATTTAACTGGTAGAAGGACTGGTCATCGCTGTGGATGTAACTTAGGGGGAGATGTATGAAGCAGTGAAAATAGTGGAGAAGTGAACCAGTGGAGAAGTTGCCCACTGCAACCAATCAGCTGTTCTAATTTTACAGTATGCTAATTATAAATGTTACTTCAATGCTGATTGGTTGCCATGAGCAACTTCTCCACTGGCTCACTTCTCCACTCTTTTCACTGCTTTGTACATCTCCCCCTTAATTATTCAGAATAATTGACAGTAATATGGACTCATAGCCTGTGACATGGCAGTTAGGAGCTGATTGGCTGGTACTTTATCTCTCTCCACTTTATCTATCTCCAAGTCTTAGTACATAGACCTCTAAGTATACAGGAAGCCAATAAGGGGTACTAAAGGACCCCATTAGAGTCAGGACGATTAAGTTTGTGCAGGGGGATGTCCCAGATGTACGCAGAAGCAGAGGAAAGTTTCTAATATGAACTGCTGGGAAACATAGGGGAGTTGCTGCAGAGTTAGTTTAAAAGAGATCGAGCCAGAGACTTTGCAATCTGCTACATCCACAAGAGACAAGCTGCTGAGATAGAGTATGCCTAGGCCTTGAAGTTCTACCCCTGAGTTACAGTATGGGACTATACTTTGTGCTGTGGACATTGCACTATGGGGTCTACCCATGGCCATGGTGGCACCATACCGTGAAGTAAAGACGCTTCGGAATTAGTGATGTGCTCCGGACATTATTCGGGTTTTGTGTAGAGATGAGCGCCGGAAATTTTTCGGGTTTTGTGTTTTGGTTTTGGGTTCGGTTCCGCGGCCGTGTTTTGGGTTCGACCGCGTTTTGGCAAAACCTCACCGAATTTTTTTTGTCGGATTCGGGTGTGTTTTGGATTCGGGTGTTTTTTTCAAAAAACCCTAAAAAACAACTTAAATCATAGAATTTGGGGGTAATTTTGATCCCAAAGTATTATTAACCTCAAAAAACATAATTTACACTCATTTTCAGCCTATTCTGAACACATCACAACTCACAATATTATTTTTAGTCCTAAAATTTGCACCGAGGTCGCTGTGTGAGTAAGATAAGCGACCCTAGTGGCCGACACAAACACCGGGCCCATCTAGGAGTGGCACTGCAGTGTCACGCAGGATGGCCCTTCCAAAAAACCCTCCCCAAACAGCACATGACGCAAAGAAAAAAAGAGGCGCAATGAGGTAGCTGACTGTGTGAGTAAGATTAGCGACCCTAGTGGCCGACACAAACACCGGGCACATCTAGGAGTGGCACTGCAGTGTCACGCAGGATGTCCCTTCCAAAAAACCCTCCCCAAACAGCACATGACGCAAAGAAAAAAAGAGGCGCAATGAGGTAGCTGACTGTGTGAGTAAGATTAGCGACCCTAGTGGCCGACACAAACACCGGGCCCATCTAGGAGTGGCACTGCAGTGTCACGCAGGATGTCCCTTCCAAAAAACCCTCCCCAATCAGCACATGATGCAAAGAAAAAGAAAAGAAAAAAGAGGTGCAAGATGGAATTATCCTTGGGCCCTCCCACCCACCCTTATGTTGTATAAACAAAACAGGACATGCACACTTTAACCAACCCATCATTTCAGTGACAGGGTCTGCCACACGACTGTGACTGATATGACGGGTTGGTTTGGACCCCCCCCAAAAAAGAAGCAATTAATCTCTCCTTGCACAAACTGGCTCTACAGAGGCAAGATGTCCACCTCATCTTCACCCTCCGATATATCACCGTGTACATCCCCCTCCTCACAGATTATCAATTCGTCCCCACTGGAATCCACCATCTCAGCTCCCTGTGTACTTTGTGGAGGCAATTGCTGCTGGTCAATGTCTCCGCGGAGGAATTGATTATAATTCATTTTAATGAACATCATCTTCTCCACATTTTCTGGATGTAACCTCGTACGCCGATTGCTGACAAGGTGAGCGGCGGCACTAAACACTCTTTCGGAGTACACACTTGTGGGAGGGCAACTTAGGTAGAATAAAGCCAGTTTGTGCAAGGGCCTCCAAATTGCCTCTTTTTCCTGCCAGTATAAGTACGGACTGTGTGACGTGCCTACTTGGATGCGGTCACTCATATAATCCTCCACCATTCTATCAATGTTGAGAGAATCATATGCAGTGACAGTAGACGACATGTCCGTAATCGTTGTCAGGTCCTTCAGTCCGGACCAGATGTCAGCATCAGCAGTCGCTCCAGACTGCCCTGCATCACCGCCAGCGGGTGGGCTCGGAATTCTGAGCCTTTTCCTCGCACCCCCAGTTGCGGGAGAATGTGAAGGAGGAGATGTTGACAGGTCGCGTTCCGCTTGACTTGACAATTTTGTCACCAGCAGGTCTTTCAACCCCAGCAGACCTGTGTCTGCCGGAAAGAGAGATCCAAGGTAGGCTTTAAATCTAGGATCGAGCACGGTGGCCAAAATGTAGTGCTCTGATTTCAACAGATTGACCACCCGTGAATCCTTGTTAAGCGAATTAAGGGCTGCATCCACAAGTCCCACATGCCTAGCGGAATCGCTCCGTGTTAGCTCCTTCTTCAATGCCTCCAGCTTCTTCTGCAAAAGCCTGATGAGGGGAATGACCTGACTCAGGCTGGCAGTGTCTGAACTGACTTCACGTGTGGCAAGTTCAAAGGGCATCAGAACCTTGCACAACGTTGAAATCATTCTCCACTGCACTTGAGACAGGTGCATTCCATCTCCTATATCGTGCTCAATTGTATAGGCTTGAATGGCCTTTTGCTGCTCCTCCAACCTCTGAAGCATATAGAGGGTTGAATTCCACCTCGTTACCACTTCTTGCTTCAGATGATGGCAGGGCAGGTTCAGTAGTTTTTGGTGGTGCTCCAGTCTTCTGTACGTGGTGCCTGTACGCCGAAAGTGTCCCGCAATTTTTCTGGCCACCGACAGCATCTCTTGCACGCCCCTGTCGTTTTTTAAAAAATTCTGCACCACCAAATTCAAGGTATGTGCAAAACATGGGACGTGCTGGAATTTGCCCATATTTAATGCACACACAATATTGCTGGCGTTGTCCGATGCCACAAATCCACAGGAGAGTCCAATTGGGGTAAGCCATTCCGCGATGATCTTCCTCAGTTGCCGTAAGAGGTTTTCAGCTGTGTGCGTATTCTGGAAAGCGGTGATACAAAGCGTAGCCTGCCTAGGAAAGAGTTGGCGTTTGCGAGATGCTGCTACTGGTGCCGCCGCTGCTGTTCTTGCGGCGGGAGTCCATACATCTACCCAGTGGGCTGTCACAGTCATATAGTCCTGACCCTGCCCTGCTCCACTTGTCCACATGTCCGTGGTTAAGTGGACATTGGGTACAACTGCATTTTTTAGGACACTGGTGAGTCTTTTTCTGACGTCCGTGTACATTCTCGGTATCGCCTGCCTAGAGAAGTGGAACCTAGATGGTATTTGGTAACGGGGGCACACTGCCTCAATAAATTGTCTAGTTCCCTGTGAACTAACGGCGGATACCGGACGCACGTCTAACACCAACATAGTTGTCAAGGACTCAGTTATCCGCTTTGCAGTAGGATGACTGCTGTGATATTTCATCTTCCTCGCAAAGGACTGTTGAACAGTCAATTGCTTACTGGAAGTAGTACAAGTGGGCTTACGACTTCCCCTCTGGGATGACCATCGACTCCCAGCGGCAACAACAGCAGCGCCAGCAGCAGTAGGCGTTACACGCAAGGATGCATCGGAGGAATCCCAGGCAGGAAAGGACTCGTCAGACTTGCCAGTGACATGGCCTGCAGGACTATTGGCATTCCTGGGGAAGGAGGAAATTGACACTGAGGGAGTTGGTGGGGTGGTTTGCGTGAGCTTGGTTACAAGAGGAAGGGATTTACTGGTCAGTGGACTGCTTCCGCTGTCACCCAAAGTTTTTGAACTTGTCACTGACTTATTATGAATGCGCTGCAGGTGACGTATAAGGGAGGATGTTCCGAGGTGGTTAACGTCCTTACCCCTACTTATTACAGCTTGACAAAGGGAACACACGGCTTGACACCTGTTGTCCGCATTTCTGGTGAAATACCTCCACACCGAAGAGCTGATTTTTTTGGTATTTTCACCTGGCATGTCAACGGCCATATTCCTCCCATGGACAACAGGTGTCTCCCCGGGTGCCTGACTTAAACAAACCACCTCACCATCAGAATCCTCCTGGTCAATTTCCTCCCCAGCGCCAGCAACACCCATATCCTCCTCATCCTGGTGTACTTCAACACTGACATCTTCAATCTGACTATCAGGAACTGGACTGCGGGTGCTCCTTCCAGCACTTGCAGGGGGCATGCAAATAGTGGAAGGCGCATGCTCTTCACGTCCAGTGTTGGGAAGGTCAGGCATCGCAAACGACACAATTGGACTCTCCTTGTGGATTTGGGATTTCAAAGAACGCACAGTTCTTTGCGGTGCTTTTGCCAGCTTGAGTCTTTTCAGTTTTCTAGCGAGAGGCTGAGTGCTTCCATCCTCATGTGAAGCTGAACCACTAGCCATGAACATAGGCCAGGGCCTCAGCCGTTCCTTGCCACTCCGTGTGGTAAATGGCATATTGGCAAGTTTACGCTTCTCCTCCGACAATTTTATTTTAGGTTTTGGAGTCCTTTTTTTTCTGATATTTGGTGTTTTGGATTTGACATGCTCTGTACTATGACATTGGGCATCGGCCTTGGCAGACGACGTTGCTGGCATTTCATCGTCTCGGCCATGACTAGTGGCAGCAGCTTCAGCACGAGGTGGAAGTGGATCTTGATCTTTCCCTAATTTTGGAACCTCAACTTTTTTGTTCTCCATATTTTATAGGCAGAACTAAAAGGCACCTCAGGTAAACAATGGAGATGGATGGATTGGATACTAGTATACAATTATGGACGGACTGCCACGGTTAGGTGGTATAAAAAAACCACGGTTAGGTGGTATATATTATAATAATAATACAATTATGGATGGACGGACTGCCTGCCGACTGCCGACACAGAGGTAGCCACAGCCGTGAACTACCGCACTGTACACTGGTTGATAAAGAGATAGTAGTATACTCGTAACAACTAGTATGACACTATGACGACGGTATAAAGAATGGAAAAAAAACCACGGTTAGGTGGTATATATTATAATAATAATACAATTATGGATGGACGGACTGCCTGCCGACTGCCGACACAGAGGTAGCCACAGCCGTGAACTACCGCACTGTACACTGGTTGATAAAGAGATAGTAGTATACTCGTAACAACTAGTATGACACTATGACGACGGTATAAAGAATGAAAAAAAAACCACGGTTAGGTGGTATATATTATAATAATAATACAATTATGGATGGACGGACTGCCTGCCGACTGCCGACACAGAGGTAGCCACAGCCGTGAACTACCGCACTGTACACTGGTTGATAAAGAGATAGTAGTATACTCGTAACAATTAGGATGACACTATGACGGTATAAAGAATGAAAAAAAAACCACGGTTAGGTGGTAGGTATATAATAATAAATAATACAATTCTGGTCGGACGGACTGCCTGCCGTGTGCCGACACAGAGGTAGCCACAGCCGTGAACTACCGCACTGTACACTGGTTGATAAAGAGATAGTAGTATACTCGTAACAATTAGGATGACACTATGACGGTATAAAGAATGAAAAAAAAACCCACGGTTAGGTGGTAGGTATATAATAATAAATAATACAATTCTGGTCGGACGGACTGCCTGCCGTGTGCCGACACAGAGGTAGCCACAGCCGTGAACTACCGCACTGTACACTGGTTGATAAAGAGATAGTAGTATACTCGTAACAATTAGGATGACACTATGACGGTATAAAGAATGAAAAAAAAAACCACGGTTAGGTGGTAGGTATATAATAATAAATAATACAATTCTGGTCGGACGGACTGCCTGCCGTGTGCCGACACAGAGGTAGCCACAGCCGTGAACTACCGCACTGTACACTGGTTGATAAAGAGATAGTAGTATACTCGTAACAATTAGGATGACACTATGACGGTATAAAGAATGAAAAAAAAAACCACGGTTAGGTGGTAGGTATATAATAATAAATAATACAATTCTGGTCGGACGGACTGCCTGCCGTGTGCCGACACAGAGGTAGCCACAGCCGTGAACTACCGCACTGTACACTGGTTGATAAAGAGATAGTAGTATACTCGTAACAATTAGGATGACACTATGACGGTATAAAGAATGAAAAAAAAAACCACGGTTAGGTGGTAGGTATATAATAATAAATAATACAATTCTGGTCGGACGGACTGCCTGCCGTGTGCCGACACAGAGGTAGCCACAGCCGTGAACTACCGCACTGTACACTGGTTGATAAAGAGATAGTAGTATACTCGTAACAATTAGGATGACACTATGACGGTATAAAGAATGAAAAAAAAACCACGGTTAGGTGGTAGGTATATAATAATAAATAATACAATTCTGGTCGGACGGACTGCCTGCCGTGTGCCGACACAGAGGTAGCCACAGCCGTGAACTACTGCACTGTACACTGGTTGATAAAGAGATAGTAGTATACTCGTAACAATTAGGATGACACTATGACGGTATAAAGAATGAAAAAAAAACCACGGTTAGGTGGTAGGTATATAATAATAAATAATACAATTCTGGTCGGACGGACTGCCTGCCGTGTGCCGACACAGAGGTAGCCACAGCCGTGAACTACCGCACTGTACACTGGTTGATAAAGAGATAGTAGTATACTCGTAACAATTAGGATGACACTATGACGGTATAAAGAATGAAAAAAAAAACCACGGTTAGGTGGTAGGTATATAATAATAAATAATACAATTCTGGTCGGACGGACTGCCTGCCGTGTGCCGACACAGAGGTAGCCACAGCCGTGAACTACCGCACTGTACACTGGTTGATAAAGAGATAGTAGTATACTCGTAACAATTAGGATGACACTATGACGGTATAAAGAATGAAAAAAAAAACCACGGTTAGGTGGTAGGTATATAATAATAAATAATACAATTCTGGTCGGACGGACTGCCTGCCGTGTGCCGACACAGAGGTAGCCACAGCCGTGAACTACCGCACTGTACACTGGTTGATAAAGAGATAGTAGTATACTCGTAACAATTAGGATGACACTATGACGGTATAAAGAATGAAAAAAAAACCACGGTTAGGTGGTAGGTATATAATAATAAATAATACAATTCTGGTCGGACGGACTGCCTGCCGTGTGCCGACACAGAGGTAGCCACAGCCGTGAACTACCGCACTGTACTGTGTCTGCTGCTAATATAGACTGGTTGATATTTAAAGAGATATTAGTAGTATACAACAATACTATACTGGTGGTCAGGCACTGGTCACCACTCCTGCAGCAAAAGTGTGCACTGTTAATTAATATAATTGTACTCCTGGCTCCTGCTAACAACCTGCAGTGCTCCCCAGTCTCCCCCACAATTAATTATAAGCTTTTAATTTATACATTGATGACTGTGCAGCACACTGGGCTGAGCTGAGTGCACACAGACTGAGTCACACTGTGTGACTGACTGTGCTGTGTATCGTTTTTTTTTTCAGGCAGAGAACGGATATAGCAGAGAGAAGTGAACGGATATATTATATTAAATAAAAGTTAACTAGCAACTGCACTGGTCACTGACTGTGGTAAACTAACTCTGTCTGCGACTCTGCACAATCTCTCTCTCTCTATCTAATCTATCTCTATTCTAATGGAGAGGACGCCAGACACGTCCTCTCCCTATCAATCTCAATGCACGAGTGAAAATGGCGGCGACGCGCGGCTCCTTATATAGAATCCGAGTCTCGCGATAGAATCCGAGCCTCGCGAGAATCCGACAGCGTCATGATGACGTTCGGGCGCGCTCGGGTTAACCGAGCAAGGCGGGAAGATCCGAGTCGCTCGGACCCGTGAAAAAAAACATGAAGTTCGGGCGGGTTCGGATTCCGAGGAACCGAACCCGCTCATCTCTAGTTTTGTGTTATGGTTTTGGATTCGGTTCCGCGGCCGTGTTTTGTATTCGGACGCGTTTTGGCAAAACCTCCCTGAAATTTTTTTGTCGGATTCGGGTGTGTTTTGGATTCGGGTTTTTTTTTACAAAAAACCCTCAAAAACAGCTTAAATCATAGAATTTGGGGGTCATTTTGATCCCATAGTATTATAAACCTCAATAACCATAATTTCCACTCATTTCCAGTCTATTCTGAACACCTCACAATATTATTTTTAGTCCTAAAATTTGCACCGAGGTCGCTGAATGACTAAGCTAAGCGACCCAAGTGGCCGACACAAACACCTGGCCCATCTAGGAGTGGCACTGCAGAGTCAGACAGGATGGCACTTCAAAAAATAGTCTCCAAACAGCACATGATGCAAAGAAAAAAAGAGGTGCACCAAGGTCGCTGTGTGACTAAGCTAAGCGACCCAAGTGGCCGACACAAACACCTGGCCCATCTAGGAGTGTCACTGCAGTGTCAGACAGGATGGCAGATTAAAAAAATAGACCCCAAACAGCACATGATGCAAAGAAAAAAAGAGGTGCAATGAGGTAGCTGTGTGGCTAAGCTAAGCGACCCAAGTGGCCGACACAAATATCTGGCCCATCTAGGAGTGGCACTGCAGTGTCAGACAGGATGGCAGATTTTAAAAATAGTCCCCAAACAGCACATGATGCAAAGAAAAAAAGAGGTGCACCAAGGTCGCTGGATGGCTAAGCTAAGCGACCCAAGTGGCCGACACAAACAACTGGCCCATTTACGAGTGGCACTGAAGTGTCAGACAGGATGGAAGATTTAAAAAATAGTCCCCAAACAGCACATGATGCAAAGAAAAAAAGAGGTGCAATGAGGTAGATGTGTGGCTAAGCTCAGCGACCCAAGTGGCCGACACAAACACCTGGCCCATCTAGGAGTGGCACTGCAGTGTCAAACAGGATGGCAGATCTAAAAAATAGTCTCCAAACAGCACATGATGCAAAAAAAAAAAAGAGGTGCAATGAGGTAGATGTGTGGCTAAGCTAAGCGACCCAAGTGGCCGACACAAACACCTGGCCCATCTAGGAGTGGCACTGCAGTGTCAGACAGGATGGCACTTCAAAAAAATAGTCCCCAAACAGCACATGATGCAAAGAAAAAAAGAGGTGCACCAAGGTCGCTGGATGGTTAAGCTAAGCGACCCAGGTGGCGACACAAACAACTGGCCCATCTAGGAGTGGCACTGCAGTGTCAGACAGGATGGCAGAATTAAAAAATAGTCCTCAAACAGCACATGATGCAAAGATAAATTAAAGAAAAAAAGAGGTGCAAGATGGAATTGTCCTTGGGCCCTCCCACCCACTCTTATGTTGTATAAACAGGATATGCACACTTTAACAAACCCATCATTTCAGCGACAGGGTCTGCCACACGACTGTGACTGAAATGACTGGTTGATTTGGGCCCCCACCAAAAAAGAAGCAATCAATCTCTCCTTGCACAAACTGGCTCTACAGAGGCAAGATGAAAACCTCCTCCTCATCGTCCGATTCCTCACCCCTTTCACTGTGTACAGCCCCCTCCTCACAGATTATTAATTTGTCCCCACTGGAATCCACCATCTCAGGTCCCTGTGTACTTTCTGGAGGCAATTACTGGTGAATGTCTCCACGGAGGAATTGATTATAATTAATTTTGATGAACATCATCTTCTCCACATTTTCTGGAAGTAACCTCGTACGCCGATTGCTGACAAGGTGAGCGGCTGCACTAAACACTCTTTCGGAGTACACACTGGAGGGGGGGCAACTTAGGTAAAATAAAGCCAGTTTGTGCAAGGGCCTCCAAATTGCCTCTTTTTCCTGCCAGTATACTGTCAGACGTGCCTACTTGGATGCGGTCACTCATATAATCCTCCACCATTCTTTCAATGGTGACAGAATCATATGCAGTGACAGTAGACGACATGTCAGTAATCGTTGGCAGGTCCTTCAGTCCGGACCAGATGTCAGCACTCGCTCCAGACTGCCCTGCATCACCGCCAGCGGGTGGGCTCAGAATTCTTAGCCTTTTCCTCGCAGCCCCAGTTGCGGGAGAATGTGAAGGAGGAGCTGTTGACGGGTCACGTTCCGCTTGACTTGACAATTTTCTCACCAGCAGGTCTTTGAACCTTTGCAGACTTGTGTCTTCCGGAAAGAGAGCTCCAACGTAGGTTTTAAATCTAGGATCGAGCACGGTGGTCAAAATGTAGTGCTCTGATTTCAACAGATTGACTACCCGTGAATCCTGGTTAAGCGAATTAAGGGCTCCATCCACAAGTCCCACATGCCTAGCGGAATCGCTCTGTTTTATCTCCTCCTTCAATGTCTCCAGCTTCTTCTGCAAAAGCCTGATGAGGGGAATGACCTGACTCAGGCTGGCAGTGTCTGAACTGACTTCACGTGTGGCAAGTTCAAAGGGTTGCAGAACCTTGCACAACGTTGAAATCATTCTCCACTGCGCTTGAGTCAGGTGCATTCCCCCTCCTTGGCCTATATCGTAGGTAGCTGTATAGGATTGAATGGCCTTTTGCTGTTCCTCCATCCTCTGAAGCATATAGAGGGTTGAATTCCACCTCGTTACCACCTCTTGCTTCAGATGATGGCGGGGCAGGTTCAGGAGTGTTTGCTGGTGCTCCAGTCTTCGGCACGCGGTGGCTGAATGCCGAAAGTGGCCTGCTATTCTTCGGGCCACCGACAGCATCTCTTGCACGCCCCTGTCGTTTTTTAAATAATTCTGCACCACCAAATTCAATGTATGTGCGAAACATGGGACGTGCTGGAATTTGCCCACATGTAATGCACGCACAATATTGGTGGCGTTGTCCGATGTCACAAATCCCCAGTAGAGTCCAATTGGGGTAAGCCATTCTGCGATGATGTTCCTCAGTTTCCGTAAGAGGTTGTCAGCTGTGTGCCTCTTCTGGAAAGCGGTGATACAAAGCGTAGCCTGCCTAGGAATGAGTTGGCGTTTGTGAGATGCTGCTACTGGTGCCGCCGCTGCTGTTCTTGCTGCGGGAGGCAATACATCTACCCAGTGGGCTGTCATAGTCATATAGTCCTGAGTCTGACCTGCTCCACTTGTCCACATGTCCGTGGTTAAGTGGACATTGGGTACAACTGCATTTTTTAGGACACTGGTGACTCTTTTTCTGAGGTCTGTGTACATTCTCGGTATCGCCAACCTAGAGAAATGGAACCTAGATGGTATTTGGTACCAGGGACACAGTACCTCAAGCAAATCTCTAGTTTCCTGTGAATTAACGGTGGATACCGGAAACACGTTTAACACCGCCCAGGCTGCCAAGGCCTGAGTAATCCACTTTGCAGCAGGATGACTGCTGTGATATTTTATCTTCCTCGCAAAGGACTGTTGGACAGTCAATTGCTTACTGGAAGTAGTACAAGTGGTCTTCCGACTTCCCCTCTGGGATGACGATCGACTCCCAGCAGCAACAACAGCAGCGCCAGCAGCAGTAGGCGTTACACTCAAGGATGCATCGGAGGAATCCCAGGCAGGAGAGGACTCGTCAGACTTGACAGTGACATGGCCTGCAGGACTATTAGCGTACCTGTCTAAGGAGGAAATTGACACTGATGGAGTTGGTGGTGTGGTTTGCAGGAGCTTGGTTACAAGAGGAAGGGATTTAGTTGTCAGTGGACTGCTTCCGCTGTCACCCAAAGTTTTTGAACTTGTCAATGACTTCTGATGAATGCGCTCCAGGTGACGTATAAGGGAGGATGTTCTTAGGTGGTTAACGTCCTTACCCCTACTTATTACAGCTTGACAAAGGCAACACACGGCATGACAAATTTTGCCCGCATTTCTGTTAAAATAATTCCACACCGACAAGGTGATTTTCTTTGTCATTTGACCAGGCATGTCAATGGCCATATTCGTCCCACGGACAACAGGTGTCTCCCCGGGTGCCTGACTTAAACAAACCACCTCACCATCATAATCCTCCTTGTCAATTTCCTCCTCAGCGCTAGCAACACCCATATCCTCATCCTGGTGTACTTCAACAGTGACATCTTCAATTTGACTATCAGGAACTGGACTTCGGGTGCATCTTCCAGCACTTGCAGGGGGCGTGCAAATGGTGGAAGGTGCCACCTCTTCCCGTCCAGTGTTGGGAAGGTCAGGCATCGCAACCGACACAATTGGACTCTCCTTGGGGATTTGTGATTTAGAAGAATGCACAGTTCTTTGCTGTGCTTTTGCCAGCTTAAGTCTTTCATTTTTCTAGTGGGAGGATGAGTGCTTCCATCCTCATGTGAAGCTGACCCACTAGTCATGAGGAACATAGGAGAGGGCCTCAGCCGTTCCTTGCCACTCTGTGTCGTAAATGGCATATTGGGAAGTTTACGCTTCTCCTCAGACGCTTTTAATTTAGATTTTTGGGTCATTTTACTGAACTTTTGTTTTTTGGATTTTACATGCTCTCTACTATGACATTGGGCATCGGCCTTGGCAGACGACGTTGATGGCATTTCATCGTCTCGGCCATGACTAGTGGCAGCAGCTTCAGCATGAGGTGGAAGTGGATCTTGTTCTTTCCCTATTTTACCCTCCACATTTTTGTTCTCCATTTTTTAATGTGTTGAATTATATGCCAGTAATATATCAATAGCAATGGCCTACTGTACCGTACTGCTAAATATTATATACTGGTGGTCAGCAAAATTATGCACTGTACTCCTACTACTGCGCACAACAACTAAAATGCACCACAGGTATGGATGGATAGTATACTTGATGACACAGATGTAGGCAGAGCAGTGGACTACTGTACCGTACTGCTTTATATTATATACTGGTTGTCAGCAAAATTATGCACTGTCCTTCTACTGCTGCGCACAACAACTAAAATGCACCACAGGTATGGATGGATAGTATACTTGATGACACAGATGTAGGCAGAGCAGTGGACTACTGTACCGTACTGCTATATATTATATACTGGTGGTCAGCAAAATTATGCACTGTCCTCCTACTACTGCGCACAACAACTAAAATGCACCACAGGTATGGATGGATAGTATACTTGACGACACAGAGGTAGGTAGAGCAGTGGACTACTGTACCGTACTGCTATATATTATATACTGGTGGTCAGCAAAATTATGCACTGTCCTCCTACTACTGCGCACAACAACTAAAATGCACCACAGGTATGGATGGATAGTATACTTGACGACACAGAGGTAGGTAGAGCAGTGGACTACTGTACCGTACTGATATAATACTGGTGGTCACTGGTCAGCAAAATTCTGCACTGTCCTCCTACTATATACTACAATGCAGCACAGATATGGAGCGTTTTTCAGGCAGAGAACGTATAATACTGGTGGTCACTGGTCAGCAAAATTCTGCACTGTCCTCCTCCTATATAATACTGGTGGTCCCCAGTCCCCACAATAAAGCACACTGAGCACAGATATTTGCAGCACACTGAGCACAGATATGGAGCATTTTTCAGGCAGGGAACATAGATATTTTGAGCACACTGAGCACAGATATTTGCAAGCACACTGAGCACAGATATGTGCAGCACACTGAGCACAGATATTTGCAACACACTGAACACAACTGAGGGAACGCTGCACACGTCCTCTCCCTATCATCTCCAATGCACGAGTGAAAATGGCGGCGACGCGTGGCTCCTTATATAGAATACGAATCTCGCGAGAATCCGACAGCGGGATGATGATGTTCGGGCATGCTCGGGTTAACCGAGCAAGGCGGGAGGATCCGAGTCTGCCTCGGACCCGTGTAAAATGGGTGAAGTTCGGGGGGGTTCGGATTCCGAGGAACCGAACCCGCTCATCTCTATACGGAATAAGTACCAGGTATTGTATGCTCTGATATATGCAGTGTAGTGTTGAGAACACTGTTAGGCTGAGGTGGGCACAGTGCTGAGGGGCTCCCAGGAGGATGCAGAGAGTGCCACTAAGTATGCACACAGCATTGCTTGAGAAGGGGTTTCAGGGTAGAGACTGGGAGGTGACCTATAATGAGCACAAACAGGTGCTGTTTCATGGGCGTTTTTTGGAAAGTGGTCGTCTTAGCGCTTCTGCCCTCCATCGCATGGTGGAATGGTGAGATTATCATTTGCATATTTTCACAGTCACTATTGAGAGAGTGGCTGTGATTGTGGCTGCATTACAAACCATCTCTGAATCAGGCCCTTGGTCAGGAATTGTGCTTCCGACTTCTAAAAAATGATAAACATATTAATCAGTGCTACTAGAATTTTCTTTTTATATAAATTACCTTGTATGCTAGGTTTATCGTCTTTTAAAACTAGGGCAAAAAGGATTTTATAAATATGACACAACAAATAAAACTTGTTTAGTTTCATTGCTTTCTATGGATCCAAATAAAAAGAAAACATTGTATGAGGCAGCTGTATAATGTTATGCCCAGAAGCAATTTTGTACTATACTATAAATTTGAGGTTACTAAAATGACCAAACGTCTCCATTATTTTTTATGGAAGTAGCACTACAACAAATAAAAATATGCACTGCAAGTTATTTTGTGACATTTTATATGAAACTGCATTTGTTTTTCTAATGAGATTATGTGTAAAATGAATAAAATGTATTGTAACAGTGCATTATCCAGTGTTGCCTAGCTAGTCTAAAAATTGTTGTGACTCTGCACGGCTGCATAGCGACATATACAAACTAAAGCAAAAAGAAATATGCTGCAGTCAATGGGCACATGTTGCATTTTGCATAGGTTGTAGAGCAGCAGGGGTACTTACAATATATGGTAGAGAATGGTGCGCCAAGTTTTCCTGGGGAAAAATAATGGCATATATGTCTGGTTTACACCAAATCTGGCTTTACAGTGTAAACCAAATTTGTACTACAGGTTGAGTATCCCATATCCAAATATTCCGAAATACGGAATATTCCGAAATACGGAAATTTTTGAGTGAGAGTGAGATAGTGAAACCTTTGTTTTTTGATGGCTCAATGTACACAAACTTTGTTTAATACACAAAGTTATTACAAATATTGTATTAAATGACCTTCAGGCTGTATGAATAAGGTGTATATGAAACATAAATGAATTGTGTGAATGTAGACACACTTTGTTTAATGTACAAAGTTATAAAAAATATTGGGTAAAATGACCTTCAGGCTGTGTGTATAAGGTATATATGAAACATAAATGTATTCTGTGCTTAGACTTAGGTCCCATCTCCATGATATCTCATTATGGGATGCAATTATTCCAAAATACGGAAAAATCCCATATCCAAAATACCTCTGGTTCCAAGCATTTTGGATAAGGGATACTCAACCTGTATTGTACTTTAATAATGTGTCATATACATTAGAGATGAGCGCCGGAAATTTTTCGGGTTTTGTGTTTTGGTTTTGGGTTCGGTTCCGCGGCCGTGTTTTGGGTTCGACCGCGTTTTGGCAAAACCTAACCGAATTTTTTTGTCGGATTCGGGTGTGTTTTGGATTCGGGTGTTTTTTTCCAAAAAACCTAAAAAACAGCTTAAATCATAGAATTTGGGGGTCATTTTGAGGAGGGGGATGTACACGGTGATATATCGGAGGATGATGATGAGGTGGACATCTTGCCTCTGTAGAGCCAGTTTGTGCAAGGAGAGATTAGTTGCTTCTTTTTTGGTGGGGGTCCAAACCAACCCGTCATATCAGTCACAGTCGTGACTGTGTATTATTAACCTCAAAAACCATAATTTCCACTCATTTTCAGTCTATTCTGAATACCTCACACCTCACAATATTATTTTTAGTCCTAAAATTTGCACCGAGGTCGCTGGATGACTAAGCTAAGCGACCCTAGTGGCCGACACAAACACCTGGCCCATCTAGGAGTGGCACTGCAGTGTCACGCAGGATGTCCCTTCCAAAAAACCCTCCCCAAACAGCACATGACGCAAAGAAAAAAAGAGGCGCAATGAGGTAGCTGTGTGAGTAAGATAAGCGACCCTAGTGGCCGACACAAACACCGGGCCCATCTAGGAGTGTCACTGCAGTGTCATGCAGGATGTCCCTTCCAAAAAACCCTCCCCAAACAGCACATGACTCAAAGAAAAAAAGAGGCGCAATGAGGTAGCTGTGTGAGTAAGATAAGCGACCCTAGTGGCCGACACAAACACCGGGCCCATCTAGGAGTGTCACTGCAGTGTCACGCAGGATGTCCCTTCCAAAAAACCCTCCCCAAACAGCACATGACGCAAAGAAAAAAAGAGGCGCAATGAGGTAGCTGTGTGAGTAAGATAAGCGACCCTAGTGGCCGACACAAACACCGGGCCCATCTAGGAGTGTCACTGCAGTGTCACGCAGGATGTCCCTTCCAAAAAACCCTCCCCAAACAGCACATGACGCAAAGAAAAAAAGAGGCGCAATGAGGTAGCTGTGTGAGTAAGATAAGCGACCCTAGTGGCCGACACAAACACCGGGCCCATCTAGGAGTGTCACTGCAGTGTCACGCAGGATGTCCCTTCCAAAAAACCCTCCCCAAACAGCACATGACGCAAAGAAAAATTAAAGAAAAAAGAGGTGCAAGATGGAATTGTCCTTGGGCCCTCCCACCCACCCTTATGTTGTATAAACAGGACATGCACACTTTAACCAACCCATCATTTCAGTGACAGGGTCTGCCACACGACTGTGACTGATATGACGGGTTGGTTTGGACCCCCACCAAAAAAGAAGCAACTAATCTCTCCTTGCACAAACTGGCTCTACAGAGGCAAGATGTCCACCTCATCATCATCCTCCGATATATCACCGTGTACATCCCCCTCCTCACAGATTATCAATTCGTCCCCACTGGAATCCACCATCTCAGCTCCCTGTGTACTTTGTGGAGGCAATTGCTGCTGGTAAATGTCTCCGCGGAGGAATTGATTATAATTCATTTTAATGAACATCATCTTCTCCACATTTTCTGGATGTAACCTCGTACGCCGATTGCTGACAAGGTGAGCGGCGGCACTAAACACTCTTTCGGAGTACACACTTGTGGGAGGGCAACTTAGGTAGAATAAAGCCAGTTTGTGCAAGGGCCTCCAAATTGCCTCTTTTTCCTGCCAGTATAAGTACGGACTGTGTGACGTGCCTATTTGGATGCGGTCACTCATATAATCCTCCACCATTCTTTCATTGTTGAGAGAATCATATGCAGTGACAGTAGACGACATGTCCGTAATCGTTGTCAGGTCCTTCAGTCCGGACCAGATGTCAGCATCAGCAGTCGCTCCAGACTGCCCTGCATCACCGCCAGCGGGTGGGCTCGGAATTCTGAGCCTTTTCCTCGCACCCCCAGTTGCGGGAGAATGTGAAGGAGGAGATGTTGACAGGTCGCGTTCCGCTTGACTTGACAATTTTCTCACCAGCAGGTCTTTCAACCCCAGCAGACTTGTGTCTGCCGGAAAGAGAGATCCAAGGTAGGCTTTAAATCTAGGATCGAGCACGGTGGCCAAAATGTAGTGCTCTGATTTCAACAGATTGACCACCCGTGAATCCTTGTTAAGCGAATTAAGGGCTCCATCCACAAGTCCCACATGCCTAGCGGAATCGCTCCGTGTTAGCTCCTCCTTCAATGTCTCCAGCTTCTTCTGCAAAAGCCTGACGAGGGGAATGACCTGACTCAGGCTGGCAGTGTCTGAACTGACTTCACGTGTGGCAAGTTCAAAGGGCATCAGAACCTTGCACAACATTGAAATCATTCTCCACTGCGCTTGAGACAGGTGCATTCCACCTCCTATATCGTGCTCAATTGTATAGGCTTGAATGGCCTTTTGCTGCTCCTCCAACCTCTGAAGCATATAGAGGGTTGAATTCCACCTCGTTACCACTTCTTGCTTCAGATGATGGCAGGGCAGGTTCAGTAGTTTTTGGTGGTGCTCCAGTCTTCTGTACGTGGTGCCTGTACGCCGAAAGTGTCCCGCAATTCTTCTGGCCACCGACAGCATCTCTTGCACGCCCCTGTCGTTTTTTTAAAAATTCTGCACCACCAAATTCAAGGTATGTGCAAAACATGGGACGTGCTGGAATTTGCCCATATTTAATGCACACACAATATTGCTGGCGTTGTCCGATGCCACAAATCCACAGGAGAGTCCAATTGGGGTAAGCCATTCCGCGATGATCTTCCTCAGTTGCCGTAAGAGGTTTTCAGCTGTGTGCGTATTCTGGAAACCGGTGATACAAAGCGTAGCCTGCCCAGGAAAGAGTTGGCGTTTGCGAGATGCTGCTACTGGTGCCGCCGCTGCTGTTCTTGCGGCGGGAGTCCATACATCTACCCAGTGGGCTGTCACAGTCATATAGTCCTGACCCTGCCCTGCTCCACTTGTCCACATGTCCGTGGTTAAGTGGACATTGGGTACAACTGCATTTTTTAGGACACTGGTGAGTCTTTTTCTGACGTCCGTGTACATTCTCGGTATCGCCTGCCTAGAGAAGTGGAACCTAGATGGTATTTGGTAACGGGGGCACACTGCTTCAATAAATTGTCTAGTTCCCTGTGAACTAACGGCGGATACCGGACGCACGTCTAACACCAACATAGTTGTCAAGGCCTCAGTTATCCGCTTTGCAGCAGGATGACTGCTGTGATATTTCATCTTCCTCGCAAAGGACTGTTGAACAGTCAATTGCTTACTGGAAGTAGTACAAGTGGGCTTACGACTTCCCCTCTGGGATGACCATCGACTCCCAGCAGCAACAACAGCAGCGCCAGCAGCAGTAGGCGTTACACGCAAGGATGCATCGGAGGAATCCCAGGCAGGAGAGGACTCGTCAGAATTGCCAGTGAGATGGCCTGCAGGACTATTGGCATTCCTGGGGAAGGAGGAAATTGACACTGAGGGAGTTGGTGGGGTGGTTTGCGTGAGCTTGGTTACAAGAGGAAGGGATTTACTGGTCAGTGGACTGCTTCCGCTGTCGCCCAAAGTTTTTGAACTTGTCACTGACTTATTATGAATGCGCTGCAGGTGACGTATAAGGGAGGATGTTCCGAGGTGGTTAACGTCCTTACCCCTACTTATTACAGCTTGACAAAGGCAATACACGGCTTGACACCTGTTGTCCGCATTTCTGTTGAAATACTTCCACACCGAAGAGCTGATTTTTTTGGTATTTTCACCTGGCATGTCAGTGGCCATATTCCTCCCACGGACAACAGGTGTCTCCCCGGGTGCCTGACTTAAACAAACCACCTCACCATCAGAATCCTCCTGGTCAATTTCCTCCCCAGCGCCAGCAACACCCATATCCTCCTCATCCTGGTGTACTTCAACACTGACATCTTCAATCTGACTATCAGGAACTGGACTGCGGGTGCTCCTTCCAGCACTTGCAGGGGGCGTGCAAATGGTGGAAGGCGCATGCTCTTCACGTCCAGTGTTGGGAAGGTCAGGCATCGCAACCGACACAATTGGACTCTCCTTGTGGATTTGGGATTTCGAAGAACGCACAGTTCTTTGCAGTGCTTTTGCCAGCTTGAGTCTTTTCAGTTTTCTAGCGAGAGGCTGAGTGCTTCCATCCTCATGTGAAGCTGAACCACTAGCCATGAACATAGGCCAGGGCCTCAGCCGTTCCTTGCCACTCCGTGTGGTAAATGGCATATTGGCAAGTTTACGCTTCTCCTCCGACAATTTTATTTTAGGTTTTGGAGTCCTTTTTTTACTGATATTTGGTGTTTTGGATTTGACATGCTCTGTACTATGACATTGGGCATCGGCCTTGGCAGACGACGTTGCTGGCATTTCATCGTCTCGGCCATGACTAGTGGCAGCAGCTTCAGCACGAGGTGGAAGTGGATCTTGATCTTTCCCTAATTTTGGAACCTCAACATTTTTGTTCTCCATATTTTAATAGGCACAACTAAAAGGCACCTCAGGTAAACAATGGAGATGGATGGATACTAGTATACAATTATGGATGGACTGCCGAGTGCCGACACAGAGGTAGCTACAGCCGTGGACTACCGTACTGTACTGTGTCTGCTGCTAATATAGACTGGTTGATAATGAGATGTAGTATGTATAAAGAAGAAAGAAAAAAAAAACCACGGGTAGGTGGTATACAATTATGGATGGACTGCCGAGTGCCGACACAGAGGTAGCTACAGCCGTGGACTACCGTACTGTACTGTGTCTGCTGCTAATATAGACTGGATGATAATGAGATGTAGTATGTATAAAGAAGAAAGAAAAAAAAACCACGGGTAGGACTAGGTGGTATACAATTATGGATGGACTAACGAGTGCCGACACAGAGGTAGCTACAGCCGTGGACTACCGTACTGTACTGTGTCTGCTGCTAATATAGACTGGTTGATAATGAGATGTAGTATGTATAAAGAAGAAAGAAAAAAAAAACCACGGGTAGGTGGTATACAATTATGGATGGACTGCCGAGTGCCGACACAGAGGTAGCTACAGCCGTGGACTACCGTACTGTACTGTGTCTGCTGCTAATATAGACTGGATGATAATGAGATGTAGTATGTATAAAGAAGAAAGAAAAAAAAACCACGGGTAGGTGGTATACAATTATGGATGGACTGCCGAGTGCCGACACAGAGGTAGCTACAGCCGTGGACTACCGTACTGTACTGTGTCTGCTGCTAATATAGACTTGATGATAATGAGATGTAGTATGTATAAAGAAGAAAGAAAAAAAAAACCACGGGTAGGTGGTATACAATTATGGATGGACTGCCGAGTGCCGACACAGAGGTAGCTACAGCCGTGGACTACCGTACTGTACTGTGTCTGCTGCTAATATAGACTGGTTGATAATGAGATGTAGTATGTAT
This sequence comes from Pseudophryne corroboree, assembly GCF_028390025.1. NCBI lineage: Eukaryota > Metazoa > Chordata > Amphibia > Anura > Myobatrachidae > Pseudophryne > Pseudophryne corroboree. The sequence goes on along the minus strand of NC_086446.1, from coordinate 650,506,643 downwards.
AAAGAAGAAAGAAAAAAAAAACCACGGGTAGGTGGTATACAATTATGGATGGACTGCCGAGTGCCGACACAGAGGTAGCTACAGCCGTGGACTACCGTACTGTACTGTGTCTGCTGCTAATATAGACTGGATGATAATGAGATGTAGTATGTATAAAGAAGAAAGAAAAAAAAAAACACGGGTAGGTGGTATACAATTATGGATGGACTGCCGAGTGCCGACACAGAGGTAGCTACAGCCGTGAACTACCGTACTGTGTCTGCTGCTAATTTAGACTGGTTGATAATGAGATGTAGTATGTATAAAGAAGAAAGAAAAAAAAAAACCACGGGTAGGTGGTATACAATTATGGATGGACTGCCGAGTGCCGACACAGAGGTAGCTACAGCCGTGGACTACCGTACTGTACTGTGTCTGCTGCTAATATAGACTGGTTGATAATGAGATGTAGTATGTATAAAGAAGAAAGAAAAAAAAAACCACGGGTAGGTGGTATACAATTATGGATGGACTGCCGAGTGCCGACACAGAGATAGCTACAGCCGTGGACTACCGTACTGTACTGTGTCTGCTGCTAATATAGACTGGATGATAATGAGATGTAGTATGTATAAAGAAGAAAGAAAAAAAACCACGGGTAGGTGGTATACAATTATGGATGGACTGCCGAGTGCCGACACAGAGGTAGCTACAGCCGTGGACTACCGTACTGTACTGTGTCTGCTGCTAATATAGACTGGATGATAATGAGATGTAGTATGTATAAAGAAGAAAGAAAAAAAAAACCACGGGTAGGTGGTATACAATTATGGATGGACTGCCGAGTGCCGACACAGAGGTAGCTACAGCCGTGGACTACCGTACTGTACTGTGTCTGCTGCTAATATAGACTGGATGATAATGAGATGTAGTATGTATAAAGAAGAAAGAAAAAAAAAACCACGGGTAGGTGGTATACAATTATGGATGGACTGCCGAGTGCCGACACAGAGGTAGCTACAGCCGTGAACTACTGTACTGTGTCTGCTGCTAGTATAGACTGGATGATAAATAATGATATAAAAAATATATATATATCACTACTGCAGCCGGACAGGTATATATTATATAATGACGGACCTGCTGGACACTGTCTGTCAGCAGAATGAGTTTTTTAATTTTTATAGAATAAAAAAACACCACACAAGTCACACGACGAGTGTACTTTTTCAGGCAGACATTCAATCACAATATACTATACTGGTGGTCAGTGTGGTCAGGTCACTGGTCACAGTGGTCAGTGGTCAGTCACACTGGCAGTGGCACTCTGGCAGCAAAAGTGTGCACTGTTTAATATGTACTCCTGGCTCCTGCGATAACCTATAACTGCTCCCCAGTCTCCCCCACAATTAAGCTGTGTGAGCACAGTCAGATATTATACATAGATGATGCAGCACACTGGGCTGAGCACAGATATGGTATGTGAGTGTGACTGAGTCACTGTGTATCGTTTTTTTCAGGCAGAGAACAAGAACAGAACGGATTATTAAATAATAATAAATTATAAAACTGCACTGGTGGTCAGGTCACTGGTCATCAGTCACTAGTATAACTCCTCCTAAGCTCCAGTAAGTAAATGAAGTGTCTCACTCTCACTCTCCTATCTATTTTAATTTCTAAACGGAGAGGACGCCAGCCACGTCCTCTCCCTATCAATCTCAATGCACGTGTGAAAATGGCCGCGACGCGCGGCTCCTTATATAGAATCCGAGTCTCGCGATAGAATCCGAGCCTCGCGAGAATCCGACAGCGTGATGATGACGTTCGGGCGCGCTCGGGTTAACCGAGCAAGGCGGGAAGATCCGAGTCGCTCGGACCCGTGTAAAAAAACATGAAGTTCGGGCGGGTTCGGATTCAGAGAAACCGAACCCGCTCATCTCTAATATACATACACATGGCCAATTAACAATGGGGAAAGCGGGTGGCTCCTACTGAAAATAGGTCCTCATGATCTTTTCCGGTCTCCCACCAACAGTGTTTGAAAGCTCACACCCAAGGGCCATTCAAAGCTCAGCCCCCATGTTGCGCTGAGATCCCACCCCTAGCCCATATCATAGCCCCGCCCCAGCTTTGTAGGTGTGCTAAGCCCAGTAGCTGCATCTTTGCTGACTGTGTCCATCTCTGACTCAGGCTCTATATTAGAAATCACCAGGATTTACCAATGAACATATAAACTGCAAGTGATTTTATACAGGTCACAGGAACCCTCTCTGACTTAGTCATTCGCAGTTAGTTGTACATTATTCCTTATAGTAATGTATTCCTAATAAACACCATCTTTAACATGTTCTCATGTATTAAGGTGTGATGCAAATATAGTAGATTATATAAAAACACATAGATATCACCCTTACTATCAACCCTTTACCCCCAAGGCCTCCAAGAGGGGGAGTACTAATTACGTGGGCGCAGGTCTGATGAAGGGGTCCATGTCCCCCCTCCTTACCTGGCAGCAGCAGCAGCAGCTTTTCTTCTCAGCCCAGCATACGCTAGGCTGCAGTGTGGCCAGGGATGCGCTTAAAAATACAAAATATTTTTTTTCTCTAAGGGTGCATGGCCACGCCTCCTGTGATTAGGCCATGCCCCTGAAAAGTACCTGGGCACAGCCTGGCTCTCTGCTGCCCTGCTTACACCTACCTGTTAGGCACAAGAGATCCCTCTGAAAAATGCATTTCCCAGCATACTGTATACATGACGCAGAATAAGATGCAACTACCACAAGATGGTTCTCTCCTGTGCGAATGGCTAGTTGCCACACTGAAACTTTCATTTCATGTGCACAGAAAATGGCAGAGATGCATCCGACTCACCCAGAGATACACAAAGATGATTATCTTTGCTACTGCGCATCTATGTGAGCCAGTGCCATAGCAGGGTGCAGAGACTTCCTGGGCCAGCACCCCTCACCCCAGTAAATGTGAATGTCAGGACATCTAGAACAAGTGACTGGGCAGGATGATGGGTGCCAGGAGCGCAGGGCCCACTGGCGTATCTATAATGGGTGCAGTGTGTGCGGTGCACACTGGCCCCTGGGTCCAGAGGGGGCCCACACTGCACACACTGCACCCATTTCTTATATACTCACGTTTCCGGCGTCCATCGGTGACTGTGTGTGGGCCCCCTCCTCTCCTGTAGCCAGCAGTGCCGCTGCTAGCGCACTGAGCGCAAGAGACTCTAGCACAGTGCCAAAGTCAACAGCGAATGCGCAGGACTCTGGAAAAATGGTACGGCGGACATTTTTTCAGAGTCCTGCGCATGCGCTGTAGATTCTGGCACTGTGCCAGAGTCTCGGTGCTGAGAGCGCTGACAGTGGCTGACAGCGGCGATGACAGCTACAGGAGAGGAGGGGACCACACACGGAGTCTGCACACAGGTCCCCTCCTCTCTAGAAACGCCCCTGGCAGGGCCAGATTAGCAATGGAGCAGATGGTATTACAGCCCGAGGCCTCCACATAAAGATAGGCTCATCTTCATGACAATATAATGTAAACATTAAATTCTATTTCTAGTTTCTTTACAAAATGATTAAACTATTCTATTATGTACTTAGGGAGACATTTGGGTTTGATGCTGTCGGTGGACTACATGTACGCATTGGACCTGCCCATGCCCACATGGCATTGGCAGAGATATGAGATGCAGAAAATCAAATCTAAATTGCAGTGTAAATTTTAAGTTGTCCAGCATTTGTGAGATTCATGCAAAAGCAGCTAGTATTTACCTTGCATGCAAATTGTTTTAGGTATTTCCACCTCTTGCATTGCAACATGGTTTGTCTACGTACACAGTAACTTTCTCTTTCTTGCTTTACTCTCAAGGTAGAATCAGGTGCACAGATGTTGAGCATTTTTGATGCACATGACAGGTACAAAAAAGAGAAATCTGAATTCAAATTTCAGCAATACTCGACAACTCTCCAAGAACACCAGGGTGGCTCCCAAATCTCGAGTGGTGCCCCCGGCTGCCCAGAAAAGCATTCAGCTCTCCCATAGCTGCCTGCTGTCCCGTTGGCCACTTTCCTATTAAAGTAGGCAGTCCGGACAGCCAATGACACAATTTGCGCTGAATTGCGTCTTTGTAGCCACACTCCCAACTTTACAGTGCCTATAATCTGACATTGCATAGTGAGGTAGGAGCCATAATTATGTGATCATGCTTTTGTGCCCAGCGGCACTTTAAGAGAGGAGGAGGCCGTGTGTAGCCTCCTTCGTTTGGGCTCCCTCCTCTCTGCCAGCAGCACTGGAGAGTCTGAGCCCTAGAGGCTGATTGGCAGAAAGCGGGCGTTTCGGGGTGGTAATTGGCTGTTTTCTGGGAGTGTAAGGAAAAATGCAGGCGTTCCCTAGAGTTTTCAGGTGGGTGTGTTCTGTCAGCTCAGGCCCAATCAACCTGTTTCATTTGCACTGTAGGAGTGAGTCCTGGGCTTCGCACGGACTACACAGACTGGAAAAAACATTAGAAGGTCAGTGAGTTGCGAACGGATTTGCAGCTGGCCGGCATTTGCATAACTTTTTGCACGCCATACGCAGACTTACACGGGGCATTTTTCACTCTGTCTGGGCGGCGAATATCCGATCACAAACTTCTGCAGATTAGCAGAGGTGTGATCAGGTCTGGATTAGAACCATTGTACTTAGGGTAAGGGTGATATTTGCAGTGGACATAGCATTTACAAACAAACTATAAAATCCTTGATTTCTGTTTCTTTGCTTCATGAAAACTCTGTATTCCTGAAACTGATTTATGTGCGCAATAAAAAAAAGAAAGAAGTAAGTCAGAGAAGATGTGAAATACGTGAGTGATGTGTCTTGTTTGCAGGAAAAATATTCCTTTTCACACCACTTCTTACAGTTTAGCTGTGATCTATATGCTGTCAGTGAGAGGGATGTGAGTATATGACAATAGGTGGACAGCCGTAGAACATGTACAATGAATTCATACATCTCTTCAGCCTGATTAAGATAAAGTAATAGCTGATTCTCAACAGAACAAGAAAATAGATACATGAAAAACAGACTTGTTCAGTGGCATTTATAAAGAAAGCAATAGAATTGCAGTGACAGCACAGCCCTAGCGTGATAAATGGAGTGACTTGTTATGCAAACCTATTGTAAGAAGTGAGCAGCTATTATACTCTTCTATTAAGAAGGAACAGCTCTTTAGTCTAGAGGCCAGAGGGATACGTACATAAGTAAATGCATTTTTGAAGATTTAATTGACTTCTCTGATACTCATTTGACATTAGGCAATAGAAAAAGAGAACAGTTTATTTTAAAATGAAAATGCTGAGAAATCTTTTTATTGTCTATTCCATCTATATAAATTATATTTCTTTATAATTGTTTTTAGTCATAAAAATGCATGAAATAATCATGTCATCCAGAGCACTGTGTTCAGTGTTCGACTGGAGCATTATGTGCCCAGCAGAGAAACCAGTGGTAGTGCCCATGGTAAGCATGTTCTCTAAGCGGAATATGGTCAGCATACAGAGGGGGTGTGGTCAACATACAGAGGGGGTGTGACAAACCAATGCACTGTGCTTACACATGCATTACATGCAGCTATAGATTATGTACTAAAACAACATTATTTTATAGTTTTCATTACAGACTGGATATGGTATTATTATGTAATGTGGAAGCATGTTTCAGTCACACTAATATCATATTCATCCAGTATACCGTATATTAACAACCATTAAATAAATTAAATCTAGTATATATATATATATATATATATACACACAGCAGAACGGCTTCAAGCTTCTTCTTACTGGTTACCTGAGTGCCGCACCTATGATCCACTATATATATATATATATATCATGTTGACAGACTCTCGATGAGAGTGCCGAACAACAAGAAATTTTATATATATAAGTAAAAAGATTTCTCAGCATTTTTGTTTTAAAATAAACTGTTCTCTTTTACTATTGCCTAATGTCGAATGAGTATCAGAGAAGTCAATTAAACCTTCAAAAATGCATTTACTTATGTATTTTATTATATATATATAATTAAATTTCTTGTTGTCCGGCACTCTCATCAAGAGTCTGTCTATTATACAAATTTTGTTTATTATATTTGTCACTTGTATAGCAGCGCCTTTGATCTCCCTTCCACTTGTTATTTCTTCACTTGTATCCCTTTTGTGATCTGGATTTGGGCAGATCATAGGAAGGTTAGGATTGGGCAGCTAGCTTTTGCGCCAGAACTCACACACATTTATAATTTTGTGTTTCATATTCCCAGGAGTGTGAGTTTAGGCTGCAAATATGTTTAGACATCTGAAAGAAAGACAAGAATCCTTAAAAGAAGTATTTAAATTGGATTGTTGTTTAGAGAATGAGGAATTAACGGATGATGACTTAGAAACGGCCATGAGTAAACTAGAGTCTCTATTATTAAAAGAGAATTCCCTCTGGTGGGAGGTGGCAACCCTTGAGAAATATCAAGCGGATGACATCATACCAAAAGGCTTGAGGATTAAAAAATCCCCAAGCTTCACAGATTCCAGTGAACAGTTCAAAAGGGAATGGGAAAAAATTCTAGAAATCTGCTCTTTCTCCCTGATAAAATTAATAATAAAAGAAAGGAGAGATAAATTACTTAATCTTAATGATAAAATAAAAACTTTACAAACAATGGTTCAACCATATCAGCAACTACCAGAATTTGTAATTCTAGATAAGGAGATGGAAATTAACATTAGCAAACATACGAAAGAGTTAATTGAGAAGAAACAGAAGAAATTAAAAAGGGATCATAAATTCTATAGGAATGGAGGGAATGATGGTGAGAAGAAGTTAAAAACAAAAAACAGAAAAAATAAAAATAAAAATAGAAATAAAGGGGAACATCAATCACCGTCTATGGATAAAGAAGAGTGTGAAGATTGGAAAAAGAAAAAAGTTAGATTCCATCAAGATATAGATGATCATCAACATAAAGATCCATCGATCTATGAAAATTATCCAAGACAAGGAGGAGGGAGATACCCATTAAGGAATAGAGATGAAGATAATTTCCAACAAAACAATTGGTCATACCCAAGGAGATTCGCTAGAAGGAATTTCAGATATAACAGATGGAATAATAGACCACCAGTGGACACCTACAATAGATTTGAGGCATTTGATAACTTTAGAGTGAACAGAGGGCCTTTTTTAGAACGGCGAGACAATTGGAGAAACATGAGATAATCAAACCAAATAGTCGGGGAAAAAGGGGCGGACAAAAAAAGAGAAAGAAAAAAAGAAAAAAGAAAAAGAAAAATGAAGAATGTGAAAAAGAGGACACGGGAAGTGCTGATGAGATCAAAATATTCAATTTAAGTTCTCACGAATTAACCAAAGAGGAACACAGCATTTTAAAGAAGGGACTAAAATTTGCCCCGACTTCTACTACAGATGCATTTGACGCCTACATTGATGTTCAAAAGTTTTCAAGGAAACTCACCTTAAAAAAATTTTTTGCACTCAATACGGAGAAAAATACCACTAATGTGGATCCAGTAGTCGAAACACCGTTTAGAAAAAAATCTACCTTTTGTCCAACACATGTGAGGGGATGTATGGTAGAAAGCTTCACCAAATCAGTTGCAGAAGACTTCAAGAAAATTAAAACCTCAAAAACGAAGAAACCACGAATGAAACAAAACATCACCAAAAAAGAAAGATTAGCAATAAAATCATTGAAGGATGATAAAAACATAATCATAAAACCCTGTGATAAGGGTGGGGGTATAACAGTTCAAAATAAATCAGATTACATCGAAGAAATCATGGCCCAATTGAATTCAAATGGGACTTATCAAAAATTAAAGATAGACCCGACTACAAAGATCAAAAGCAATTATTTAAAACTCATCACTAAATATCTGGAAAAGGGCACCTTGACAAAAAAGGAGTTTGAATTTTTGAATGTTGAGCATCCAAAAACCCCCACCATATATACTCTTCCGAAAATACACAAAAACCCGGCACGACCGCCGGGTCGGCCTATCATTTCTGGGGTAGGTAGTATAACCACAAATCTCTCAGAGATGATCGATTTCTACCTACAACCACTTGTAATAAAAGGTAAATCACACCTCAAAGATACAACTGATACAATTAATAAATTATCAGAGATAGAGTGGCAACATGATTCTTTTTTGGTTACAGCGGACGTCACGTCACTGTATACCATAATTAACCACAGTGACGGTCTGGATGCAGTAAAATGGCATTTGGAAAAATCTGAAATGGAACAAGAAAAGATAGAATTTATTTTAGAAAGTATTCAATTTGTACTTGAAAATAACTATTTCTTTTTCAATGGGGAATATTTTTTGCAGAAAGTCGGGACTGCCATGGGCACCAAGTTCGCACCGAGCTATGCGAACCTCTTCATGTCTAAGTGGGAGGAAGATTCAGTATACAACCATTCGCTGGCCGGTGCGGACTTGGTGTCATGGTTTAGGTACATCGACGATATCATCTTTGTATGGAAAGGAGATCGAGAGAATTTGGAAAAACTATGCAAAGATTTGAATACCAACATTGTGAATATAACGTTAACCTTTGATATAAGTCAAGAGAAAATCAATTTCCTAGACTTGACCATCTATATTAAGGATGACGCCATACATACAAAGGGTTACACGAAACCAACGGACTCAAATAGCCTCCTACCATTTTCAAGTCAACATCATCCTCAATGGATTAGAGGAATCCCAAAAGGACAATTCCTGAGGTTAAAAAGGAATTGCAGCGAACCCCAGCACTACATTAATCAGAAGAAAGAAATGAAAAATAAATTTTTGAAAAAGGGCTATGATCCAAAGCTGCTTTTGAAGGCGGAAGAAGAAGTAGAAAGGCTTGACAGGAAAGAAATCTTGAAAAAAGAAAAAAATAAATCCACCAATAACCATGCGGAATGGGCCTTTATATCCGGTTTTGGGGCGAACTATAAAAAACAGGAGTATATAATTCGCCAGCACTGGCATCTGCTTTTAAGGGATCCAGTGTTGAAAGACATTATCCCTACCCAACCGAGATTTATTTATAGAAGAGGAAATAACCTAAAGAGTGCATTGGTAAGAAGTGCATTACCATTCACCTCTTCCAATCCCATACGCACTAAAGGCTTTCATAGGTGCGGCACATGCATCGCATGTAGAACGATATCTTCAGAAAAATCAAAAATAACCAGTTTTTCAGTCAATAACGTAAATTACGAGATAAATAATTTCATTACGTGCCACACAATTAATGTCATTTATTTAATAAAATGCGATTGTGGTTTGTTGTATGTAGGCAGGACAGGGAGAGCATTAAAAACAAGGATCGCTGAGCATATACGTAATGTAAAAAAGGGATTGCAGACCCACTCCCTCTCTGACCATTTTGCTAAAAAACATAACTGTGCAACATCAAAAATATTATCATTTATGGGAATTCAGCAAATTAAATCTAATTGGAGGGACAGGGACTTAGAGACTAACCTCGCAAAGGCTGAGATGCAGTGGATTTTTAAATTAAATACACTTGTCCCTTGCGGCTTGAATTCAGACTTCGAGCTTAAATGGTTTATGTAATTAATCTGTCCTGTCACCATCATCTTCTTAAACTGCTCATAAAGTATGTTCACTGATAGGTTGTATGTTTACATCTGTAGAATATATCTCCATTTTAATTATACTGTATATCAATTAGAGGTGCATGTAATCTTGCCGTGTCTATTTATCATAGTATTTTTAACAGCATTATTTTAAATTAATATTATTTTTATAATCGGCAGTCTTAGAGCAAGGCTCACAATTGTATCATATTGAATGAAAGTGATTTAGACATATATGTATATTTATTTGCTGTGAAAGGGTAAGAAGGAGCAGTGTTCACTATCTATTTCCGGTTACTGGAACGCAATGCGAGATCCATCATTATATCCCCCTTTCTGTTTCTGTTGTTGCCTGGCAACCGGGACACGGTAAGCATCATTCCCCGTGAAAGGGGAGGATGTCTGTCACGTGCCCGCGGCTGATTTCCGGGTGCTGGAACGCATCCTGAGGCGCATGAAGCTAACAGGGCGCGATCACGTTGATCGGCCACTCTGCTCCTTGTGAGAAAGGAAGCAGCGGTCACGTGATCGCAGCCCATTTCCGGACTATGGAACGCATCGTGGAACGCGGAAGTGCGGCTGGCCGCGACCACGATGCGCTCCTAAGTATATAAAATAGATATGAAAATGAAATTCATTAGTTGGGTGAGCATCATTATTTAATGTAGTTGTAACAAGCAGAGGAAAGTACAATAAAACATCGCAACTATACATTTTTATTCAAGTTACCCATGATGCATTTCCATTTCCTGTTCACTGGTATAAATATGTTTGTCAGTCACTGTCTGAGCATCCACCTTGAAAAAGACCTTGTGTCGAAACGGCGTTGGTGATATCAGACAGTGCTTTTTAATTCTCCTATATCGATACCAAATCAAGGTAATATGCAGCATTTGTGTTCGCAAGTGTAAGTCCGGAATTCACTTGTGATTGTCATTTTCCATTCTGACACACATTTTGCTCTATCCTGATTTTTTTGGTAATTATTTAAGGAGATTTGTTTTTATGAATTATTTTTAAAATTTGTTATCACGCACCAATAAACTAATTCTTTATGGAAGAGAAGAGTTATTCATCTATTCAAAGAAACCGCTACGTGTGGGATACCATCTGCTGAAAACGTGAGTGTGGTACGTTTTCGTTGAACGGATCTTGTTTCACGTGTCTTAAGTAGAAGTATAAAAGAAACCTTTATGCGTATGGTGATATTTAACTCTAAGTGAGTTTTGGTACGTGTACCTATGTTTGTGAAGTGGTGGTGAGAAACTATCCTTATCTCCTATCAAGAAAAACTTCCACATCACAGGGCTCTGCTTCATCGGAGAACACACAAAAAATTGAACTTATTGTAGATATTACTACACATTTGTTGTTTATTTTTGTTCTTTGCATGTAAACATCTGGTAATTACTGGATTTATATGAAAAAAAGATTAACGAAGGACCACAAGGTTTTGCAAGTATATTATACAAATTTTGTTTATTATATTTGTCACTTGTATAGCAGCGCCTTTGATCTCCCTTCCACTTGTTATTTCTTCAATTGTATATATATAGATAGGTGTATATATATATATATATATATATATATATATATATATATATATATATATATATAGTGGATTGTAGGTGCGGCACTCAGGTAACCAGTAAGAAGTAGCATGAAGCCGTTCTGCTCAACAATGTTTCAGTTTATCAACTGCTGTCAGGTTACAAACATACAAGAAAACTTTACATACCTTTATAGGCAAGTACCCCCCACCACATGTGTGTCCGATATCTGGCCCGGGACTGTTCACCCGGTCGGCTGCAGCTTGCTGATGACGTCTTTGTGCCCAGCTCATAGCTCTGACGGCGCTGTTTGCGTTTACCCATCACCATGGCAATAGTCCTCCACTGACGGACTACAGAGAGATGTTAAACAGTCACTTTTGTTACAGTGTTGCAACCTTATCTCTTATTCTAATAAAACAGTTGCCATAAACTGTAAACATAAAAATATATAATAAGATTTGATAGATAACACAATTTACATAAAAGCCACATATGACATTTAACATCTCTCTGTAGTCTGTCAGCGGAGGACTATTGCCATAGTGATGGGTAAACGCTATTAGCGCCATCAGAGCTATGAGCCGGGTGCAATGATGTCATCAGCAAGCCGCTGCCGACCGGGTGAGCAGTCCCAGGCCAGATAGCGGACACACATGTGGTTTGTGGGTACTTGCCTATAAAGGTAAGTACAATTTTCTTGTATGTTTGTAACTTAATGACTGTTGATAAACTGAAACGTTGTTGTTGCTGATTGTTATCCTAGATTATAAAGCAATCATTCCTTTGATACATAGTCAGTGAAGTTGAAAAGAGGCAAAATGCCCATCGGGTTCAACCTGTATTCTGTGTTAATCTGTTTATATTATAATGCGCCTGCTGGAGTAATGGTCTAGTACCAATTGACACATATGAATCTTGCCACTCCCAGATAATTTAATGTCAGTATGTTAAATGCTATAGCCCTGGATACATTTTCCAGTTAGAAATTTGTCCAATCCATTTTTAAATGCATTTACAGAGGGTGTAGTATGGTATGCCGGCGGCCGGGCTCCCGGCGACCACCATACCGGTGCCGGAAACCCAACCGCCGGCATACCGACAGCGTGGTGAGCACAAATGATCTCCTTGCGGGTTCGCTGCGCTCACCACGTTGTGGGCACGGTGGCGCGCTACACGCGCCACGCTATTTATTCTCCCTCCAGGGGGGTCGTGGACCCCCACGAGGGAGAAAAACTGTCGGTATGCCGGCTGTCGGGATTCCGGTGCCGGTATATTGTGCGCCAGGATCCCGACAGTCGGCAACCTGAAGACCACCCTTTACAGAGTCCGTCATTATTACCTTCTCCGGCAGGGAGTTCCAAAACTTAATTGCCCTTACTGTGAAGAACCCTACCCTACGTTGTATACAGAATTTTCTCTCCTCTAGACTTAGCGAGTGCCCACGCGTCCTATACAGAGTTTTTATAATAAACAAATCCGCTGCTAGCTCCTTGTAATGACTCTACATATTTGAAGATATTAATAATGTCTCATGTTAGTCGCCTCTTTTCTAGTGTATACAGTACATATTTAACCTAGTAAGCCCTTCCTCGTACTCCAGTGTTTCTAACACTTTAATCAATTTAGTAGCTCTTCTTTGAACTCTTTCTAGTTCCCCGATATCTTTTTTATAATACGGTGCCCAGAACTGAACACAATATTCCAGATGCGGACGTACCAATGATTTGTACAGTGGCAGGATTACATCCTCATCCCTTGTCTCAATGCCCCGTTTAATGCATGCAAGCACTTTACTTGCCCTCTTTGCTGCAATTTCACATTGTGTACTGTTATTATGCCTATTTTCTATGAGCCTCCCCAAATCTTTTTCCACCATAGTGTTTTTTTAGTCCCAAAATGCATAACTTTGCATTTTTCTATATTGAACCTCATTCTCCATTTAGACACCAAGGTTTGAAGTTTAAATAAGTCATTCTGTAGAGACTCCACATCGCCTTCTTAATTAATTATCTTACACAGTTTAGTATCATCTGCAAAGATTGACACTGTGCTTTCCAGGCCTATTCCTAGATCATTGATAAATATAGCGAACAGCAGTGGGCCAAGAATGGACCCTTGTGGTATTCTACTGACTACTGTTGCACAGCTGGAGAACATCCCATCGACCACTACTCGTTGTACTCTGTTATCCAGCCAATTACTTATCCATCTACAAATAGTATATCCTAGGCCAAGTTTAAAAGCTCCTCCAACTTTCTAACCATCCTGCCCCCCAGAACCACAGCCCCCTCCTCATTCAGGTGCAATCTATCACGACAATAAATATGGCGCCTGACTGAGAAGTCCACCCAGTGTTCCAAGAACACAAACCCCTCCTTCCTACACCAGTCTCTAAGCCACACATTTACCTCCCTAATCTCCCTCTGCCTCCCTGGGCTAGCGTGTGGCACTGGTAATATTACAGAGAATATTACCCTAGATGTCCTTGCCTTAAGTTTCTTGCCTAATTCCCTATAGTCTTTCTTAAGGACATCCCACCTACCACTAACTATGTCATTGGTACCAACATGCACCAAGACCGCTGCTTCTTTACCAGCCCCTCCCAAAAATCTATCTACCTGGTCTGCGATGTGCCGTACCTGAGCACCCGGGAGACAACAGACTGTACGGCGATCACGGTCCTGGTAGCAGATTGCCCTGTCTGTCCTCTTGATAATAGAGTCCCCTACCACCACAATCTGACTAGGTACCTCACTAACTATTTTCCCATCTGTACCGGAGGGACCGCTCCCCTGGTTGCTAGAGGGAACAGTCACCTCTGGTTCCATCATTTCCTCACTGCCATCCTCAGAATCTTCGTCCAATCAGGCAAATTTATTGGTGTTGGTCAGATCGGAGATGTCCTGTCTTCCCCTCCCCCTCTTCCTCTTCCTTCTAACCGTGACCCAGCTGGCTACTTGATCATCCTCGTCTACCAGTGTTCCCCCCTGCAACTCCTTCACCATTCTATGTAAACTCTGCTCGAGATTCTGAATATCCCTCAGTCGCATAACAGTCTGCTCTAGATCAGTTACCTGGGCTTATAGGGCAGCCGTTTGCTCACATCTCGCACAGATGTATTCACACTTGGGCCTATATTTACTAATAATCCGAGTTTGACCGATTTGTGTTTTTTTTTTCTAGGTCCCAACACGGGAATTCACTAAGCACAAATCTCGGCAGTGTTTGGGCTATTCGTAATGGTTTTAACGGCTAAGTTAAAAAATATGAATGAATAGACCATTGGTCAAACGCAGCTGTTATTTCATACAACACGGGTATTCACTATTCATTTGTATTTGGGTGTTAGTCTCAATTGCGGTCGTATTTTTTTGCGAGTCGTTAAAAAAAGCAGCAAAAAAATAGACCTGCTTTTTTCAGGCGTGATTACATGTGTTGCAACTAACAAACCACTCACACCTGAATTATGATGCCTATAAAAGGATCTTAGGCCCATTTCAATCCACCTACTCTCAGAAATGGCAGCAGGACTGTGGGCCAGTGATATTTTGTGTGCTGTGGGATTCCTCAGACTCAGACATCAGCCTGTAAGTAACCAGAGCCAAGAAACTGAACATGGTCAGCAGGTTGTACAGGTTCCGCGGAGGCTGCGCAGGCCTCATTTTTTTAGGGGGCGTTTAAACTTGAACGCATTGTCCGATGATACGGTCATAGAGATGTTCCGTCTAAATCGTAACAACATTTTCCGTCTGTATGACCTTGTCAAACTGGGCCTAAACCCTGAGACAGCACACTCTTGCTCTGTCTCAGGCCTGCACAAACTCCTGGCTGTGTTGCACTTTATGGCTACTGGCAGCTTTCAGGCTGTGTCTGGGGATGTCATAGGAATCTCACAGCCCTCATTTTCAAGAATATTAACACAGTTTATGTATACCTAACTACCTCCTCTGCTTTTGGTTGGTTTTAATTACTCAGTGGCCGGTTCTGTCCTAAAATCTCATGTTTATTTTTCTTTCAAATATACACACAGGTGTTGCCTGTTTTGCTGCCCCACATCGATGCCTCAATCTGCTTCCCTACCCATAAGTCTAAGTGGCATGCCATCAGGGTAGATTTCTATGAGCTGGCTGGCATGCCCTATGTGCTGGGAGCTATAGATTGCACACACATTCAGCTAAGACCACCTAGGGGCAGGCAGCACATCTATACTAATCGTCATCTAGAGCACTCCACAAATGTGCAGGTGGTTTGTGATGCAAATCTCTAAATAATGAGTGTTGTTGCTGGTTACCCTGGGGGCTGCCATGACTCCTTCATCCTCAGTCAGTCATCCCTCTTTGATAAGTTAGAGGACGGACAAATTCCAGATGGATGGCTGCTGGGTATGTAATTTCAGATGTGTAGGCCTGTGTCTACTTTGTCCAAATACAGGGGCAGATGTATTAACCTGGAGAAGGCATAAGGAAGTGATAAACCAGTGATATGTGCAAGGTGATAAAGGCACCAGCCAATCAGCTCCAATATGTAAATTATCATTTAGGAACAGATTGTCCGCTGCCTTTATTACCTTTCACATATCACTGGTTTTTCACTTCCTTATGCCTTCTCCAGGTTAATACATCTGCCCCACAGTGTGTTACTTATGTGTAGCTGTATCTTAACATGAATCACGTTACTATATCTGTCTTTTAGGTGATGGAGGATATGGCTGTTTCTCTTGGCTTCTAACTCAATTGTCCCGACCTGATTCCCCTGCTGAACACAATTACAATCATGCACATAAGTCCATGCGGAATGTGATAGAAAGATGTTTTGGTGTGCTGAAATCTAGGTTTCGGCGTCTGGATAAGTCTGGTGGCCTTTTGTTGTATAGTCCCTTGAAGGTGACTCAAATTGTGTTCTGCTGCTGCTTTCTTCATAACATGTGTTTGCAACAACATCTGCCACATGTTGAGGATGAGGAGGAGGATGAAGAAAGCAGCCAGCAAGCAGAGGAATTAGAGACATCTGGTGATACTTGGAGTACAGATGTAGGGAGGCAGGTTAGGCAAGACCTCATAAATTGTTATTTTTAAGGTAAGTTTTGTTTGCTTCTTTCATTTGTTGTGTAAACCTAAATATATGTTGTCCCATTTTTCATTTAAAAACCATTACTCAGAATATGTCTGTCTCCTTGAGACATACAAACATACCCTCGCCTTATGCAAAACAAATGCAACATGTGTCTTGTGTTTATTTTATAACTCAAAACTACAGATTATGAGTGGCATGCATGAAGTCTGGATAAGTGTTATTAAACTTGCACAGATAATTTATTACAAGCACACATAATCCACATAGTAAATTATTTAGTATTTTACTTTATTATTATTATGTGTATCATCCTAATGCACAGGCTCTCAAACTCTGCCCTCAGGACCCCACACAGTGCATGTTTTGCAGGTAACCCAGTAGAAGCACAGGTGTATGAATTTCTCACAGACACATTTTAAAAGGTTCACAGGTGGAGCTAATTATGTCACTTGTGATTCTGTGAGGAGACCTGCAAAACATGCACTGTGTGGGGTCCCGAGTACCGAGTTTGAGGACCTGTGTCCTAATTAAACACTCCTCCACATATAATATGTTAGCCTTGAGGAATACATGTGTCCCTATGTGTGATGCTCCATCGTATTTAAGGAACACAAACTTAGTATCATACAAAATAATTTATTTCGTAATGTTTGCTGCAGTAAACTTGCTGATTTGTAAGTCAATACAGTTTGCCACATATATCCATTATTATACACATTATTTGTGCTTATTTAAAAAAAAACAATTTCTTTGTTTCTGCATCATGTGTAAGAAACTGATTACTGATTTTTAACACACACAAACATGGCCCAACAATAATGACATTCATTTTGGCACTGAGTTATCTAAATTCGATCACAACATATTAGGACCTTTTTAGCCAACTCAATTGTGTTATTCTTGTAATGTTGTATAGAGAAGAATGGTAAAAGAGTTAACAATCACATTGTAATTTGTATTGGTCATGGATGAATCTACATGGCTGCCAATTAGTCTGCCTGCAGGATATAAGAATGATTGGAATCTAGAAAGAGTAATGATTAGAAAAAAATCAAGTGGTCTTGTTACTGCATGCTAACATCAATGTGCAGATCAAATAACTTTGTCCTCCTCCTAAAAAATTCAAAGATGTGAAAGAATAAATGTGTTGGCCAAAATCCTGTTGTTGTTTGTAACACTTATAATTAATGATTTTTAAAAAATTGACAAGGTGGTAAGTGTAATAGATATTGTGACAAACCTACACTTACTAAATGTGTTTATTTACTTCTTTATAAAGAGATCGGTGTATCTATTTTTTATTTTTTTGTGGTTGGCTGCTTGGACCGGCCTTTGCCTTTAAAACTGTTGTGTTGGCGTGCTCTGGTGGAGCGCCTTGGTGAGGACACTGGTGACAGAATCTGAGTAGTCGTACCAGAACTGCTGCTTGGTTGCTGATGGTGCTGGGATCTGAGTGTTTCATTGAGGTTAGTGAGGGTGACATTAAGTTCATGTGTTGCAGCATTTTAATTCTCTAAAATTCTGGTGATATATTCATTGATCATTTGATTGTTTTCTAAGATGTTGATGTAGCTTTGCTGTTGTCTGTGCTGTTCTTCCATTATGCATTGTAAGTTGCCCATGACATGTGTAATGTCTGCACGCATGAATTCCATGGTATTGGCAATTCTGGTGGTTGATTCATTTTGGCGACTGATATTTCTGCTGATTCTTCTGAGGTGAGCTGGTAGGTTTGCAAAAATTTGGGTCTGCCTACTCAGGCAATCTTGATTAGTGGCCTGCTGTGTAGCCCAAGTGTCCCAAAACACTTGATCAGCGCCTTGTGCTACTGGTGTTGTTGGGCTGTGTTGTGGTGGTGGAGTGCTTTGCTGTGGTGGTGTACTCAAAGGTGCTGGGTGGCTGATTCCTTTGATTAATGGCTGCATTTGTAACATGATTGTCTCATCCATGTCACTGTGTTGCTGCTGTTGCGTCTGGATGCTGATACCAGTACTAGAATCTGGAATTAGAAAAATTGTGGAGTAAGTTTGACATATGTTTGAAAAATTTAGGCAAACCAATAAACATGGAACACATGTATTTAAATGGTGCATTCAGATATCCAGAATAGCAACATCATCACTCAGAACTACAAAACAGACATATTCCTGTTTGTGCCAAATGTGTCTGGTTAATTAATTATTAAAACAAGCACATGAGTTGTATGGTAGATCAGGCATACTCCACCATCAAAACACACTTACAATCCTAATTTTTGGCCTTATAGTGTTTAAATCTTAAACTTAGTAATGTTTTGGCATGTTGGTGCCAATGTTACGACAAACACATACGTTAAATTGTGGGGAAAAATAATACTATTTTGCAAGCTTACACATGTGTTTATTTTGCAGCATCTTCAACACAATCTGCTGCTGTATGGCTGAAGTGGACATACGTATCTTTACTGGATGTGGACAAGGCCATTTTGGTCAGAATCCATTTGTTGTTTTTTTATTTCGGTAAGTATAGCAGATTTTGTGGAATTTAGTTAATTAGTCTCATTAAATGGATTATTATGAGATGATTAATTTATTTCAACATTACAGTTTCTTACTCACAATCAAGATGAGGGGAGTGTGGTTGGCGTCTTGGAGGTGTGACCAAAATTTGGAGTGGTGGTACCAAAGAAACTGTAGACAATCTTCGTGGCGGAGTAGACTGCTGTGGATGTGATTGTACATCAGACCTTGCTTTCTTTGTTGGCACATGTACTTTTGTTTGGTGTGCTACAGGAGTCCTCCTTCTGCTGGTCAAAACTTCTTGAAATGGACCTGGAATTTAAAGTGTACTTTTGTTATGGCCATTCCTTTACAAACATAACCTATACTACAATGGACACTTTACCTGCTTCCGCAGCGTCATCATCATCATCATATGTAATGGGAGTGACTGTAGGCTGACCAGTACTGCTTTTTTTCAACACTGTAAATAATGAAACAAATAAAAGAACTCATTTCATCATGCTATTGTTGATACATCCACCCATTATGTTTAAAAACATTAAATCTTTCTCAAATGGATGCTTATTTATGTGTGCATAATTTCTGTACAAAACCATAAATCTTTTAAATAAATACACACATTGGCCAATAGCCATATGCACTATGGAAAGTGCAACACAGGAAATAATGTACAGGACACAGACATAGGACACAGGGGCAGATTTAATCCTGCTGAAATGATAAAGTGGTTGTTAATAAAGCACCAGCCAATCAGCTCCTAAGTGACATTTTTCAAACCCAGGCTGTAACATGGAAGTTATGAGCTGATTGTTTGGTAATTTATCAACTTCAACTTTATCACTTCACCAGGCTTAATAAATCTGCCCCACAATTACTAATACATACACTAACTACCCAAAACACAGACATCTTCATTGAAAAATGTTATGTCATTAATGAAAGATGCAATATAGAAAATGCTCTGTGATGTGGCACTACAAACACACATTAGCACAATATGAGCCAAAAACCAAAACACATTTAAAAAAAACCATCATAATAGTACGGTAACTAAGTCTGCAGTGTTGTGTCAGGGTACAAATACAGACTCAAAATGTACCAAAAAATAGTGGTTTTGTCTTAAACAAGATTACATACAGTACTAATGAAATGACACATGTAACTGGCTTCAAAGCAACTTTACACTACTCCAGCCTCTAACATGTCAACCACTGATTTACAAACATTGCACATGGATAACTGAAAACCAAAACACAGGCCAACTTGAAAACTGGCAAATGTGCCAAAGGAAAACATTATTGCTGTACAATTCAATGACACACCAAGCCCAAACTACACATGGAAAATGTACTGTAAAAAAAGCACATGACATACTATAAAGTACTATGTTATATTGGCTTTGGTAAAAAACAAACCAAAATCAATGTATTTGCTGACACACACATGAAGAAGGGAGTAATATGCAACGTCACATGACACACATTACCAAAAAAACATAAAGACAGAAGAAATGTAATGGAATGATAAGACAAATACACATGCTCACCATCATTCCTGGGCAGATCGGAATCATGGACATGGGTTGCAGACACTACTTCAGGAGGTATTAAACTCTGCATGGGCTCCTCATAGTCCAGATATCTGGCAATATAGGGCTGTCCACCACCGGTTTTGCGAGCCGACTTCGCCTCCTTGGCCATTTTGGACTTGACACGTCGCTTTATGTCATAGTACCGTTTGCGGCACGTGTCCTCCGTCCGCTTGACCACCCCCTCACTATTTACAGCAGCAACAACTTTCGCCCACAACACCGTCTTCTTCCATGTTGGCACCTTGGCGGACTCAGGCCCAAATAGCTGCCGCTGATACTTCATTAGCTCCCGCACCAATGCCACATTTTCTGCATAACTAAACTTTACATTCTGCCCAGTTTTAGTAGTGGTGCGTGGCTGCAGAGCTGTATGACTGTCACTATCACTGTCACTTGAGGCTGCTGCAGCAACCTCACCCACCTCCTCCACCTCACTAACCTCACTCTCACTCACCCCCTCCACCTGACCAACCTCCTCCCCCTCACTCACCCCCACCACCTCACTCACCTCTGAGTCAGACATAATTGTCTGGTTAAACAATTAACACAGAAAAAAAACAAACAAACAACACACTCCTCCACTACCACTGCACAACTCACACACACACACACACACACACACACACACAAACACACACACACACACACACACACACACACACACACACAAGACAAGGGACTCCAAATCAAAAAAACTAGGACAAAAAATTAGACAAAACCAAAAAAAACAAGACTACAAGAATGACAAGACTACTTTCAAACACAATACTACACTCAGAAATCGCCCAAAAAACTCCTCACCAAACCAACTACTCACCAACCTCAACAGCACAACCTCCCTCCTCACCACTAACTAAACCCACGAGGTGCGGACGGTTTGGGGCGTATTTATATGGTTGCGCACAGACACTCCTACATCTGAAACACAACCAATCATGAACGGGGATGAAAAACAAAACTAAAATTGAAAATGCGGCCGTGGTTGGAAAAAAAACCTGCCACGTTTAACATAGAAAATAAACCTGTAAAAACAACAAAAACACGTACGCAAACGACAATGACGGCCGTAAATGTGCCCAAAAAAAAACGACTGGCATCAACATCGGAAAACGTGAAAACCATAAACTCGACTGCTTAGTAACTTGGTGTACATAGTTTCAAAACGTTGCATGAAAATGCACCTGATACAAAACGTGTTTAAGACTCTACATAAACCGACTCAAACACGAATATTAGTAAATATAGGCCCTGGACTGTTGTTTCAGGTGCGCATACATCATGCACGACACGCACTGAATGAGATTCTCAATCGCGGCCCCATCCATTTTTAATTAGTGCTAACTCCCTATTACCTTCAGAGAATCAAAAAAGAGTGGGACAATCTATATATGGAGACAAATATATAAGGAACAATAAAGGACAATAAATAAGGGAAGAACACAAAAAGTATAAATTAAGTACAATTAAAATACAATTACAAATATCATAAAATACAGTAATGGACACAGGGAATTAAGTACAAAAAAATAATAATACAGTAATGGACAAGGAGACAATTGATTAAGGAAAAGCTGATACTTATCTGCTCCTCCGATCATTGCTCAGATGCTGTGGTGCAGTGCAGGCAGGCAGTGGGTCAAGCTGGGTCAGGCTGCTGCTGCTGTGGCTCCCTGGATCAGCCTCCCTCCCCTCAGCTCCTCTCCCCAGTGACCGTCAGGCTGCTGGCTCCCATCAGCTGATGGCTTCCCCCTGGCTGCTGGCCAGAGGCGTAGCTAGGGTTTTTGGTGCCCAGGGCAAAATGTAAAATGGCGCCCCCCCCCCCCCCCCCCCCCCCCACACACACACACAAAAAAAAACACAAAAATGGTCATGGCCACACTCCAGAAGGGGTGTGGCCACTGAAAATGGCCCACGGTGCCGGTTACATTGCCCCACAGTGCCAGATACAATGCCCCACAGTGCCGGATACATGCCCCACAGTGCCAGTTACATTGCCCCACAGTGCCAGTTACATTGCCCCACAGTGCCAGTTACATTGCCCCACAGTGCCAATTACATTGCCCCACAGTGCCAGTTACATTGCCCCACAGTGCCAGATACAATGCCCCACAGTGCCGGATACATGCCCCACAGTGCCGGATACATGCCCCACAGTGCCAGTTACATTGCCCCACAGTGGCAGATACAATGCCCCACAGTGCCAGATACAATGCCCCACAGTGCCGGATACATGCCCCACAGTGCCGGATACATGCCCCACAGTGCCAGTTACATTGCCCCACAGTGTCAGTTACATTGCCCCACAGTGCCGGATACAATGCCCCACAGTGCCGGATACATGCCCCACAGTGCCAGTTACATTGCCCCTCTGTGCCAGATACATGCGCCACAGTGCCAGTTACATTGCCCCACTGTGCCAGATACATGCCCCACAGTGCCAGTTACATTGCCCCACTGTGCCAGATACATGCCCCACAGTGCCAGTTACATTGCCCCACTGTGCCAGATACATGCCCCACAGTGCCAGTTACATTGCCCCACTGTGTCAGATACATGCCCCACAGTGCCAGTTACATTGCCCCACTGTGCCAGATACATGCCCCACAGTGCCAGTTACATGCCCCACAGTGCCAGTTACATGCCCCACAGTGCCAGATACATGCCCCACAGTGCCAGGCCCCACTCAGTGCCGGTTTCATACCCCAGTTGGTGCCAGATACATGCCCCACTGTGCCCCCCCCCCCCCCCCGTTCACTCACCGGCCGCTTATGTGAGGGGAGGGGAGCGCAGCGCCTCTCCTTCCCCTCACCGCTCCGTCCAGGTCTCCCGTCCCGTCTCCGGCGGCTGTGTATGGCACCGGTTCGCTAGCCAATCATAGCTTGCGGACCGGCAGCCAATCAGGAGCCGGTCCGCAAGCTCTGATTGGCTAACGCCGGAGACCGGACACAGCAGCGCTGCTAGTGCTGGAAGTAGCGGTGAGGGGAGGGAGAGACGCTGCACTCTCCTCCCCTCACATTTAGGGTTGACGGGGGCGAGTGGGGCATGATGCCCTGGCCGCCGGCGGCGCCCCCTCTCCTGGGCCTGCCAAGGCGCCCACGGCACGTGCCCCACTCGCCCTACCCTAGATACGCCTCTGCTGCTGGCTCCCCCCGACTCCTGGCACGGATCGCAGCTACTGAACCTTGCCGCTGGAGCGACCGCTCCGTCCCGCTCTGTCCCTGTGTGTGCTCCGTCACTTCAGGTTCCAGTTCAGCGTCTTCTCCCGCTCCATTCAGCGTCTGTACAGTTCTGATACTGATTTTTAAGTGTACATTTCTATTATGTAAAACACGGTAATAAACACAAATAACTACTGTATGTTTAGAAGTCTAGAAAAGTGTTTTTAATATAATTCATGTAGAATGCTAATATCACATCAACTGACCTTCATCAGTTGTTGAGAGCTACAGTAATTATTGGCTACAACCGACATATTAGGAATATATTAGACAAATAATATTTGTAGGAACAAGTTACTTGTGAAAAAACGGTTTAATAAACATTTAACTGGTAAAGACTCTGGTGTACATGTAATAGGGTGCGAGAAGCAGGAGGTGCGGGAGTTTGTGCGAGAATGCCCATATTTTTAAAGCGACAATCATTTACAAGGCAAAACCTGGATGTTTAAAAGGAATGATCAGTGTTTTTCTGTGCCTCTATGTGATTGTAATGTGTACCAGTATCATCTCTGAGTAAAGGGTATCTGCATATTTACTGAGCGGGAAGGAGACGTGGCAGCTATATCTTTGTTGTCTCTGGCATTATCTGTTTATTTTTTACTTTTCTGTCTCTCTCACTCTCCCTCTCCTCTCCCCAGGTCTCTCTCTTTCTGCCCCCTCTGCTCCCTAGTGTATGTGTCACAGGTGAAGGATGGTGTCTGATGTCAAGGCCATATATGACTGCAGACTGGCAGAGAATAAGATGTGCCATGACTGAATCCTAGTGGAAAGCTGGGGCTGGACATCAGACTAGCCATAGCAGTACATTTTGTATGCTGCAGGCTGGGTCGGACTGCCCTTCTGGTACTTCTGGTGGGCATGCACATGTCAGGGCTGATTTCGGCCCCCAGTCCGTCCCTGGATGCAGAGCACACTTTATATGCATTAGCCACAATGACATTTTACTCCACAATATTACTGTTCCAGTACCCAGCACCACTAACCACATCCAGAGGACAGTCACTAGCTGATAAGCTGTCAGAATCCCACTTCACTACAAGCCCCAACCAGTGTAACAATGGGTATGTCTGGTATACATTCAAGTTACTGTCAGTCAGAATATTGATGCTAGAATCCTTCTACACGTCTAACACCGATGCCGGAATCCAGAATTGGTCAAGATCCCGCAGCCAGAATCATGGCAGCCGAAATCACAAAGGTAAGCATAGCTGGGAGGGTTTGTCTGTGGGGGAGGTGGGGGTTAGGTTTAGGCACCACTCAGGAGGGGGATTAGGGTTAGGCCCTAGCGTGGGGGGGGGTTAGGGTTAGGCAACACCGGGGGGTTAGGATTAGCCACTAAGTGGGGAGGGTTAGGCTGTGGAAAGGGATGGGGGAGGGGGGGGGGGGTTAGGATTAGGCACTAAGGGGGAGGTTAGGGTTATGCTGTAGGAAGGGAGAGTTAGGGGGGTAAGGGGGTGCATTTGAATGCTTACCTCTCCCCTGTTAGGATCATATCCATTGGTATTCTGACTGCCGGCATCCCACCCGCTGGGCTCGCATACAGATCCCGAATGGCTGCACGATCACTTATAACTAAATCACAGTACTGGTTGAGCCACTGTACTAGTGATTAAGGGGGACATGTACTAAGCAGTAATAAAAGTGGAGAAGTGAGCCAGTGGAGAAGTTGCAAATGGGCAACCAATCAGCTGCTCTGTATACTTTTATAGTATGCAAATTATAAATGTTACGTCAATGCTGATTGGTGGTAGAGATGAGCTCCTGAAATTTTTCGGGTTTTGTGTTTTGGTTTTGGGTTCGGTTCCGCGGCCGTGTTTTGGGTTCGAACGCGTTTTGGCAAAACCTCACCGAATTTTTTTTGTCGGATTCGGGTGTGTTTTGGATTCGGGTGTTTTTTTCAAAAAACACTAAAAAACAGCTTAAATCATAGAATTTGGGGGTCATTTTGATCCCAAAGTATTATTAACCTCAAAAACCATAATTTACACTCATTTTCAGTCTATTCTGAATACCTCACACCTCACAATATTATTTTTAGTCCTAAAATTTGCACCGAGGTCGCTGTGTGAGTAAGATAAGCGACCCTAGTGGCCGACACAAACACCGGGCCCATCTAGGAGTGGCACTGCAGTGTCACGCAGGATGTCCCTTCCAAAAAACCCTCCCCAAACAGCACATGATGCAAAGAAAAAAAGAGGCGCAATGAGGTAGCTGTGTGAGTAAGATTAGCGACCCTAGTGGCCGACACAAACACCGGGCCCATCTAGGAGTGGCACTGCAGTGTCACGCAGGATGTCCCTTCCAAAAAACCCTCCCCAAACAGCACATGACGCAAAGAAAAAAAGAGGCGCAATGAGGTAGCTGTGTGAGTAAGATTAGCGACCCTAGTGGCCGACACAAACACCGGGCCCATCTAGGAGTGGCACTGCAGTGTCACGCAGGATGTCCCTTCCAAAAAACCCTCCCCAAACAGCACATGACGCAAAGAAAAAAAGAGGCGCAATGAGGTAGCTGTGTGAGTAAGATTAGCGACCCTAGTGGCCGACACAAACACCGGGCCCATCTAGGAGTGGCACTGCAGTGTCACGCAGGATGTCCCTTCCAAAAAACCCTCCCCAAACAGCACATGACGCAAATAAAAAAAGAGGCGCAATGAGGTAGCTGACTGTGTGAGTAAGATTAGCGACCCTAGTGGCCGACACAAACACCGGGCCCATCTAGGAGTGGCACTGCAGTGTCACGCAGGATGTCCCTTCCAAAAAACCCTCCCCAATCAGCACATGATGCAAAGAAAAAGAAAAGAAAAAAGAGGTGCAAGATGGAATTGTCCTTGGGCCCTCCCACCCACCCTTATGTTGTATAAACAAAACAGGACATGCACACTTTAACCAACCCATCATTTCAGTGACAGGGTCTGCCACACGACTGTGACTGATATGACGGGTTGGTTTGGACCCCCCCCCAAAAAAGAAGCAATTAATCTTTCCTTGCACAAACTGGCTCTACAGAGGCAAGATGTCCACCTCATCTTCACCCTCCGATATATCACCGTGTACATCCCCCTCCTCACAGATTATCAATTCGTCCCCACTGGAATCCACCATCTCAGCTCCCTGTGTACTTTGTGGAGGCAATTGCTGCTGGTCAATGTCTCCGCGGAGGAATTGATTATAATTCATTTTAATGAACATCATCTTCTCCACATTTTCTGGATGTAACCTCGTACGCCGATTGCTGACAAGGTGAGCGGCGGCACTAAACACTCTTTCGGAGTACACACTTGTGGGAGGGCAACTTAGGTAGAATAAAGCCAGTTTGTGCAAGGGCCTCCAAATTGCCTCTTTTTCCTGCCAGTATAAGTACGGACTGTGTGACGTGCCTACGTGGATGCGGTCACTCATATAATCCTCCACCATTCTATCAATGTTGAGAGAATCATATGCAGTGACAGTAGACGACATGTCCGTAATCGTTGTCAGGTCCTTCAGTCCGGACCAGATGTCAGCATCAGCAGTCGCTCCAGACTGCCCTGCATCACCGCCAGCGGGTGGGCTCGGAATTCTGAGCCTTTTCCTCGCACCCCCAGTTGCGGGAGAATGTGAAGGAGGAGATGTTGACAGGTCGCGTTCCGCTTGACTTGACAATTTTGTCACCAGCAGGTCTTTCAACCCCAGCAGACCTGTGTCTGCCGGAAAGAGAGATCCAAGGTAGGCTTTAAATCTAGGATCGAGCACGGTGGCCAAAATGTAGTGCTCTGATTTCAACAGATTGACCACCCGTGAATCCTTGTTAAGCGAATTAAGGGCTGCATCCACAAGTCCCACATGCCTAGCGGAATCGCTCCCTTTTAGCTCCTTCTTCAATGCCTCCAGCTTCTTCTGCAAAAGCCTGATGAGGGGAATGACCTGACTCAGGCTGGCAGTGTCTGAACTGACTTCACGTGTGGCAAGTTCAAAGGGCATCAGAACCTTGCACAACGTTGAAATCATTCTCCACTGCACTTGAGACAGGTGCATTCCACCTACTATATCGTGCTCAATTGTATAGGCTTGAATGGCCTTTTGCTGCTCCTCCAACCTCTGAAGCATATAGAGGGTTGAATTCCACCTCGTTACCACTTCTTGCTTCAGATGATGGCAGGGCAGGTTCAGTAGTTTTTGGTGGTGCTCCAGTCTTCTGTACGTGGTGCCTGTACGCCGAAAGTGTCCCGCAATTTTTCTGGCCACCGACAGCATCTCTTGCACGCCCCTGTCGTTTTTTAAAAAATTCTGCACCACCAAATTCAAGGTATGTGCAAAACATGGGACGTGCTGGAATTTGCCCATATTTAATGCACACACAATATTGCTGGCGTTGTCCGATGCCACAAATCCACAGGAGAGTCCAATTGGGGTAAGCCATTCCGCGATGATCTTCCTCAGTTGCCGTAAGAGGTTTTCAGCTGTGTGCGTATTCTGGAAAGCGGTGATACAAAGCGTAGCCTGCCTAGGAAAGAGTTGGCGTTTGCGAGATGCTGCTACTGGTGCCGCCGCTGCTGTTCTTGCGGCGGGAGTCCATACATCTACCCAGTGGGCTGTCACAGTCATATAGTCCTGACCCTGCCCTGCTCCACTTGTCCACATGTCCGTGGTTAAGTGGACATTGGGTACAACTGCATTTTTTAGGACACTGGTGAGTCTTTTTCTGACGTCCGTGTACATTCTCGGTATCGCCTGCCTAGAGAAGTGGAACCTAGATGGTATTTGGTAACGTGGGCACACTGCCTCAATAAATTGTCTAGTTCCCTGTGAACTAACGGCGGATACCGGACGCACGTCTAACACCAACATAGTTGTCAAGGACTCAGTTATCCGCTTTGCAGTAGGATGACTGCTGTGATATTTCATCTTCCTCGCAAAGGACTGTTGAACAGTCAATTGCTTACTGGAAGTAGTACAAGTGGGCTTACGACTTCCCCTCTGGGATGACCATCGACTCTCAGCGGCAACAACAGCAGCGCCAGCAGCAGTAGGCGTTACACGCAAGGATGCATCGGAGGAATCCCAGGCAGGAGAGGACTCGTCAGAATTGCCAGTGACATGGCCTGCAGGACTATTGGCATTCCTGGGGAAGGAGGAAATTGACACTGAGGGAGTTGGTGGGGTGGTTTGCGTGAGCTTGGTTACAAGAGGAAGGGATTTACTGGTCAGTGGACTGCTTCCGCTGTCACCCAAAGTTTTTGAACTTGTCACTGACTTATTATGAATGCGCTGCAGGTGACGTATAAGGGAGGATGTTCCGAGGTGGTTAACGTCCTTACCCCTACTTATTACAGCTTGACAAAGGGAACACACGGCTTGACACCTGTTGTCCGCATTTCTGGTGAAATACCTCCACACCGAAGAGCTGATTTTTTTGGTATTTTCACCTGGCATGTCAACGGCCATATTCCTCCCACGGACAACAGGTGTCTCCCCGGGTGCCTGACTTAAACAAACCACCTCACCATCAGAATCCTCCTGGTCAATTTCCTCCCCAGCGCCAGCAACACCCATATCCTCCTCATCCTGGTGTACTTCAACACTGACATCTTCATTCTGACTATCAGGAACTGGACTGCGGGTGCTCCTTCCAGCACTTGCAGGGGGCGTGCAAATGGTGGTAGGCGCATGCTCTTAACGTCCAGTGTTGGGAAGGTCAGGCATCGCAACCGACACAATTGGACTCTCCTTGTGGATTTGGGATTTCAAAGAACGCACAGTTCTTTGCGGTGCTTTTGCCAGCTTGAGTCTTTTCAGTTTTCTAGCGAGAGGCTGAGTGCTTCCATCCTCATGTGAAGCTGAACCACTAGCCATGAACATAGGCCAGGGCCTCAGCCGTTCCTTGCCACTCCGTGTGGTAAATGGCATATTGGCAAGTTTACGCTTCTCCTCCGACAATTTTATTTTAGGTTTTGGAGTCCTTTTTTTACTGATATTTGGTGTTTTGGTTTTGACATGCTCTGTACTATGCCATTGGGCATCGGCCTTGGCAGACGACGTTGCTGGCATTTCATCGTCTCGGCCATGACTAGTGGCAGCAGCTTCAGCACGAGGTGGAAGTGGATCTTGATCTTTCCCTAATTTTGGAACCTCAACATTTTTGTTCTCCATATTTTAATAGGCACAACTAAAAGGCACCTCAGGTAAACAATGGAGATGGATGGATTGGATACTAGTATACAATTATGGACGGGCTGCCGAGTGCCGACACAGAGGTAGCCACAGCCGTGAACTACCGCACTGTACTGTGTCTGCTGCTAATATATAGACTGGTTGATAAAGAGATAGTATACTCGTAACTAGTATGTATGTATAAAGAAAGAAAAAAAAACCACGGTTAGGTGGTATATACAATTATGGACGGGCTGCCGAGTGCCAACACAGAGGTAGCCACAGCCATGAACTACCGCACTGTACTGTGTCTGCTGCTAATATATAGACTGGTTGATAAAAAGATAGTATACTCGTAACTAGTATGTATGTATAAAGAAAGAAAAAAAAACCACGGTTAGGTGGTATATACAATTATGGACGGGCTGCCGAGTGCCGACACAGAGGTAGCCACAGCCGTGAACTACCGCACTGTACTGTGTCTGCTGCTAATATAGACTGGTTGATAAAGAGATAGTATACTCGTAACTAGTATGTATGTATAAAGAAAGAAAAAAAAACCACGGTTAGGTGGTATATACAATTATGGACGGGCTGCCGAGTGCCGACACAGAGGTAGCCACAGCCGTGAACTACCGCACTG
Organism: Pseudophryne corroboree; assembly: GCF_028390025.1. Taxonomy (NCBI): domain Eukaryota; kingdom Metazoa; phylum Chordata; class Amphibia; order Anura; family Myobatrachidae; genus Pseudophryne; species Pseudophryne corroboree. The sequence goes on along the minus strand of NC_086446.1, from coordinate 650,476,295 downwards.
TACTGTGTCTGCTGCTAATATATAGACTGGTTGATAAAGAGATAGTATACTCGTAACTAGTATGTATGTATAAAGAAAGAAAAAAAAACCACGGTTAGGTGGTATATACAATTATGGACGGGCTGCCGAGTGCCGACACAGAGGTAGCCACAGCCGTGAACTACCGCACTGTACTGTGTCTGCTGCTAATATATAGACTGGTTGATAAAGAGATAGTATACTCGTAACTAGTATGTATGTATAAAGAAAGAAAAAAAAACCACGGTTAGGTGGTATATACAATTATGGACGGGCTGCCGAGTGCCGACACAGAGGTAGCCACAGCCGTGAACTACCGCACTGTACTGTGTCTGCTGCTAATATATAGACTGGTTGATAAAGAGATAGTATACTCGTAACTAGTATGTATGTATAAAGAAAGAAAAAAAAACCACGGTTAGGTGGTATATACAATTATGGACGGGCTGCCGAGTGCCGACACAGAGGTAGCCACAGCCGTGAACTACCGCACTGTACTGTGTCTGCTGCTAATATATAGACTGGTTGATAAAGAGATAGTATACTCGTAACTAGTATGTATGTATAAAGAAAGAAAAAAAAACCACGGTTAGGTGGTATATACAATTATGGACGGGCTGCCGAGTGCCGACACAGAGGTAGCCACAGCCGTGAACTACCGCACTGTACTGTGTCTGCTGCTAATATATAGACTGGTTGATAAAGAGATAGTATACTCGTAACTAGTATGTATGTATAAAGAAAGAAAAAAAAACCACGGTTAGGTGGTATATACAATTATGGACGGGCTGCCGAGTGCCGACACAGAGGTAGCCACAGCCGTGAACTACCGCACTGTACTGTGTCTGCTGCTAATATATAGACTGGTTGATAAAGAGATAGTATACTCGTAACTAGTATGTATGTATAAAGAAAGAAAAAAAAACCACGGTTAGGTGGTATATACAATTATGGACGGGCTGCCGAGTGCCGACACAGAGGTAGCCACAGCCGTGAACTACTGCACTGTACTGTGTCTGCTGCTAATATATAGACTGGTTGATAAAGAGATAGTATACTCGTAACTAGTATGTATGTATAAAGAAAGAAAAAAAAACCACGGTTAGGTGGTATATACAATTATGGACGGGCTGCCGAGTGCCGACACAGAGGTAGCCACAGCCGTGAACTACCGCACTGTACTGTGTCTGCTGCTAATATATAGACTGGTTGATAAGGAGATAGTATACTCGTAACTAGTATGTATGTATAAAGAAAGAAAAAAAAACCACGGTTAGGTGGTATATACAATTATGGACGGGCTGCCGAGTGCCGACACAGAGGTAGCCACAGCCGTGAACTACCGCACTGTACTGTGTCTGCTGCTAATATATAGACTGGTTGATAAAGAGATAGTATACTCGTAACTAGTATGTATGTATAAAGAAAGAAAAAAAAACCACGGTTAGGTGGTATATACAATTATGGACGGGCTGCCGAGTGCCGACACAGAGGTAGCCACAGCCGTGAACTACCGCACTGTACTGTGTCTGCTGCTAATATAGACTGGTTGATAAAGAGATAGTATACTCGTAACTAGTATGTATGTATAAAGAAAGAAAAAAAAAACCACGGTTAGGTGGTATATACAATTATGGACGGGCTGCCGAGTGCCAACACAGAGGTAGCCACAGCCGTGAACTACCGCACTGTACTGTGTCTGCTGCTAATATAGACTGGTTGATAAAGAGATAGTATACTACTAATATTATATATACTGGTGGTCAGGTCACTGGTCACTAGTCACACTGGCAGTGGCACTCCTGCAGCAAAAGTGTGCACTGTTTTAATATAATATTATGTACTCCTGGCTCCTGCTATAACCTATAACTGGCACTGCAGTAGTGCTCCCCAGTCTCCCCCACAATTATAAGCTGTGTGAGCTGAGCAGTCAGACAGATATATAATATATATAGATGATGCAGCACACTGGCCTGAGCCTGAGCAGTGCACACAGATATGGTATGTGACTGACTGAGTCACTGTGTGTATCGCTTTTTTCAGGCAGAGAACGGATATATTAAATAAACTGCACTGTGTGTCTGGTGGTCACTCACTATATAATATATTATGTACTCCTAGCTCCTGCTATAACCTATAACTGGCACTGCAGTAGTGCTCCCCAGTCTCCCCCACAATTATAAGCTGTGTGAGCTGAGCAGTCAGACAGATATATATAATATTATATATAGATAATAGATGATGCAGCACACTGGCCTGAGCCTGAGCAGTGCACACAGATATGGTATGTGACTGAGTCACTGTGTGCTGTGTATCGCTTTTTTCAGGCAGAGAACGGATTATAAATAAAACTGGTGGTCACTATCAGCAAAACTCTGCACTGTACTGAGTACTCCTAATGCTCCCCAAAATTAGTAAATCAAGTGTCTCTCTAATCTATTCTAAACGGAGAGGACGCCAGCCACGTCCTCTCCCTATCAATCTCAATGCACGTGTGAAAATGGCGGCGACGCGCGGCTCCTTATATAGAATCCGAGTCTCGCGATAGAATCCGAGCCTCGCGAGAATCCGACAGCGTCATGATGACGTTCGGGCGCGCTCGGGTTAACCGAGCAAGGCGGGAAGATCCGAGTCGCTCGGACCCGTGAAAAAAAAACATGAAGTTCGTGCGGGTTCGGATTCAGAGAAACCGAACCCGCTCATCTCTAATTGGTGGCCATGTGCAACTTCTCCACTGGCTCACTTCTCCACTTTTATCACTGCTTAGTACAGATGGAGCCAAGCTAGTCATGGCTCCGTCTGTTACTAGGCATGCCTGCCTGGGGGCGCCTGGACGCTGTGAGCTTCTCCGTATTGTTGGGCGCACACACCCGTGTTTGAGACGCACCCCATTTACTTGAATGGAGAGCGTCCCGTCCGGGCGGGCACACACACCCAGACAGAAACGCCTAGAATGAGAAGCGTCTCTGTGCACTCCCGGTATGACTAGGCGGACGGATCGCCTAGTCATGCCGGGAGTGCACGTTTGCGATGGAGCTGCTATAGATAAGAGCAGCTCCATCTGTACATCTCCCCCTAAGTCAAATACAATTTCTCTAATGTGTCATTACTCTGCTAAATCACCACTGTACACACATATAGTATTTCCGACATATAAATGACACAAACAGCATTCATGTGTAATTGTACTCAATCTGGCATTATTATAGTTTCTTATACAGCGCAGCATATTCTGTTGTGCTTTATAATTGGAACAACAGTAATAGAACCAAACTGGGTAATAACTAGAAATGTCCGGCGGACACTTTTCGGGTTGTGTGTTTTGGTTTTGGATCTGGATCTCTGCTTGTGTTTTGGATCTGAATTGGTTTTGCCAAAACCACCCTTTCAGGTTTTGGTTTTGGCAGAGCCGGCCCTAGCCAATTTGATGCCCTAGGCAAAATTTTGTCTGGTGCCCCCTAGCACTGCCGCTAGTTCTGCATCTGATCCAGCTACACTCAGGCAGTGGGGCCCACCAGGGTTTACCCTTTGGGCCAGTTCAACCCTGCATAATGCCACACAGTAATGCCCATAATACACATAATTCCACACAATAATGCACCTGACACATATGCCCCACATTAGTAATGCCCATAATACACATAATTCCACACAATAATGCACCTGACACATATGCCCCACATTAGTTATACTAGTAGCTTTGTTTATCAAACTTATGACTGCATTTTGTGAGATAGGGGTGGCAGGATGGGTGGGTGCGTGCTTACGTTTGCACCCGTTAAAGGGGCACCCATACAAGGGATGGGACCTCACATGGTATACCATCCTTTGCAAGCCTCACCCTTTATTTTCGCTTGCTCATTGGAAACAGATAGCAGCAATGTCCAGATACTGCCACACTTGCTTTTTATACAAAAAGACCAGTATCAAACATGTAGCAACTGTCCATTCTTTTCACTGTTCAGTGTGTTTGCTGGTGTCTGTTACTCCCAGCAACTGCATGCCCTATATTTTATACTGTGGGAGAGATATGCTCTGCCCTCCAGTCTGACATGTCCAAAAGTCACGCTGCACTGATGTTTCATATAGAAATAGTGCAACACAACGTACTGAAGCACGTTACAGTACTGGATGGCAGGGGAATTTTTCGACATGGACTGACTAGGAAATAAAGTGTGAGGAAAACACTGCCCATGTTATTTCCCTGCAAACACCAGGGGTTTGCACAGGGATAAGGGACACACACAGGATGAAAGGGTCCCCATCCCCCATGTGCACAAGCAGTATAGGTGATGTCAGATTTATGTGAAGCCATCTTCAAAAATACACATGTGGTATCATAAGGAGCCATCCAGTAATAACCTTATATAGTCAGTGAAAATGTCACATTTCCAGGAATTGCAGTAACCAGGCTTCTGCTGTATGCTTCTCAAAAGTCGGGGGCATTCAAGCATGTCGGAGGGAGTTTAACAACTTTAAGGGACAGTGTGTATTCTATTTGACAAATGTAAACAGTAGTGTATACAAGTACTGATTGAATACATTTGGAAAGTAACAGTTTGCAGACTGTCCCTCACAGCCTAATATACTGCAAGGACATGCTTGGATGCCCCTAGACATGCTTGGATGCCCTAGGCAAATGCCTAGCCTGCCTATAGCTAAGGCTGGCTCTGGGTTTTGGATCTGGATGTTTTGGGAAATACTGTAAATAATCCCAAAATGTGGAACTTTAATAATAAATCAAAATTAAGGTTGACTAATTGGAGCTATTCATTTGAGTAAGTCCCTAACATGAAATAATTGAGAAGAACCTCTCTCTAATGCTCCGGCAGAAAATATCTCCTTTACCTCTTCGGCAGTTGTGCTGGATTATGATTCTGTCTCCTCTGAGATTGACTGAGTTTGGCAGTGACATCCTCAATCTCAATATCAGCAACTGGACTAGCGGTGCTCCTCCCAGCACTTGCAGAGGGTGTGCAAATGGTGGTAGGAGCCTCAGCTTCTCATACAGTGTTGTGAAGGTCAGGCCTAGACATTGCAACCGCAGACAGTGCCAGCACCCCTGTATTCTCACAACACCCCTGTAATTTTACAGCATACAAGACAAGGCCCGTGTACATGTATTTTAACAGCAGCACCCCTGTATTTTACAGCATATAGGGCCAGTTTACTTTTATTTTAACTTTTATTTTAACAACAGCACCTCTGTATTTTTACAGCATACAGGACCAGTGTACTTTTAATTTAACAGCAGCACCCCAGTATTTTTACAGCATACAGGACCAGTGTACTTTTATTTTAACAGCAGCACCCCTGTATTTTTACAGCATACAGGACCAGTGTACTTTTATTTTAACAGCAGCACCCCTGTATTTTTACAGCATACAGGCTCAGTGTACTTTTACTTTAACAGCAGCACCCCTGTATTTTGACAGCATACAGGACCAGTGTACTTTTATTTTAACAGCAGCACCCCTGTATTTTTACAACATACAGGACCAGTGTACTTTTATTTTAACAGATGCACCCCTGTATTTTTACAGCCTACAAGACAGGGCCTGTATACATTTATTTTCACTGCACCCCAGAATTTTTACAGCATACAAGACAGGGCCAGTGTACATTTATTTTCCCTGCACCCCTGAATTTTTACAGCCAGCACCCCTATATTTTCACTGCATACAGGAGGACATTGCCCCTGCCCCCTGTACAACACAGTGACAGCCAGGACAGCAACACCCATGTACAGCTGCAGCACTCCTAACAGCACATGAAACACCTGTGACAGCCAGGACAGCACCCCTGACAGCACAGGGACACCACAGTGACATGAACAGCACCCCTACAGAGCACACACTGACCCCCAGCCGATGCCACCACCCACAGAGAGACACAGAGGTCTGTCTCCCTCACTCTTCAAGTCCGGAGTAAAAATGGGGGTGATGCGCAGCTCTTTATATGGAAATCAATGAATCTGACAGTGGGATGATGCCGTTTTACCTCATTCTGGGATGCGAGTCTGGCAGGAAGTCCTGAGCCAGACTCGGATTCTGGCTCAGAATGTGAAGTTCGGGGGTGTTTGGTTCTCTAACAACCAAACCCGCTCATCTCTAGTAATAACAGATAGACAAAGAGGTAGGAAATCCTTGCTCACAACCTTACAATCTATAGTGAAATAGGCATTGATACACAAGGAATAGTTGCAACCCATTGCAAAAAGGTTCTGTCAAATTGCAAAGGTTCTTAATGGGCTTTATGATGTGCTTACCTAGCAATGTTGGCTTGGGGTCAGGCGGATGAGAAAGTGAATAAAGACAAAATATGTTAAGTTATGTATGGACTGTATAGAGGGAATGTAATTGGGTAGGATAGTGTATGAAGATTATGTGGGTGGTTTTGCATTCTGATAAGCTTGTTCAAAGAGGTGAGTTTTCAGGGAACGCTTGAAGGTTTAGAGACTTGAGGAGAGTCTTATTGTTCATGGGAGGGTAATCCATAGAGTGGGTGCAGCCCCCGAAAAGTCCTGTAATCATAAGTGATAGCAAGTAATGCATGTGAATGAAAGACACAGATCTTGTGCAAAGCAGTGAAGTCAGGTAGGGAGCTATTTTGAGATAAGCAAAGAAATATACATTGGTGTAGCTTGGTTATTAGACTTATTTGTAAGTAAAAGTATTTTATATTGCATAGGGTAGAATATCAGTAACCAATGGAGGGACTGACAGAGCAGATCAGCAGACGATGAACGATTGGCTAGGAAGATCACTAGCTTTCTTAACACGCACATTGGTGGTCATTCCGAGTTGATCGCATGTAGCAAATTTTTGCTGCTCATGCGATCACCCTGACGCTGCCTATGGGGGAGTGTATTTTAGCATAGCAGGGCTGCGATCGCATGTGCAACCCTGCTATGCTAAAAACGTTTAAGGCAAAACAAGACTAGCCCTGCAGCTACTTACCAGTGCGACGGATCCAGCGATGAAAGTCCCAGCTGTGACGTTAGACATCCACCCTCCAAACACCTGGTCATGCCTGCATTCAACTTAACACGCCCACAAAACGGTGAGTAGACACCCCGATCCTCCTTCCCGCTGTCAATCTTCTTGTGATCGCGCCTGCGATTGCTTTCAACGGTCCTGTCATCAATGCACAGCGACGGCCATTGCTGGGCAACGGTGTGCATGCACAATGTGAGCACCGTGCAGCCGCAGTTATGCTCCGTTCGCAACACAGCGAAGAACCCGCTGTGTGCGAACGGGTCGGAATGACCCCCATTATTGTCCCTCTTCAGTCAGGCTTTCCTTCCCAACACTCCACAGAGACAGTACTGAATAAAGTAGAGAATGATCTGGATACTGCGAAGTCTAAAGGCCATTACTCCCTTTTATTTTCTTCTACATCTCTCTGCTGTTTTTGACACAGTTAACCACACTCTTCCCATTTAAACCCTGTAATCCTCTAGGTCTTAGGACACAGCCTTTTCTTGGTTCTCATCCTACCTATCTAATTGCTCTTTCAGTGTCCGCTTCTCTTAATCCACCTCCTCTTCGCTACCTCTATTAGTTGGAGTACCGCAAAGCTCATTCTTTGGTTTTCTGCTTTTCTCAATCTGTATCTCTTGGCAAACTAATCAGCTGTTAGGCCGTACTCAATATATAATACTTTTCCCCACACACAAGGATTATAACCAAACTACACCAACATACATCTCTTCGCTTATGTCAAAATATCTCCAAACCTGACCTCTCCGCAAGTACTATGTCTCTCATCCAAACTTATTGGGGATTATTCAGGTTTGTTATAAAACCAAAAACGTAGCAATTGGGCAAGACCATGTTGCACTGTAGGTGGGACAGATGTAACATGTGCAGAGAGATTTAGATTTGGTTTTGTTTTATTGTTTCTGTGCACTGTAAATACTGGCTTCTTTATTTCTACATTGCAATTTAGTTTTCAGTTTGAAAACACCCCAACTAAATCTAAATCTATCAGCACATGTCACATCTGCACCACTTGCAGTGCAATATGGTTTTGCCCAATTGCTAACATTTTTGGTTTGCTAACAAACCTGAATAAGGCTCATTATTTACTTCCATTCACAATTGCAGGGCTTTCTTTGGGCTGAACTGACTTTGTGGAATGCCCTCCCATGAACAATAAGACTCTCCTTTAGTCTTCAAACTTTCAAGTGTTCCCCGAAAGCTCACCTCTTCAGGCAAGCTTATCAATTTCCAGAACCGTCCACATACAGTAACCTTCATAAATTTTCCTATGCAGTTTACAACCCCACTGTACAGCCCACACATATCCTCAACTATTTTATTTCTCTTAACTTTCACATCCTCCTGACCCCTGACCAACATTGCTGTGCGGCCAAATCACGTAGCCCACCAAGAACCTTTGAAATCTGATGGACCATTATGCAATATATAACAACTATCCTTGTATATCAATGCATATTACCCTATAGATTGTAGCTTGCGAGCAGGACTTTCTTACTTATATGACTTTCTGCTATTATACAGTTTTGTTAAATCACTGTTGTTTCCAATTTTAAATTGCAATTAAATTTGCTGCACTATATAAGAGACTGTTAATAAATAATAAATAAAAAAGCAAGGAATCCAGGCAGAGATATGTTCAGAAATTGTTCGGGTTGCCCAGGTACACAATATATAGCAGTAACACACAGAAAGAAATGTGTGAAAATCCGTATAGAATGTACTTCAAATAATGTAAATGTGAGTGACAGAACCGGTGGTAAAACAGTGTATGTGAAAAATTGGTAGAGTAATACTCCAACCCCACTTCCATTACTGTTATCAGGTCTGAATGTGTTTGTGAAGTGGATACCACCCTGAGAAAGTGCTACAGGGGAGACTAAGGGGCATATTTCTTAATATTATGTTTACTAAAAAAAAATTCTGCAGAGAGCATCATAGGGACAGAGCTTTCTTGCAAGCTCTGTCCCTGCATAATTTATACATCCATGTGAAATACTTAATTATTGCATTGTGAGTTTGGCCGATATTATCACCTGTCATTCGTATCATCAGATGTGGATGGTGATAAACCAGCCCCTAAGTCTGAATGTGCGAGCAATGTTTCTGTTATAGCACGCAGGTTGAGGTTTTTTTAAATGTAGAGGTCTTGGATGGATGTTTATTTGTTACAAACAAATAACACATTCCATAAGGCAGTTTTAAATGATTTGGAGGGTGATGGGAGACATGTGATGTTTATGAGGTTTGCTTGATTTATATTCCATTGTGAATCAGCTGAATAAAAGTGGGGCATGTGGGTGGGGCCTGGATTTAGTGATGTCACCAGCTGGTAAAAGCAGAAGGAAAGAGAGATAAGTATAGTTTTAGGATGTTTGTGAAAGTTTTTATGCGACAGGATGAAGATGTAAAGCCCAATATACACGGGAGAGATGTGTGCTGAGCAAACCGTTTAGCACACATATCTCCCGCCACTCAGCACAGCGCGATGTGTGCTGAGCGATGCGGGGGAGGATGGGGGCCGCTCATTTCATCCAGCGGGTGAAATGAGTGACTTGCCAGATTGACCTGCATAAAGGTCAATCTAGCACCAGCGATAGCGATGTGCGGGGCCGCGCATCGCTATCGCTGAGGGGGCTACACATGAGTGATCTGTGCTTAAAATCTAAGAAATCTAGTCAGATTGCTTAGATTTTAAGAATGGATCTCTCCGTGAGTACCCCCCTTTACAGTCAGAGTTTATAAATAAGAAGTTTATACATGAGTTTAAGAGGAGAGTGGATTACAAAGGCTGCAATGTGCATAGAGGGTTGAGTTGCTGGGGGAGCGAAGGTTATAATAACCTTAGATAAGATACCGTGGAGTAAGATTAGAAAAAGAAATTTGTGGTAGATGGTGATCTTATATTAAAATTATAGATATTTAGGATAGTACATAAGGAAAAGGCAAGTTCTATATTGAAATTATCTGGCCTCAGATATTGTTCAATGTTTGAATGTTATAAAAATAAACTTAACTTATTTGCAAACTTCACACCCACAGGACTTTCATAGGTGATTAAATGTAAAATTAAATTGTTACAGAAATACATTAAAATATTAGTGAAGCATGACAAGTATGTACATGTAGTTGGAAGTGAATTGGTAATTTTAGCCATGCCAATGTGGGAGTTCAATGTAGAATGGCCAGGTTATACAGACAGCAGGTGTTTGTAGTGGAGAGCTACTGAACTCACTTTTGCAGCTTCAAAGCAGTCCTTAAGTAGTCATGTTTGTTTTTATGTGTTTTTCTTCAATATATTACTGCTATTATGTCATTATTGTGGTTAAAGTCTAAATAGAACTTTTAATTAAGCACAATGTAAGCACCTACAGTCAAGACCTACAACGTAGCGATGATCACTAAATAGTGAAATGTGCCACGTGAATGCAATGATTACAAACTCCTACCAATACATTGCTAGTAAAAGGTCTAGAAATAAAGTAACTTAAACAAGTAAGCATAGCATACCAACATGGCAGACAACTGGAGCTTAACAAAAACCCAATTAATTCTATAACTCAGTCTACAGTCTGGACATAGTAAATATACCAAGTTGTCCAAAACAAATAGCACTTTACTCAGTCAAATGTATTAGTGCAATATAATACAATGTATTATGTAATTAATTAATTAATTATTAGTACAATACAAGTATAACATGCCTGGCCAACCTGTGGCTCTCCAGCTGTTGTGAAACTATGCATCCCAGCATGCCCTGCCACCATTTTAGCATTCCCTGTTAGAAAAACCGTTGAAGGGCAAGCTGGGACATGTAGTTTCACAACAGCTGGAGAGCCACAGGTTAGCCAGGCCTGAAGTATAATATATCAACAATTTCAATAGTAAAAAAAATGGTTAAAACCCCAAAGAATGATTTCCATGAAAATAAATTACAGGTATATTTGCATTTTTAAATACACACTAGTCCATAAGGTATGTATATATATATATATATATATATATATATACAGGGCCGGCTCCAGGACTACTAGCACCCTGAGCGAGAAAATTTAAAAGCGCCCCCTCCCATACTCTATGCGCGCGCTGAAGGCATGCGCGCTCCTGGAAAAGTGGGCGTGGCATCCTGGGAAAGTGGCCGGGGCCTGGCAACTTCATATTATCAAACTATAAATAAATATATTTTCACACCCCCTCTACGCACACAATTAGCAGCCTTACACATAACAGCTACAGTAGTGTTCCTTACACATAATGTCTCCAGTATAGTGCCAGCTACACATAATGTCTACAGTAGTGCAGTGCCAGATAGACATGACCTATCCCCCAGCAGTGCCAGCTACACATGACATGCCCCGCAGCAGTGCCAGCTACACATGACATACCCCCCAGCAGTGCCAGATGCACATGAGATGCCCCCCAGCTGTGCCAGATGCACATGACATGCCCCCCAGCAGTGCCAGCTACACATGACATGCCCCCCAGCAGTGCCAGATAGACATGACATGCCCCCCCAGCAGTGCCAGCTACACATGACATGCCCCACAGCAGTGCCAGACGCACATGACATGCCTCCCAGCAGTGCCAGATGCACATGACATGCCCCCCAGCAGTGCCAGATGCACATGACATGCCCCCCAGCAGTGCCAGATGCACATGACATGCTCCCCAGCAGTGCCAGATACATAAATGCCCCCACAGTGCCAGATACATAAATGCCCCCACAGTGCCAGATACATAAATGTCCCCACAGTGCCAGATATGCCCCCACAGTGCCAGATAGCTAAATGCCCCCCACAGTGCCAGATAGCGAAACCCCCCCCCACAGTGCCAGATAGCTAAATGCCCCCCACAGTGCCAGATACATTAATGCCCCCACAGTGCCAGATACATTAATGCCCCCACAGTGCCAGATACATTAATGCTCCCCACAGTGCCAGATACATTAATGCTCCCCACAGTGCCAGATAGATAAATGCCCCCCTTAGTGCCACATATGCCCCCACAGTGCCAGATACATTAATGCCCCCACAGTGCTAGAAATGCCCCGACAGTGGCAGATACATTAATGCCCCCCACAGTGCCAGATACATGAATGCCCCCCACAGTGCCAGATACATTAATGCCCCCCACAGTGCCAGATATGCCCCCACAGTGCCAGATACATTAATGCCCCCACAGTGCCAGATACATTAAGGCCCCCCACAGTGCCACATATGCCCCCAGAGTACCTGCTGCAGATCTGTGCGCACTGCCTGTGCTGCCTAAAAGTGAACTGTGCGTGCTGTGCAGCGCCGGTGTCGGACATAAGACGCCGGCGCCGCATAGTGCACACAGATCCCTTTACAGACAGGAGGTGGCGCAGGCTACAGGACAGGGCCGGCTCCAGGTTCCGACATGGCGATGCCAGCATGCGGCGCACTTTAAGGGTGGTGCCCTGCGTGGCCGCTCGAGTCGAACATGCCTCGAGCCGGCCCTGTATATATATATATATATATATATACATACAGAACCAGTCAAATGTTTGGACACTCTTTCTCATTCATTTGAATGAGAAAGTGTCCAAACTTTTGACTGTTTCTCATTCATTTGAATGAGAAAGTGTGTCCAAACTTTTGACTGGTACTGTGTATATATATATATTTATATATATATATATATCGCAAAAGACTCCACAAAGTGGATGCTGCACTCCCGCATGTGTATTATGATTCAGAAATTTCGCCACCAAATCTTCATAATCGCCAAATGCCTTTATTGTCGATGTTTCGGTCTGTTCACAGACCATTTTCAAGACAGGCGGTACATCATGTTTAGTACTTCAATATTTTCATAAATACAAATATATAATTCATCTTTAAAAGACAAAGTTTACAGTCAAAACTCTTGCCTCACAGGCTTCATAATGAAGAAAAACCCTCACAGTTCTAGGACCGCCACCTCAAACACCAATTATGTGATAAATCCTAAAAGTATGATGACAATCACCAAACCTACAGGACACCAATTAAATACCTGCTACTCCTAAGGTCCGTAGGAAGATGGTATGCAATATGATGAACTTGTCATGGTCACTATAGGACACCAATAAGTTGCAACATAAATACACATATAGAAGTGTGTATAATACACCAATCTGGGGACAAAATATTATACAAAGGCCATCTCCAGCATTTACCTGGTATATCCCCTGTAGAGGAAGGATGCAGCCACTTACATCACTAGATCAAATCTGTACATTCTACAACCTAATTGTATTGTACACATATGCATTAATGTAATAACATTATCTCCAGTTAACCAAACCAACAAATCAGAACAGAACGGTATAACCAATAACACTCCGGGTACTTACATCTTCTAGTAGCTCATCCTGCTTGTGGCTGCATAGCTCACAAGTCAATTACCCAGCTATTTACAGTCCACTGGCCAGCAGTTGGTTCCAAAACGGGAAGCCACATAAATAAACAAAAAAAAAAATCAAATAAATACTCATAATATAAAGCCTGGCCGAGGCTACACTCCTTACTATTAGCGCCAACATCCAGGGATCATAATTTCTTAACTAGGGTCCATTAACTTTCACAACTAAGTCCCAAACCGCCAGACAGGAAGTCCATGCGGTTCACAAGACCGGAAGTACCATCATTATGTGTTCCATCCACGGCTGCCGGACAACGCGTTCATGCTGTTCACAAAGCAGGAAATGATGTCACCATGTGTTCCATTCACGGTCACCAGACAGGAAGTCCAAGCGGAACAGGAAGTAAAGAGAGACAACTGCTATATAAAGAATATTACTCTATTCCCCTTATGTGTAAATCACAAAAAACATCCTTACAACCGCACTAGTATACTGATAGTTACAAACTGGCCCATTATCCTTCCTGCTGCTATTTTCTTATTGAAAGGCACAGGGGTGGATTGGTAAACTAAAAGTGGCATTGAAAAATGTTATAGAAGTGGCCCAACATGGGCAGCACCAGAGGTATAACATGCCGTGCAGCCATGGTAGCATCACTGGATGGCAGACTTGCTGTACTGCAGAGGTGGAATAACAGAATGAATGGGGACAATGCAGTGTAATGAGTGTGGTAGCCTGTCTGTCATGTGGGTGGTGTGGGGCCACAAGTGTCATGAGTCACTGCTGTGGATCATTTCTTTCTCTGTAACTGCAGCCTGTCACCTGTATGTGTGGCCTGTGCAGTCTCACCTGTCAGATAATTAGGCCATTACCTTGTGTCAGGTTTACTGCAGCCTGTCTCCTGTATGTGTGGCCTGTGCAGTCTTGTCTGTCAGATAATTAGGCCATTACCTTGTGTCTTGCTTTCCAGCCATCCTGATTGGGGCTTGATTCCTTTATTACCCAGTCTGCCCCTCACCTGAGGCTGGTTATAGCTTGAAGCTTCTTTTTTCCTGTTTGTACCTGTGTCTGGTCCCTGTTCTTTGGTGGAATCTAGAATCTGTGCAGTTAGTGCTGTCTGTTCCAGTTGTCAAGCCTGCTATCACTACACAAAGTGTGATCCAGTGAACCCTGTCCTGCCAGAATCCTGAGTTCATGCTCTTAGTGAGAACCTGTCAGCCTGTGAATACACGTGATTCTGAGACCCTGTTTGACTGCTTTCCTGATCAGATCCAGCTAGCCTTGTATTTAGGTTTTGGTGTGAAATTTGCACACAGGCACTGTCTTTGCCTATATTTCTTTTTTGTCTCCACCTTGTGTAATGTTCCAGTAATATTTTATTAAGTTGCTTAGTACATCCTGTGCATTGTTGCATTTGCAAATCATTTGTATGTACAGCCTAATTGCTAATAACACCGTGTGCATTGTTGCATGTATATATTGATTGCGTTTAGATTATTTTCCAACCTGTACATTATTGTACTCACGTGCCCTCCTTATATACTCCTCAGTCTGTGTCTTAGCATTGTAGTAAGGTTGTGTCTGGTGAACATCTCACCGTACTGCATTTACCCCTGCCCAGCTGCCAATAGTCGCCTTGTCCATACATGAAACCTGGTGGCATCTGAGTACAGGGTGGACCTAATTCACCCTGGAAAGGCAGCTGCTATAGGAGAACCCTAGCATTTCAGGAGGCGAAAAGACTGCTGGGAAGTGGGTAATTGTATGAGCATCACAAGGCACCACCTATAAACCTACTGAACTGAGTGTAAGCATAACATTATAACCAGCCCAAAAAACAATATAAAAAAAAAAATGGAGTGGTCATTTCTGAGAATCCAGTTTTTTGGGGTTTTTAGTTACTGCTTTATTCAGTCTGACTACCTCTGCCTCTAGTCTGTCCAATCTGATATCTTTCTGTGTCTGATTATGCAAGCCCTGCAAGAATCCCTGTCAGCCCTAAACTCTGCTTTCACTGTGTAAATGCTGAATTACTTACAGGACTAAAGCAACACTTTAAAAAGACATTTCATACACTTTAAATGAAGCCCCTGCGGCCGCTATACTTAATCCACAACCTACATAGCTTTTACACCATTAGCGTACAGAGTCCCGTACCGTGTATGGACTTTGCGTACAAACGCTGCGCTGACAGTACAAAGTACACTCAGCGCGTACACACCCAAAGATACACCGTGAACCCTTAACAGCTATGCATGCGATAGTAATACACTTTAAACCTCAGCAGGGAAAGGAAAACACGACACCAGATTGTATTTAAACTGTTGGGTTCCGACACCACAACATATTATTACTGAAAGGGGGTTACAATCACAAAGCAATACAATACAAAAGAATAATGGCTACAGTCAATGGTACATACTTTTGGTTTCGCCTGCGCTTTTCTGTCCGGTCCTCAGTCATCAAGGGTGATGACCTTCAGAGTCTGTGATAGTGACCTGGCATGCAGCTGGCTCTTTATACAGTAGATCAAAACATAATACAATAGACACTGTGTGCTCTTCTTCCATTGGTTCAGGGGTGGAACATATCCTGTGCACTGGGGATCATTGGTCAGCTCAAGAAGTGGGCGATGGCTAAGAGTTGAGATGTGATTTCTGTTGTTTGCATCTGAGTTCCCGCCCCATGACAAGTTAAACCCGTCACATTAATCATACATAAATCTGGTATTATTAATAATTTAATGTGGTAATATATAATAATATTCTTATTCCCACCAGATTAATGTTTACGTGACTCTGAACAATATGATCCCACACATGATATGATTATCTATTTCCATCCTCAAGATATACATATATCCCCATATACGTATATATATATATATATATATATATGTACATATACATATACACATATACATACACACACTCCTGCTATTACAATTTGTTAGGAATTATATATATATATATATATATATATATACATACACACATACATCTCCAAGAGTTTAGACTATGAATGTTAATATCTCAGATTTTTAAATGTCTGTTTTATATTTTTGTTAGCTATTGCTAATTGAGTTTCTCTCAGCCTATGTTTCTGGGTATTGTCTCTTTATTTGTTTTGTCTTCAGGTAAGACAATGACAATCCAGTTCTTATTGCTTTCAATAGAAACTCGGCTACCCTAGTAAACAAAGGTGTTTGCCTTCTTCATAGAAATTCAAAGCTTAGTGTAAATAAGGCCATTGTATTTTATTCTCTGGGAGTTTAATTTATGTGTGACCGATCTTCTTGCTATTTAGAAGAGGAAGCAGACAGTGTGGGATTTATGCAATATATAGATTAGATTTATGATATGTCTTTGTGGCTTTTCCATGTGAGTACAAATTTCACTGTAATTACTCATACCACGCTCTAATGCGCAGGACCGCAGGAGCGACCATACGCAATTTGCAAATATGTGCACGCAAAGCCGAATACGTACGCACACGGAGACCATCTATGTGGTGTTTGTACGTAATGTGTGTGTTGTAATATTTTCTGACTTCGACAACTGCAGAACCTTCTGATCAAAATTTTTCTAATCCTGCCTGAGTTTATTGAGACTTCATCTAGCTCAAAAGAGACTTTTGCTCAAAATATTGTGACAAGAGAATCCTATTATTTGTTAGGGGAGAAAAGGTATAGAAGTTTCCCATGTCCTAAGCTTTAAGAAGAGTAGCATCAGTGTCACAGGAACTTCAATTAATGCCTATATTGTGGGGACTCCGGCCACTTAATTCAGGATTGTGAATTGCGTAAGCCTAGAAGGGGTGACAAGTCTCTGCCTCCTGTCATGTATCATGTATGTCAAATCAAGTGTCTAGTTCTGTTCCAGACTCCACTGTGGCAGAGGAATTTGTTATTGAACCTGCTCTGAAAAGAACTCCAATTCAGAATTGGGGTCCTGTAAGGCCATATTCTAGGTTTGGGAATCAGAAAATGGTGTTTATTTTTCTTAATACAGAAAAAATAGAATCCAATGTTTCTGCCTCTGAAAAAACATTCAATGTTCAAGTCCCAGCAGGGGTATTCGATGTTTAGATTCCAAAAGCAGTATCCGATGTTTCAGCTTCTGAAAAAAATATTTGATGTCCAAGTCCCAGGAGGGGTTTTCAATGTTTTGATTGCAAAAGCAGAATCTGATGTTTCAGCTTCTGAAAAAACATCCGATGTTCTGGCCCCAGGAGGGACATTTGACGTTTTGATTCCAAAAGCAGAATCAGGGTCCAGGAGCGGTGCCCCATGTTCAGAGTCCATGAGCGGTGCCCGATGTTCAGAGTCCAGGAGCCGCATCCAAAGGTGGTCATATCAAGTTGTTCGCTTGCTAGCTGTTTTTAGCAGCCGTGCAAATACTATGCCGCCTCCCACTGGGAGTGTATTTTAGCTTAGCAGAAGAGCGAACAAAAGGATCACAGAGCAGCGGCAAACTTTTTTTGTGCAGTTTTAGAGTAGCTCAATACCTACTCAGTGCTTGCGATCACTTCAGACTATTCAGTTCCTGTTTTGACGTCACAAACACGCCCTGTGTTTGCCCAGCCATGCCTGTGTTTTTCCTGGCACGCCTCTGTTTTTTCAAACACTCTCAGAAAACGGTCAGTTGACACCCAAAAGTGCCCACTTCATGTCGATCACTCTGCGGTCAGCAGTGCGACTGAAATACTTCACTAGACCCTGTGTGAAACGCTGAAAAAGCCGCTGAGACTGTAAGGAGGCGGAGAAATGCGTCAAGTTGCTTTTGAATTGCTGCACATCACCTGATCGAGACATGTCTTCATTTGCGCCCTGACACTATTTCCACTTGGATCTTCTAATTACAGCCTCCCAGAGAAGACTGCCATGTAAGGTTAACCAGCACCGAGCAGCCAGGGAGGAAAAGTGGTTTTCATTTATACCATCTGGAGGGTGTTCATTTAAAAGTCTCCCGGAAAAGACTGCATGGATAAGGTACGGCACCAGTAGCCAGGGAAGACTCTTGTGCCTCACAGCATTAAGCCCCACAAGGGATAATATATCTAATTAAATCTGGCCAGATTAATTAACATGCCTAGATCAAAGTACTAAATTAACTTGTGGATATTGGATTTATAGATAAAAGCTTAATTATCTACAATCATAACTTCTTGTTGCTACCGCCTATATAGGGAATGATTTCTCAAACATCTATAATAATAGATTCCTTTTGTGGCTTTCTAAATAAAATTAATTATTTTATCTCAAGCCTTTAGATATATATAGAGCGGCAAGTGTAACAATTAGGAAGTACTCCTGTGAATACATTAGAGATTAGAGAGCAACATTATTGATGTATACTCTTAAAAGCTACAAAGTAGCTTTTGGTATTAAAGTAGAGCTCTATCCTTTTTTTACATTTTTTTGGCTTCACATTGATGGTGTAGAGTTTATATTTTAGAGAATTCTTTTATATGTGGAGATATTACCGGCCGGTGGTGTGATTTACTGTTGTTTTATACATATATTTTTTAAGTAAACCTTTTTTAAGAAATGTCCTAAATAAATGGAATTTATGCAATTTCTGTGCTCTGTAATATTATTGTTTCTTCTAGCTTTTTGTGTATTGTAGGGTTGGGTAACCCCTACCTTTTACTAGCTGCACAGTTATTGTTTTTGATAAGCGCCGAGTCAATTTGTATATATTTTATTCCATCCTGTGTGAAACTACATCGGCCGTTGTAAAAGTACGGCGTGCGTGCGCATTGCGCCGCATATGCATGCGCAGAAGTGCAGTTTTTTGCCTCATCGCTGCACAGCGAACGAATGCAGATAGCGATTAGCTCAGAATGATCCCCAATGTTCTGACCTCAGGAAGGGTGTCTGATTTGCCGACCCCAGGGGGGAGGTCTCTGATGCCAACCCAAGGAGGGAAGTCTAATGTCCTAGATTCCAGAGAAGTTGCCATAGCTATAGCCTAAGACCCAGGAGAGGTTGCCATAGCCAAAGTCTCGAGTGGCAAAACCCTAGGAAGGGTCTCGAGTGGCAAAACCCTAGGAGGGGTGCCTGAGCTGCCAAGCCCAGTATGGGTCGCTAATGCCAAATTCCCAGGAGGGGACTCAAGAGGCATCGCCCCAGAAGGGGTCTTTAAATCTGCGTACCCAGGTTCTAGAAGCTGTTACCACAGGAGGGGACTTGAGAGACATAGCCCTGGAAAGGGGCCCAGAAGCCACTTCCCCAGGAGGGGATTCAAGAAGCTACAATGAAGGTTCCGAAGGCTACAGCTTCAGCAAAGGTCCCAAAGGCCATAACCCAGGAGAAGTCTTGAATGCCATAACCCCAGAAGGGGTCTCGAAGGTCATAACCCCAGGAGGGGTCTCAAAAGCCATAGACCCAGGAGGAGAGTCTGATGATCCAGTCCCAGGGAGAGAGTCCAATGATCCGGTCCCAGAGAGGGAGTCCGATGATCCGGTCTCAGCAAGGGAGTCCGACGATCTGGTCTCAACAAGGAAGTCCAACGTTCTAGTCTCAGCAAGGGAGTCCGAGGTGCCGACCTCAGGAGGAGAGTCCGAGGTGCCGACCCCAGGAAATGCATTGGATATAATGGCTAATGGGTAAGTTCCAGCAGGATCTTCTGAATCTGTGGCCTTGGAAAGGTCATCTGTCTCTGCATCCCCTGAAGGGACAACTGATTCCAAAGCTTCAGAAGAAGCATGTTTCCATGTCAAGTCTTGTAGCTCCATGTGGAGCATCTGTCTTAGTATCAAGTCCTGTAGTCCCAGGAGGGGCATATGTCTTAGTCTCTAGTCCTGTAGCCCTAGGAGGGTCATCTGTCTTAGTATCAAGTACTTCATCCCCAGGAGGAGCGTCTGTTTCAGTGTCAAGTTCTGTAGCCCCAAGAGTGGCGTCTGTCTTAGTATCAAGTCCTGTAGCCCCAGGAGGGGCGTCTGTCTCAGTGTCAAGTCCTATCACCACAGGAGGGGCATCTGTCTGTGTCTCAATCCCTGTAGCTCCTTGTGGAGCATCAGATCCTGCCGAGTTCCAAGCAGAGGAGATTTCTGTCAAATCCTCATGAGGGGTAGATCCTGTCAAGTCTCCAGAAGGAGAGAGTCCAGTCATGACCTCAGATGGAGTTGTTCATGCCATGTTCCATAAAGAGACTAGGTTTGTTCCGACTCAAATATAGACAGCAAAAATGATATGCAGCATAAAGGACCAATAATAGGGCACCCCCTGGGGGGATTAATAACCCATCAAACAATTGTATTAAGACAGATTGGTTCCCACCCATTATATTTAATTATTGATTATATTTTCACCAAGGCATTAAGTAGTTCAATTTTCCATGCACTACAATAAATTAATTTGTGCATCGGTATAACTAACCAGAATTACTCACTTGTTTTTTAAGTCACATTCATTTTAAAAAATATATTAAAAGTTAAGTTTTAATGTCTATTAATTTTCAGATAAGAGTGCTCAAACACAGTCTCTTTTTTCTCCTTTTTAATAAACCCCTATAGAGACTTCAAGACACTCAGCTTCTGAAAGAACTTCTGATCCTGTAAGATCCAGGGAGCAATCCTAACAAGTTACCTCAATGGGGAGTTCCCAATCTCTTTCTACACACCAAGATCCAGAGCTGGTTCTCTTCCATGGGAAGATAAAACAATTTCATGAACTCATGTTACAGTACTTAGATGTGGCTTCACTCTGTACTCAATCAGTGCTTGTGTTGATTCTCCTCATGTCTTTTAGAGGGGAAGCTTGTAAATGGGCTGACCAGTTAATTGCATCCAGAGATTCTGTTCTGCGGGATTTGGAGGCTTTCTCCCAAGCCATGGTCAAGAGGTTTGGTGGACTGGAAGTTGTTCCTTCGGAGCCTCATGCAAGTTCTGCCAAGAACCCTGTGTCCAACAAAAAGGATCAAGCTCATAAGAACCAGGCTTCTGAGGACTTTCTGTCTCAAGTTGATCACAACACAAGCTCATCTTCATTAAGATCTCCAATCTGAAAGTTAGGAGTAGGCTTTGCCTCACTGTCTGCACCTTGTAAAGGGGTTGTGAAAAAGCCTGATCCACTGTATTCAGTACCTGTCCAGTCTTCCTATGCTCAATTAAGTCATGTTTCTTCGGTACCATCTGTCTCCAAGAGGAACACCATGATCCTTCCATTGGACATAGAATCCAACTCGGATTATGATTCTGAAGCTGGTGAAAATCCTTTTCTGGAAGGTACCATCAGTTCAGATAATGTTTGGGGACTTACCTTGGTCAGACCACTAGAGACATGTGAAAAGAAGAAAAAGAAGTCTTGTCAGAGATCTTGAATGTACTTGTTTTGTTCTCAAATCCCCTTGCCCCTAAAGGGGTGTCTGGAGTCCACCCTGAAGGGGGAGTACTGTCATGAGCCACCGCTGTGGCTCATTCCTGTCTGTGTAACTGCAGCCTGTCTCCTGTATTTGTGGCCTGTGCAGTCTCATCTGTCAGATAATTAGGCCATTACCTTGTGTCTGGTTTACTGCAGCCTGTCTCCTGTATGTGTGGCCTGTGCAGTCTCATCTGTCAGATAATTAGGCCATTACCTTGTGTCTGGCTTTCCAGCCATCCTGATTGGGGCTTGATTCCTTTATTACTCAGTCTGCCCCTCACCTGAGTCCGGTTATAGCTTGAAGCTTCCTGTTTCTTGTTTGAACCTGTGTACGGTCCCTGTTCCTTGGTGGACTCTAGAATCTGTGCAGTTAGTGCTGTCTGTTCCAGTTGCCAAGCTTGCTATCACTGCACACAGTGTGATCCTGTGTACCCTGTCCTGCCAGAATCATGAGTTCATGCTCTTAGTGATAACCTGTCAGCCTGTGAATACCCGTGATTCTGAGACCCTGTCTGTCTGCTTTCCTGATCAGATCCAGCAATCCTTGTATTTAGGTTTTGGTGTGAAATCTGCACACAGGCACTGTCTTTACCTATATTTTTTTATTGTCTACACCTAGGGCCTAATTCTGAGTTGATCGCAGCAGCAAATTTGTTAGCAGTTGGGCAAAACCATGTGCACTGCAGCAGGGACAGATATAACATGTGCAGAGAGAGTTAGATATGGGTGGGGTGTATTCAAACTGAAATCTAAATTGCAGTGTAAAAATAAGGCAGCCAGTATTTACTATGTACAGAAAAAAAATAACCCACCCAAATCTAACTCTCTGCAAATGTTATATCTGCCCCCCTGCAATGCACATGGTTTTGCCCAACTGCTAACAAACTTGCTGCTGCGATCAACTCAGAATTACCCCCCTAGTGCATCGTTGCAGTAATATTTCATTAAGTTGCTTAGTACATCCAGGTGCATTGTTGCATTTACAAATCATTTGTATGTACAGTCTAATTGCTAATAACACCCTGTGCATTGTTGCATGTACATACTGATAGTGTTAAGATTATATTCCAACCTGTGCATTATTGTACTCACGTGCCCTCCTTATATACTTCTCAATCTGTGCCTTAGCATTGTTGTAAGGTTGTGTCTGGTGAACGTCTCACCATGCTGCATTTACCCCTGACCAGCCTCCGATAGTCACCTTGTCCATACATGAAACCTGGGGGCATCTGTGTATGGGGTGGACCTTATTCACCTTTGAAAGGCAGCTGCTATAGGAGAACCCAAGCATTGCAGGAGGCTAAAAGACTGCTGGGTAATTGTGTGAGCATCATAAGGCACCACCTATAACCCTACAGAACTGAATGTAAGCATAACAACAAGTCAGCACAAAAACAAAACAGGCCTTGGGATGTGCCTTGGGATATGCTGCAATGTGCACAGAGAGTTAAGTTGCTGGGAGAGTGAAGGTTATAATACAGACAAATCTTTCTTGTGCACCACGGACAGCGCAACCATGTGAAAAGAAGGGGCTGCCTTGCGACTACTCAGACCCAAATAGGTGTCTCTCCACAAAACACCAAAACATGTATACAATAGAATTGGAAAGTAGGGAAAGATAGCGCAGGGCGCCACAGAGTATAATCGTGATGTTACATATAAACCATACGTCCCTTGTAATACTGAATCCAATCTCAGGAATGCAGAATGTCCAAAAACTCGCACTGGGAGCCAAATTATTTACCACCACTTGATCTCTGCATTCATCAGCCTTCCAACTGCTGAGGACCAGAGTGAGACCCTCCCCTTCCAGTGTCTGGGCATAGGCTCGGAGGGAGGGATGACGGTTGTCTTCCTGAGCAAAGTATTCCATCTTTAAGGGGGAGAATTTATAAAAGTTTCCTTCATAGATAATTAGCTATAATTTCTGGCACTAAATATTATGTTGGGCTGTCAACCCTGGATCGCCACCTCTTAAAATCCCCCTAACATACTGTATATACTTTATATATTTATGTGATTAATGCTGTTTTATCCTATCTTGCATCCTCATATTTGCTTTTTTTTATAATCAGGACAAAACAACCCAAAATTAAACAATTAAAGATGCAAGTCATCAGTGACATTTTATAAAACTTTACATGTCAACATTGCTGAATAAAGACGACTTTTAGAGCTTTTAGTTATTTGCTTTCCATTTGCTGGAAATTACCGTTTAACACAACGGCTAGCTTGTTCACATATTTTTGGCATAATTGTTTTTTGAAACATGACTTTAATCAAGGCAGGGTGTAGAGGAAGGTAAATCAATGTCTACTTTATTTAACGCAGCATTCCTTCCTTTCTCATATGCTGTAATCTGTTTGCTTTCCAGGATGGGTGGCAAATGTTGTGCTATTTCCAGCTATCACTGTCCAAGTGGAAAATAACGTTGGAATTGTGGACTGTAAATGTTAAAGCACCAATTGATTAAAATCCTTTTTAACAATGTGTTTGCATCCTCCAGTACTTTTGAATGTGTTTAGTGGTTCGTTATTTTCTCTGTATAATTGGTTATGATGTTTATGTTTAGCCAACTGTAGACAACAATTAATGTGTCGATATAACAACATTAACACCAAAAAGTAAGTACTGCTGCAACAAAGTAACTTGGTCAGCTGCAGAGCTGGTCTAAAATATAAAGCTTTCAAATCCATCACACCTGCTGCAAAACAGAGAGCAACAGTGAGAGGAGCTGTAGAGTAGAGATGTGTAGATTTATTATTTCTATGGCCTCGTAAGACCCACAAAGAAATGTGTCAAATGATTTGAAATACTCCCAAGATATAAGGCGGTAGACATAAAACCAGTCTTATTGTCATTCCATACTGTAAGAAAAAGTATAAAGTATACAAAAAAAAGTAAATCTCTTTAGCTACTGTATATGATTTTACTTGTACAAGTCTCTCAACGTCACCTACTAAGGCCGATGCCCAAAGACATAGAGGGCTTAAGTCAGGGTATGTAAAATCAAAGAAGCAATATTATTTTCCAGTGGTAAAAAAAAAACATCAAAAGGAAATATAGCTGCAAAGAAACATAATATTGGCAATATGCCATTCACCACATAAAGGGACAAGTAAAGACTCAGGACTTGGCCTTTATTTATAAGTATATTTAGTTAACTCGCGCTTCCCCTCATATGTTTGTAGATTTATTCTGTGTTAGCTGCCGATGGGGTACTAAAACGGTAGTACCCTCCTGTGTGTGTCAAGATATAGCTATAGGGTCTAATTCCGACCTAATCGCTGGGCAGCGATTTTTGCAGCCCTGTGATCAGATAGTTGCCGTCTACTGGGGGAGTGTATTTTAGCTGTGCAGGTGTGCGAACGCATGTGTAGCAAAGCTGAAGAAACTGATTTTGTGCAGCCCATGACTTACTTTGCCGATGCAACGTCAGACACCCTCCCTTCCAACATTTGGACACGCCTTCGTTTTTCCAGACACTCCCTGAAAACGGTCAGTTGCCACCCACAAACGCCCTCTTTCTGTCAGCTACCTTGCGATCACCCATGTGATCGCTTTTTTCTCACCATCCCATCGCTATGCACGATCCCTGTTGCTGCGGTCTGTCGCGGCTACGCATTGCAGTGCATATGCATGCGCAGTTCTGACCTGATTGCAGGCTCTGAGAAAACGCAGCCTAGCGATCAGGTCTGAATTACCCCCATAGTTGGATGACCCCAGTGCTTTTATGCATTACAGTAATAATATGTGTTTGGACTCACCATTACGTATAAATATCTGAATCAGTGTTTGGACTTAGGTTCCATTTAAATCATATAAACATCTATTTATTTTGGTGTAGACATGTGCAGATTATCAATATGATAACGGTGCTCTGCCGCTTTAAGACTTCATAAAATGAGGCATTACAAAGAATAAAAAATTATAAAATAGCTTTCATGCAGTGCTGAATGCTGTATGTCAACTACAGCATTAGAGTCTCTATAGTGCCATCACTAACTTTCAATAACAGTCTGTCACTCTTACTAAGAGTGCTCGATGGGTACCTTTTGGTTCCTTAATGTCCAATTCAGGCCCCTCCGGTCATGCTTCGGAGGTGGGTGTTCCGAAAGGAGGAGTGCTGCAGTCTATGGCCCTCATTCCGAGTTGTTCGCTCGCAAGCTGCTTTTAGCAGCTTTGCACACGCTAAGCCGCCGCCTACTGGGAGTGAATCTTAGCTTATCAAAGTTGCGAATGAAATATTAGCAAAATTGCGAATAGACACTTCTTAGCAGTTTCTGAGTAGCTCCACACTTACTCGGCAACTGCGATCAGTTCAGTCAGTTTCGTTCCTGGTTTGACGTCACAAACACACCCAGCGTTCGCCCAGACACTCCTCCGTTTCTCCAGCCACTCCCGCGTTTTTCCCAGAAACGGTAGCGTTTTTTCGCACACACCCATAAAACGGCCAGTTTCCGCTCAGAAACACCCACTTCCTGTCAATCACATTACGATCACCAGAACGAAGAAAAAACCTCGTAATGCCGTGAGTAAAATACCTAACTGCATAGCAAATTTACTCGGCGCAGTCGCACTGCGGACATTGCGCATGCGCATTAGCGACTAATCGCTCCGTTGCGACAAAAAAATAACGAGCGAACAACTCGGAATGACCCCCCATGTACGGGCTGTTCTCCTTCCCGTTCCCAATGCAGGTTAGGTCCTGCATGGCTGCTATTGACTTCAGTTAGTAAAGATAATAGTATATATATTCGCCCGCCAGATATATATACATCTGGTGGGCGGGATACCGCTGTTGGGTTATTGACAACCGGCATCCCATCCTCTGGTAAATCATACTGAATATATATAAAGATGAAAAAAGACGGCGGCACTCCAGGACTTGTGGTGTCAAAGCTTGTGTATTAAAGCATCACAGATACAACTACGATCCAACATTTCGGGGCACGTAGCCCCTTTTTCAAGGATATACACCTTGAAAAAGGGGCTACACACCCCGAAACGTCGGATCATAGTTGTATCTGTGATGCTTAAATACACAAGCTTTGACACCACTAGTCCTGGAGTGCCGCCGTCTTTTTTCATCTTTATCCATAACGCCTTACGGAGGGCACCTGGGCCATTTGTTCTTCACGTTAGGGAGTGCCGGACTGTATCGAGTTTTATGTATATATATATATATATATATATATATATATAAACAAAAAACCCAGCACTCACCAAAGTAAGCTCACTTATCCTCAACAATTCAATAAATAAATGATGGGGGTTTAGTTAGTGGATTGGCCAATGCAGGGAAGCCTGCATACCGATCTCCAAGGTACCCCACCTTCATGCAGGTCCTACACTATCACAGAGTCTTAAAACCTGACTACTTCACTGCTGTTACACACATCATCTGCCTGCTAGATTTAATGTGTACCTGCCACACCCTTTATGGCTTTTAAAGGCACACTAGTCACCTTACACTGGCTCAGAGATGATTGCTAAGGAACAGCTGAGACAGGTTCAGGATAATAGAGTCCACACAGGGGTGCATGAGAAAGCTAGTGGCCACAGTTAATAAGAGTTAACCATAGAGCTTACTTTGGTGAGTGCTGGGCTTTTTGTTTGTATTTATTAGAGCAATGTGGTCATGGGCTACATGCACCCCGCCCTGTGAGTGGTAAGTACGGCTGTGTACCCCGCTGTTGTGGTGGAGAGTGCTGTGTTACATGCACCCCACCCTGTGAGTGGTAAGTGCATAGCTGTACCCCGCTTCTGGGGTGGCGAGTGCTGTGGTTTTCTCTCTGTGTGTGTATATATATATATATATATATATATATATATTAGAGATGTGCAGCAGGCACTTTTCGTGTTTTGAGCTTTGGTTTTGGATCTGGATCCCCGCTCATGTTTTGGATCTGGATTGCTTTTGCCAAAACCTCCCTTTCGGGTTTGGTTTTGGATCTGGATGATTTTTGGAAAAAAACACAAAAACAGCTAAAATCACAGAATTTGGGGGTAATTTTGATCCAACTGTATTATTATTAACCTCAATAACATTCATTTCCACTCATTTCCAGTCTATTCTGAACACCTCACACCTCACAATATTGTTTTTAGGCCAAAAGGTTGCACCGAGGTAGCTGGATGACTAAGCTAAGCGACAAAAGTAGGTGGCACAAACACCTGGCCCATCTAGGAGTGGCACTGCAGTGGCAGACAGGATGGCACTTTTAAAAACTAGGCCCCAAAGAGCACATAATGCAAAGAAAAAAAAGAGGTGCACCGAGGTCGCTGGATGACTAAGCTAAGCGACACAAGTGTGCGGCACAAACACCTGGCCCATCTAGGAGTGGCACTGTAGTGGCAGACAGGATTGCAGTTTTAAAAACTAGGCCCCAAACAGCACATACTTAACAATGTACTTCACTTTAATTTAATTGTCACTTGACAATGACTTCTGATGAATGCGCTGCAGGTGACGTATAAGGGAGGATGTTCCTAGGTAATTAACGTCCTTACCCCTACTTATTACGTATTGACAAAGGCAACACACGGCTTGACACCTATTGTCCAGATTTGTGGAGAAATAATTCCACACTGAAGAGGAGGTATTGGTATTTTGCCCAGGCATGATAATGGGCTTTCTCATCTCACGGACAACAACTGTCTCCACTGGTGCCTTATTCAAACAAACCACATCACCATCAGAATCCTCATCGTCAACTTCCTCCGCAGCGCCAGCTACACCCATATCCTCCTCATCCTGGTGTACTTCTACAGTGGCATCCTTAATCTCAATATCAGCAACTGGACTGGCGGTGTTCCTTCCAGCACTTGCAGGGCATGTGCAAATGGTGGTAGGAGCCTCGTCTTCCCGTACAGTGTTTTGAAGGTCAGGCCTAGAGATCGCAACCGCAGACAGTGCCAGCACCCCTGTATTTTCACTGCACCCCTGTCATTTTCCAGCATACAAGACAGGGCCAGTGTACATTGATTTTCACTGCACCCTAGAATTATTACAGCATACAAGACAGGACCAGTGTACATTGATTTTCACCACACCCTAGAATAATTACAGCATACAAGACAGGGCCAGTGTACATTGATTTTATTTATTTTATTTTTTAACAGTTTCTTATATAGCGAAACATATCCCGTTGCGCTTTACAATTAGAACAACAGTAATAGAACAAAACTTGGTAAAAACAGACAGACATAGAGGTAGGAAGGCCCTGCTCGCAAGTTTACAATCTATAGGGAAATAGGCATTGATACACAAGGATAGATGCTACCTATTGGATAATGGTCCACCAGATTGCTAGGTTCTTAATGGGTTGTATGATATGATCACCCAGCAATGTTGGCCAAGTGTCAGGAGGGTGTGAGAATAAAGAAAGACAAGATATGTGATGTTATGTGTACTGTACAGAGAGGATGTAATTAGATAGGGAAGCACTGAAGGTTATGTGGGTGGGTCTGGAATTTGATAGGCTTGTCTGAAGAGGTGAGTTTTCAGGGAACGTTTAAAGGTTTGGAAACTAGAGGTGAGTCTTATTATGTGTGGGAGGGCATTCCATAGAGTGGGTGCACCGCAGGAGGGGCGTGTCTATCACCACCTTTTGGACGTGTCTAGCATTATTTTACATTCTCTCAGTAAAATCACATGGCTTAATCTAATTTCTCCCTAGTTTCTAATAAGAAAGCAGATATAATACACCCCAGAGAAATAAAATGAAACATAATGGTGCAACCACCGTCTGGTACTGACTGTCCGCTTTGGCATAACCCTGAGTCCTAGCTGCCGCTGCTCCCTATCGCTGCTTACACTTCCCCAACCTATCCCTGACCCAGGGGCGGAACTAGAGAGTGGTGGGCCTAAGTGAATGTGCATTCCCCTCCTCCCCACACACACACCCCACACCCTGTACCCCCAGCACCTACACCCTGATTTTGAGAGGGCCAGGAGGTTTAGGGGGCCAAACTTTGAGTTTTAAAATAACACAAGTTTATAATTTACACATGTGCCATCAGACTCCTCCTCTGCAGGACATCAGCATTTGTCACACGTCACCATACTCACCAACTACTGACAGTAGTGCCCTTATTCACATTATACCACACAGTATGAACCAGTATTTGCAATATGTCACACAGTATGAGCCGAAATTCACATTATGTCACACGGTATTAGGCAAAATTCACTTTACACCACACAGTATGAGTCAAAAATTCACATTATGTCCCACAGTATGAGCCACATTCACATTACGCCACACGGTATGAGCCACATTCACATTACGCCACACAGTATGAGCCAAATTTCACATTACGCCACACAGTATGAGCTGAAAATTCACATTATGATACACAGTATGAGCTGAAATCATCATTATGTCACACGGTAAGAGTATCATCATTCTCATCACTTATATTTCTATATTCTAATTAGAGATGAGCGGGTTCGGTTACTCGGGATCCGAACCCCCCCAAACTTCACCTATTTTACACGGGTCCGAGGCAGCCTCGGATCTTCCCGCCTTGCTCGGTTAACCAGAACGCGTTCGAATGTCATCATCCCGCTGTCGGATTCTCGCGAGATTCGTATTCTATATAAGGAGCCGCGCGTCGCCGCCATTTTCACTCGTGCATTGGAGATTGAACGGAGAGAATGTGGCAGCGTTCTCTCCCTGAAAAGCTCCGTAATCTGTGCTCAGTGTGCTGCAAATATCTGTGCTCAGTGTGCTGCAAATAATCTGTGCGCAGTGTGCTGAAAATATCTACGTTCTATGCCTTTCTCCATACACATGACTCAGAATAGCACGGATCTCTAGGTACCTGCCCACAGCACTACCATTACACTCCCACAATAAAAAAACAGTTTTGTGCATTGGGGGTCATTCCGAGTTGATCGTAGCTGTGCTAAATTTAGCACAGCCACGATTATGTTCCCAGATATGCGGATATCCGCATGTCTGTCCGCCCTCCCACACACACACAAGTACAAAAGCATCGCACAGCGGTGATGCTTTTGTACTTGTTGAGTAACTCCTGGCCAGCGCAGCTCCTGTGGCTGACTGGGAGTTGCTCATCGCTGCCCCTGGTCGCAGCGGCTGCATGTGATGTCACGCAGCAGCTGTGGCCCGCCCCCGCACGGTCCGGCCACACCTGCATTGGCCGGACCGCGCACCCAAAACAGTGGCCAAACGCCGCCTAGCCACCCCCTCCCACCCAGCAACCGCCTCTGCCTGTCAATCACGCAGAGGCGATCGCTAGGGAAGGACTGCCTTAGGCCCCGTCCAGCATGCACCGGTGCACTGCAGCGCTGGCGCATGCGCAGTTCCGACCCGATCGTTGCGCTGCGAACAACTGCAGCGAATTATCGGGTCGGAATAACCCCCATTCTTTGCAAAGTCCTGCATGCAACTCCAATGTAACCTGCTCAAAAAAGGGATGCAGAGCAGGGAGGCACCAGGCTGGAGAGGCACTCTCCCTGCTCTGCAACCCTCTGTTGTCTGTTGCTGCTGCCGCTGCACATGTCACGCTATATGACAGGCAGCAGCCGGCAGCTTGAAGCGCCCTCTCAATCAGTGCCTGAAAAGGGGGTGGAGCTATATGGAGCTAAGGGGGCAGAGCTACATGGAACCATGCCAGGGTTGTACTATGGTGGGCATTATGTGTATATGCTGTGCTCCTGTGGGCATTATGTGTATTTGTGGAACTACTATGGGCATTATTTGTATATATTCAGTGCTACTGTGGGCATTATGTGTATATGTGGTGCTACTGTGGGCATTATGTGCATAAGCAGCACTATGGGCATTATATAAGCGGCACTACTGTGTGCATTATGTGTATATGCGGCACTACTGTGAGCATTATGTGTATATGTGGCGCTACTATGGGCATTATGTGTATATGCTGTGCTTCTCTGGGCATTATGTATGTAAGAAGCACTACTGTGGGCATTATGTTTGTAAGCCGCACTACTGTGGGCATTAGGTCTGTAAACAGTGCTACTGTGGGCATTATGTGTATTTGCAGCACTACTGTGGCCATTATTTGTGTAAGCTTCGTTACTGTGGGCATTATGTGTATATGCAGTTCTACTGTGGGCATTATGTGCATAAGCAGCACTACTGTGGGCATTATGTGTATAAGTGGCACTCCTGTGGGTATTATGTGTAAAGAGTAATAATGTGTTGTGTAAAATATATAAGGGGTACTACTGTGTCGGAGGGCACTACTATGTAGTGTAATATGAATCAAGGGCACTACATGCTGTGTAATGTGAATAAGATTGTGCTACTGTGTCGCGCAATTTGATTTGGGGGTACTTTTGTGTGACCACACTCCTTTTTTTTGGCACATGCCTTAAGCGCTTAGTAAAATGTGGAAGGGCGCATATTTATAGCTTACAGGAAGGTACCAAACACCCTAGCACCGGCCCTGCCCGTACAAAATGATTATTCTATGCAAAGACAGATCTGTCTGTGATCTGTCAGACTTAAGGTGTGTACACACAGTGAGATTAATCCTTCCAATTTTGACTATATAGTCGGTATTGCAGGCTAGATAGAATGTGCAGGCAAGTCAATCTTGACTATCTAGTACACTATCTAGTACAAAGTATAGTCAAAATAGGCACTTAGTCAAAATCACACATAAACAAAATCTGAAGAACAGATAGACAAAATCAGTGCATCTGGGCTCTGGGGGAGTACAAGGGAAATAGCTTAGTCAAAATCGGGCATAGCAAGGATCTCACTGTGTGTATGCACCTTTAGAATCAGACCAAGATATTGAAAACTGCTTAAATCCACTTTTGCGCATGTGCTGTGTGCTAAATCTTGCTGTTTGCTTTGAATCAGAATCAACGCACTATTACTGTGCATGAATATTTATACATGCCTAATTTACTGTATGTGTTGTGGGTACATGTGGCTGCACATAGATACGCATTTCCTATATAATAGCCCAGATCTGTCTGTGTGGATAACCAGGGCCAGTTCTAGACTTTGTGGCGCATAGGGTGAAAGTTTCCTGTGGTGTCCCCCCCGCACCCAGGTAAAATAGAGTTGGTACGTGCGTCCAAAAATAGGGGCGAGGCTTCTTGATAGGGAAGGAGCATGACCACAGTTATCTCCTTGTACTTGTGCCCTGTAGCTGTACCCCCCCATAGATTTGGCCCCCAGTAGTTGTGCCCCCAGCAGCTGTGCCCCCTGTAACAGTGCCCCCAATAGTTTTGAGCCCAGTATCTGTGCCCCCTGTAGTTGTGATCCCTGTAGCTGTGCCCCCAGTAGCTTTGCCCCCTGTGGAAGTGCCCCCAGTAGCAGTGCCCCCAGTAGTTGTGCCCCCAGTAGCTGTGCCCCTTGTAGCTGTGCCCCCAGTAGTTGTGCCCCCTGTAGTTGTGCCCCCAGCAGTTGTAACCCCTGTAGCTGTGCCAGTGCTCTCAATAGTTGTGCCCCAGTAGCGCCGCACACACACACACATTTAAAAAAAACACAATAATTACCCCTCCTGCTGCGCTGCCCTCCATCTCCGGCCGCCAGCTCCTCTCTACTATGGGAGAGACGTTATGATGTCTCTCCCATAGTAGCGCCGCACAGACACTAGGGTTCAATCATGACCTCTAGTGTCAGTCAGCGACGCCGGCTGCAGCGGGCGCCCACACAGCCCATGGTGCCTGCTGCAGCCTGGGATGGGTGGGGATTAGTATGCGGCTCTTGCCACGGCGGCGGCACCCCTGGCAAAAAGCCTGCTTAACCGTGGCAAGAGCCACTACTGTGGATACCGCTGGGCATGGCTAGGAGCTCTCATTGGGTTAGCAGCAGGTCTAACACACACAGTCCACAGCTGATTGGGCGAGAAACGCCCTCCCACACAGGTTACATCCAATGGGAGGCTCTGCCCTTTGGCTGCTGTGTGTTCCCAGAGCAGGATTAACAATGGGGCTGATGGAGCTGCAGCTCCAGGTCCACAACTCAAAATAGGCCCACTGCATCTGCAGCAACATACCCTCCAACAATTTATACATAAAAATCGGTACAAATTTGAAAAGGGGGCATGTCCACGGGTAAAGTGGCGTGGCCATGCCCCTTTTCCAAAAATTGGTACAGACCATAAAAAAAGGTACTGTACCTGCCAAAAAGGTACAGTTGGAGGGTATGCCACTGTATCTGCAGCAAGTCTCTGCGCTGTAGATAGTTAAAAAAAAAATATTTTTACTGCAGCATCCTATGTCCTGCTGCCAATCCACCTGCCCCCTTTGGCATCAACAATCCCCACTCCCTAGCAATGGCGCCGGTGAAACAAAAGCTGCTGCAATGGATAGAGTGGATGATATCACGGAGGGTAATGTCTGGACGCTGAATCAATGTAAAAGGTGACAGTGCTGTGTCTGCATAGCACTCTCACCTTTTACATTGATTCAGCGAGTCAGTCAGTTCTGCCAGCGAGTCACTATTGTTAGCGCCAGTGTCCCAACGCGCCGCATTACAGAGTAGTAGACGCACTAAATAAACTACAGCTCCCAGCAGTAGCATTCCGGCGCTAAGGCCTGCTGGGAGCTGTAGTTTATTGAGTGCGATTTCTTCCCTATAATGCGGCGCGTTCGGACACTGATGCTAACAATAGTGACTGGCTACTTGGCTGCTGTGCGAGTCTGCGGGAGAGCCACTGCCAAAGAGAGGACAGCAGCTTAGCTGCTTCCAGGAGGAGAAGCAGGAGAAGCATTACCCCCCTCTACCACTCATAGTACCTCTGAGCACCATCCACGGCACCCCTAAACCCCCCTCTCCACCACCCACAGTGGCTCCGGACCCTCTCCACCACCCGCAGCACCCCCACACACGCCCCTCCTCCACCAGCCGAACCATCGCACCCACCCCTCCCCCGCCCGCGGCACCCACGGTGGCTCCGGACCTCCATCCGCGGTACCCACATATCCACCCCTCCCCCACCCATGGCACCACTGCCCCAGCCCCTCCCCCACCCACTGCACCCTCGCAACCACCCCTCACCCACCCGCAGCACCCCCGGACCCTCTCCCCATCCGTGTTTCCCCTGCACCCGCCACTCTCCCAACCACAGCACCTACTAGGTGATTCATCAGGCCCTGCATGCGCCGTTGCAAGGGGCTGTGACCCCTTAACCATCGCACGCCCCTTGTCCGTGCAATATTTAACCACTCACACAATTATGATTGGAGGTAATACTGCATAAAACACAAATATTGCATGACACAAGGGCGTGCAAGGGTTAAGGGGGCGTAAAGAGCGCCCATAGGGCGCGATCAATCACCTAGTAAATATATAAAGGCTTTGTTTAAAAAGAAGAACAAAGTTACTTTCTCTCCAGTTTTACACGTATGTTTTAAGCAATTTTTTAATATATCATTTTGCACTGATATTTAACAGCTGCTACGTCTAAATGAGGCAAAAATGTGTCATATGGCCTGTAATGTATTTACTGTATAAAAGAAGCTATTGTCTAAAAAAATGAAAGCTACTGTAGCAATTCCAACCCAAGTACAAAATGAGTAAAAACACCAACATCAAGTAACTGTGAAACTACATTTTCAAATAACCGCATTCCTAATTAGCATATCTGTTCTCCCAGAATTCTTCGGTGTGAAATCCAAAGAGAAAGTCACTGTAAAAAATCAACACTATGTTTAATATTCCATTAAAATGTTTATTTACTTTTCTCTAATCAAATACTCTTGCCCACCACTGAGTCATTCCATGACCCGAGGGACATACTCTGAGTTAGTCACTGCTTTTCCTGTTCTCTGTTAAAGGTAGCTTGACATTTCAAAAACAATTGTTTAATGTGACACCATATAAGAACTTAAACAAATATGAAAAGTAAGTCCTACATACAGAATAAAAAGAGCAGAGCTATGTTAAGTATGAAATGTGAAGCAACCACACAAAGCACCTTATATGTATCAAGTGCAAGATACTAAATATTTATAATTATTTAGAGTAAAATAATTTGCCATAAAGGCAGCTGTATTTTGCATTGACAAAACACATGGCAGGGTGTGGACTGATTGTGTTTAATCTCTGGAGAAATTATTTATTACAGGGCAATCCAGAACTGAAATCTTTATAAGATGTTTTGATGCAAAACATACCATTTATGCCCTTGTGTTTTGAATCATTTTGAAACTTGTTTCACAAGTATTAGACTATGGAAGAGAGGAGTGAAATTCTTCTACGACATATTTGCCTTGTTGTGCATTTGGCTGCAAAGTGGTATTAGGCTTACAGGGGCACATCCATTAATACGTGAGTTGTGGCATTGGATACCATATTATCAGAGGCGTAGCATGGAAACATGACACCCGGAGATGGGTCATGTCACGGTGCCCCCACCCACCACCACACACACATACATACATACATACATACATACATACATACATACATAGATTCACACACATTTAGGCACATACATACATAAACACACAAATACAGTATACACAGATTTTATATATATATATATATATATATATAGATATATATAGATATATAGATATATATATATATAGATATATATATAGATACACACACATAAACACACGAATATACACACACAGACATACACATATACACACAGACATACATAAACACACACATATACTCACACATACTGTATACCACGATATATATATACACAAACACACACACATACATGTATACACATTAGCACACAGACATATACACACACATTTACACACAAACATATTTACACACAAACACAGACATATACACATAAACACACAGTATACACAGACATAAACACACAGTATACACACAGTGATTCTCACCAAGAGGCCAGCAGCAGAGGAGCTCCTCGTTCCAGCCTGGATGGGCGGAGCTTCTATGTGATTGACAGGCTGGACCTCCGTGGGTAGAAAGAAAGGACTGAGGAAAGGGAAGGGGTGGCCAACACACTGCCTTGCTTGTCTATTATTTTCATTACATGTACCTTTTCTTGTGCCACAGGGTATCTCTTTTCTCTATTTTGTATTACCACGTGGACTACAATTGGGAATAATAACCTGTACTGGGCGTAGCGGGGCATCTTGCCTGCAACATGGTGAGTGAAGTGCGCCATGAAAGGGCATGCGATACACTTATCAGGGTTCCCTGTGCTCTGACGGAGAAAACAACATGAAAAAATATATGCTGTATCGACTATTTTCCACGTTGACCTTTTTATGTGTCTACCTTTTGTCAGTGTTCACCTAATGCATGTAGACATTTTGTCATTGTCGACCAAAGGCATGTCACCCTTTTGTCCACGTCAACCTAATGCCTGTCGACCATATGGGGTCAACATAATGACTGTTGACCTACTGTAGATATTGTAGATCTTTTTTACCACACACAGGCAGGCAAGGAATGTCTGAGTCATGTTTACCCTGTACCATACTTGTCTACTTTTGAAAAAGCATTTCAGGGAGATGTGACAGTAACACCTATCAGCGCAGACGTGTACGGCTACATCAGGGAGGCGTGTCATAAACATGACTTACATCCAAATGTAAATGAGCCCCAAAGTTAGTAAGATCTACTGAAGAAAAGACACTGATATTTTTCAGGATTTGTTTGTGTATTGTGCTTTACAAGAGATCACATATACTGTAAGTGGCCAAGAGAAACCTTATTTCAAATGTAC
Source organism: Pseudophryne corroboree (assembly GCF_028390025.1). Lineage (NCBI taxonomy): Eukaryota > Metazoa > Chordata > Amphibia > Anura > Myobatrachidae > Pseudophryne > Pseudophryne corroboree. Next base: position 650,438,866 of record NC_086446.1, on the reverse strand, counting down.
GTAGCCAGAGGGATCATTGTGCCTTATAACCAATGCAGGGAAATGGCACTGATGAGCCCATTTGAATGTATGTATCTCTGATTTCTTTCCCCCCCACCAAAAAATGTAACAGCTACATAATGGGGGTAGGGTGCAATCAGGGTGATTGCTGGTCTATTCAGGTAATCAGGGAGATTGCTGCTATTTCAGGGAGTCTCCTGCAGAATGAGGGAGGGTAGGCAACAATGACCTGTACCTCCGCAATGTTAAATCATTTGTACAGTAATAGTAATCTAATATATGTAGTTCTAGCTGGCATGTCAGCTAGCATTAGGTCACTATTACAAGTAAATTATTGTTGCTGAGGTGAAGAGGAGACCTGGATCATCTCTTCCCTGTGTGGATAATTATAGCACAGAAACCCAAATATGGTAGCACAAGTTTCACACAGTGTTGTGACTGTAATTGTTTCAAGGTTCTGTGATTGTCTGTCACATATGCAGTATCTGTACTTGGAACTAAAAAAATAAGTTCCTGTTAGTTAAAATGTAAGAGAGTTTTGGTGTAAAATCAATTAAAAGAGGCATTGCGGGCAAGTTATGGCAGAACCTTATTTAGAAACCAGGAAAGGGTGTTTATTCTTCGGAAGGCTTGCCACCTAGCAATAGCAGGTGTGGTAGGAAGCAAGCCTTCCCGGATTTTGCTGAGGCAGAGGGGAGTTAATAAAAAAAAATTCACTCCCCATGCCTAAAAAATGGACCAGGTGCGCGTGCACGCCCGCGGGCACATGCACGGTAGGTCATGTCATACTTAATAAATAGAAGAAACCAATCTGTGCGCAACAGGATCACTTTTGAATATAATTGTTTTATTAATAATCCAAAATATGGATAAGAAAAATAAAATATAGTATATATAGAATATAATATATAATATACTATATACTTCAGGAGTGACCACACAATAAAAATAAAACAATTTAACATAAACAAATTTTAACCATCTAAATCATTAAAAGAAACCCGCAAAAGTATCACAGTAGCTCTAATCTGAACTGTTGGTATAGTGATCAGAATAGAATCCCTAAATAAAAATCACAATACAGTGCACTGAATAATTAATTATAGAATATCCACATAGGCTGGCCAGCCTGTATTTAAATAAGGTGTAATTCACCCAAAGGTTCATCCAAGGAGATCAATTAATTTGTATAAATAATGTCTATGACACAGTACTGTGATCATAACGTAGAAAAAGTCACCAAACAATCAGACCATTTGCATACCAACCAATTGAGTACCGTCGGTATGTAACGAGTGTCTCCTCCAGCCGGGCAGTAAATATCCTCCCCGTACCGCTGATGTAAGAAATTGTTCAGTGGGGATAATTTTGCTCAGTAACCGTATCGTGCTGCCTCTTCCACCCACACTGGTTTACTTGCTGGGATTACCCGAGACCTCCGTTGTCCGTATTCCACGTACCGGCATTCACCGCGCTGCCTGGGTGCTAGCCAGATAGCGCGGCTGGAGATTCCTTTGCAGCCGGAGTCCAATAACGAAGATATACGGAGTCCCTTGCAGCGGGTTTTAGATATTATAGTTACCCAGCAAATAGGGCAGGTGACGGCTTTGGAGTGACCTATCTATTGGGATCATCTACTACTGCCCTGAACATTTGGTAATTGTAACATCTAAAACCCGCTGCGAGGGACTCCGTACATCTCTGTACACTGGACTCCGGCTATAAAGGAATATCCAGCCGCGCTATCTGGCCAGCATCCAGGCAGCACGGTGAATGCCAGCTAATACTGCCCTGTTTGCTGGGTAACTATAATATCTAAAACCCGTTGCAAGGGACTCCGTATATCTTCGTTATTGGACTCCGGCTGCAAAGGAATCTCCAGCCGCGCTATCTGGCTAGCACCCAGGCAGCACGGTGAATGCCGGTACGTGGAATACGGACAACGGAGGTCTCGGGTAATCCCAGCAAGTAAACCAGTGTGGGTGGAAGAGGCAGCATGATACGGTTACTGAGCAAAATTATCCCCACTGAACAATTTCTTACATCAGCGGTACGGGGAGGATATTTACTGCCCGGCTGGAGGAGACACTCGTTACATACCGACGGTACTCAATTGGTTTATATGCAAATGGTCTGATTGTTTGGTGACTTTTTCTACGTTATGATCACAGTACTGTGTCATAAACATTATTAATACAAATTAATTGATCTCCTTGGATGAACCTTTGGGTGAATTACACCTTATTTAAATACAGGCTGGCCAACCTATGTGGATATTCTATAATTAATTATTCAGTGCACTGTATTGTGATTTTTATTTAGGGATTCTCTTCTGATCACTATACCAACAGTTCAGATTAGAGCTACTGTGATACTTTTGCGGGTTTCTTTTAATGATTTAGATGATTAAAATTTGTTTATGTTAAATTGTTTTATTTTTATTGTGTGGTCACTCCTGAAGTATATAGTATATTATATATTATATTCTATATATACTATATTTTATTTTTCTTATCCATATTTTGGATTATTAATAAAACAATTATATTCAAAAGTGATCCTGTTGCGCACAGATTGGTTTCTTCTATTTATTTCGTTTTTTTCGGGGGTCAGCAACTTTCCCCTTTTTGACCAAATTGTGCAGCAATAGGAAGTTCTCATAGGGTTGAAGGTTACGGGCGCCCATTTACCTTGCTTTCATGTCATACTTACCTACTCTCCTGGATTCTGTGGGAGACATCCCGGTTTCTCGGGTAGTCCCTGACAGCCCCGGAAGAATGGGCACCCCTCCCGCATTCTGCCCACTTCCAAGGGATGTGGGCAGAATGGGTAGCTAAATAGGGCAAAATCGTAGAGGGGCTTAATGACGCGATTATACGCAAATCACATCATTGAAGCCCCGCCCCTATGCAAATACCGACCAATCGTGGTATTTTCTCATGCAGTTGGTGGGGCCTAATGATGCCATTGGCTCGGTCCCGCCCCCATCGCCCGGCCACCTGCTTCTCCTCTCCGGGTATCTCTTGGAGAGGAGACAAGAAATGTAGGTAAGTATGGGTCATGTGCACGCTCGCGGCTACGTGCACGTGCATGCCGGGTCCGCTGGTCAGATTTTTCCTGTCAGCACATATGGAGGACACAGTTTCTGTCACTGCAGCAGATTCATTTAATACAGTGTATCCTCTGCTGCTGGCAGTGTTAAGGGGAAGAGAGCCCATAAAAGGCAAGGTCTTCCCCTTCCTCTTCTGACTCCTATGAGGAAATCATTAACTTTAAAAGGAAAAAGGTATTCCCAGCTAGGGACCTGCGCTCCTCCAGCTCATCAGAGTCTGAGGTAAAGAATAAACCTCAGAAAGCTGCCATTTCTTCATCCAGTTCGGAAAGCCTGATGGCACATAAGAGAAAGCACAAAAGTAAAAATAAAGGTAAACTTTACCCCAGAGACACCTGTTCAGGTGATATTCCCCCATTGCCTGGTATTGTCCAGAGCAGACAACAATCTAGTGCTCGGAGCAAGCATACGCTTTCTGCCCGTAGCTGGCAAACCACTGCTGTCCATAGCCGACAGTCCAAAGGGGCCCGTCGTCAGGTTATGGGGTCACCTGCCAGAGAGTCACACCTCTCCCCTAAATATAGTTTCACAGTAGAATGGGAATCAGAGGAACTCACGAGAACATCTGCCTCATCCCAGAGTGGTGAAGTTAGTGAAATACAGATGGCTAGAGTAGCTTTAGCAGAGAAAGCTCCACCATCAAAATTGTATTCCACACACTGGGCCCTAAAACGTGACTCAGATGTCCATAAGTTTGCAAAACTGGCATTTAGAGCAACTTTCATTAAAGAAGATGAGTTGGTACTGCATTCCTATACGGGCCGACGTACCAGCGTTATTCGCCCCTAACATTGACCCGGCATTAACCTCTATTGTGGCAGACAAAAGGCAAAATGATGCCACAGACCATATGTTAAAAAAGATACAATATAAAAAAGCGGACATAGCCAGTCCTCTGCTATTTGTGCTAGATAAAGCAGAAAGATAGGGTGAGTCCAGTACCTCCCTAGATGCGTTAGTGGCGTCAAAACTAGCCCTACTTAAGGCCATTAGCAGAGCTACTCTAATAATAGGCTAGACTTTTAATAATATCACCAATACCCGCAGAGCTAGGTGGTTAACTAGTGCAGGGTTAGCTGACTCAGCACCTAAATCCCTGGAGTTTCCAAACCTCTCTGATGCCGACCTATTTGGTCCGCAGTTTATAGAGGAAGTCAAAATTTGCCACAAAGCCCGAAAATCCCTTTCTGACCTTAAAAAGAGTGATGACAGCTTCAAGAGGCCCTTTCCCCAAGGGGTCGGACTACAAAAGCCGCAGGTACGGCCCGAGACTTCCAAGGAACAAGAGGAGGCCATAGAGGAGGTTTCAGCACCAGACCGTGAGACAACTCTAGAGGATCAACCTCAGGCGCAAGGAACAAATCCAGGAAAGGCCACAACTACGGTAAGTTTACCCATACGCCTTTCTCCTCACAGAACTCTCAGGGAGTCATATCCGGAATGGTTGAACATTACCACAGACTGGTGGTTACTAAGAACAATGCGATCTGGTCTATGTCTCCCCCTAATTCGCTTCCCTCACCAAATACGCCGAATTACGGGTTCAAGAAATTGCAGTCCCCTGTTAGATGAGATACTGACAAAAGCCCTAGAACAGGGAAAAATAGAGCTGGCAGATACCACAGCAAAAGGCTGGATCAGCCACCTATTTCCGGTAACAAAACAGGATGGTTCAATAAGACCGGTACTGAACGTAAAAGCGTTTAATCACTATCTAAAAACAAAAAGGTTTCGTATGTAAGGAATAGAAGACATTCCCTATCTACTCAGAAGGGACTGTTTCTATATAAAAATAGATTTAAAAGAAGCCTTCCATTCTATTTCGGTTCACCCCAATCACAGACGTCTTCTCAGATTCTATAGGAGAGACGGAATATATCAATGGATGGTTATGGTATTCGGCCTTTTCTCCACCCCTTATACCTTCACACGAGTTATGAAAGCAGTGGTGTCTCACCTACGTCAGCAGAGCGTTCATTGCATTATCTACCTGGACGACATACTGCTTGTGCACTCAGATCTCAAGACCTTAGCGAGGCACAGAGATTAAACCCTTTCCTTATTAACTAGCTTTTGGTTCACAGTAAATGCGCAAAAGTCAATATTGATACCAACCAAAACAATTACTTTCCTAGGCTTTGACCTAGATACCCATTCTTTCTCACTAAGAGTACCAATACACAGATGGCTAGAGGCAAAAAACTACATATATACAATCTCCCAAAAATGCAGAATATCGCTCCACATGTTTGCAGGGATCACTGAGAAAATGTTTGCAAGGTCCCCTGGCTGTCATCATGTTCCTCTGTTTTGCAGAGAATTGTAAAGTCTTCTCAGGACTCTAATTTGCTCAAATTACTCCTGGACAGATACAATACATGTTTCCCAAAGGGTAAAGCAAGAACTGTCCACATGCAACAGTCTTCCCATTCCACCCTCTCGCCCCCTCTTAGACGAGGCACCAGGGCTGCCATCAGAAATTGCAGGGCCCAGGACTGACAAAATAGGCAGGGACCCCACTGTAGAATAGCACCAGTTAACACATTGTTACGCACACCAGTGATAACAGGAGTATACCGGTGTATGAACAGAGAGGGAAGCGAAGCAAACGAACTCACAGACAGTATAACATAACATACACAGGAGGTGATGGAATAACTAATAAACACAAAGTGAACGGAGAAGCCCAAAGGCTCAGGAATTGGGTGTCTCCCTAGTGTCAGGAATGCTCAGATGGAATAGAGCGGACAATGAAGCGAGGTGTAGTGATTTAACATGTGGAGCACCTGAAATGATGTTGCAAAGAGCAACAGAAAAAACCCCAAAGGGTTACCAACGGGTGTGGGAATAAACTCCTTGGTCAGAGATAGAAATATAGACACAAGGAGAGTATCCACAATCCTAACCCCCACTTGCAGGGCACAGGTTCAGCTTACTGCCACTAAACTGACACCTGGACGCCCTGCACAGTTAGGGAGGATTAAGCAAGCAGGTCTGAGAGTACAGCCGCAAACTGCTGGGTTCACAGAATAGCAAAAGAACCCCAGCAGGTCAAACAACTGACTCCAGTCTTACTGCTAGGTCCGGATTGGCAGAATGAAGTACCGAATCCCAAGGCCTATTCGCAGTAAACAACAAGTAAATACAAAGTCACACAGTACTAGCTAACTCTCTGGAACTGACTAACAAAGATTCAGCAGCATTTGCCTAGCCTGAGAGGATGGTTTATATAGCAGGTGCTGTCCACGCCCCACTCAGACCTCACAGACTGTGAGCACAAAACCAGCGCTGGATTCCCTGCCGTGCACAGAGCCTGTAACCACTACACAGTAAAAACCCGGACCGGAGTATCAGCTGCGCTCAGGTTACTTCGCTAACACTTGCATCCCGGTTGCCATGGCGATGTGGCAGCACAGAGCAGGAGATCCTAACAGTACCCCCCCTCTGACGAGGGGTCAAAGAACCCCTACCACCGGGTTTATCGGGGAACTGCGAGAAGAAAGAGCGTATCAGTCTTGGGGCATGAAGATCACAACTGCGCACCCACGACCGCTCCTCCGGGCCATACCCCTTCCAGTGCACCAAAAATGACAGCCGACCCCGAACCATCTTGGAGTCAAGAACCCTTTCAACCACAAACTCCCTCTGACCCCGTATCAGAAGAGGAGAAGGTCTTCCACTGGAAGAAGGATTACAAACCGCCAGTTTTAAAAGGGAACAATGAAATGTTTTATTGATACCCAATGAACGGGGCAGATCTAACTGAAATGCCACCGGATTGATAACCCTGGTGATCTTATAAGGGCCGATGAACCGGGGGCCTAACTTATGAGATGGCTGTCTCAACTTCAAATTCTTGGTGGACAACCAGACGAAGTCTCCTAATTTGAAGCTGCAGGGTCTTCTCCGCTTATCAAAAACCCTTTTGGTCACTAATGACACAGACAGAAGGGCTTTCTTCACTTTCCTCCAAATACCCCTAAGGACCGAAACAACAGAGGAACCACCAGGCGTGGAATCCAGGGGGTCAAAAGAATTGGCCTTAGGATGATGCCCACACACACAAAGGAAGGGAGAGATCCCTGTAGCAGAGTGAGCCGCGTTGTTATAGGCAAACTCCGCCATGGACAGATGAGCAACCCAGTCAGTATGACACTTGGAGACATAACACCTGAGGAACTGCTCCAAGGACTGGTTCACCCTCTCAGTCTGCCCATTAGACTGTGGATGGTAGCCTGACGACAAGCTCACAGAAATCTGGAGATCAGAACAAAATGCCCTCCAGAATTTGGGCACAAACTGGGATCCACGGTCAGAGACCACATCAAGTGGCAACCCGTGGAGGCGCACAACATGCTGCATAAATAACTCAGACAGGCGTCTGGCCGATGGCAACCCAACCAGTGGAACGAAATGCGCCATCTTTGAAAACCTGTCAACGACAACCCAAATGGCTGTCATCCCCGAGGATTTGGGCAAGTCCACCACAAAATCCATGGAAATGTGGGTCCATGGCTTAGACGGAATAGAGAGTGGATGTAATGGGCCGACAGGAACCCCTCTAGGAGTTTTATTTCGGGCACAAACGTCACATGCCCGAACCCACTGATCCACATCCCTAGCCACCGAGGGCCACCACACCGCCCTAGACAGCAACTCCCGAGTTCTGGCAATACCCGGATGCCCTGCCGACCTCTTGGCATGGAATTCCAGGAACACTCGCTGTCTTAACCTAGGAGGCACAAACAAGAGACCTACCGGAAGGTCTGGAGGAGCCTGCTCCTGTGCTCTAAGGACTAATGACAAGAGGTCCTGGGTAATGCCCACTTTAATACATGATGGGGACACAATGGGCAATGGCTCCTCGGTGGTCTCTTGAACTGGAGCAAAACTCAGCGAGAGCGCATCAGCCTTGATGTTTTTTGACCCAGGGCGATATGTTATCAAAAAATTAAAGCGAGCAAAAAACAAAGCCCATCGTGCCTGCCTGGCATTGAGCCGCTTCGCTGACTCTAAATATGCCAGATTCTTATGGTCGGTGAGAATTGAGACCACAAACTTAGCCCCCTCAAGCCAGTGTCTCCACTCCCCGAGTGCATCCTTTATAGCCAACAATTCCCGGTTACCCACATCATAATTCATCTCGGCAGACGAAAATTTACGGGAAAAGTAAGCACAGGGATGAAGGCGATTATCAGACACCCCCATCTGAGAGAGCACTGCCCCAATACCTATCTCAGAGGCATCCACTTCTACCAAAAAAGGACGCTCTGGATCTGGGTGTCGCAGCACCTTGGCCGAGACAAATGCCCTTTTGAGACGGGCAAAGGCCGCTTTGGCCTCACAAGACCAGTGAGCAACATCCGCCCCTTTCTTAGTGAGTGCCACCAAGGGGGCCACTATAGACGAAAATCCAGCGATAAACCGTCTATAAAAATTTGCAAAGCCCAGAAAACGCTGAAGCGCCTTCAAACTAGTGGGCTGCACCCAATCCAGGACTGCCTGTACCTTAGAACCCTCCATTTGGAAACCTTCTGAGGAGATAATATACCCTAGAAATGCGATTTGCTGGACTTCAAACTCGCACTTCTCCAGCTTCGCCCCAAGCTGATGGTCTCTGAGTTTCTGGAGGACTAAGCGTACATGCTTCCGATGTTCCTCCAGGGAATGAGAGAAGATTAGGATGTCATCTAGATAAACAACTAAGAATCTATCCAAATATTCCCTGAGAACATCGTTCATGAATTCCTGGAAGACTGCCGGGGCATTAGAGAGCCCAAAAGGCATCACCAAATATTCATAATGCCCTGAGTGGGTATTAAAGGCAGTCTTCCATTCATCCCCCTCTCTTATTCGGATTAGATTGTAAGCACCGCGTAGGTCAATCTTAGAAAAAATGGTGGCAGTACGAAGCTGGTCAAACAAAACCGAAATGAGAGGCAGTGGGTACGAGTTTTTAATCGTGATACGGTTCAATTCCCTGAAGTCGATGCAGGGTCGCAACGAACCGTCCTTTTTACCCACGAAGAAGAACCCCGACCCAACTGGGGACTGTGAGTGTCTGATAAATCCCTTAGCCAAGTTCTCCTGAATGTACTGTGCCATAGCCTGAGTCTCAGGACGTGACAGGGAGTACAACCTGCTCTTGGGAAGCTTAGCATCCGGCAACAAATCAATGGCACAGTCATAGGGGCGATGGGGAGGTAGTACATCCGCAACTTTTTTGGAGAACACATCTGCAAAATCTGCATAACATCCTGGCAATCCTGGCAAACTTAGCTGCGAGAGCCTGACTGGAAGGTTCAAGCAACTCCTGAAACAATCACTACACCAACTAAGAATCTCCCCAGAGACCCAGTCAAATTGAGGGTTATGGGCCCTTAACCAGGGTAACCCCAAAACCAATGGGGCAAAAGAACAGACAGTCACATAGAAAGACAATTTTTCAGAGTGTGTGGCTCCAATAAACAAAGGAATTTGGCTGGTACAGGAGGTAATTTTACCCTGGGACAATGGTTCCCCGTTTAACCAACAGATCTCAATCTCTGATGCCAAAGGTACTGAGGGAACAGAGTGTTCCAGGGCGAATTGACGGTCCATGAAAACCCCATCGGCCCCACTGTCAACAAAGGCCTCAGTATTGACAGTTTGACCGAGGATCTCCAAAGTCACCGGAATGAGAAAAGTCTTTTTGGGAAATTCTGACTTCTGGCCTGACAGGATATTTCCCATCACCCTCAGGCCCTGAAGTTTTCCGGTTTTTCTGGGCATGATACTACAACATGACCTTTATTCCCACAGTACAAACACAAACCCTGCTGTCTCCTCCGCGTCTTCTCACGCGAGGAGAGGCGGGTAGCCCCAATCTGCATAGGCTCCTCGGAATATTCCTCAGAGTCTGAGGTTCCCTTGGGAAAAAAGGAAACTGCGGTCTCCCTTTCAAGCCTACGCTCTCTCAGCTGTCTATCAACCCGGATGGATAACTGCATGAGCTGATCTAAGCTATCAGGCGAGGGATATTGTACCAGTTGGTCCTTTATCTGGTCAGAAAGGTCCCTTCGGTACTGGTTTCTCAGGGCTGGGTCATTCCACTGGGTATCATGAGCCAACCTCCGAAACTCCGTACTATAAACCTCAGCTGGCCGTCGCCCTTGCTTAAGAACCGTAATCTGAGCCTCGGCTGAAGCCATCTTGTCAGGGTCATCGTACAAAATGCCCAGTGCCGTAAAAAAAGCATCAACACTTTTAAGCGACGGACAGTCAGGCTGTAACCCATATGCCCAGACCTGTGGGTCTCCTTGTAGCAAGGAAATTACCATGCCCACCAGCTGAATCTCCGACCCAGAAGACTGGGGCCTAAGCCTGAAATATAGCTTACAGCTCTCCTTGGAACTGTGAGCGATCTCCAGAAAAACGATCCGGGAGATTTACTTTCAGCTCCTTAACCCCTGAACTTGCCGCTGCTGCTGCGGGAGCTCCGCTAGCGGCCTGCGGGGTGTTCATTTTAATGGACATCTCATTAAATTGTCGAGTCAGGACCTGCACCTGATCGACCACCTGTTGCAAAGTATTTTGAGGGGTATGCTCCATATTCCCACAAAATTTCAACAGGAGTAGGGCTGCTGAATATGTTACGCACACCAGTGCTAACAGGAGTATACCGGTGTATGAACAGAGAGGGAAGCGAAGCAAACGAACTCACAGACAGTATAACATAACATACACAGGAGGTGATGGAATAACTAATAAACACAAAGTGAACGGAGAAGCCTAAAGGCTCAGGAATTGGGTGTCTCCCTAGTGTCAGGAATGCTCAGATTGAATAGAGCGGACAATGAAGCGAGGTGTAGTGATTTAACATGTGGAGCACCTGAAATGATGTTGCTAAGAGCAACAGAAAAAACCCCAAAGGGTTACCAACGGGTGTGGGAATAAACTCCTTGGTCAGAGATAGAAATATAGACACAAGGAGAGTATCCACAATCCTAACCCCCATTTGCAGGGCACAGGTTCAGCTTACTGCCACTAAACTGACACCTGGACGCCCTGCACAGTGAGGGAGGATTAAGCAAGCAGGTCTGAGAGTACAGCCGCAAACCTGCTGGGTTCACAGAATAGCAAAAGAACCCCAGCAGGTCAAACAACTGACTCCAGTCTTACTGCTAGGTCCGGATTGGCAGACTGAAGTACCGAATCCCAAGGCCTATTCGCAGTAAGCAACAAGTAAATACAAAGTCACACAGTACTAGCTAACTCTCTGGAACTGACTAACAAACAAAGATTCAGCAGCATTTGCCTAGCCTGAGAGGATGGTTTATATAGCAGGTGCTGTCCACGCCCCACTCAGACCTCACAGACTGTGAGCACAAAACCAGCGCCGGATTCCCTGCCGTGCACAGAGCCTGTAACCACTACACAGTAAAAACCCGGACCGGAGTATCAGCTGCGCTCAGGTTACTTCGCTAACACTTGCCTCCCGGTTGCCATGGCGACGTGGCAGCACAGAGCAGGAGATCCTAACACACATGTGTGTGTATTATACATGTGCGCTGTCCATAGGGCCCGGGATGCTGATGCCTCTGCCTGCCCGCCTCCATACCTGCTGTTCTGCTGCTCTCCTCCATCCTCCTGCAGCTGTATTGAAAATGTCCCTCCCAAAATGGCAGTCACCACAGAGAAGACAGTTATTCAAGATACTAGAGGGCTCCTCTAGTATCTTGAATAACTGTCTCCTCTGTGGCGGTGGCCATTTTGGGAGGGAAGTTTTCAATACAGAGCTGCTGGAGGGTCAGAGGACAGCGGCAGAACAGCGGGGATGGCGGTGGGCAGGTGGTTGCATGAGCATTCTGAACTCTCCTCTCTGTCAGAGAGGCTGAGCCCGGGACAGCTGTGCCCCCAGTAGCCCCCTGTTGGCGGCCCTGCGAGGCACCCTTAATGATAATTACAACAGATGCATCCCTAACCGGTTGCGGGGGGGGGGGGGTTCTCACAGGACAGAGCAGTGAGAGGCACCTGGTCAGACAAGAATCCTGACTGTTTATAAATGTTCTGGAATTATAAGCAGCGGAATTAGCTCTCAGAGCTCTGGTACCCAGACATCTGAGGGGGTTAGGCATTCAACTATGTTTGAACACTACTACCACAGTATCTTACATCAACAAGATGGGGGGCACCAGGTCAATATCTCTATGCAGGGAAGCATTAGAAATCTTGAGTTGGGCAGTTCAGAGGGACATAATTCTGACAGCTACCTACAGTATATACCAGAGGAACTGAACATATTAGCGGATTCCCTATCTCACGAAAAAATATCCCTAAATTCAGTAGCACTGAAAATACAAATCTTTCAGAAAATAGTTCAGACCTTCTGAACCTTGGACATAGATCTGTTTGCGAGCCCCACCAATGCACAGACCACTCGCTTTGTATCCAGAATATGGATGAAGGGAGTCTGGAAAATGGATGCGATGTCCTTTTCCTGGACAGACTTATCCTGCCCCTATGCTTTCCCCCTCCTGCTCTTCTACTGAAGGTCTTACAAAAGATTAGGGAGGACCATGTTCCTCAGATCGTCTTGGTATATCCAGTATGGCCATCCAGGGTCTGGTTTCCCCTAATCAACCAGTTGCGTATAGGGCCAAAAATTCCCCTAGGATTATCCACAGGATCCCTGAACATTCTTCAGACACTTCCCCAGTGCATGTGTATGGCAATATTACTGGGTTGCTCATAGATGCTGCACTAGCATTTCCAACAAAAGCTCTTATCAATGCCTCCTTGAGGCCCCGTACGAGAGCTAGATACTGCACAATCATCAAGGAGTTTAACCATTGGTAATCACAAATCGCTTCTACCAGCTAACCATCGTTGCTACACATGGCGCTAGACTTCTTAGCATCAAAATATCAGTCAGGTTTAGCCTCATCCACTATTAAGTCATATGGGTTCGCTCTGGCCATTATGATCCCCACCCTAAAGGACAGTAAACTGTATATCCGCCTTTTAAGAGGTATATACCTCTCAAGACCCATTTTACCCAAATACTCCCACACTTGGTACATTGAACCGTTCCTCTCCTTCCTATCATCTTGGGAAGGATATTCCAACATTTACGTCCTATCTTGCAAGTTGGCATCCTTATTGGCTCTGGCCATAGTGGCCAGGGGAGCCAGACTGGCTCTAATTCACTTATCCACCCATGGTTGTCACAGACCCTAGCAGGCTATCACATAATACTCAAGGGTCACACTAAAACTTCCTCATTTAATAATCCTATAGTCGAATTCAACATTATACAAGATCTTACAGAACCTCATCTATGCGTAGTCTCTTGCTTGTCGTCTTACTTGGCTCTCACAGCCCCTGTTATAGACGAGATCACCCAGCTTTTCATCACTTGTAGAAAGCCATTTTGCCCTGCAAGATCTTCTACCATCAGAGGGTGGATTGTAGCATCCATGAAAGAGGCAGGAATAGATACTAACCAATTTAAATGCAACTCCCTGCAGGGAGCAGCAGCCACAAAAGCAGCAGCTAAAAGTATACCTTTACAATCAATCATGCTTGCAGCAAGGTGGTCCTCAGCCCGTACCTCTGTTAACCATTATTGGAGACCGATCGATCTGCAAAAGATTGAGTTTCTCAGAGCAACCACCAGGTATGTGGTAGTCTACCCACCTGCTGTTGCTAGGTGGCAAGCCTTCCCAAAGAACAAAAAACTAGTTTGCAGGAATCTATGACCTGCAAACTGGATTTGTTCTAGGGAACGGATTGCCACCTAGTAACAGCTCCCACCCTTTCCCTTCCTACTGTACTGTTGTTTCCTCTAGTACTCCTAGGTCAGTCTCTAATATCTTTCTTCTTTATTGCTCCCGAAGGCACAGCAAAGGGTCAAAAGAAGCCTCAAGCAGCTACCAGTAACGAGCAGAAGTAACCTTCACTTCCCAGCATTGAGACTACTTTGTGCAGTTTAAAGCCAACAATGTCTCCACAGTTCTTCTACCTTACAGTTTGAACAAACATGCAATCTCAGTCCATTAGCTTGCATTTAAAGTTTAATAAATGTTTGTTTCTTGCTTACATACATGCATAGGCATGCGCACGGGGGGGGCACCCCCTAATGTCTGGCACCCCTCCCTCACACACACTATGCCTGGGCAGCCTAGAGTGTTGCTCATTCCCGTCCCCTGTCCCACGTTACCACCGCCTGCCACCCACTGCCCGATCAGGACCATCAATTTACTTCATCAGTGGCCGCACTGGGTGTACTGAACACACAGCACTGAAGACAGAACCTTCTCCCGGGTCCGGCTCCGCCTCTTGATGATGTCACGCCGCGCGTATGCCCGCCCGTGTTGCTCTCTCTTTCTCTACTTGTGTGCCATGCCACAGCATTCATAGGAGGAGGAGGAGGAGGAGGAGGAGGAAGAAGAAGAATTGCGTAAGGGGCCACAACTTTGGGGATTGTGTAGTGGGCACAACTATGGGTATTGTCTGAGGGTCACTATTACTATGGGGATTGTGTAAGGGGCACTATTACTATGGGGATTGTGTAAGGGTCACTATTACTATGGGGATTGTGTGAGAGACACTATTACAATGGGGATTGTGTGAGGGGCACTATTACTATATGGATTGTGTAAGAGGCACAGCTACTGTGTGGGCATTGTTTAAGGGGCACTACAATTGTGGCATTGTGTAAGGGGCACAACTACTGTGTGGGCATTGTGTAGGGGAACTACTATGAGCATTGTGTATCGGGCACAACTATGTGTGTGCATTGTGTAAGTAACACAACTACGTGTTGGCATTGTGTAAGTGGCACAACTCCAAGTGGGCATTGTGTAAGGGGCACAACTACGTGTGGGCATTGTGTAAGGGGCACAACTACATGTTGGCATTGCGTAAGGGGCACAACTACATGTGGGCATTGCGTAAGGGGCAAAACTACGTGTGGGCATTGCATAATGTGAACAACTACATGTGGGCATTGTGTAAGGGGCACAACTATGTGTGGGCATTGCGTAAGGGACATAACTACGTGTTGACATTACGTAAGGGGCACAACTACGTGTGGGCATTACGTAAGGGGCACAACTACGTGTGAGCATTGTGTAAGGGGCACAACTACGTGTGGGCATTGCGTAAGGGGCACAATTACGTGTGAGCATTGCATAAGGGGCACAGCTACGTGTGGGCATTGCGTAAGGGGCACAACTACAGTATGTGTTGGCATTGCGCAAAGACACAACTACATGTTGGCATTGCGTAAGGGGCACAACTACGTGTTGGCATTGTGTAAGGGGAACAACTATGTGTGGGCATTGTGTAAGGGGCACAACTGCAGTGGGCATTGTGTAAGGTGAATTGTTATTATGGGCATTGTGTAAGGGGCACTACTACTATGGTCATTGTGTAAAAGGGCACAACTGCAGTGGGCATTGTATAAGGGAAACTAGTATTATGGGCATTGTGTAAGGGGCACTACTACTATGGACATTGTGTAAGGGGCACAACTACTGTGTGGACATTGTTTAATGGCCACTACTATTATGGGCATTGTGTAAGGGGCATTACTACTGTGGGCATTGTGTAAGCAGCACTGGTATTGAGGGAATTGTGTAAGGTGCACAGCTACTGTCTGGGCATTGTGTAAGGGGCACAACTACTGTGTGAGCATTGTGTAATGGGCACTACTACTATGGGCATTGTGTAAGGGGCACTACTGCTATGGGCATTGAGTAAGGGGCACAACTATGGGCATTGTGTAAGGGGCACTACTACTGTGGGCATTGTGTGTAAGCCGCACCGTACACAGAATGAAGGTAAGTGGAGGCTGAAAGACACAAAGTGAAGAGGGGAGGCTGAGAGACACAGAGTGAAGGGTGAGAAGCATAGAGTGAAGGGGGAGACTGAGAGACACAAAGTGAGGTGGATTGTGAGAGATGCGTAGCAGGGAGATGATGGTGTGGATGAGAGATGATGCAGGGAGGGGATGATGGTGGGGGTGAGAGATGACACAGGGAGTTGAGGTGATGGTGTGGCTGAGATGCAGCCGGGAGATGAGGGTGTGGTTGAGAGACACAGTAAGGAGATGATGGTGCGGCTGAGAGATGGAGGGGGCAGGAGATGACACGAGTCTGGTTGAACCTTTGTTGCATGATTATGATCTTGGTTATATTTCTACACAAACAGGCATCTTTCGGCCCATACAATTTTCCTACATGAAGAGTGGTTACAGACTGAAGACGCTGTAGGGAGGGCATTTATTCAGAGGTTCCCTGTTGAGAGAAACCACCATGTAGGTAAGGTGCATATGAAATGGAAAGGAATGCTTCAAGAGTAATGTGAAAGAGATGGCATGTCATGTTGACACACCCCCATTTGCAGTGGTCACGCCTCTTGTGGTATGTGATTTACATTGTATTACAGATGGAGCCATCTTCATCTTGGCTTTAGGATTAATTGAGCCAAAATTGCTGTATTGTTCTCCCTGTATTGTATTGCAGCTGAGAACAATAGATGAAGGGCTTATGCTAATAAACCATGGTGTGCCTAAGTGCAGCAGAGAAGGCTAGATGAGCATGGCTCCATCTGTATTTGTCAATAGGCGGTGCTAGACATGCCCATTAGGCGGTGCTAGACATGCCCAGTAGGTAGTGCTAACCACGCCCCTCCAATGGTGCACCCCCTAATAAAATGTTCTGCGCACGCCTATGCATACATGGCAGTAACTGTGTCCTTTCCTTCCTTCAGTCCTGATAGACACACTCAGCAATGCATCAATAGTCAGGCCAATACTTACAGTTTTTCTCTACTATCTCTGTAAGGGAAGGATTTGCCACCAGCGAGCTTCCAAAAATCTGACCAGCGGACCCGGCGTGCGCATGCACGTGACCTAACGTGCATGTACCCATGGGCGTGCGCGCGTGTGCACCCGGTCCGTTTCATGGGCAGTGGAAGTGAATTTATTTTGATTCATTCCCCTCTGCCTCTGCAAAATCCGGGAAGGCTTGCTTTCTACTCCACCTGCTGTTGCTAGGTGGCAATCCATTCCCTAGAACAAATCCAGTTTGCATGTCATAGATTCCTGCAAACTAGTTTTTTCCTCAGCACACTTGTTTATTTTGCACTAATGCTCCTATTTATCCACCGCACACATATACAGGAGCTCCTTTATGTTCCAGTTTTCGGAACTGACCACATAATGTTAGTTTGCTCCTGCTTTAGATGCTTTATAAGTGCTTAAACCTTATCTACTTCTATTTTAGAACCACCAAATCATTCTTTTTGAGTTTTCCTTTTCCATCTACTATTCATTCCAGAATAACTTTGATATGTGGTCAGGCCTGACGGAACATGGTGAGCACTACAGCAGAGGTAGCTTGTCGGTTGTTGTTCCACCTTCTCAGCCACCCATTTGTCTGCTATTTGAACAGGGAGATCATTGGGGCAGTATATTTATCAAAGAGTAGAGAGGGATAAAGCACAAACCAATTAGTTCTTAATTTCTGGGCATACACGCTAATATTATCTGTCCGACCCGCCCAGGATCAGTAGATTGCACACATACACTCTACAATTATCTGGGCAATCGATCAAAAAATATTGATTGATCAGGTATGCCAGCATGTCCGTCCAATGCGTCGTGGCCGACAAACTTGGAACATGGAAATGACTCCTCTCTAAGCACGGAGCGCAGATATTATAGCCAATACAGTGTATGTCCACAATATCTGCAGGGTCCGTGGCTGCCAGATAAAATGCCTGTTTGTCTGACAGACATTTTATCTGCATGTGTATGTCCATCATCTATGTAATTTACCATACACAGCCTGTAACATGCAGTTAGGAGATGATTGGTTATACTTTATCTTTCTTCACTTTACCTCTTCCAGGCTTTGATAAATCTACCCCTGTAGTGGTAAGGGAGAAGCAACACAAATGAACAATGCCAATCTTTTGGTGCCTGCGCAATGGCACACCAGCCTTGTATATGGTATATGGAGTTATACATTTATATAATAATTGACAGTGATCTGTCCCATTACATTAGTTCAGCCTAAAAACTTTATGTAAAATTATATTTTTGCCAGCATCATTCTACTTCCCACAAACCCACTGACTTTTATTTCCAGTAAGTAAGTATTGCTAGTGAAGGCAGGGTCGTAGCCAGAACTTTGGGCCCCATAGCAACATGCTTCTAGAGAGACACCTCTCCGCAGCAGTTGTTAATTTTATGCTACAAAATAGTGCCCAAGTTCATTTTCTGAACAATAATAGTGGCCTAGTTTACATGATATCACATTTTAGTGCTGCCAGTACACATTATGCAACACAGTACCCACAATTCACATTATGACATTTAGTGTCACTAGTTCATATTATGCCACATTACAGTGCTGCCCCCAGCTCATATTATGCCACACTATAATACCTCTCCTTCATATTGTGCCACATTACAGTGCCCCAGTTAATATTATACCACACTATAGTGTCTCTTCCTCATTTTATCACACATTACAATAAGTAGTTTGAGGGGCAAAACTAGATATATTGTGGGGCCCCAAGGCAAAAGTTTGCAAGGGCCCCTATATACCAGCCAATGGTGAAAATGTAAATAACACATGTAACTTTGACTGGGAAGGTGGCCCCTTTCAGCTCTGGGCCTCATAGCAGCTCACACTCCCTGCACCTATGATAGCTATGGCCTTGTATATAACACATGTAACTGTGACAGGGAAGATGGCCCCTCTCAGCTCTGGTCCCCATAGGAGTTGCACTCCCTGCACCTTTGGTAACTACATCTTTGTATACAGGGGTGTAGCTAGGTGTCATGGTGCCCGGAGTATGTTTTAGCACCCCCTCCCCTGTACTGAATTAAGAGCCTAGCCAACATGTGGTGGCATGTTACATTTGAAAAGAAAAAATATTTAAAAATCCTAAATTGGTGATAGAGCCAGTTCTAGGCCTTGCGGAACTCAGGGTGCATCAAAAATATAGGCGTGTGGCTTCATGGGGATGGGGTGTGGCCACAGAATAGTACCAATTCACTTTATACAGAACAGTAGTGTCCATTATTGACATTACACCACACAGTAGTACGCCTTATATATGTTATGCTACGTAGTAGAGCCCCTTATTCCCAATACACCACACAGTAGAGCCTCTTATACACGTTACACCACACAGTAGAGTCCCTTATACACATTACATCACCCTATAGCCGCTTATACACGGTACAGAGAGTGGCGCTAAAGCAACTGGGGCAGAGAGTGGTGCTGAAGAAGCCTGGGCAGAAAGAGGTGCTGCAGCATCGGAAATAGAAACATGTTCTGCAGCTTCCAGAAAAGAGAGAGATGATGCAGAAGCTAGAGCAGAGAGAGGTGCTGTAGCAGCTGGGCTAGACAGAGAGAGGTGCTACAGCAACAGAGGCAAAAAATGGTGCTGCAGGACAAAAGTAACGCTGCTGCACAGCTACAAGCAGACCGTGATACAGATAAAGAGGGTGGGTAGAACTCCAGCATGTGCCGGCTGTCAGTGCCTCCTGCTGTCGCCTCTGGCCAGCCCTGTTCCCTACATACTGTATTTTCTGAGTCTGAGTCAGTGTGCGCCCTCTCTGCTCCTGCTCTGCAGCTGCTATACAGCAGTCCACAGTGCAGCGTGAGGAGGAAGGATGGTGATGCGCCCTCTAATTTTTTTGGCGCCCGGAGCTTGTGCTCCACCGGAGCCACCCTCGCTACACCCCTGCTTGTATATAACACATGTAACTGTGACAGGTAAGGTGCCCCCCCCCCCAACTATGGAACCCAAAGCAGCTGCACTGCCTGCACCTATGGTAGCTATGCCCTTGAGTGAAGGTATTCCTAGGGAAAATAATACTCATCCTCTGCAAATACAACCCAGCTGTGCCAGTGCCCACAAAAAGCAGTCAGAGTGCTTGACTGTGAGGCATATGTATTGAGTTTGCAGATGGATCTTGCGGGTTTCCACATATTGCACATGTGCTGAAGAAAGAAGCCAGCGACTGTGCATGAGCTGTATCAGGCTTACACACATAGAAATATATTTTATCAGCAGTCGGGATTCCAGCGTCAGTCTCCTGAAAACTGGGATCCAAACAGCCATTATATTGACTGCATCCCATTCAAAGTTTAAGGAAAGCCAAAGTGCTACCTATACAGGATTTAGGGTGGTCTTATTTATCTCACTATTAACTGAAAGTACCATCATACATTCACAGTCCAAGCGTATTGAGTGTATGTAATTATTTTTTCTGTGATTATATGCACATTTTAACTAAAAGTAACCAAGTAAAGCAGATGGTGATTGCGTTAAATCTGTCCCTTAAATGACACCAATCAATGCACATACATTATCATGTCCAGGTAATCTGCTGAGACATAATTTTAATTATGCATAAATATATATATATATATATATATATATATATATATATACTAGAGATGAGCGGGTTCGGTTTCTCTGAATCCGAACCCGCACGAACTTCATGTTTTTTTTCACGGGTCCGAGCGACTCGGATCTTCCCGCCTTGCTCGGTTAACCCGAGCGCGCCCGAACGTCATCATGACGCTGTCGGATTCTCGCGAGGCTCGGATTCTATCGCGAGACTCGGATTCTATATAAGGAGCCGCGCGTCGCCGCCATTTTCACACGTGCATTGAGATTGATAGGGAGAGGACGTGGCTGGCGTCCTCTCCGTTTAGAATAGATTAGAGAGACACTTGATTTACTAATTTTGGGGAGCATTAGGAGTACTCAGTACAGTGCAGAGTTTTGCTGATAGTGACCACCAGTTTTATTTATAATCCGTTCTCTGCCTGAAAAAAGCGATACACAGCACACAGTGACTCAGTCACATACCATATCTGTGTGCACTGCTCAGGCTCAGGCCAGTGTGCTGCATCATCTATTATCTATATATAATATTATATATATCTGATTATCTGTCTGACTGCTCAGCTCACACAGCTTATAATTGTGGGGGAGACTGGGGAGCACTACTGCAGTGCCAGTTATAGGTTATAGCAGGAGCCAGGAGTACATAATATTATATTAAAACAGTGCACACTTTTGCTGCAGGAGTGCCACTGCCAGTGTGACTAGTGACCAGTGACCTGACCACCAGTATATATAATATTAGTAGTATACTATCTCTTTATCAACCAGTCTATATTAGCAGCAGACACAGTACAGTGCGGTAGTTCACGGCTGTGGCTACCTCTGTGTCGGCACTCGGCAGCCCGTCCATAATTGTATATACCACCTAACCGTGGTTTTTTTTTCTTTCTTTATACATACATACTAGTTACGAGTATACTATCTCTTTATCAACCAGTCTATATTAGCAGCAGACACAGTACAGTGCGGTAGTTCACGGCTGTGGCTACCTCTGTGTCGGCACTCGGCAGCCCGTCCATAATTGTATATACCACCTAACCGTGGTTTTTTTTTCTTTCTTTATACATACATACTAGTTACGAGTATACTATCTCTTTATCAACCAGTCTATATATTAGCAGCAGACACAGTACAGTGCGGTAGTTCACGGCTGTGGCTACCTCTGTGTCGGCACTCGGCAGCCCGTCCATAATTGTATATACCACCTAACCGTGGTTTTTTTTTCTTTCTTTATACATACATACTAGTTACGAGTATACTATCTCTTTATCAACCAGTCTATATATTAGCAGCAGACACAGTACAGTGCGGTAGTTCACGGCTGTGGCTACCTCTGTGTCGGCACTCGGCAGCCCGTCCATAATTGTATATACCACCTAACCGTGGTTTTTTTTTCTTTCTTTATACATACATACTAGTTACGAGTATACTATCTCTTTATCAACCAGTCTATATATTAGCAGCAGACACAGTACAGTGCGGTAGTTCACGGCTGTGGCTACCTCTGTGTCGGCACTCGGCAGCCCGTCCATAATTGTATATACCACCTAACCGTGGTTTTTTTTTCTTTCTTGATACATACATACTAGTTACGAGTATACTATCTCTTTATCAACCAGTCTATATATTAGCAGCAGACACAGTACAGTGCGGTAGTTCACGGCTGTGGCTACCTCTGTGTCGGCACTCGGCAGCCCGTCCATAATTGTATATACCACCTAACTGTGGTTTTTTTTTCTTTCTTTATACATACATACTAGTTACGAGTATACTATCTCTTTATCAACCAGTCTATATATTAGCAGCAGACACAGTACAGTGCGGTAGTTCACGGCTGTGGCTACCTCTGTGTCGGCACTCGGCAGCCCGTCCATAATTGTATACTAGTATCCAATCCATCCATCTCCATTGTTTACCTGAGGTGCCTTTTAGTTGTGCCTATTAAAATATGGAGAACAAAAATGTTGAGGTTCCAAAATTAGGGAAAGATCAAGATCCACTTCCACCTCGTGCTGAAGCTGCTGCCACTAGTCATGGCCGAGACGATGAAATGCCAGCAACGTCGTCTGCCAAGGCCGATGCCCAATGGCATAGTACAGAGCATGTCAAAACCAAAACACCAAATATCAGTAAAAAAAGGACTCCAAAACCTAAAATAAAATTGTCGGAGGAGAAGCGTAAACTTGCCAATATGCCATTTACCACACGGAGTGGCAAGGAACGGCTGAGGCCCTGGCCTATGTTCATGGCTAGTGGTTCAGCTTCACATGAGGATGGAAGCACTCAGCCTCTCGCTAGAAAACTGAAAAGACTCAAGCTGGCAAAAGCACCGCAAAGAACTGTGCGTTCTTTGAAATCCCAAATCCACAAGGAGAGTCCAATTGTGTCGGTTGCGATGCCTGACCTTCCCAACACTGGACGTGAAGAGCATGCGCCTTCCACCATTTGCACGCCCCCTGCAAGTGCTGGAAGGAGCACCCGCAGTCCAGTTCCTGATAGTCAGATTGAAGATGTCAGTGTTGAAGTACACCAGGATGAGGAGGATATGGGTGTTGCTGGCGCTGGGGAGGAAATTGACCAGGAGGATTCTGATGGTGAGGTGGTTTGTTTAAGTCAGGCACCCGGGGAGACACCTGTTGTCCGTGGGAGGAATATGGCCGTTGACATGCCAGGTGAAAATACCAAAAAAATCAGCTCTTCGGTGTGGAGGTATTTCACCAGAAATGCGGACAACAGGTGTCAAGCCGTGTGTTCCCTTTGTCAAGCTGTAATAAGTAGGGGTAAGGACGTTAACCACCTCGGAACATCCTCCCTTATACGTCACCTGCAGCGCATTCATAATAAGTCAGTGACAAGTTCAAAAACTTTGGGTGACAGCGGAAGCAGTCCACTGACCAGTAAATCCCTTCCTCTTGTAACCAAGCTCACGCAAACCACCCCACCAACTCCCTCAGTGTCAATTTCCTCCTTCCCCAGGAATGCCAATAGTCCTGCAGGCCATGTCACTGGCAATTCTGACGAGTCCTCTCCTGCCTGGGATTCCTCCGATGCATCCTTGCGTGTAACGCCTACTGCTGCTGGCGCTGCTGTTGTTGCCGCTGGGAGTCGATGGTCATCCCAGAGGGGAAGTCGTAAGCCCACTTGTACTACTTCCAGTAAGCAATTGACTGTTCAACAGTCCTTTGCGAGGAAGATGAAATATCACAGCAGTCATCCTACTGCAAAGCGGATAACTGAGTCCTTGACAACTATGTTGGTGTTAGACGTGCGTCCGGTATCCGCCGTTAGTTCACAGGGAACTAGACAATTTATTGAGGCAGTGTGCCCCCGTTACCAAATACCATCTAGGTTCCACTTCTCTAGGCAGGCGATACCGAGAATGTACACGGACGTCAGAAAAAGACTCACCAGTGTCCTAAAAAATGCAGTTGTACCCAATGTCCACTTAACCACGGACATGTGGACAAGTGGAGCAGGGCAGGGTCAGGACTATATGACTGTGACAGCCCACTGGGTAGATGTATGGACTCCCGCCGCAAGAACAGCAGCGGCGGCACCAGTAGCAGCATCTCGCAAACGCCAACTCTTTCCTAGGCAGGCTACGCTTTGTATCACCGCTTTCTAGAATACGCACACAGCTGAAAACCTCTTACGGCAACTGAGGAAGATCATCGCGGAATGGCTTACCCCAATTGGACTCTCCTGTGGATTTGTGGCATCGGACAACGCCAGCAATATTGTGTGTGCATTAAATATGGGCAAATTCCAGCACGTCCCATGTTTTGCACATACCTTGAATTTGGTGGTGCAGAATTTTTTAAAAAACGACAGGGGCGTGCAAGAGATGCTGTCGGTGGCCAGAAAAATTGCGGGACACTTTCGGCGTACAGGCACCACGTACAGAAGACTGGAGCACCACCAAAAACTACTGAACCTGCCCTGCCATCATCTGAAGCAAGAAGTGGTAACGAGGTGGAATTCAACCCTCTATATGCTTCAGAGGTTGGAGGAGCAGCAAAAGGCCATTCAAGCCTATACAATTGAGCACGATATAGTAGGTGGAATGCACCTGTCTCAAGTGCAGTGGAGAATGATTTCAACGTTGTGCAAGGTTCTGATGCCCTTTGAACTTGCCACACGTGAAGTCAGTTCAGACACTGCCAGCCTGAGTCAGGTCATTCCCCTCATCAGGCTTTTGCAGAAGAAGCTGGAGGCATTGAAGAAGGAGCTAAAAGGGAGCGATTCCGCTAGGCATGTGGGACTTGTGGATGCAGCCCTTAATTCGCTTAACAAGGATTCACGGGTGGTCAATCTGTTGAAATCAGAGCACTACATTTTGGCCACCGTGCTCGATCCTAGATTTAAAGCCTACCTTGGATCTCTCTTTCCGGCAGACACAGGTCTGCTGGGGTTGAAAGACCTGCTGGTGACAAAATTGTCAAGTCAAGCGGAACGCGACCTGTCAACATCTCCTCCTTCACATTCTCCCGCAACTGGGGGTGCGAGGAAAAGGCTCAGAATTCCGAGCCCACCCGCTGGCGGTGATGCAGGGCAGTCTGGAGCGACTGCTGATGCTGACATCTGGTCCGGACTGAAGGACCTGACAACGATTACGGACATGTCGTCTACTGTCACTGCATATGATTCTCTCAACATTGATAGAATGGTGGAGGATTATATGAGTGACCGCATCCAAGTAGGCACGTCACACAGTCCGTACTTATACTGGCAGGAAAAAGAGGCAATTTGGAGGCCCTTGCACAAACTGGCTTTATTCTACCTAAGTTGCCCTCCCACAAGTGTGTACTCCGAAAGAGTGTTTAGTGCCGCCGCTCACCTTGTCAGCAATCGGCGTACGAGGTTACATCCAGAAAATGTGGAGAAGATGATGTTCATTAAAATGAATTATAATCAATTCCTCCGCGGAGACATTGACCAGCAGCAATTGCCTCCACAAAGTACACAGGGAGCTGAGATGGTGGATTCCAGTGGGGACGAATTGATAATCTGTGAGGAGGGGGATGTACACGGTGATATATCGGAGGGTGAAGATGAGGTGGACATCTTGCCTCTGTAGAGCCAGTTTGTGCAAGGAGAGATTAATTGCTTCTTTTTTGGGGGGGGTCCAAACCAACCCGTCATATCAGTCACAGTCGTGTGGCAGACCCTGTCACTGAAATGATGGGTTGGTTAAAGTGTGCATGTCCTGTTTTGTTTATACAACATAAGGGTGGGTGGGAGGGCCCAAGGACAATTCCATCTTGCACCTCTTTTTTCTTTTCTTTTTCTTTGCATCATGTGCTGATTGGGGAGGGTTTTTTGGAAGGGACATCCTGCGTGACACTGCAGTGCCACTCCTAGATGGGCCCGGTGTTTGTGTCGGCCACTAGGGTCGCTAATCTTACTCACACAGTCAGCTACCTCATTGCGCCTCTTTTTTTCTTTGCGTCATGTGCTGTTTGGGGAGGGTTTTTTGGAAGGGACATCCTGCGTGACACTGCAGTGCCACTCCTAGATGGGCCCGGTGTTTGTGTCGGCCACTAGGGTCGCTAATCTTACTCACACAGCTACCTCATTGCGCCTCTTTTTTTCTTTGCGTCATGTGCTGTTTGGGGAGGGTTTTTTGGAAGGGACATCCTGCGTGACACTGCAGTGCCACTCCTAGATGGGCCCGGTGTTTGTGTCGGCCACTAGGGTCGCTAATCTTACTCACACAGCTACCTCATTGCGCCTCTTTTTTTCTTTGCGTCATGTGCTGTTTGGGGAGGGTTTTTTGGAAGGGACATCCTGCGTGACACTGCAGTGCCACTCCTAGATGGGCCCGGTGTTTGTGTCGGCCACTAGGGTCGCTAATCTTACTCACACAGCTACCTCATTGCGCCTCTTTTTTTCTTTGCGTCATGTGCTGTTTGGGGAGGGTTTTTTGGAAGGGACATCCTGCGTGACACTGCAGTGCCACTCCTAGATGGGCCCGGTGTTTGTGTCGGCCACTAGGGTCGCTAATCTTACTCACACAGCTACCTCATTGCGCCTCTTTTTTTCTTTGCGTCATGTGCTGTTTGGGGAGGGTTTTTTGGAAGGGACATCCTGCGTGACACTGCAGTGCCACTCCTAGATGGGCCCGGTGTTTGTGTCGGCCACTAGGGTCGCTAATCTTACTCACACAGCTACCTCATTGCGCCTCTTTTTTTCTTTGCGTCATGTGCTGTTTGGGGAGGGTTTTTTGGAAGGGACATCCTGCGTGACACTGCAGTGCCACTCCTAGATGGGCCCGGTGTTTGTGTCGGCCACTAGGGTCGCTTATCTTACTCACACAGCGACCTCGGTGCAAATTTTAGGACTAAAAATAATATTGTGAGGTGTGAGGTATTCAGAATAGACTGAAAATGAGTGTAAATTATGGTTTTTGAGGTTAATAATACTTTGGGATCAAAATGACCCCCAAATTCTATGATTTAAGCTGTTTTTTAGTGTTTTTTGAAAAAAACACCCGAATCCAAAACACACCCGAATCCGACAAAAAAAATTCGGTGAGGTTTTGCCAAAACGCGTTCGAACCCAAAACACGGCCGCGGAACCGAACCCAAAACCAAAACACAAAACCCGAAAAATTTCAGGCGCTCATCTCTAATATATACTTAGGGGCAGTGGCATTTTAAGAGAGGAGGGGGCCCATATGCAGACTCCAGGTGGGCCCTGTGCCAGAGTCTTCTGAGCATGCGCAGGTCTCCGGAAACATGGCGCCCGCCATGTTATGGAGCCTAATTATCTAGTGCACATGCGTGGAGGCCATTGTGGATGTGATTTTTTTCTGTGGCTGCAGCTCCCGTCGCTGGGCACCGGAAAGGAGAGTATTAAAAAAAAAATGGGTGCAATATGTGCTGTGTGTGCTCCCCTGGACCCAAGGGCCTGTGTGCACTGTGACACATTGCACCTGTGATAGAAACACCTATGCTTAGGGGTAAATTTACTGTTGAAGTCAAAAATATTACATAAAGAGAACATACAAACTACACACATTTAAGTCGCTATACTTGCAAATATGCGCAGCGAGCACAGCAATATATGGTAACAAACGCATTTACATGGACATGCCACAGAGATGGATTCGACACTTATTTCACCAGTACATAATTATATTAATATCAAGCACCAGACATCATGATGATTTAAAATTTTCAAATGAATTAATGTCATGAGTGTGTTGTATTTGAACGAAACAAGATAGACCTGTCATATTTACTATTGAAGCGACCAGATTAATGTGTGGATTAATTTGATACTTGTTATTATGTTGTAGGACATTGCAACACGGAATTATGATTACATGTATAAAAGCTAAAATCCCTTTTATTAGAACAATAGAAATTCCAAACAGGTAATGAACAGGAAACTCAGGACAGCCCCTTTGGACATCCCCAAGGCTGAACCTGTTCAGCATATACAAAGAAACTGGTGACTCAACGTGAATCCCTCCCCCAGAAACTAGATAACACATTGATCACAAAGGAGCTCAGTGGCTTTTTGGTCTCAGAGGATGATGGACTTGCTGCCAGTTCAGTTCCTGTATTTATTTACAGAGAGAAAGGGAGACATAAGATGCATTGGAGGGAATGGTAATTGTATTGCTGGCATGTAACTGAAACTGCATGTAACTGTATGTAATTGTATGTAATTATGTTTTAACTGCTTACTGTGTGAGTTGTATTCATGTAACTATAGGTATACTGTACTTTGTAATATATATTGAATCCATATCCTTTTAATAGCACATATATACTTCAATGAGCTTTGGAACTCAGATAATGTGTGGGTGTATTGTTTTCTCTTATGGGATACAGTGTTTTGCGATGTACAGCACACTTTTATCGTATATGGTAATAAAATGCGCCTGGCATCTGCAATATATATTAGAGCGGGCATTTTAAATATTTGTGAGAAATCAATTTGGCATTCTTAGATGGGGGCTGGTCCGCGATATCACGTTCTTAATGATTCACTGTACATTATAAACGTGACGCTGTGGTCGATCAGCTTGTTATGGACGCATCATAGAAGCTGAGAAAATCATCATATCTGTGTGTATTGTTGTGTTATTAGTAAGACGCTATGAAATTCAAGGGACAATGCATTTCTCATAATATTTAAGATGCAAAAATTTATTTTTATTGTTGCAAAACAAGGTTCAAATAAGTCATATTGTGTTTGATTCAGAGTGGATTGATTATCTGTTAAGTAGGGTTAAAAGTACATTTAAAAGTTGCTGCATAGCCTTGATATAGTTTTTATTTTTAACTCAGGCCTAAAATAACTTCTGGTGCTTGTATGATGTGTGATTTCTTTGTGACAAAGGAAGCCGTATGGTCTGTCCTCCATTTTGGACTAACCATATGGCCTGTCCACCATTTTGTGTAACCCTCATGGATGTGGAAGGGGGAGGAGCAGCGGCCATTTTGGGAAGGTAATTTTTCTAAATTGCTGATTTTCACTGCTCAGAATAATCAGCTTTCCTTGGTCACATCAAACACTATTTATGCGTTACCAATGCATTTATTTAACCCATGCCATAGTCAATTACAAATAGTTTCAGCTGGGCCTAGTGAGAGTTAAGAGATGAATACTTGATGTAAGAATTACACACAGATTTTAAAAAAAAAAAGTTTTTTTTTTATTTTACCTTTAGGATTCCGTTAACTCTGCTTGCTAGTTTAGGATGGCCATTGAAATGTTAATTAACCTGTCCCACTACCCTCTTGAACAGGCATATGAACCTCTGTTGATATGCAAATTAGAAGCACTGAATGGGTAAATGAATCTCATAGGAGACGAGTGAATGGTACATATATATAATATTATTATAATTATGTGTATATTTATATCAGTGTATGTTCAGCAAGATAGCTATCCAATCTGAATCATATCATTTAAATTATTGATTATTGCTAGAGTCATTATAGATCTGTGTGAAATAGGATACATTTGTTGCTATATAGGTAAATTTATAGGTACATTTGAAATAACAGTATTTTAAGGAAGTAAGCGTAAAGACACAAACGCAGGTCTGCATAAAAGTTTATACAGAACAAGTTGTGTATAATGGGCAATAGTAATTAGTATTGTTCACATTTATAGAGCTGTGTGATTTATTGCGGACGCAGGGTTTTGTACACGTGTCTCGGACAAAGTACAGGACTGCGCACGCAGCTTAAGAGACACGCACGGTCGCGTGTTTGCGCAAAGTGCATAAGAATGCGGGCGCTAAGTACAAATTATACAATAGTGTCATTTAGTTCAAAGGTGGGATAGTAGACATTTAATACAATAGCACATAACTATCAGATTTCAAAAGCAGGTTACTCTAAATTTAGTTTAAAAACTGTATTGCCTCTGGGGTAAAGCTGCCTATCTGAATGAATTTAAATTTTCTGTACAGAAAAACCAAAGTGTATTTGTGTGAGTGAAAGCGGACAGAGTGGAACTGAACCCAGAAACTGAAGTGGTCTGAAGTGGTCTGAAGTGGTAACACCGGGTTAGTAGAGGCTCGGCGGCATAGGGTTCGCTACCTTGCGTGATTAGAACTGATGTGGTCTGAAGTGGTCTTAGTGATCCCATACAACTAAGTGCTGAAGTGGTCTGGTGCAGTCTAGGCTAAGTGGTCTACAGCAATCGTAGGGCATATAGATAACTAGTATCTATAGGCTGTGCTATTGCATCACATGTCCGTTTGTTCTGCACAGCGCAACATGATATTATTGTGTTATATGCGCTGTGGAAGAGCATACGCAGACGTGATTGTATAGACAAAGGGGTTTTTCTTTGACAACGTCGGGAAATCTCCCTGGTGGGCTTCTCTGGAAAGGGTGAAGGATAGTTATCTAATTTCTCTGTTTTTCACCCTGCAAACAATTCCAGTTGAAAGATACCGAAAAGGAATTTTTCGCTGCCTCTCTCAGGAAAATATTCCAAACAGAACTTCCACCGAAAGAAATTACGGTGTTGTAAGGTCTGATAGGAGCCCTAAGTTGGGTACATTGCCTTCGCTATCGACAGTGTATGGTAGTACTGGCCAACGTGGGCGGAGAGCGGGTAGAAGCGCTCTGAGAACTTTCACCGTCACCTTATATTGAGTTTTTTTGTGTTTGTGGGAAAAGGCCCACAATTATGGGAGCAACTTGCTCAAGTAAGGGACATTTAACCAGGGTTCAGGTTGAAGAGCCGCGGCCCAGGGGGTCAGCGAAGTTTTAAGGAAAAAGTATTATGTGTGGGAATTATGGTCCACACGCTGAAGATTTTTTGTCTGAATGGGAATGTATGACTGACAAAAACAGGGTACCATTCCCTAAGGTGAGCAGCTTTGAACGAGAGGTATTGCAGAACTTAAGGATAAGAATATGTCTGATAAAATCCCGAAAACAAAGGGTCAGACATACAAAGTGTTTAAACCTGTGACAGCAAGAGGGTTTGGTGAGTTTGATCCTAAGGTATTGCAGGTGGTATGTTTAACCAAAGTCATATAAGACAAGAATGGAAATATAAGAACTGTTTGAACTTGTAGCAACAATAAATAAGTAGGAAAAAAAAGAGAATGCAAGTACACCGCCATATGTAGATGTGGAAGCAGTTACGGCCAGCATACAAACTATAGAAAATAATAAAAATATGAAAAATATGACTGTAACCTATATATGTACTAATGAATGTTCAAGTTTTATTTAGGAGGAGAAGGTGACCTGATCGTTTTCAGCCATTTCTCATGCACCCAGAGAAGTATCCAACCGGTAATAGAAGAGCAGTAGCCTATGGGGGAAGTGGCTGAGACCAGTGGAACAGATAAGTATGGTATCATTCGTGTACATATATAGTAAAACCCAAAAATAAAACAAACAAAAAAATCAAGAAAGTAACGTCAGAAATGGAGAAAAATCTGTCCGCACATTAGTACTTGCCAGTAGGAAAGCGGACAGAGACAAGGTAACCCCAGGGTATTTCTTTCAGTTACCATATAAGAAGTATTCATTCCTAGTAATGCCCCTAGTAAAGATGAGCTTGGAAATGTTTGTTGAACCATGTACAGACCCTTAATACGGGATGAGAAGGATTAAATTAAATACTTTGCATGACCTAGAAGCTTGTTAAACATTTTTTTTGTTTTTGTCTCTTGCAGAAATAGAAAATTCTCCATCTGGATAAGATCACTGGTAAACACTAATTCGGCAAATGGGAGGTGGCTGTCTCTGTGCAAATGGACGGGCTCGATAAGGCATTGCGTGTCAGGGTGCAGACTTCTTTGCAAAATTGGAAAGGGGTCACAGTAGCTAATTTTAGATAGTGTGCTATTAAACATCACAAAAATAGTGTTAGGCGCAGAGAACAACAGGTGGAGAGGTTAAGAACGGTAAGTATACTGGCACATACAGGAAAGACCCATCAGTCCAAACCCCAGATCCCTAATGGTCAATAATATGTTACACTTGTAGGAAGGAAGGGCATTTTGCCAGAGATTGTAGGAGTAGTAGGACACATAGTCAATATAGATCCCCTAGACAGAAAACACAAGCCACATTATTAAACACATAGACGGGACCAAGAGACATATAGTAAGGAATCATAAGCCGTATAGAAAACACAGATTCGGTTAATGGGAAGAACAGAATAAATGCAACTTACTAATGTTACATTTCGCTGTTCTAGATGCATGTCCATCACAGGTAGAGAAAATTACCTCACAGATACTGGGTTCCCTATGAACTTAGGATAGACAGGACACTGGATTGATGGCTGGGATAGTCCCAGTAGAGATAAGACACACAGAAAATTTTTTTTTTAAGGGGAGTAGACCAAGTAGAGAATCACTTCCCCGTAGTGCCCAAACCAGTTGTCAAACTTTTATAAAATCTTCTTCACCTCTACAAACTCATCTGTCACCAACCTCTATTCTGTTTCTCTACAGTTTTCCTCTTTATCTTTTGCGTTCACACAGGGTGGTACAATACATGGATCCAAGTACAGTTCAAACTCCACATGCCTAGGTCTTTCAGAGTTCTGCCCGAACCCAGTATATCTCAACAGCACGATGACACCAGTATTACTGCAGTGTGCCTTGTCATGCACAAAGGGTGGAGAATGGGAATTCTGGTGAAGGGAAATTTTGTATAGACACTGATATGCCTGTTGGTGAATGGCAAACCTGACATTTTGTTTTTCATTTTCCTCTTCTTTCTCTCCTCTAGAGATGTTTCTTTTTTTTTTTTTTTTTTTTGAGTTATGCTCATGGTACTCTACATTGCAAACACACAATAGTTAAATTAAGGTACAAAAAAATTGTGTTCCCTTACAGGAAAAGGCAGTCTGGAGGACAAAGGGGTATGGCCAGGAGTCCTCAGGACTGTGGGCAGGTGGACACGGTAAGCCAGTAGCCCCCAGAGCATACCTTCCAAGTCTAGCTGAGGTGGCACACGGTCTGACTCATCTAGGCAAAGAGGGTAGGTGCAGGCTGATGAGAGCCTACTGGTGTGCGCCAGGATTCTATTCTCATGCAGGTAAGAGAGCAATGACCCGTCTTACTTGCTTGAGGAAGAATATTGGTAAAGCAATACCAACAGAGCCATCCCATATCCCTCCTGCAGACGGATCTTTTCAGGAAATACAAATCGACTTCGTACAGTTAACATCCTTTAGGAATTATTGTTATGTATTGGTGTGCACTGATGTTTTCTCAAACTGGGTAGAGGCATTTCCTGCCGCCACGGATGCTGCTTTAATTACCACAAAGAAAAAATGTGCAGAAATTTGTGTGTAGATAATGGTACCCCTAGAAGTAGGAGCAAAGCTTGAAATTGTACTATTGTGATCATAGATACTGCCACTAGTATTATATAGCTTCGGAACCACTCCCAGATCTTCACTTAACGAATCACCCTCTTTGAAATATGTTTTTGTTTTGGTTTTGGCATTTGTGGTTTTTTTGGGTTGTTTTTGGAAGACAACCTCATGTCATGATTGATCCGCACAATGATCAGAAATACACCAATGAGGTGACAGTACAGTACCTTGTTGAGATGAGCCAGCATTTGAGAACTTGACAATAGAACTTGAAACTGTTGATTGCTGGTATGCCAAATACTAACTGTCTTGATTATGAACCAAGAGACTGTGTAATTGTTCTTACGCTCAGGTTGCCTAATAGACAGGTGGGAAGGACCATACCAAGATTTGTTGACAGCACTAAAGGTCGCCGAAAGAGAGACTTGGGTCCACTCGTCCCACTGCAAGAAGGTCGCTGACCCGGAGAGAACTCGTGACAAAGTAGTTTATTGCTCACATTCATCGAGTTTGTGTGTTCCAAGTGAACTGTGTGTTCAAAGAGCAAGGTGGAGAGCAAAGTGAACTGTGTGTTCCAAGTGAACTGTGTTTTCAAAGAGCAAGGCAAAGAGATCGCAAAAGTATCACCAGAGACTCTGTTCCGTGAAGACTGAGAGGCGGCACTGTTGAACACTACCTGAGCGTACTAAAGGACTGCAGAAAGACCAGTCATTGTAATTGATTTGTTATGAACAAAAGTTGTTTTGTTCTATTTCTCTTTTCTCTCTTTCCCGCTGACAAATATTTTCTTTCAGGATATTCCATTTTTGCGAGTTTTTTTTTTATGAGTCGTCGAGTGTGGGACTGGAACTGGTTCTGTAGGAAGGAGAGATTTCCTTATAGGATCCCAGGATTAGCCGATCAGTTTGTTAAAATCAGAGAAAAATTAAAGGTCTAGTAGTTATGGAGTTCAGAGGTAATCAGGAACAGTCAGTCAATGGCTATTCACACATTGCAGATAAAGAGCTCATTAATATATGTGGAAGAAAGGTTTATGAGTGGTTCTCACCGAACTCCGAAGGTTTATGTTATTTAGGGAGGACACTACTTATAACCCTTGTTCAATGATTAAACAGACCTAGCATACGTTCCAGAAATGGAAACAATGTTCAGAAAATGATAGGAATATGTAGATCATGAAAATTTTATATGTCACTGTCACGATTTGTTTGTGTCTTCTTCACCTACCCAGCAGAACCTCAATTGAATCCAAACATCAGTGTACAAAGACGTAGGTACATGTATGTGTGAAATGTTCATCGCAAATCAGACATTATAGGCCAAAGCACTGTCCCAGCATACTCTATAGGTTGAATGTTGTCCCACACCCAACCAGTGGTCCCATGACCGACGAGTGCATACAAAGGATGTCTCGTCCTCCTCCCTGTCTTCCCCAAATATAGTCAAGTGTCTGGTTTGCGAAATGCATACATACTTGTGTCTAGGTCACCGATTATGGTATGAAATAATTTTTTCATGTGTTAATAGTTGATGGCAGTTATTGTTTACTGCAAAAGGGTGGACTGTCAAAGTCAAAAATATTACATAAAGAGAACATACAAACTACACACATTTCAGTCGCTATACTTGCAAATATGCACAGCGAGCACAGCAATATATGGTAACACATGCATTTACACGGACATGCCACAGAGATGGATTCAACACTTATTTCATACAGTACATAATTATAATAATATCAAGCGCCAGACATCATGATGATTTAAAATTATCTAATGAATTAATGTCATGAGTGTGTATTATTTGAACGAAACAAGATAGACCTGTCATATTTACTATTGAAACGACCAGATTAATGTGTGGATTCATTTGATACTTGTTATTAAGTTGTAGGACATTGCAACATGGAATTATGATTATATGTATAAAAGCTAAAATCACTTTTATTAGAACAATAGAAATTCCAAACAGGTAATGAACAGGAAACTCAGGCCAGCCCCTTTGGACATCATCAAGGCTGAACCTGTTCAGCATATACAAAGAAACTGGTGACTCATTGTGAATCCCTCCCCCAGAAACTAGATAACACATTGATCACAAAGGAGCTCAGTGGCTTTTTGGTCTCAGAGGATGATGGACTTGCTGCCAGTTCAGTTCCTGTATTTATTTACAGAGAGAGAGGGAGACATAAGATGCATTGGAGGGAATGGTAATTGTATCACTGGCATGTAACTTAAACTGCATGTAACTGTATGTATTTGTATGTAACTATGTTTTAACTGCTTACTGTGTGAGTTGTATTCGTGTAACTATAGGTATACTGTACTTTGTAATATATATTGAATCCATATCCTTTTAATAGCAAATATATACTTCAATGAGCTTTGGAACTCAGATAATGTGTGGGTGTATTGTTTTCTCTTATGGGATACAGTGTTTTGCGATGTACAGCGCACTTTTATCATATATGGTAATAAGATGCGCCTGGCGTCTGCAATATATATTAGAGCGGGCATTTTAAATATTTGTGAGAAATCAATTTGGCATTCTTATTACTTAAGTGTGAGTTTTTTAGAAGTAGACATGTTGTCCATAGCAACCAATCAGATTCTACATCATATATCTAGCAATAGATATAATCTGATTGGTTGCTATGGACAACATCCCCACTTCTAAAAAACTCACACTTATGTAAATTTACTCCCTAGAACTAGTTTTAGTAAAACATAGTAAGTCATGACCCTATCTACAGCAGTAAACAGCCATGAAAAGAAAACTGTTAAGATAAATAGTAATTTTAGTACATATTACATAAGGAGGTGAATTGTAATATTTTTCCAGTGTAGTTGATCCTGGGCATGTAGTTTTTACTAGCTACAGTTACTGTTCACATACAGGTAACATTGCTGACACAGTCCTGTAATGTAAATAATGTATTAACATATCCATAATTAATTGAATCAGTTAACAGTCTGGACTTGCCAATTTAATTAATTAATTAAATGCTGTGTCCAGTGGTCACCCACAGGACTTGAAAAAATGAAAGTTAAGCAGCTCAACAATTAATAATGACATTGATATGCACATCCATAGGTAGATAGGGTAACACATATTGGCCCTCATTCCTAGTTGATCGCTCGCTAGCTACATTTAGCAGCCGTGCAAACGCATAGTTGCCGCCCATGGGGGAATGTATTTTCGTTTTGCAGGAGTAACAGAGCGGCTGCAAACACATTTTGTGCAGAACAAGACCAGATCTGTAGTTACTTATTTGTGCGATGATTGCTGCGACGAATGACCCAATATTGACATCAGATACCCGGCCATCAAACGCCCGGCCACGCATGCGTTTTTCCAAACACTTCCAGAAAACGGTCAGTTGCCACCCAGAAACTCCCACTTCCTGTCAATCTCCTTGCGTCTGCCAGTGCGACTGAAAGCGTTGCTAGAACCTGTGCAAAACCACAAAGCTCTTTGTACTTGTACGACGCGTGTGTGCACTGCGGTGCATACGCATGCGCAGATTAGCCCCATTTTGCCATAATCGCTGTGCTGCGAAAATCCGTAGTAAGTGATCAACTCTGAATTAGGGCCCTTGTACATATTAACGTACTTCCCTATAGTTGCAATTGTTCCTGCTGATAGTGCTATAGGATTTTGTGTGTGCTGGTCTAACTGCCAACCTCTGTATTGCATCATTGGTTGACTCTTGCGTCAATCTTATCTATATACATTTATGCATCATGTTGTGTGCAATGTCCCGAAAATCTTTTACATCAGCAAATCTGACATATTTCATCTATAAGGAAGCGGCCTTCATAATGAAGCTGCCAATAATGCAATAATGGATGCTTTAGCATATATCAGTAATCAAATATACACAAATCAACACATCCTTGCACACAAAAATATTTTGTATAACACAAAGGGTGAACTATAGATCAGGATGGTCCAATCATTAATCACAATTTACCCAACTTATGGCTGAGTTGTGAATCAACTGAGGGAATCCGCATGTCTCTATACAATGATATTTACATTTCCAATTATTGTTTAAGTCTTTCGGTCTATCAAGACTATGAAAAACCAAAGAGCAGCTGCTCACTTTAATCTATAGATCTTCTTATCAATACACATCTAGAGGATACATGTTAAAATCCCCTTCCCAAATGATTGGATGTTGCACTCTTTAATCTTATAGTATTAATATACCATATGTGTTCAGATACACAGGGGCAGATTTATTAAGCTCGGTGAAGTGACAAAGTGGAAGGTGATAAAGTACCAGCCAATCAGCTCCTAATTGTCATGTCACAGGCTGGGTTTGAAAAATGTCAGTTAGGAGCTGATTGGCTGGTGCTTTATCTCCTTTCAATTTATCACTTCACCGAGCTTAATAAATCTGCCCCACAGTCTCTGAGCATTTTCTCTCCACAGATATATAGTAGTTATTGCATACCTAATGGCCACATATTTGCCAGTCTTTTCAATTGGTTCATGTACAGTACCCCTTTCTTCCTGGAAGCTTTTCCCTATTTCTATACAAATGGAAAGTAATAAAGATCATAGGACACTTTGGGGGTAATTCCAAGTTGATCGCAGCAGGATTTTTTTTAGCAATTGGGCAAAACCATGTGCACTGCAGGGGAGGCAGATATAAAATGTGCAGAAAGAGTTAGATTTGGGTGGGTTATTTTGTTTCTGTGCAGGGTAAATACTGGCAGCTTTATTTTTACACTGCAAATTAGATTGCAGATTGAACACACCCCACAAAATCTAACTCTCTCTGCACATGTTATATCTGCCTCCCCCTGCAATGCACATGGTTTTGCTCAATTGCTAAAAAAAATCCTGCTGCGATCAACTTGGAATTACCCCATTTACCAATAGGAATTCTGATAGTAGCAACTCTCCTCTGGCAACTGTCATGTTTACTCACTAATACTGTATAACATTCCTCCATTAGGTAAATACTCAGGGGTATCTTATTATCCGCTGTAATTTATTTTTTTGCACTGAAATAATGGGCTTTAATCGTGATTCTCGCCCGATGGTTAGAGAAACACATAGGATCCAAGAAAGCAGCGAGCCTATGTGTTTCCGTAGCTGCGATCACAGAAGTGGTTACTTAGCTGGAATTTGTTTTCACCTGCCTGAGGTAGGTGAAACAGAATCCGTGATGAGTTCCAATATCAGGGCTAATAGTATAACCCCAGGTGAGTCAATTAGCTTCTGTAAATTACTGCAGCTAATTTAATACCACCCTGTTGGGGAGATGTACTAAGCAGTGAAAAGAGTGGAGAAGTGAGCCAGTGGAGAAGTTGCAACCAATCAGCTGCTCTGTATAATTTTATAGTATGCAAACTATAAATGTTATGCCAATGCTGATTGGTTTACCAACACTGGTACCATTAATTATAATTTATTTTCATAACATAAATAGTAATTGTTTTTGACCCCTTCTTCTTTAAACTCAGATTGGACATCCTTCACACAGTATGTGAAAAACATTTTAGCCTCAATCCCCTGGGTGCTATTCCCTTTTGTAGGTTTTTTTTTTTTCTTATCACAGCACATTCCACTATGCATGCATGGGAAAATTTACACTGACAGATGCTCTACACCAGGCATTCCCAACCACGGTCCTCAAGGCACACTAAAGGCCCATACACACTGGTCGATATATCGGCCGTTCTCCTGAACGGCCTATATATCGCGGGACCGTCGGCCAGTGTGTACGGCCGATACGTCTGTGAACTCCGTCGTTCACAGACGTATTGCGTCGGCCCCGCAGCACAGCCGACGGCCAATATATCTACCGATATATTGGCGCGTCGCTGTGTGTGTACGGGGCGGTCGGCCGCCCGCCCGTACACATGCTGCGGCGGCCGGCGGTGATTGACAGCTGAACTGGGCGGGCGGGTGTACACGCCCGCCCAGTTCATGACGTCAGTCCCCGACGGATCGGGCAGTGTGTATGCACAGCACACTGCCCAATCCATCCATTGATATATCTGCAGATCAATTGATCTGCAGATATATCTATTAGTGTGTACCCACCTTAACAGTGCAGGTTTTAGTGATATCCAGGCTTCAGCACAGGTGACTTAATTAGTAGCTCAGTTATTTTGATTTAACCATCTGTGCTGCAGCCTGGATATCACTAAAACCTGCACTGTTGGTGTGCCTTGAGGACCGTGGTTGGGAATGCCTGCTCTACACTCAAAAGTAGGGTAAAGACTTTCTTTTTCCTTTTAGTTTTTACTTCTGTTTATTACATTTTACAGTATGGAAAAAGAACATATAGTACCAAGATCTACAACAGTACATCCATTGGAGGTGAAAGGGGGAGGGGCTTGGATAGCTGGAGGTGACAAATATGGTTGACATTCAAGAATTGTCTTTTGCTGTAAGAATCTAAAAATAAAGTTAACATACAGTAAGTAAATAAGAGTTGGAAAAAGATAATTACATAAACAAGGTCTAGCTAAAGGCCTTAGGGGTCTATTTATTAAAATTATTTTTACTAAAATAATGTGAAAAGGGTGTGAAAACACCCTTTTTCACATTATTTTAGTATCACTTGAATGTATTGAATGAATTGTATCATGATAAACTGCTCCAAACCCTTTAATTAACTTTTTTTTAGTAACCCACATCGCATTCCCCATATTTATAATGGGAAATGTGATGTGGCCGAATTTACTAAAAAAAAAAATACTGCAGTATGCCCTGTGATAAACTCACAGGGCAACATTGCGAAAAGCACCGTTTTGCCCAGCTTTCTCTGCCCCTGGCAGAGAAAGCTGAGCAGGGACCTGGCAGAGTGATCAACTATGTGTGTCCGATGGACACACAAGCTGATCAATGTGTAAAAAGAAAAAAAAAATCATACTCACCTGTCCAGAGAGCCGGTGTCCACTGCTCCGGTGAGCGCTGCCGGGCGCCAGGTCCCCAATGTGCTGCAAAGTGACCCCGCTGCAGTAAAGTGATGCTGCAAAGCGGCAGCACACTTTACAGCCCCGGGGGTCACCGCAGCGCATAGGATCCGGCGCCCGGCAGCCCAACAGGAACAGTGCGGACCGGCTCCCTGGACTGGTGAGTATATTGATCTTCTGGGGGGGTCCGCGGTGCGCAGGGGCAGTCACGATGGGGTGGTCATCTGGGCGGCGGCGGTAACGGCGATGTCGGCGGGGGCGGCGCATGCGCAGTGGGACATCAGGATATTTTTTCTGAAAAATAACCTGATGATGCTGCGGAGTATCATCGCAGGGACAGAGCTTGACCGCAAGCTCTGTCCCTGTACGCGATAATTGATACATCCCTGCGATGTAATCAATTATCGCAGTGCAAGTTGGGGCGATTTTATCACCTGTCATCCACATCCTGGATGCGGATGGTGATAAATAGGCCCCTTAGATTACCAAATCAGCACAACTAAATACTGTATATAGTAAATCAAACAAAAACAGTAGTAAAAATAAATGAAAAAAAGAAAACATCCCATTCCTTACCACAACACTGAACCGAAGGGCTCTTTTATACACACCGGTTTTCACCGGATGGCAAAAAGCTGGACAAACTTTGTCTGGCTTTTTGCCATCCGACAGTGTCTTTCACACACAATGGCTTTGAGCTGTGTTTACTATTGTGCGCATGTGCAGCGGCAGCTGCTAAAAAAACTCCTGTGTGTGAAAGCTCCTATTCACACACTCGGTTCTCTGCCTACAAGGACGGCAAGGCCCCGGCACGGCAGTCAGACCCAGGGCCGGCTCCAGGCCTACTAGCACCCTGAGCGAGAAAATGTAAAAGCGCACCCCCCCACCCCAACCCCCATGCGCGCGCCAAAGGCGCGCTTGCTCCTGGAAAAGTGGGCGTGACCGCCTGGAAAAGTGGGCATGGCCTCCTGGGAAAGTGGGCGTGGCCTTGTAACTTCATATCATCAAACTATAAATAAATATATTTTCACACCCCCTCTACGCACACAATTAGCAGCCTTACACATAACAGCCACAGTAGTGTTCCTTACACACAATGTCTCCAGTATAGTGTCAGATACACACAATGTCTCCAGTATAGTGCCAGATACACACAATGTCTCCAGTATAGTGCCAGATACACATAATGTGCAGTGCCAGACAGATATGATATGCCCTCCAGCAGTGCCAGATAGACATGATATGCCCCCCAGCAGTGCCAGCTACACGTGACGTGCCAGCTACACGTGACATGCACCCCAGCAGTGCCAGCTACACATGATAGTATTCACTTTTTAGGGCAGGTTGCTGATCACAGGGAGGGCACATTTTTAAGTTAGGAGGGCAAAATGATGTACATACTGTAATGCTTGTTGTTCCCATTCCTACACGCTAAAGCATGGACAGTGCGCGCCAAAGGCGTGCAGCAAAAATTTAGGGGAGTTACTTCGTGGGGAAGGTGCGTGGTCACATAATAGTGGCAATTCACATTACACCACACAGTAGTGCAGCTAATACACATTGCACCAGGTAGAACCTCCTATACACTTTGCACCAGGTAGAACCTCCTATACACTTTGCGTCAGGCAGAGCACGTTAGACACATTGCACCAGGTAGAGCACGTTAGACACATTGCACCAGGTAGAGCACTGAGACACATTGCACCAGGTAGAGCACTGAGACACAATGCGCCACGTAGATCACTGAGACACATTGCGCCAGTTAGAGCACTGAGACACATTGCGCCAGGTAGAGCACTGAGACACATTGCGCCAGGTAGAGCACTGAGACACATTGCGCCAGGTAGAGCACTGAGACACATTGCGCCAGGTAGAGCACTGAGACACAATGCGCAAGGTAGAGCACTGAGACACATTGCGCCAGGTAGAGCACTGAGACACATCGCGCCAGGTAGAGCACTGAGACACATTGCGCCAGGTAGAGCACTGAGACACATTGCCCAGCCACAAACGCCTAGCGGGAACACTACATGATATGCCCCCCAGCAGTGCCAGCTACACGTGACATGCCCCCCAGCAGTGCCAGCTACACGTGACATGCCCCCCAGCAGTGCCAGCTACACGTGACATGCCCCCCAGCAGTGCCAGCTACATAAATGGCCACACAGTTCCAGATACATAAATGCCCCCACAGTGCAAATATGCCCCCACAGTGCCAGATACATAAATGCCCCCACAGTGCAAATATGCCCCCACAGTGCCAGATACATTAATGCCGCCACAGTGCAGATATGCCCCCACAGTGCCAGATACATAAATGCCGCCACAGTGCAGATATGCCCCCACAGTGCCAGATACATTAATGCCCTCACAGTGCAGATA
Organism: Pseudophryne corroboree; assembly: GCF_028390025.1. Taxonomy (NCBI): domain Eukaryota; kingdom Metazoa; phylum Chordata; class Amphibia; order Anura; family Myobatrachidae; genus Pseudophryne; species Pseudophryne corroboree. Next base: position 650,396,191 of record NC_086446.1, on the reverse strand, counting down.
TGCCCCCACAGTGCCAGATGCAGATATGTCCCCACAGTGCCAGATACATAAATGCCCCCACAGTGCAGATATGCACCCATAATTCCAGAAACATAATTACTTACCCCCACAGTGCAAGATATACCCCCACAGTGCAAGATATGCCCCCACAATGCCCCCACACAGTGCCCGATCCATAAATTACTCCATGATACCTGCGGTGGTGGCGGGAGAGGGAGTGCCGCCGAGGACGCGGGCGGCTCTTCTAAAACTCACCCCCACAGTGCCAGATATGCCCCCACAGTGCCAGATATATAAATGCCCCCACAGTGCAGATATGCCCCCACAATGCCATATACATAAATGCCCCCACAGTGCAGACATGCCCCCACAGTGCCAGATACATTAATGCCTTCACAGTGCAGATATACCCCCACAGTGCCAGATACATAAATGCCCCCACAGTGCCTGATACATAAATGCCCCCACAGTGCCAGATACATAAATGCCCCCACAGTGCCAGATACATAAATGCCCCCACAGTGCCTGATACATAAATGCCGCCACAGTGCCTGATACATAAATGCCCCCACAGAGCAGATATGCACCCACAATTCCAGATACATAATTACCCCCACAGTGCAAGATATGCCCCCACAATGCCCCCACACAGTGCCCGATCCATAAATGACTCCATGATACCTGCGGTGGTGGCGGGAGGGGGAGTGCCGCCGAGGACACGGGCGGCTCTTCTAAAACTCCTGTGTGCGCTGCCCGGCGCCGGCGTCTAACGTCAGATGCCGGCGCCGCACAGCCGTGTACACAGGAGTTTAAGTTTAGGCCAGGAAGCACTGCAGGCTGGCTCCAGGCACAAAGATGGCGGCGTGCCTGGAGCCGGCCCTGGCCGGACCTTTCAGTGGACATTTCCATCTGCAACCCAGCAGCCGTGCCATGGCCGTGCCATGCGAATTGACACATTACTTTGCATGTGTCTCTGCGGGACGGCCACAGCAAAAAGCCGTCCGGTATTTTGCCGGCTGGAGCTATCCGGCCAGCGTGAAACAGCCCTAAAGGTATGTACAGACGATGAGATAAATCTGTAAGATTTTGACTATATAGTCAAAATCTTATGAAAAGTTAGTGCATATCTCAGGGTGTTAGGCAGCTTTCGATCCCGATTCGATCCCGATGGGCTCCCATGGGGTCGGTATTGCAAGGCTAGATAGACTGTGCAGGCAAGTCAATCTTGACTATCTAGTGTACTATCTAGTACAAAGTATAGTCAAAATTGGGGATGTAGTATGGTATGACGGTGGCCAGCTTACCGGCGCCGGGCTCATCACCACCTGCATACTGACAGCTTGGCGAGTGCAAATGAGCCCCTTGCGGGCTCGGTGTGCTCGCCATGCTGTGCTCGCCAAGCTGTGGGCATTGTGACTCGCTACGCGCGCCACTCTATTTATTTCTTCTCCCTCCAGGGTGGTCATGGACTCCCAAGAGGGAGAATAGTTGTCGGTATGCCGGGTGTCGGGATTCTGGCGCCGGTATACTGAGCGCTGGGATCCCAACAGCCGGCATACTGAATACAACCCAAAATTGCCACTTAGTCAAAAGCGTACATAGCCAAAATTGAATGTACAGATAGTCAAAATCTGTGCTATCTGTGCTATCTGGGCTCTGGGGGAGTTCAAGGGAAATTGCATAGTCAAAATCGGGCATAGGGGGTCATTCCGAGTTGATCGTAGCTGTGCTAAATTTAGTAGAGCTACGATCATCTTTCCAGACATGCGGGGGGATGCCCAGCACAGGGCTAGTCCGCCCCGCATGTCAGTCTGCCCCACACACACACACACAAATACAAAAGCATCGCACATCGGCGATGCTTTTGTATTTGTGGAGTAACTCCCGGCCAGCGCAGCTCTGCGGCTGGCCGGGATTGATCGTCGCTGCCACTGGCTGCAGCGGCTGCGTGAGAATAGTGATGTGCACCGGACATTTTTCGGGTTTTGTGTTTTGGTTTTGGATTCAGTTCCGCGGCCGTGTTTTGGATTCGGACGCGTTTTGGCAAAACCTCCCTGAAATTTTTTTGTCGGATTCGGGTGTGTTTTGGATTCGGGTGTTTTTTTACAAAAACCCCTCAAAAACCGCTTAAATCATAGAATTTGGGGGTCATTTTGATCCCATAGTATTATTAACCTCAATAACCATAATTTCCACTCATTTTCAGCCTATTCTGAACACCTCACACCTCACAATATTATTTTTAGTCCTAAAATTTGCACCGAGGTCGCTGGATGACTAGGCTAAGCGACCCAAGTGGCCGACACAAACACCTGGCCCATCTAGGAGTGGCACTGCAGTGTCAGACAGGATGGCACTTCAAAAAAATAGCCCCCAAACAGCACATGATGCAAAGAAAAAAAGAGGTGCAATGAGGTAGCTGTGTGACTAAGCTAAGCGACCCAAGTGGCCGACACAAACACCTGGCCCATCTAGGAGTGGCACTGCAGTGTCAGACAGGATGGCACTTCAAAAAAATTGTCCCCAAACAGCACATGATGCAAAGAAAAAAAGAGGTGCACCAAGGTCGCTGGATGGCTAAGCTAAGCGACACAAGTGGCCGACACAAACATCTGGCCCATCTAGGAGTGGCACTGCAGTGTCAGGTAGGATGGCACTTCAAAAAAATAGTCCCCAAACAGCACATGATGCAAAGAAAAATGAAAGAAAAAAGAGGTGCAAGATGGAATTGTCCTTGGGCCCTCCCACCCACCCTTATTTTGTGTAAACCGGACATGCACACTTTAACAAACCCATCATTTCAGCGACAGGGTCTGCCACACAACTGTGACTGAAATGACTGGTTGGTTTGGGCCCCCACCAAAAAAGAAGCAATCAATCTCTCCTTGCACAAACTGGCTCTACAGAGGCAAGATGTCCACCTCCTCCTCATCGTCCGATTCCTCACCCCTTTCACTGTGTACATCCCCCTCCTCACAGATTATTAATTCGTCCCCACTGGAATCCACCATCTCAGGTCCCTGTGTACTTTCTGGAGGCAATTGCTGGTGAATGTCTCCACGGAGGAATTGATTATAATTCATTTTGATGAACATCATCTTCTCCACATTTTCTGGAAGTAACCTCGTACGCCGATTGCTGACAAGGTGAGCGGCTGCACTAAACACTCTTTCGGAGTACACACTGGAGGGTGGGCAACTTAGGTAAAATAAAGCCAGTTTCTGCAATGGCCTCCAAATTGCCTCTTTTTCCTGCCAGTATACGTACGGACTGTCTGACGTGCCTACTTGGATGCGGTCACTCATATAATCCTCCACCATTCTTTCAATGGTGAGAGAATCATATGCAGTGACAGTAGACGACATGTCAGTAATCGTTGGCAGGTCCTTCAGTCCGGACCAGATGTCAGCACTCGCTCCAGACTGCCCTGCATCACCGCCAGCGGGTGGGCTTGGAATTCTTAGCCTTTTCCTCGCACCCCCAGTTGCGGGAGAATGTGAAGGAGGAGCTGTTGACGGGTCACGTTCCGCTTGACTTGACAATTTTCTCACCAGCAGGTCTTTGAACCTCTGCAGACTTGTGTCTGCCGGAAAAAGAGATCCAACGTAGGTTTTAACTCTAGAATCGAGCACGGTGGCCAAAATGTAGTGCTCTGATTTCAACAGATTGACCACCCGTGAATCCTGGTTAAGCGAATTAAGGGCTCCATCCACAAGTCCCACATGCCTAGCAGAATCGCTCTGTTTTAGCTCCTCCTTCAATGTCTCCAGCTTCTTCTGCAAAAGCCTGATGAGGGGAATGACCTGACTCAGGCTGGCAGTGTCTGAACTGACTTCACGTGTGGCAAGTTCAAAGGGTTGCAGAACCTTGCACAACGTTGAAATCATTCTCCACTGCGCTTGAGTCAGGTGCATTCCCCCTCCTTTGCCTATATCGTAGGCAGATGTATAGGCTTGAATGGCCTTTTGCTGCTCCTCCATCCTCTGAAGCATATAGAGGGTTGAATTCCACCTCGTTACCACCTCTTGCTTCAGATGATGGCATGGCAGGTTCAGGACTGTTTGCTGGTGCTCCAGTCTTCGGCACGCGGTGGCTGAATGCCGAAAGTGGCCCGCAATTCTTCGGGCCACCGACAGCATCTCTTGCACGCCCCTGTCATTTTTTAAATAATTCTGCACCACCAAATTCAATGTATGTGCAAAACATGGGACGTGCTGGAATTTGCCCAGAAGTAATGCACGCACAATATTGCTGGCGTTGTCCGATGTCACAAATCCCCAGGAGAGTCTTTGGAGTAAGCCATTCTGCGATGATGTTCCTCAGTTTCCGTAAGTGGTTGTCAGCTGTGTGCCTCTTCTGGAAAGCGGTGATACAAAGCGTAGCCTGCCTAGGAACGAGTTGGCGTTTGCGAGATGCTGCTACTGGTGCCGCTGCTGCTGTTCTTGCTGCGGGAGGCAATACATCTACCCAGTTGGCTGTCACAGTCATATAGTCCTGAGTCTGCCCTGCTCCACTTGTCCACATGTCCGTGGTTAAGTGGACATTGGGTACAACTGCATTTTTTAGGACACTGGTGACTCTTTTTCTGAGGTCTGTGTACATTTTCGGTATCGCCTACCTAGAGAAATGGAACCTAGATGGTATTGGTACCGGGGACACAGTACCTCAATCAAGTCTGTAGTTGCCTGTGAATTAACGGTGGATAACGAAAACACGTTTCTCACCGCCCAGGCTGCCAAGGCCTGAGTTATCCGCTTTGCAGCAGGATGACTACTGTGATATTTCATCTTCCTCGCAAAGGACTGTTGGACAGTCAATTTCTTACTGGAAGTAATACAAGTGGTCTTCCGACTTCCCCTCTGGGATGACGATCGACTCCCAGCAGCAACAACAGCAGCGCCAGTAGCAGTAGGCGTTACACTCAAGGATGCATCGGAGGAATCCCAGGCAGGAGAGGACTCGTCAGACTTGCCAGTGACATGGCCTGCAGGACTATTGGCTTTCCTGTGTAAGGAGGAAATTCACACGGTGGGAGTTGTTGGTGTGGTTTGCAGGAGCTTGGTTACAAGAAGAAGGGATTTAGTGGTCAGTGGACTGCTTCCGCTGTCATCCAAATTTTTTGAACTTGTCACTGACTTATGATGAATGCGCTGCAGGTGACGTATAAGGGAGGATGTTCTGATGTGGTTAACGTCCTTACCCCTACTTATTACAGCTTGACAAAGGCAACACACGGCTTGACACCTGTTGTCCGCATTTGTGTCAAAATAATTCCACACCGAAGAGGTGATTTTTTATGTAATTTGACCAGGCATGTCAATGGCCATATTCGTTCCACGGACAACAGGTGTCTCCCCGGGTGCCTGACTTAAACAAACCACCTCACCATCAGAATCCTCTTTGTCAATTTCCTCCTCAGCGCCAGCAACACCCATATCCTCATCCTGGTGTACTTCAACAGTGACATCTTCAATTTGACTATCAGGAACTGGAGTGCGGGTGCTCCTTCCAGCACTTGCAGGGGGCGTGCAAATGGTGAAAGGCGCAAGCTCTTCCCGTCCAGTGTTGGGAAGGTCAGGCATCGCAGCCGACACAATTGGACTCTCCTTTGGGATTTGTGATTTAGAAGAATGCACAGTTCTTTTCTGTGCTTTTGCCAGCTTAAGTCTTTTCATTTTTCTAGCGAGAGGATGAGTGCTTCCATCTTCATGTGAAGCTGAACCACTAGCCATGAACATAGGCCAGGGCCTCAGCCGTTCCTTGCCACTCCGTGTCGTAAATGGCATATTGGCAAGTTTACACTTCTCCTCAGACGCTTTTAATTTTGATTTTTGGGTCTTTTTACTGAAGTTTTGTGTTTTAGATTTTATATGCTCTCTACTATGACATTGGGCATTGGCCTTGGCAGACGACGTTGATGGAATTTCATCGTCTCGGCCATGACTAGTGGCAGCAGCTTCAGCAGGAGGTGCAAGTGGAACTTGATCTTTCCCTATTTTACCCTCCACATTTTTGTTCTCCATTTTTTAATGTGTGGAATTATATGCCAGTATCAATAGCAATGGCCTACTACTATATATACTGCGCACAACTGAAATGCACCACAGGTATGGATGGATAGTATACTTGACGACACAGAGGTAGGTAGAGCAGTGGCCTACTGTACCGTACTGCTATATATTATATACTGGTGGTCAGCATACTGTGCAAAACTGAAATGCACCACAGGTATGGATGGATAGTATTCTTGACGACACAGAGGTAGGTAGAGCAGTGGCTGGCCTACTGTACCGTACTGCTATATATTATATACTGGTGGTCAGCAAACTGTGCAAAACTGAAATGCACCACAGGTATGGATGGATAGTATACTTGACAACACAGAGGTAGGTAGAGCAGTGGCCTACTGTACCGTACTGCTATATATTATATACTGGTGGTCAGCAAACTGTGCGAAACTGAAATGCACCACAGGTATGGATGGATAGTATACTTGACGACACAGAGGTAGGTAGAGCAGTGGCCTACTGTACCGTACTGCTATATATTGTATATTGGTGGTCAGCAAACTGTGCAAAACTGAAATGCACCACAGGTATGGATGGATAGTATACTTGACGACAGAGAGGTAGGTAGAGCAGTGGCCTACTGTACCGTACTGCTATATATTATATACTGGTGGTCAGCAAACTGTGCAAAACTGAAATGCACCACAGGTATGGATGGATAGCATACTTGACGACACAGAGGTGGGTAGAGCAGTGGCCTACTGTACCGTACTGCTATATATTATATACTGGTGGTCAGCAAACTGTGCAAAACTGAAATGCACCACAGGTATGGACGGATAGTATACTTGACGACACAGAGATAGGTAGAGCAGTGGCCTACTGTACCGTACTGCTATATATTATATACTGGTGGTCAGCAAACTGTGCAAAACTGAAATGCACCACAGGTATGGATGGATAGTATACTTGACGACACAGAGGTAGGTAGAGCAGTGGCCTACTGTACCATACTGCTATATATTATATACTGGTGGTCAGCAAACTGTGCAAAACTGAAATGCACCACAGGTATGGATGGATAGTATACTTGATGACACAGAGGTAGGTAGAGCAGTGGCCTACTGTACCGTACTGCTATATATTATATACTGGTGGTCAGCATGACATGACAAGACTGATCCCAGAAAAAGCCCAAGCTACAGTATGACGCTCCTTCCCACATTATATATATATATATATATATATATACATACACAAGGGATAAAGAATGGCGGCACTCAGGAGACAATAATGAAGTGAAGCAAGCGGTGCTTTATCCATAATATTGATAAAGCACCGCTTGCTTCACTTCATTATTGTCTCCTGAGTGCCGCCGTTCTTTCTCCCTTGTGTATGCACGGATCGCAGCTTCTGATAGGAGGGCACCGGAGCACGTACACAGCTAGCTTTACCTAGTGAGTGCCGGATGAGACTTTGTTGTGTGTGTGTGTGTATATATATATATATATATATATATATATATATATTTATTACACAGACATTTATAGACCACTGCAATAATAATGTATCTACTTCACTATATGAAGCTACTGGTACTTTGTAAAAACATAGGGCCTAATTCAGTAAGGATTGCAAATTCTGCTAATTAGCAGAATTTGCAATCCTTTGGAGTGCAAGCGGGGAACGCCCATCGCTGGGCAAGGCCGCCCAGCATGCTGACCGCCGCCTCTCCCTGTTAAATAAGCAGAAATTGCAAGCGCATCACAATGTCTGCCTGTTAGCAGAAACTAGGGATGGTGCCTGCCTCCTGATCATTCCACCGACATGCCTCCATTTGGCCGAACCTGCCTCCATTCACAACGCACTACCCCCGCAACGTTCCATCTCCTCCCTGGAAAAGGAGCGTTGGCTGCACCCCCGTAGAAAATATTTTTCTCAGAATTTACGGTTGGATCACACACTGCAATCCAACCTGAATTAGGCACATAATCAGCATTGCAATTGAGCAGATCTATGTAGCGTGCAGCCGCCCATCCAATCTCTTATAGCCACACACTACATAGATCTGCTCAGCTGCAATGCTGATAATTTTTTCATAAAGTACAAGGTAAGCTTCAAATAGTTACAATTCTCTAGCTAAAGCTGTGTACACATGGGGGGTCATTCCGAGTTGTTCGCTCGCAAGTGAATTTTAGCAGATTTGCTCATGCTAAGCCGCCGCCTACTGGGAGTGAATCTTAGCATCTTAAAATTGCGAACGATGTATTCGCAATATTGCGATTACACACCTCGTAGCAGTTTCTGAGTAGCTTCAGACTTACTCGGCATCTGCGATCATTTCACTGCTTGTCGTTCCTGGTTTGACGTCACAAACACACCCAGCGTTCGCCCAGACACTCCCCCGTTTCTCCAGCCACTCCTGCGTTTTTTCCGGAAATGGTAGCGTTTTTTCCCACACGCCCATAAAACGGCCTGTTTCCGCCCAGTAACACCCATTTCCTTTCAATCACATTACGATCGCCAGAACGATGAAAATGCCGTGAGTAAAATTCCTAAGTGCATAGCAAATTTACTTGGCGCAGTCGCAGTGCGGACATTGCGCATGCGCATTAAGCGGAAAATCGCTGCGATGCAAAGATTTTTACCGAGCGAACAACTCGGAATGACCCCCATGGTGCAATGGGGGTAATTGATCGCAGCAGGAACTTTGTTAGCAGCTGGGCAAAACCATGGGGGTAATTCCATGTTGATCGCAGCAGGATTTTCGATAGCAATTAGGCAAAACCATGTGCACTGCAGGGGAGGCAGATATAACATGTGCAGAAAGAGTTAGATTTGGGTGTGTTGTGTTCTAAATTGCAGTGTAAAAATAAAGCAGCCAGTATTTACCCTGCACAGAAACAAAATAACCCACCCAAATCTAACTCTCTCTGCACATGTTATATCTGCCTCCCCTGCAGTGCACATGGGGGGTGTTTCCGAGTTGTTCGCTCGCTAGCTGCTTTTAGCAGCATTGCACACGCTAAGCCGCCGCCCTCTGGGAGTGTATCTTAACTTAGCAGAATTGCGAACGAAAGATTCGCTAATTTTTTCGTAACCATTACCCCGCAGTTTTTGAGTAGCTCCAGACTTACTCTGCCATTGCGACCAGCTCAGTCCTTTTCGTTCCTGGTTTGACGTCACAAACACACCCAGCGTTCGCCCAGCCACTCCCCCATTTTTCCAGACACTCCCGCGTTTTTCCCTGAAACGCCTGCGTTTTTCCGCACACTCCCAGAAAACGGCCAGTTTCCGCCCAGAAACACCCGCTTCCTGTCATTCACACTACGATCAGCAGAACGATGAAAAAACTTTGTTACGCCGTGAGTAAAATACCAAACTTTTGTGCTAATTTACTTGGCGCAGGCGCGCTGCGTACATTGCGCATGCGCAGTTTGTGACTAATCGATCCGTAGTGAAAACAAATAACGACCGAACAACTCGGAATGACCCCCATGGTTTTGCCCAACTGCTAACAAAGTTCCTGCTGCGATCAACTCAGAATTACCACCAATGTGCACTTTTCTTATGATTTTGACTATATAGTCAAAATCGTAAGGAAAGTTAGTGCATATTGCACCGTGTGTATGTAACAGGGAGACCCGAGATGCAGTGCCTGCTGCCGTGCAGGTGTAGTCCCACTGCTTACCTGTGGTCGCACCCTCTCACTGCAAGACGCTGAAGTTTTAAGAAACTAGGACCTCCGGACAAACCCAGAGCATGGATACCTCCTCCCAAATGCGGTTGTCGGTCAATCTAGGGGGGAGAGTGAGCTGAATAAGAAGTATTGACCCTTTTCCTCACAGAGAAGGGGGTACGTCAGGGGTAGCGGGTGACCTTCACCGGTTGGGTGAAAGGTCATCCCTGGCTAAAAGTCTCAGCTACCCAATTTTCACACACTCACTCTTGCACTTAGTGTGACAATGGGGTTCTACCATCCATGAGCAAACCCCTTAGACCAGTTCACGGGGAGGGGTAACAAACAGACACGGAGCAATACTCACTTCCAACTTACTGGTCACCTTGATTGTAGCGGATCCCTGCTTCTGTAGAAGAAAGAAGAGCAGCCTCCCTAACTAACGGCTTATCTAACTTCTGCCTAACTTCAACTGCCAAACAATACAACAAATACAACTGGGACTACTATTTCTAGCTTTAACTGACAGAGATCACACCATCAATACACAACCACAATGAAATGAATCAGATTGAATAATACCCCTATGCGATGACACAATAATCCCGTATGTCCGGCTTCACTCACAGGTTAACAAACATGGTAGGCGCTCTCCCCTTTACGCAAGCGCGAATAGGGTTCCCTGTTGTGGACAGCCATCCATTTCAGGTTAACGGAAAGTTGAGGCATGTGGGATGGGTCCGTTACTCCACAGCCCCTTCAATCCCTTACAGTGTGCACAGTGTGGGAACCAGCCGGTCCCTCACACCCAACCAGACACAGATCCCCAGTAGGCTACCGCACAAGCACACTCCCTGTGGAGCCTTGTCTGGGCCAGGCCCTGTGTGCTGCAACCTTTTTATCCTGAACCTTCAATGAGTTATCTCACTCACCAGACAAGGATTCACACACATTCAATCTGAAGTTGTACCTCTGAAGATTCAGGCTTAAGCCTTACTGCGGGCAAAGGCCGGAGGCCTGGGTGAGGGCGCAGGTCGGTGGTGAGCACAGGCCAGAGGGGCCTGAATGTGGGCACAGGCCAGAGGGGCCTGAATGTGGGAACAGTCCAAAAGAGGCATGAATGTGGGCACAGGATAGAGGGGCCTGAATGTGGGCACAGGCTGGAAGGGCCTGACTGTGGGCACAGGCCAGAGGGGCCTGAATGTGGGCACAGGTCAGAGGGGCCTGAATGTGGGCACAGGCCAGAAGGGCCTGACTATAGTGTCACAGGCCGGAGGGGACCGACTATACCCGCAGGCCTAGTGCCTGAACCCTGGTTCACTACGGAGGATTAAATATACATGCTGGTGGCCCAAGGCCGCCTACCCGACTCGGTGGAAGAGGCTGCAGCGGGGAGCTTTGTCAGCTCTTTTGCTTCCCACGTGCTGCAGCACTCTCTGCCGTTCCTCCGCCACTGGGGTCCCTCCTCTGCTTCATTGGTCTTCTTCACCGCCGCTTCTTCTGTCACTTCTTCTATCTTCTTCTCTGCCGCCGCTTCTTCCACCGCTTCTTCTTCTATCTTCTTCTCCGCCTTCGCCGCCACTGCCGCTTATTCCTTCTTCTTCTGGGGCTCTTCTTGCTTCAGCGCCCGGCGCTCAACTGAGCACTCCCGCTCCGCAGCTTCTCTTATATGATGCTGGGAGAGGGCGGAGCTTTGACGTGGCGAGGCCGGATTGGCTCGCTGCGGCCTTTCCCCATTGGCTGCCAATGCGTGAGCCTCGATTGGATCGTGCACACCATTCAAAATGACGCAATCCTATATGAGGGACTTGAATCCTAACTGATGCAAGTGCCTCCAGGCCGGCAACCCGCCGCTGCGCCGAAGCCCACCGTTAGACACTGCCTGCCGGAGGGGAACAGAGGTAAGTACCCACCACTCCGTCCCTGGCATGGCACCCACATGGACCACTCTTCACATGTACACAGCTTGCGATGCTGATGCGTGGTCCCGCGGGATCGGCATCGCAAGCAAAAATAGACTGTGCAGGCTAGTCAATTTTAAATTTGTGTAAAAGATAGTCAAAACTGACCCTTATCCAAAATTGATATCGCAAGCAGCACAGTCATCTTTGCTTGCCACAGTCCATGTCGCATAGCGAGAATCGGGCATAGCCAAAATATCACCGTGTGTATGTACCTTAAGAATGACCTTTCTGTGCAAGGGCACATAGCTCAATGAATAGATTGTCTGACTGGAATGTCACAGGTAATGGGTTTGAATCCTGGATATGTCAGCATCTTGAAATGTAATAAAGGATAGTGTGACTGAATAACAAAGAAATCTCAAGTTGAATTCATGAATGTTGTATAATGTTCAGATGCTGGGCTATAAAAAGGGGGAAGCTGCAAGTGAAAGTAATAAAACCAGAAAACTGACAAGTGCCGCCAACAGCGCCCCCTACCTGCAGCGCTATGTGCGGTGACTTCTCCGCACACACCTAGTTACAGCACTGCTATGCACTGTAGGTTAAAGCATAGATGTAGCTGCTGGAGTGCAGGAGCTGTGAGAAAGACTGTGCTCTGTAGATGCTACTGAAGCACAACAAGGGTTAAAATTAGAGATGTGCGGCGGCCACTTTTCGTGTTTTGTGTTTTTGTTTTGGTTCTAATTCCATTTTCATGTTTTGGCTTTGGCTTGGTTTTGCCAAAACTACCCTTTCGTGTTTTGGTTTTGGTTTTGGATCTAGATGATTTTTTGGGGGGGAAACCATAAAAACAGCTAAAATCACAGAATTTAACCTTAGTAACAATCATTTCCACTCATTTCCAGTCTATTCTGAACACCTCACACCTCAGAATATTGTTTTTAGGCCAAAAGGTTGCACCGAGGTTGCTGGATGACTAAGCTAAGCAACACAAGTGGACAACACAAACACCTGGCCCATCTAGGAGTGGCACTGCAGTGTCAGACAGGAGGGCAGATATAAAAAAAAGGCCCCAAACAGCACATCATGCAAAGAAGAAAAAGAATTGCAATGAGGTAGTTGTATGACTAAACCAAGCGACACAAACAATTGTCCCATCTAGGCGTGGCACTGCAGTGGCAGAGAGGAGGGCAGATATAAAAAAGGCCCCTAACAGCACATGATGCATAGAAGAAAAAAAGGTGCACGAGGTTGCTGTAGGCCTAAGCTAAGCGACAGAACCTCCTGGCCCATCTAGTAGTGTCACACACTGGCTAAATGTCGAGAGTGGGCCACAATTGTTCGGTCCACTGACAGCATCTCCAGCACGCTCCAGTCACTTTAAAAAAAATATGCAATTGGTGGACTTATACGGCAGTACCCGAGGACTAATACAGCAGTACCCCTGGACTCATACGGCAGTGTCACACAGGATGGCACTTTTCCAAAACTAGGCCCCAAACAGCACCTCATGCAAAGATGTCGAAGAGGTGCAATGAGGTAGCTGTATGACTAAGCCAAGCGACACAAACAATTCCAACTGGAATTATACATCCAAATCACTGTAATTAATTGGCAAGATCACTGCAATTAATAATTTTAAATCACTGGATTTAATTGGCAAAATCACTGTAATTATACGTCCAAATCACTGGAATTAAATGGCAAGGTCACTGTAATTAATAATTATAAATCACTGGAATGAATTGGCAAGATCACTGTAGTTAATAATTATAAATCACTGAAAATTAATTGGCCAAATCACTGTAATTATTCATCCAAATCACTGGAATTAAATGGCAAAATCTCGCTGTCGCCTGCCTAGTGAAGTGGAATCTAGATGGGATTTGTTACCGGGGACACAACACCTCCATCAATTGTCTAAATCCTACTGCACTAATGGCGGATACCGGACGCACGTCTAACACCAACATAAGTGTCAAGGCCTCAGTTATGAGGGCTGCCATCGTCATGTGAAGCTGAACCACTAGTCATGAACATAGGCCAGGGCCTCAGCCGTTCCTTGCCACTCCGTGTCGTAGATGGCATATTGGCAAGTTTACGTTTCTCCTCAGACCATTTAAATTTCTTTTTTTAGTTCTTTTTACTGAACTTTGACTTTTTGGATTTTACATGCCCTTTACTATCACATTGGGCATCGGCCTTGGCAGAGGACGTTGATGGCATTTCATCGTCTATGACATGACTAGTGGCAGCAGCTTCAGCACTAGGAGGAAGTGGTTCTTCTTGATCTTTCCCTATTTTATCAGTGAATGCAGTAAATCTTGCTTCTAGGAATTCTTGCAGAATGTTGTATATTAAGCTTAGGTACAGATGAAGCCGGGTGTAGTATGAGTTGCCGGTGGCTGGGTCCCAGGCGGCCAGCATACTGGCGCCGGGATCCCGACTGCCAGCTTGCCGACAGCGGGGCAAGCACAAATGAGCCCCTCGCGGGCTTGATGCGCTCGCCACACTGTGTCGTGGACCCCCAAGAGGGAGAAAAGGTGTCGGTATGCTGGTTGTCGTAATTCCGGCGCCGGTATGCTGTGCGCCGGGATCCCAACAAGCGATATACTGAATACCACCCGATGTATCCATGCTCATCTTACTGCAATGCCGCATGCTGTATCAAGGCATGCTGCATACCATGCCAGCCTGCAACTAATATCAGCCAGCGATTGCTTCATTAATTCCTTTAATTTGGGGGGGGGGGGGTTAATTTGCCCTGTGTGCCTTCAACCCTAGTTACATCTCTGAGTTGATATCACATCTCTCTCTCTGATCATGAGCACCAACCTCTCCTTTCTTAGCCTGGCACGAGAAGCTTCTAGCACAGTCTCCTCTCATGCACACAGTACAGCAGCACTATAAATAATGCAGAAGCATAAGCATATTATTAACTTATAGTCTATAACACTGTTCCCTAATTAACTTTATAGTTAATGTCCCTAAGTAAGTATTTAATTAACACTGCCTAAGGGTTACCTGCATCTTTCTTTTTAATGTTTTTCAGCTACTACATTGTGATTAAACTATTGCATATTAACAGATACGGTTATTAGAGATGAGCGGGTTCGGTTCCTCGGAAACCGAACCCCCCCGAACTTCACCCATTTTACACGGGTCCGAGGCATACTCGGATTCTCCCGTATGGCTCGGTTAACCCGAGCGCGCCCGAACGTCATCATCCCGCTGTCGGATTCTCGCGAGATTCGGATTCTATATAAGGAGCCGCGCGTCGCCGCCATTTTTCACTCGTGCATTGGAAATGATAGTGAGAGGACGTGGCTGGCGTCCTCTCACTTTGTTTCAGGGGGCTGCATATCTTTATTCTGGGGACCAGCAGTATTATAGGAGGAGTACAGTGCAGAGTTTTGCTGACCAGTGACCACCAGTATTATACGTTGTCTGCCTGAAAAACGCTCCATATCTGTGCTCAGTGTGCTGCATATATCTGTGCTCACACTGCTTTATTGTGGGGACTGTGGACCAGCAGTATTATATAGGAGGAGTACAGTGCAGAGTTTTGCTGACCAGTGACCACCAGTATTATACGTTGTCTGCCTGAAAAATGCTCCATATATGTGCTCAGTGTGCTGCATATATCTGTGCTCACACTGCTTTATTGTGGGTACTGGGGACCACCAGTATATTATATAGGAGGAGTACAGTGCAGAGTTTTGCTGACCAGTGACCACCAGTATTATACGTTGTCTGCCTGAAAAACGCTCCATATCTGTGCTCAGTGTGCTGCATATACAGTATCTGTGCTCACACTGCTTTATTGTGGAGACTGGGGACCAGCAGTATATTATATAAGAGGAGTACAGTGCAGAGTTTTGCTGACCAGTGACCACCAGTATTATACGTTGTCTGCCTGAAAAACGCTCCATATCTGTGCTCAGTGTGCTGCATATACAGTATCTGCTCACACTGCTTTATTGTGGAGACTGGGGACCAGCAGTATATTATATAGGAGGAGTACAGTGCAGAGTTTTGCTGACCAGTGACCACCAGTATTATACGTTGTCTGCCTGAAAAATGCTCCATATCTGTGCTCAGTGTGCTGCATATATCTGTGCTCACACTGCTTTATTGTGGGGACTGGGGACCAGCAGTATTATATAGGAGGAGTACAGTGCAGAGTTTTGCTGACCAGTGACCACCAGTATTATACGTTCTCTGCCTGAAAAACGCTCCATATCTGTGCTGCATTGTAGTATATAGTAGGAGTACAGTGCATAATTTTGCTGACCACCAGTATATAATATATAGGAGTACGGTACAGAAGGCCACTGCTCTACCTACCTCTGTGTCGTCAAGTATACTATCCATCCATACCTGTGGTGCATTTCAGTTTTGCACAGCTTGCTGACCACGAGTATATAATATATAGCAGTACGGTACAGTAGGCCACTGCTCTACCTACCTCTGTGTCGTCAAGTATACTATCCATCCATACCTGTGGTGCAATTAAGTTTTGCACAGTTTGCTGACCACCAGTATATAATATATAGCAGTACGGTACAGTAGAACACTGCTCTACCTACCTCTGTGTCGTCAAGTATACTATCCATCCATACCTGTGGTGCATTTCAGTTTTGCACAGTTTGCTGACCACCAGTATATAATATATAGCAGTACGGTACAGTAGGCCACTGCTCTACCTACCTCTGTGTCGTCAAGTATACTATCCATCCATACCTGTGGTGCATTTCAGTTTTGCACAGTTTGCTGACCACCAGTATATACTATATAGCAGTACGGTACAGTAGGCCACTGCTCTACTACCTCTGTGTCGTCAAGTATACTATCCATCCATACCTGTGGTGCATTTCAGTTGTGCGCAGTATATATAGTAGTAGGCCATTGCTATTGATACTGGCATATATTTCCACACATTAAAAAATGGAGAACAAAAATGTGGAGGGTAAAATAGGGAAAGATCAAGATCCACTTCCACCTCGTGCTGAAGCTGCTGCCACTAGTCATGGCCGAGACGATGAAATGCCATCAACGTCGTCTGCCAAGGCCGATGCCCAATGTCATAGTAGAGAGCATGTAAAATCCAAAACACAAAAGTTCAGTAAAATGACCCAAAAATCTAAATTAAAAGCGTCTGAGGAGAAGCGTAAACTTGCCAATATGCCATTTACGACACGGAGTGGCAAGGAACGGCTGAGGCCCTGGCCTATGTTCATGGCTAGTGGTTCAGCTTCACATGAGGATGGAAGCATTCATCCTCTCGCTAGAAAAATGAAAAGACTTAAGCTGGCAAAAGCACAGCAAAGAACTGTGCATTCTTCTAAATCACAAATCCCCAAGGAGAGTCCAATTGTGTCGGCTGCGATGCCTTACCTTCCCAACACTGGACGGGAAGAGGTGGCGCCTTCCACCATTTGCACGCCCCCTGCAAGTGCTGGAAGGAGCACCCGCAGTACAGTTCCTGTTAGTCAAATTGAAGATGTCACTGTTGAAGTACACCAGGATGAGGATATGGGTGTTGCTGGCGCTGAGGAGGAAACTGACAAGGAGGATTCTGATGGTGAGGTGGTTTGTTTAAGTCAGGCACCCGGGGAGACACCTGTTGTCCATGGGACGAATATGGCCATTGACATGCCTGGTCAAATTACAAAAAAAAATCACCTCTTCGGTGTTGAATTATTTTAACACAAATGCGGACAACAGGTGTCAAGCCGTGTGTTGCCTTTGTCAAGCTGTAATAAGTAGGGGTAAGGACGTTAACCACCTCGGAACATCCTCCCTTATACGTCACCTGCAGCGCATTCATCATAAGCCAGTGACAAGTTCAAAAACTTTGGATGACAGCGGAAGCAGTCCACTGACCACTAAATCCCTTCCTCTTGTAACCAAGCTCCTGCAAACCACACCTCCAACTCCCTCAGTGTCAATTTCCTACTTACACAGGAAAGCCAATAGTCCTGCAGGCCATGTCACTGTCAAGTCTGACGAGTCCTCTCCTGCCTGGGATTCCTCCGATGCATCCTTGAGTGTAACGCCTCCTGCTGCTGGCGCTGCTGTTGTTGCTGCTGGGAGTCGATCGTCATCCCAGAGGGGAAGTCGGAAGACCACTTGTACTACTTCCAGTAAGCAATTGACTGTCCAAAAGTCCTTTGCGAGGAAGATAAAATATCACAGCAGTCATCCTGCTGCAGAGCGGATAACTCAGGCCTTGGCAGCCTGGGCGGTGAGAAACGTGTTTCCGTTATCCACCGTTAATTCACAGGCAACTACAGACTTGATTGAGATACTGTGTCCCCGGTACCAAATACCATCTAGGTTCCATTTCTCTAGGCAGGCGATACCGAAAATGTACACAGACCTCAGAAAAAGAGTCACCAGTGTCCTAAAAAATGCAGTTGTACCCAATGTCCACTTAACCACGGACATGTGGACAAGTGGAGCAGGGCAGACTCAGGACTATATGACTGTGACAGCCAACGGGGTAGATGTATTGCCTCCCGCAGCAAGAACAGCAGCGGCGGCACCAGTAGCAGCATCTCGCAAACGCCAACTCGTTCCTAGGCAGTCTATGCTTTGTATCACCGCTTTCCAGAAGAGACACACAGCTGACAACCTCTTACGGAAACTGAGGAACATCATTGCAGAATGGCTTACCCCAAATGGACTCTCCTGGGGATTTGTGACATCGGACAACGCCAGCAATATTGTGCGTGCATTACTTCTGGGCAAATTCCAGCACGTCCCATGTTTTGCACATACATTGAATTTGGTGGTGCAGAATTATTTAAAAAATGACAGGGGCGTGCAAGAGATGCTGTCGGTGGCCCGAAGAATTGCGGGCCACTTTCGGCATTCAGCCACCGCGTGCCGAAGACTGGAGCACCAGCAAACACTCCTGAACCTGCCCTGCCATCATCTGAAGCAAGAGGTGGTAACGAGGTGGAATTCAACCCTCTATATGCTTCAGAGGATGGAGGAGCAGCAAAAGGCCATTCAAGCCTATACATCTGCCTACGATATAGGCAAAGGAGGGGGAATGCACCTGACTCAAGCGCAGTGGAGAATGATTTCAACGTTGTGCAAGGTTCTGCCACCCTTTGAACTTGCCACACGTGAAGTCAGTTCAGACACTGCCAGCCTGAGTCAGGTCATTCCCCTCATCATGCTTTTGCAGAAGAAGCTGGAGACATTGAAGGAGGAGCTAAAACAGAGCGATTCCGCTAGGCATGTGGATGGAGCCCTTAATTCGCTTAACCAGGATTCACGGGTGGTTAATCTGTTGAAATCAGAGCACTACATTTTGGCCACCGTGCTCGATCCTAGATTTAAAACCTACAATGTATCTCTCTTTCCGGCAGACACAAGTCTGCAGAGGTTCAAAGACCTGCTGGTGAGAAAATTGTCAAGTCAAGCGGAACGTGACCCGTCAACAGCTCCTCCTTCACATTCTCCAGCAACTGGGGGTGCGAGGAAAAGGCTAAGAATTCCGAGCCCACCCACTGGCGGTGATGCAGGGCAGTCTGGAGCGAGTACTGACATCTGGTCCGGACTGAAGGACCTGCCAACGATTACTGACATGTTGTCTACTGTCACTGCATATGATTCTCTCACCATTGAAAGAATGGTGGAGGATTATATGAGTGACCGCATCCAAGTAGGCACGTCAGACAGTCCGTACGTATACTGGCAGGAAAAAGAGGCAATTTGGAGGCCCTTGCAGAAACTGGCTTTATTTTACCTAAGTTGCCCACCCTCCAGTGTGTACTCCGAAAGAGTGTTTAGTGCAGCCGCTCACCTTGTCAGCAATCGGCGTACAAGGTTACTTCCAGAAAATGTGGAGAAGATGATGTTCATTAAAATTAATTATAATCAATTCCTCCGTGGAGACATTCACCAGCAATTGCCTCCAGAAAGTACACAGGGACCTGAGATGGTGGATTCCAGTGGGGACGAATTAATAATCTGTGAGGAGGGGGATGTACACAGTGAAAGGGGTGAGGAATCGGACGATGAGGAGGAGGTGGACCTCTTGCCTCTGTAGAGCCAGTTTGTGCAAGGAGAGATTGATTGCTTCTTTTTTGGTGAGTGCCCAAACCAACCAGTCATTTCAGTCACAGTTGTGTGGCAGACCCTGTCGCTGAAATGATGGGTTTGTTAAAGTGTGCATGTCCTGTTTATACAACATAAGGGTGGGTGGGAGGGCCCAAGGACAATTCCATCTTGCACCTCTTTTTTCTTTCATTTTTCTTTGCATCATGTGCTGTTTGGGGACTATTTTTTTGAAGTGCCATCCTGCCTGACACTGCAGTGCCACTCCTAGATGGGCCAGGTGTTTGTGTCGGCCACTTGTGTCGCTTAGCTTAGCCATCCAGCGACCTTGGTGCACCTCTTTTTTTCTTTGCATCATGTGCTGTTTGGGGACTATTTTTTTGAAGTGCCATCCTGTCTGACACTGCAGTGCCACTCCTAGATGAGCCAGGTGTTTGTGTCGGCCACTTGGGTCGCTTAGCTTAGTCATCCAGCGACCTCGGTGCAAATTTTAGGACTAAAAATAATATTGTGAGGTGTGAGGTGTTCAGAATAGACTGAAAATGAGTGGAAATTATGGTTATTGAGGTTAATAATACTATGGGATCAAAATGACCCCCAAATTCTATGATTTAAGCTGTTTTTGAGGGGGTTTTGTAAAAAAACACCCGAATCCGACAAAAAAATTTCAGGGAGGTTTTACCAAAACGCGTCCGAATCCAAAACACGGCCGCGGAACCGAATCCAAAACCAAAACACAAAACCCGAAAAATTTCTGGTGCACATCACTAACGGTTATTTCCAAATATGTGTGTAATCTGTTCTGTTTACTATATCATCTCACTGAGGGGCTGATGAAGAGATGGACTATTTCTATGGAGTTGGCCGATTTAGAGGACTGCACATGTGTATGTATCTTGATACAGCTGGGATGTCGGTTGCAGAGCCATAAAAGCTGTAGCCTGATTGACAGTTGTTGACAGGGAGAATTGCAAAAAACAGAGGTGTGTTGGATCCATTTTTGGGGGTGTGCCCAAGCCACTGGCTGTGTCCTCAGACCCTGCTTCACTGGCCCTCTCACTGTACTTTTGACAGGCATCCTGAGTAACCTTGTGGATCCAATGCAGCGCCTGTGGATCTGAGAAGTCGGAAGTGGGCGCCACTTCCTGCATTAGTACAGATGTGTCCTTCCTTACACGTGATATGTACACACACATGCATGCATCATGGTAATGATAAGTAATGCCGGGCTGCGTATAGTCTCACCCGTGATCTCCCCATGCATTGAGAATGATCTGCGGGTGCGAGCATATGAACATATTTATGGGCATTTATACCACGATCTCATTACCCCGATGCCTAGGCATCATATGTAAGATCAGCTAGGACACAACTACATATGCACTCAGATCTGCAGAACACAGCACCAATCTGCACTGCAGCCACCTCTAAATCAGGCCCTGAATTGGTATAAGCACTACCCTTCCTCTGATGCTGTAAGTACAGTCCCCTACTCAAACTATCCTCCAATTCTTACTAAATTGCCTTTGTTTTACAAGGCAGAAATACATAGGGGTAGATTTATTAAGCCTGGAGAAGTGATAAAGTAGAAGGTGTTAAAGCACCAGCCGTTTGTGGCTGTGGAGAGTGGAATATAGGACTTCCTGACTAATGGAACGCACTAATAGCCGAGTTTTACGTCTATGGAGAGCCGGAGATACCATTTCCTGAGACGCATGTGGAACGCAAGGGCTACTTCCGGTTCCGGCTGATGACGGCGGCGGCGCATGCGCTCGTTTGGGAGCGCGATGTTTAACGGCAAGGACACCAGCTGGGATCCCTAATGGATGGCCTTTATAAACTGCCTCTTGGAGCTAATGGGTCACGCTTCTGAGGAAGGACTTAATGTCCGATACGTGTTAAGCGTGACCCCGGTTTTATCCTGATATCTGACTCTGACACCAACGGACTTAACCATCTGCCTGGAGATTGATCCTGTATGCTGCTGGGCATCCGGAGAGCCCGTCTGCATTCCACACTGTTCACACCTGTGGTTCTGGATCCCTCTTGGTGATATTTCCGTTGTGCCATTTCATGGAGTCTCATTGATATGCTGTTGTATTTTTACTTTTTTGTAAGTGTAATCTGTGGTAATAAACCTGTGCGTGTTTTTAATCAGTACTACACTATGTGTTTGCCATTTTTAGTACCTCTTATTTTTCTCATTCATATTGGGAAAAGAGGTACTTGTTGTTTCAGGTTAATTAAGGATCAATTAGTCCTACCTGTGTCCTGTATGTGAAGGAAAGGATTTTCCAGAAAACTATAATTTCACCTGGTCTATCATTGAGGACTACCATCCTAATAAGGGTGAATGTAATTATTTAATTTTTATGTCCGTCATGTAACACATGGGGTATCATGGTAATTGGTGAGCGCTTCTCTGTTGTATGCACTATTTCTGTCTATATGTACTAGTTTTGTTGATGTGTGGGATACACATCTATTTTGCATACCTTCAGCTGCTTACCAAGTTTTTGTTGCGCATATACACCGTTAACATCTGTTGCACCATTTGCTGTAGAGTTTGGTAGGGATCACCAGAGGGGAGTTTTCACTAACCCACTCCGGCATTTGATATGTTAATACACCTCATCATTACTGCTTCCTGCTTTGCCTCAGTAAAGAGGCAAAGTAGGAAGAGCTATAGCGCCAATATATCACATCTCCCCTGTGATTGGTGTTTCACTGCGTCTGCAATGTTAACAAGATGCCAATTATTTATTTTTTAAAGAGGCACGCCATACCTCTCAGAGAGGCTCAGTTTAGCTGACCATCTCGCACCGTATGGCATATAGACACTAAGGGACATGTACTAAGCAGTGATAAAAGTAGAGAAGTGAACCAGTGAAGAAGTAGCCGATGGCAATGAATCAGCATTGATGTAACATTTCCAATTTGCATACAATAAAAATATACAGAGCAACTGATTGGTTGCCATTGGCCACTTCTCCACTGTCTCACTTCTCCACTTTTATCACTGCTTAGTACATGTCCCCTTAAGGGTGTGTCGAAGTCAAAAAATATTGCAGTACACACATCACGTACAAACTACACACAGATGGCTTCCGTGTGCGTACTTGCTCTGCCGTGCGTGCGCATATTCACAATTTGCGTATGGTCGCTCCAGCAGTCTTGCGTATTAGCGTGTGGTATGAGTAATTACGGTAGTGTTTGTAATCGCATGGAAAAGCCATAAAAACACATTACATATTTAATCCAAATAGTGCACAATGTACACATAGTCTCCCTGCACCACACCAGTGAGTTACACATGTTTGAATGGTATAAGAACAAAGGGATTCACCTTTACAGGACAGGAGGGGACAGAACTAGGTTATAAGGAGGTGTTTGGTATCCAGCTGTAAGGTATTTTAAGAGCAATATTCCGGTGTTAGTTTGCAGAAGATCGCACACTCCTGCGAATAGTTATGTGCAGGAGCAGAATATAAATATTAACTGTATTTACCATACACTTGATATGCGGCGGGAACCCAGAGGAGACCATCTGCAAGTGCACCTGGAACAGACATCGCCCACCTATTCAAACTGACCTATGACCTCTCCTGTACTGTAAATGACCATTCCTGTGTCCAATGGATAAAGAGATTACAGTTCCCATTGTGTTAGGTTTTGGACAAATGTATAAATAGCCACCTGCAGGCCAGGTCACTCTCTCAATCTCTGAAGATCATCAACCTTGATGATTGAGGACCGGACCAGGAAGCGCAGGTGAAACCAAAACGTATGTATCATTGACTGTAGCTATTTTCTTATTGTATTGTATTGTTGTTATTGTAAACACCTGCTAGTAAAGAACCGTTGGTGGGTCAGATCCCAACATAGTCTTTGAAATACAAATTGGTGTCATGTCTCTCTTTCCCTGCTAGTGTTATATAAGTGTAATCTAGTCACACGTGTAGCTGCAAAGTGCTCACGGCGTGTCTTTGTGTGTGTACGCACCGCGTGTACTTTGTACGACCATCGCGGTGTTTGTACGCAAAGTGCGTACACGGTACGAGGCTTTGTACGCACACTGGGTAAAAAGTACGTAGGCTAAGGATTGATTACAGCGGCCGCAGCAGCTCCATTTAAAGTGTATTGAATGTCTTTTTAAAGTGTTGCTTTTAGTCCTGTAAGTAAATTAACATTTACAATTGGGAGCTCAATCCGGTTTTTTCACATACTCAAAGGCTAACAGGTCATAGCAGACTTTTATCTATCAGCAAAGGGTGGAAAGATATCTACGTTAAACCTTTTCCTTGTTGTTGGATGTTCTAAAAACCCTATTTGTATGCTAAATTGCGTCTGCTCTGTCTGGTCTATAGAGGTGCTAATAGAGCCCGGAGGTAAACAGGAAAAATGCTATTTAAAAGTCTGTGTAATTTTGGAGCCAAGAGCGTACACAAAGCGTACTAATAGTTTGCAGACTCTCCCATACATTGTTGCCATAGGGTAGTAATCATTCTTAAACCTGTGTGAAATCGGATACATTTGCTTGCTATATAGATAAATTTGAAATAAATATATTTAAGGGAGTATTTATAAGAAAACACAGAACGCAGTTCTGGCCAAGTCATAAAGGGTTATACGGAACAAGTGTGGGGTGTATTAAGTGAGTAATTATAGTTTGTATTGCTCACATTTATAGAGATTGTGTGATTTGTTTTATTGCGGACGCACATTTGTACACGTGGTCCGGACAAAGTACAGGAGAGCGCTCGTAGTGTAAAAGGCACGCTGGTCATGTGTTTATGCAAGGTTGCGTAGGAATATGGACGCTAAGTACAAAGCACACAATATTTGTTCAATTAAGGTGGGATAGTAGACATTTAATACAATAGCACATAACTATCCGGTTTCAAAAGCAGGTTACTCTAAAATTTAGTTTAAAAACTTTAAGCACCTCTGGAAAAAAGCTGCTGACCTAAAGGGAGTAAAAATTTTCTGTACAGAAAAACAAGGTGTATTTGAGTGAGTGAAAGCGGAGTGAGAGGATTTGAACCCCGGAAATTCGGGTCCCGTGGGTACACCAAGTGAGTGGAGATTTGGTGGCGTGAGGCGGCTGACTCACGTTAATAAAGGTAAGGGTAATACGCAAATCGTGAGGAGATTTGTAGAGGAGCGTAATATAGGATTGTGCATTGTGCAGAAGTATAGAAATTGTGAATTGAAGTTTAAAGGTTTTGTATTACGCTCCGGCTGAGGTTTCGCAGCTTGTGATTCGATTCCAGTGGTCGTAGGGCGGATAGGTAACAAGTACCTATACGCTGTGCGATTGGACCGCATGTTTGTGGGTGCGATACATAGCGCAACTTGATACCTCTTTTACGAGCTTTTACATAAAACCGCGGTATCATTATCGCTGTGTAGAGCATACGCAAGCGTGATTTGTGTAAGTCAAAAAGGGAAGCTTTCGCTGGTCTCTCTCAGGAAGATCTTCAGCGGCAGAAATTTGCTGGAAGAGGTAAGTTACTCCTAAAAACTTCCAGTGAATAGAAGCCAGTTAGGGCCTCACTGGGTACGTGGTGTTCACTATTGGAGTGAGTCGTGGTACGTCAGCGGAGAAGGAGCGAGTGAAAGTGCTAGGTGTCTTTCACCGTCTATTTGCGGTGTGCATTGGGGATTGCGTTTATTGGCAAAAAGTCCGCGATGGGATCCAATTGCACAAGCAGTGGGCATTTGGTAGCTAGGGTTCAGGCAGAAGAGTTGGGCCCGAGAAGGTCAGAATTGCGGCCGAAAGGGTCAGCAAGGTTTATTATGTGTGAAAAATATGGTTCACACACTGAGGCTTTTTGCAATGAGTGGGTACGTATGACTGCGGAAGATAGGGCCCAATTCCCAAAGGTTGGTAGCTTTGAATCAGAGGTGTTACAGAACATAAGGATTAAAGTATGTCTGATTAAATCCAGAAAACAAAGGGTCAGACATACAAATTGTTTAAACCTGTGGCAGCAAGAGGGGGAGATGCAAAAGGAACTGGCTTGCACAGCAAGTTCCAAATTTAGCGGGAAAGCAATTGCGAGCGCACCACCATCACCACCATATATTAATGGGGAGAAATTGGCTACAAGCAATGGTGCATCGATAAAATATAGGAAAATTATTGATAAGTGTTAACCCTAACCTTAACCCTTGCCAGTTGTATCCCATTCTAAAATTTCCTCAGGACTGTGAGCAGGAAGATGAGCCCAGCACGATATCGGCACTCTCTCTAGCAGCCACCATACAGGACACCCAGATGGGCATGGCCCAACCACCAAGAGTTGTAGCAAGGCCCCCTAGTGGAGGGATAAGTGAGGTCGTGTCCACAGGTAAGTACGGCACCATACACTATGCAGAGACAATAGCTCCCCACATTATAGAGTCAAGCAAGAATGATGTAGTTGAATTAAATCCTGTCAGGGTGATTGCAGTTCCCAATGGGAAAACTGACACTCAGGGGGTGACTCCCATCAGGAACATTGCCATGCATTGTCCCTGGTCCCGGTCAGAGTTAAGGTCAATTATGTCAGAATTTCACGATCCTAGAAAAGATCTAGTTGGATGCCAGAGGTTCATTAAAGAGTTAGGTAACGCCCACGAGCCCAGAAATAAAGACTGGCGAACAGTACTACGGTGGTGTTTACCCTCAAATATTGACATCCCGAAATTCATAACGGATTGTAAGTTAGACACAGAGGTACCTCTCACTGATGAATACAATCAGGAGAATGTACAGCAAATCAACTTGCAATCAGGAATGTATTTCCCTACTATTGTTAAATTGAATAAAATCTTCTCCATAAGACAAAAAGAAGGTGAAATGGCATCCGAAAATTTCCATTGAGCACTGCAGGAAATAGCTAGATTCACTGGGATCGAGGATATTAAGGATAATACACATCAAAGGGAGGTAGCTGTTTCTGTATTAATGAACGGGTTAAAGGAGGCACTGAGAACAAGGGTGCAAACCTCTCTACCTAATTGGAGAGGTATCTTGGAGGCTGCGTTGAGAGAGTCCGCTGTCGAGCACGATCGGAACATCAGTAAGCACAGGGAGTCACAAGGGGATAAGCTGATGACTGTGAGTATACAGGCTCTTACAGGAAAACCACATCAGCCAAAACCCTAGACCCCTGATGGTAAGTCACGGTCAATAGTATGCTTCTATTGTAATAAGGAAGGACATTTTGCAAGGGACTGTAGGAACAAAGGGACACATAACGTATACAGACCCCTAGACCTGAATACGAGCCATACTACAATTCACATAATTGGGATCAGGGACCATATAGAAGAGATTATGAGCCACATAGAGGGGAAACAAGGAGGTACCCACCAAGGAGGGACTGGCAGGCCTCCGAAAAATCACAGCTACCCCCCTCACATATTGTAGCTGCCAATGCGCTGTGGAGGGTCCCACTACACAATAGGGGTTGGGCCACACCTGTAGTCTGCAGCCAGTGAAGTTAATTGCTAGCCTTGGTAGTGAACCTGAGGTCATGGTTGATGTAGCTGGTGTACCATTACTTTTTCTTGTAGATACAGGGGCGGCCAGATCAGTGTTGAATTCCACATCAGGTGTAAAAACCACGGGTAAAACGATTTCGGCAATGGGAGTAACAGAAACGGTGCAACAATACCCTTTGAGTAGACCTGCAGAGATTATGATAGGGCCCTTGCAAACCAAGCATTTTTTTCTGTTGGCTGCATCAGCTCCGACTAATCTACTCGGCAGAGACTTATTGTGTAAAATGCGGTGTGTCATATACTGTACTCCTGAGGGTGTCTTCATGGATATACCTGAGAACCACGCTCAAGAAGTGCAAGATATACTAGACACCCATCAAAGGCTAATGTCGCATTCTACTGTTATAGACACGTGTCCATCAAAGGTAGAGGAAATGATCTCGCAAATACCGGGTTCCCTTTGGACCAAAGATGGACAGGACACTGGGTTGATGGCGAATCTAGCTCCAGTAGCAGTACAAGTAAAAGATGGTAGGATAGCTCCAAAAATCCCTCAGTATCCTCTAAAGCCAGAGGTAGAATTAGGAGTGTACCCCATCATAGAGCGTCTGCTACAGCAGGGCATCCTAGTCAGGACGTCCAGCACCGCCAATAGTCCCATCTTCCCTTTGAAAAAGACTGGGGGGAGGGGTTACAGGCTAGTGCAGGATCTAAGGGGATAAACAAAATAGTTGAGAGCCAATTCCCCGTAGTGCCCAATCCACCTGTCATGCTCATGCAAATTCCCTCTAAAGCAAAATTCTTCATTGTCATTGACCTCTGTTCTGCTTTCTTTTCTGTCCCTCTTCATCCTGACAGCCAATACCTATTTGCCTTTACGTACAGGGGAGTACAGTACACCTGGACTCATCTTCCCCAAAGTTTCATTGACAGCCCGATTATTTTCTCCCAGGCCTTACATGACTGTTTACAATCCTTTCAACCTGAGAGTGGATCAGTGCTAATACAGTATGTCGATGACTTATTGTTGTATTCTGACTCACTCGAATCATCCTTGAAAGATACGAAACAGCTTCTGTTTCATCTTTCCCATACAGGACACAAGGTTTCAAAGGATAAGTTGCAGGTGTGCTGGACCAGAGTCAAATATTTGGGACACTGCTTGACACAAGGACTTAGACACCTCACCGCTGATAGAATACAGGCGATTTGCGACATGACTCTGCCACAAACTCAGCAACAGATCCGCACTTTTATTGGAATGTGTGGGTACTGTGGAAACTTGATTCCAGGGTTCTCTATACTGGCTTTACCTTTGCAAGAAATGGTCTCTTCGAACAAACCGGAACAGATCTCTCACACAGATGAGTCCGAACTGGCGTTTGAGAGACTCAAACAGTGTCTATCACAAACACCTGCATTAGGTATGCCATATTATGAGAAGCCCTTCGAATTGTACGGTACTAAAAGTGCTGGGTGCGTGGCAGGAGTCTTAACACAGAGACATGGTGATACCAGCAAACCGGTAGCTTACTACAGTGCACAGTTGGACACTGTAGCGCGGTCTCTCCCCACTTGCTTGCAAAGTGTTGCAGCGATAGCTTTGCTGGAAAGTAAAAGTGAGGACGTAGTGTTAGGACACGACTTGACCATCCATACACCTCATGCAGTATCAGCCTTACTAAACTCCACCCAAACCAGACATGTCTCATCTGCTCGGTTTACAAAGTGGGAATTATCACTGATGGCCCCTGTAAACATCACCATTAAGATATGCAGCTCACTAAATCCTGCAACTTACTTGCCAAGTGTGCCTGGACAGGCACAAAGGGTGGAGGATGAGAATGATGGTGAAGGAGGATTTAGTGCAGATACTGATACGCATGATTGTATGGAATACCTGAACCAAACTTTCACTGTGAGACCTGACATCAGTGACAACCCACTGGAAGGAGTAGACTTTACCTTCTACACTGACGGTAGTTGCCACAGACAGATGGAATCGGGAGACTTGTGCACCGGATATGCAGTTGTAGATGACAAAAGTATCATAGAAGCTGAACCCCTTGGCCCACCGCACTCAGCACAAGTTGCTGAGCTGGTCGCTCTAACCAGAGCATGTGAATTGGTCAAGGGTAAGTCAGCTAATATATACACAGACTCTAGGTATGCCTTTGGAGTGGTGCTTGATTTTGGAACCCTGTGGCGCCTCATCAAAAGGCTTTTGACAGCAAAACAGGAACCAGAGTGGCTGTTATCAAGTGCAAAGCACACACTTACAACCAAGACCCAATTTCACTTGGTAACAGCCGGGCAGACGAAGCTGCTAAATCAGCAGCAAGCACCCCCATACAGACGAACATCACATCACTGATGACATTTAACACGGTCAACACACAACAGCTAATTGAAATGCAAAATTTGTGTTCTCTACAGGAAATGGCGGGCTGGAAATCGAAGGGGCATGGTCAGGAGTCCTCAGGACTTTGGACAGGTGGACACAGTAAGCCAGTGGCCCCCAGAGCATATCTTCCAAGTATAGCTGAGGCGGCACACGGTCTGACTCATCTGGGCAAAGAGGGTATGTGCAAGCTGGTAAGAGCCTACTGGTGTGCACCAGGATTTTCTTCTCATGCAGGAAAGAGAGCAATGACATATTTAACTTGCCTGAGGAAGAATATTGGTAAGACAATACCAACAGAGTCATCCCATATCCCTCCGACAGATGGACCTTTTCAGGTAATACAAATCGACTTCATACAGTTACCACCCTGTAGGAATTTGAAATATGTGTTAGTATGTATTGATGTATTTTCCAACTGGGTAGAAGCGTTCCCTGCTGCCACAAATACTGCTACATTCACTGCAAATAAAATTGTGCAGGAATTTGTGTGTAGATATGGTATCCCTAGAATGATTGAATGTGATAGGGGTACCCATTTACAGGTGAAGTCTTTCAGGTCATGTGCAAACTGATGGCAATTAATAGCAAGCTGCATACTCCGTACCGGCCACAGGCAAGTGCAAAGGTAGAGAGAGTGAACAGCACTATTAAGAACAAGCTGAGCAAAGTGATGGCTGAAACTGGATTGCTGTGGCCAGAAGCTTTGCCACTAGTGTTGTACAGCATCAGAACCACTCCCAGGTTTCCGCTTAACTTATCGCCCTTTGAAATTATTTTTGGTCGACAACCTCATGTAATGATAGACCCCCAGGATGATTTGAAATGCAATAATGAAATAACTGTGAAATATTTGGTTAGGATGAGCCGGCAGCTGAGAAATCAACAAAGAAATCTAAAGCTGGTGATTCCTGACCTACCGAACAGTAATTGTCATGACATTGAGCCTGGGGATTATGTGATGATTCGAAATTTCTTACGCTCAGGTTGCCTCATAGATAGGTGAGAAGGACCATACCAAGTCTTGTTAACCAGCAAGATAGCACTAAAGGTTGCCGAAAGAGAGACTTAAGTCCACTCGTCCCACTGCAAGAAGGTCGCTGACCCAGAGAGAACTCGTGACAAAGAGCAAGGTGAAGAGAACCTCGTATCACTAGAGTGTTTGTTCTGGGGAAGTTGAGAGGCAGGACTGTTGAACGGCACCTGAGCGGGGAGAGCAACAACACCAAGGACGGTTGTTGCATCTTTTTTTCACCCCCCCCCCTGCATTTTCGTTTCTTTTCTCCTTCTTATTTTCCTTCTTTCCCCTAACGAAATGGATCTATCACAAGAGACTGCGTTTCGGGTTCTACTAGTAATTCTGTTTTTGATCAGAACAATTTGTTTTGTTGAGGGTCCCAGAGAGGTCGAGCGGGGATCTGGAATGGGTACTGATAGCGAGTACGAATTTGTATGATCTCAGAAGCAGCACATCACTCGAGTAAAGGCTGGTATCAGTAAGCGTTCTGGTAGTCATGGAGCTCGGAGGCAATGTGAATGGTTATTGTCTGATGAATATTGTATTTGTAGGTATTGTGAGAATCTAGTTGAAGATGGGTGCATCCAGAAATGTCAGTCCAACATTAATATCAACATGGACCGACATCCGTTGAGTGATTACCACTCACTAGTGGGTAAGGTCTTAAACTAGACGGAATGTTGGGTGTGCTCACAAGTACCTCAAGGACAGAGTAAGTCAGGATTAGTACCATACCCTTTAGCAATAGATGAGGTACTCGAATTACGGGGTGGGAGACCAGTGGACAAGAAATTCAATATCTCTAGGCCCCCTAGCTTGAAACTCCACCAGTACAACATAGATAGGTCCCTGTTGTGTTTCCATTTTTCCAATTACCGAAAACCTGGAAATTGGGAAGTGACTTGGAATAACCAGACAATGACTTTTTCACACAGAGCTGATAGGATTCCTATTGACACTGAACTTGTACGCCAGATAGCCAACAGTGGGAGGTATTTTCGGTATAGGTATACACGTGGAAAAGCAAGACCATGTGGGTTGGAAAAGTATCGTCAGGGTATTGTGCCCATTGTTCTCAGGGTTAGGAGAATAGTTATGCGCAGGAGCAGAATATAAATATTAACTGTATTTACTGTACACTTGATATGCGTCGGGAACCCAGAGGAGACCATCTGCAAGTGCACCTGGAACAGACATCGCCCACCTATTCAAACTGACCTATGACCTTTCCTGTACTGTAAATGACCATTCCTGTGTCCAATGGATAAAGAGATTACAGTTCCCATTGTGTTAGGTTTTGGACAAATGTATAAACAACCAGCTGCAGGCCAGGTCACTTTCTCAATCTCTGAAGATCATCAACCTTGATGATTGAGGAGCGGACCGGGAAGTGCAGGCGAAACCAAAACGTATGTACCATTGACTGTAGCCATTTTCTTATTGTATTGTTGTTATTGTAACCCCCTGCTAGTAAAGAACCGTTGGTGGGTCAGATCCCAACATAGGACAATATTTACTAAGAATTCGAGTTTGTCCGTTTTGTGTTTTTTTTTTCTAAGTCCTAATCCGGGAATTCACTAAGTACCAATCTCGGCAGTGTTTGGACTATTCATAATGGTTTGAATGACAACGTTCAGAAATACGAATGAATAGACCATCGGTCAAACGCGGCTGTTATTACATAGAATACGGGAATTCACTATTCATTCGTATTTGGGTGTTAGTCTGTCAGTGCTCAAATGTGGTCGTATTTTTTTGCGATTCGTTAAAAAAAGCGGCAAAAAAATAGACCTGCTTTTTTCAGGCATGTTTACATGTGTTGCAAATAAAAAAATCACTCACACCTGAATTAGGATGCCTATAAAAGGATGTTAGGCCCATTTCAATACACCTACACTCAGAAATGGCAGCAGGACTGTGGGCCAGTGATCTTTTGTGTGCTGTGGGATTCCTCAGACTCAGACATCAGCCTGTAAGTACCCAGTGCCAAGAAACTGAACATGGTCAGCAGGTTGTACAGGTTCCGCGGAGCCTGCGCAGGCCAAGTTTTTTTAGGGGGCATTTAAACTTGAACGCATTGTCCGATGATAAGGTCATACAGATGTTCCGTCTAAATCGTAACAACATTTTCCGTCTGTATGACCTTGTCAAACTGGGCCTAGACCCTGAGACAGCACGCTCTCGCTCTGTCTCAGGCCTGCACAAACTCCTGGCTGTGTTGCACTTTCTGGCTACTGGCAGCTTTCAGGCTGTGTCTGGGGATGTCATAGGAATCTCACAGCCCTCATTTTCCAGAATCTTAACACAGGTGATGTATACCTAACTACCTCTTCTGTTTTGTGTTTGTTTTAATTTCTCGGTGGCCAGTTCTGTCCTAAAATCTCATGTTTATTGTTTTTTTAAAATATACACACAGGTGTTGCCTGTTTTGCAGCCCCACATTGAGGCCTCAATCTGCTTCCCTACCCAGGAGTCTCAGTGGCATGCCATCAGGGTAGATTTCCATGAGCTGGCTGGCATGCCCAATGTGCTTGGAGCCATAGATTGCACACACATTCAGCTGAGACCACCTAGGGGCAGGCAGCACATATATACAAATCGTCATTTCGAACACTCCACAAATGTGCTGGTGGTTTGTGATGCAAATCTCAAAATAATGAGTGTTGTTGCTGGTTACCCTGGGGGCTGCCATGACTCCTTCATCCTCAGTCAGTCATCCCTCTTTGATAAGTTTGAGGATGGACAAATGCCAGATGGATGGCTGCTGGGTATGTAATTTGATATGTGTAGGCCTGCGTATACTTTGTCCAAATACAGGTGCAGATGTATTAACCTGTAGAAGGCATAAGGAAGTTAGAAACCAGTGATCTGTGCAAGGTGATAAAGGCACCAGCCAATCAGCTCCAATATGTAAATGAACATTTAGGAACAGATTGTCTGCTGCCTTTATTACCTTGCACATATCACTGGTTTTTCACTTCCTTATGCCTTCTACAGGTTAATACATCTTCCCCACAGTGTGTTACTTATGTGTTGCTGTATCTTAACATGAATCACGTTACTATATCTGTCTTTTAGGTGATGGAGGATATGGCTGTTTCTCTTGGCTTCTAACTCCATTGTCCCGACCTGATACCCATGCTGAATACAATTACAATCATGCACATAAGTCCACGCGGAATGTGATAGAAAGATGTTTTGGTGTGCTGAATTCTAGGTTTCGGTGTCTGGATAAGTCTGATGGCCTTTTGTTGTATAGTCCCTCCAAGGTGACTCAAATTGTGTTCTGCTGCTGCTTTCTTCATAACATGTGTTTGCAACAACATCTGCCACATGTTGAGGAGGAGGAGGAAGAAAGCAGCCAGCAAACAGAGGAATTAGAGACATCTGGTGATACTTGGAGTACAGATGTAGGGAGGCAGGTTAGGCAAGAGATCATCACTCGCTATTTCTAAGGTAAGTTTGGTTTGCTTATTTCATTTGTTGTGTAATCATAAATAGATTTTTTGGCATTTTTTTTGCCAAAACCATTAATCAGAATGTGTCTGTCTCCTTGACACATACAAACATACCCTCACTTTATGAAAAACAAATGACGCATGTGTATTGTGTGTATTTTTAAACTCAAAACAACAGATTATGAGTGGCATGCATTAAGTCTGGATAAGTGATCGTAAACTTGCAGTGCTAATTTCTTACAAGCCCACATAATCCATTTAGTATTTTACTTTATCATTGTGTGTAATGTCCTAATGCACAGGTTCACAAACTCGGCACTCAGGACCACACACAAATGCATGTTTTTCACGTAACCCAGTAGAAGCACAGGTGTATGAATTACTCACAGACATATGTTAAAAGGTTAACAGGTGGAGCTAATTATGTCACTTGTGAGTCTGTGAGGAGACCTGCAAACCATGCACTGTGTGGGTTCCTGAGGGCCGAGTTTAAGAACCTGTGTTCCCAAAAAACACTCCTCAACATATAATATGTTAGCCTTGAGGAATACATGTGTCCCTATGTGTGTTGCACCATCATATTTAAGACACACAAACTTACTGTAATCAGGAATAATTTATTTCCTAATGTTTGATGCAGTAAACTTGATGATGTGTAAGTAAATACACAGTTTGCCACATATATACATTATTATACACATTCTTTGATTTTTGTTGTAAAAGTACATATTTGTTTGTTTCAGCATCATGTGTAATAACATCCTTACAAATTTTTAACACACACAAACATGTCCCAACAATACTGACATTCATTTTGTCAATGTTTTAAAAAAAAACAAAGCCAACATATTAAAAGCTTTTTACGCAACTCAATTGTGTTCTTCTTGTAATGTTGTATGGAGAAGAAAGGTAAAATATGTATCAATAACATTGTAATTTGGATTGTCTGCAGGAAAAGAGAATGATTGGAATCTAGAAAGAGTAATGATTAGAAAAAAATCAAGTGGTCAGTTTACTTCCTGCTAACATGTATGTGCGGCTCCATCAACATTTCCCTCCTCCAATACCCAAAAAAATGGTAAAGAATAAATGTGCGTACAAATTTTATGTTGTTGTTTGTACCACTTATAATTAATGATGTTGTAAAAATTGTCAAGGAGCTAAGTGTTATATATTTTTTGCCAAAAATACAATTACTAACTATTTTGAGTTACTTATCACAAATGTCTAACTTGTATTTTTTTCACGTTTTTTTTGGTGGCTGCTTGTCCTGCCTTTTGCCTTTAGCACTGTCATGTTGTCGTGCTCTGGTGGAGCGTCTTGGTGGTGATGAGACTGGCGTGATATTTGGAGTAGTCGTACCAGAACTGCTGCTTGTTTGCTGTTGGTGCATGCATCTGATTGTTTCATTCAGGTTAGTGAGGGTGGCATTGAGTTCACGTGTAGCAGCATTTTGATTGTCTACTATTCGGAATAAACTTTCATGAATCTTTTGATTGTTTTGAAAAATGTTCATATAACTTTGCTGTTGTCTGTGCTGTTCTTCCATTAGTCTGTGCTGTTCTTCCATTATGTGCTGTAAGTTGCCCATGACCTGTGTAATGTCTGTACGCATGAGTTCCATGGTATTGCCTATTCTGGTTGTTTGTTCATTTTGTCTACTCAGATTTCTTGATATTCTTCTGAGGTGAGATGGTAGGCTTGCAAACATTTGTGTCTGCTTACGCAGGAAATCTTCATTAGTGGCCTGCTGTCTAGCCCAAATGGACCAAAACACCTGATCAGGGCCTTGTGATCCTGGTGTTGTTGGGCTGTGTTGTGGTGGTGGTGTGCTTTGCTGTGGTGTGTACTCACAGGTGCTGGGGGCTCATTCCTTGCCTTAATGGCTGCATTTCTAAGATGTTTGTCTCCTCCATGTCACTGTGTTGCTGTTGTTGCGGAGGGATGCTGTTCCCAGGACTAGAAGCTGAAATGTTAAATAAATCTCCATTAGCTATCTATATGTTTGAGAAATGTAAACAAATCACTACACATGGAACACATGTCATTCACTGTTGCTTTCAACTATTCTGCCTAGCAACATCATCACTCATAGCTTAATTACATACATATGCCTGTTTGTGGCAAATGTGTCTGGTTACTTAATTGTGAAAGCAAACACTTTAGTTTTATTGTAGCTCACACATACTCCACCATAAAAACACATTGGAATACATAATGTGTTACCTTATAGCTTTGTGCAAACAAACATAGTAATGTTTTTATATGTATTTTGCAATGTTACCTCAAACACACATGTGAAATTTTGAAAAACAACCTTACTTTTTGCAATACAAAAAACATGCTTTTTTGTTGCAGCATCTTACACACAATGTCATACTGTATGGCTCAAGTGGACATACATATCTTTACTGGATGTGGACAAGGCCATTTAGCTTGGATTCCATTTCAGCTTTTACTTACTGCGGTAAGTATTTAATTTTTTGATGTATTTTGACTTAATGCGGTTATGAAATATTTTGATGACGTTCTGAAATTTTACTCATTTATTTCAGTTTGATACTCACAATCAAGATGAGGGGAGTGTAGATGATGTCTTGGAGGTGTGTCCAAAATTTGGAGTGGGGGGACAGAACATACGGACGATAATCTTCGTGTGGCGGGGTAGCCTGCTGTGTTTGGGCCGGGACATACGACCTTGCTTTCTTTTTGGCCACAGGTTTTTTGTGGTGATGTCTTACAGAAGTGCCACTTCTGCTGCTCCATACTTCTTTTGATGGACCTTTTAATGAAAGTGCAATTTTGTTATGGCCATTTCTTTACAAGCATACCCTATACTACAATGGACACTTTACCTGCTTCCGCAGCGTCATCATCATCAGATGTGATAGGAGTTACTGGCCGATGAGTAGTACTGCTTTTTTCTAACACTGTATAAAATAAAATAAAAATAAAAATTCATGCTATTGTGTATACATCCACCCATTATGCTTATAAACATTTATTCTTTTAGAAATGCTTGGTTTGTTTTTTTAAAAAACATAAGGACCGGAAAAACAAAAATAAAAATCAAAAAATAATAAATATTGTCCAATAGACATATGCACTATGGCAACATCAACACAGGAAAACATGTACAGGACACTGACATAGGCCACAAGTTAAAGAAAAAAAAAACAACCAAAAACACACACATCTTCATTTTGTATTGAAAGGATAAATATTACAGATGCAATATATAAATTGCTCTGTGATGTGGCACTCCAAAGACACATTACCACTATATGAGCCAAAACAAAATGTAGCAATTTTTTTAAAATTACACTGCAGTGTGGTGTCACGGTACAAATACAAGCAAAAAATGATCAAAGAAATAGTGTTATTTTAATTAAAAAATTAACATTATCTAATAATGACATTACACATGTAAGTGGTTTCCAAACCACTTTCCACTACTCCAGCCTCTAACATGACAACCACTGTTTTTAAAACATTGCACATGGATCACTTTAATATA
This sequence comes from Pseudophryne corroboree, assembly GCF_028390025.1. Taxonomy (NCBI): domain Eukaryota; kingdom Metazoa; phylum Chordata; class Amphibia; order Anura; family Myobatrachidae; genus Pseudophryne; species Pseudophryne corroboree. The sequence continues at coordinate 650,358,642 of NC_086446.1, read as the reverse complement.
AAACATAGTCACAATTTTTAATTAAAAACGCCCAAAAGGAAAACATTATTGCAGGACAATTCAGAGACACACCAAGTCCAAACTACACATGCAAAATATCTTTCTGAAAAACACATGACATACAATAAAGTAAGATGTTACATTGGCTTTTGTATAAAACATTAACCAAAACAATGTATTTGCTGACACACACTTGAAGATGGAAGTAAAATGCAACGTCACATGACACACATTTAAAAAAAAAAAAAATCATAGAATGTAAATGCAAATACACATGCTCACCATTCTTCCTGGGCCTATCTGAATCCCGGACATGGGTTGCAGAGACAACTTCAGGAGGTATTACACTCCGCATGGGCTCCTCATACTCCAGATATCTTGCAATATAGGGCTGCCCACCACCGGTTTTCCGAGCCTCCTTGGCCTCCTTGGCCATTTTAGACTTGACACGTCGCTTTATGTCATAGTACCGTTTGCGGCACGTGTCCTCCGTCCGCTTGACCACCCCCTCACTATTGACAGCAGCAACAACTTTCGCCCACAACACCGTCTTCCTCCGTGTTGGCACCTTGGCGGACTCAGGGCCAAATAGCTGCCTCTGATACTTCATCAGCTCATGCACCAATGCAACATTTTCTGCAAAACTAAACTTTACATTCCGCCCAGTCTTAGTAGTGGTGCGTGACTGTCACTATCACTTGAACCTGCTGCAGCAACCTCACCCACCTCCTCCAGCTCACTAACCTCCCTAACACTCACCTCCTCCACCTGACCAACCTCCTCCCCCTCACTCACACCCTCCACCTCACCCACCTCTGAGTCACACATAATTGTGTGTCTAAACAGTTAACACAGAAAACAAAAAGACAAACAACACACTGATCCAATACCACTACACAACTCACACACACACACACACACACACACACACACACACACTGACAAGGGACTATAAAGAAAAATAACTTGGACTAAAAATGAAACAAAACCACAAAATACAAGACAACAAGAATGACAAGATGACTTTCAAACACAATACCACACTCAGAAATCGCTACCAACACTCCTCACCAAACCACAAATTCACCTACCTCCACAGCACAACCTCCCTCCTCACCACTAACTAAACCCACGAAGTGCGGACGGTTTGGGGCGTATTTATATGGTTGCGCACAGACACTCCTACCATCTGAAACACAACCAATCACCAACAGGGATGAAAATCGAAACTGAAAGTGAAAATGCGGCCGAGAAAAAAAAAACCCTGCCGCGTTTAACTTAGGGAGAAAAAAACAGCAAAAACAACAAAAACACGTATGCAAACGACAATGACGGCCGTAAATGTGCCAAAAAAACGACTGGCATCGACATCGTAAAATACGACAACCGTAAAGTCGACTGCTTCGTAACTTTGCGTATATGGATTCAAAAAGTTGCATGAAAATGCACCCGATACAAAACGAGTTTAAACACTACACAGACCGACTCAAACACGAATATTAGTAAATATTGGCCATAGTCTTTGAAATACAAATTGGTGTTGTGTCTCTCTTTCCCTGCTAGTGTTATATAAGTGTAATCTAGTCACACGTGTAGCTGCAAAGTGCTCACGGCGTGTCTTTGTGTGTGTACGCACCACGTGTACTTTGTACGACCATCGCGGCGTTTCTACGCAAAGTGCGTACACGGTACGAGGCTTTGTATGCAAACTGGGTAAAAAGTACGTAGGCTAAGGATTGATTACAGCGGCCGCAGCGGCTCCATTTAAAGTGTATTGAATGTCTTTTTAAAGTGTTGCTTTTAGTCCTGTAAGTAAATCAACATTTACAGGTGGTATATTACAGGAGACAAAACATCGGGTGCAAAAAATGTCAGTTATTTACACTTTTTTTCGGATGATTCACTAATGTTTTTATGAAATTAGCCCATAAAACCTGTGTGTTTTTGTGAGAAACAGCCCTGTTTTCTTTTGAAAATGGGTCTGTTTCCGGGGATTTGTTTTCACGTGATAGCTGCGGCGACCTGCTGTGTCTCATACCCACCACAGAAGAAGCAGGCTGGTACTGCAGGGAGAGCGCCACGGCCCAGGAGCCGGTACTCAGTGCTGGGACCCCAAGCAGGAAGGCGCAGTAACTCGCATCCAGCCTCCTTCTCCGCCCCCGGCAGCGGTCACATGGTGGAGGAGCAGTCATGTGAAAATCCCGAGCCTTCTCAGGGAACCAAACCCGCTCAACTCTAATCATGGGTAATTGGATATCCCCTAAGTGTATAAAGACTCATCTGTGAATCATGAACAATAAATTGAAGGAGGAAAGATTAGTTGTTTAGTACACCAAAGGATCTTTGTATTCAATTATTTACACAGTGATAAGAATTCATTAAAAAATATATAAATTAATCAGGGAAAAACCTTCTATAGTAAACATAGCATTTATTAATATACATTAAAAATGACCAACCAACTAATAATAAACAATTATCAACATGTTTTAAAATGGATATCATTAGAATGGAAGTGAAAAAGAGAGAAAATTGAGTGAAAACTCTGAATTTTGTTTGCTGCATTGATGTCTGTGTTTAACACCAGTCACAATTACAACCACTACATCCCGAACCCTGAAAATCCCGACTAACAGGGACTATTCCCAAAATAGACAAAAAGTACAGATAGGCGCTCAGTCCCATTTCAAAATAGACAAAATGCTTAACATGGATAATGGACCCATAGTCCTTTGCACTGACTGGAGATGAGTTTCCTTAGGTGAATTTCCAATCAACTTTTGTTAATGAAGATACAGGCATAATCCTTCTCATAAATTCGTTTCCACAATTTTCTCAGAAAAGGAGACAAAAAACAAGAACAAGCAGAATCATGGTGCAGTATTCCTCATCCGATGTAGTTCATATAGAAAGGAGAAACGCAGAGGAACTCACATTTAAGTAAATAAACATAATCCCATAAAGGTTTCTTCAACTTTGAAAGCCCATATGGATGGAACATTTATCACCATTTAAGATGGGATATTAGGTACCACGTACCATACTCACACAGCTTAAAGCAGAATCTTCCTTATAAAGGTATCTTTAAGGTATCACCATGTCGTATATAGATTTTGAAAGAAAGGTCACCTCTTAATCACATAACCATGAGGGTACAACATCATGAAGGTTCATGACGTACCGTACTCATGCAAACAAGTACGATGCAAATCATGTAGCGTTATTTTAAGTAACTCCTTCTTAATGTAACATTTCTCTCCCAGCAGAGATATATAACATGAAATAAAAAATATTGGCTTCAGTAAAAAAGTATTTACTAAAAAAAAAGCTAAAATACACCATAACATGAAAAGGTAGAAGTAAACAATATGTCACCTGAATGGCATCCATGGCCGCAGAAAAATGCCACTCGGACAGCAGAATCCCTTTTATCATGTGGGTGTGAAGAAACAGTCAGAATCTCCCCGGCCCATTGCGTTTCAACTGTTAACAGTCTTTTTCAGGACAGGGGAGTAGCTGGTTAAAGTACATCCTTTTATTTGCAATCCTAATGTGATGTCCGGTTATGTACACCACACGGTATACACTTCCGGTCACGGCTCTCTCAGCGCTAGCCAGAAGTTGACATCGGAGCCAGCCACAGCAGGATCTTTGCCTAGCATCCCACCGTCACAACCGGTGATGGCTGAGCAACTTCCGCCATCCAGCACACGCTGACAGCTGAGAAGTACCGCATTAAGTGGACATTAAAACTGAATGACACACTAAAATCATTTAGATTACTTAAAAACATGAATACATGATGTAATAAATAAAAATGATTAACAATGTTAAAATTAATGTAAGGAACACACTTTCTATCTACTGTACGTTATTTATGTTACTATCTGCTTCTCAAATAATGTTCAGAAAATAACAGTACAAAATAGCTCATATTCATAACTAAATTTACATATCAAAAAATCACATAAACCATTTTAATTCAAAAATGTGGTTTAAACCACGTGGGGCTAATGTATCAAGGTCATAAAGCCATTTACTTTCCCTTCTTGATAATTGGAGGTCCTTGTTATTCTTCCAATCATCTTTTATTTGACCAATACCCCAAAAATGTGTTATATGTTTGACTGTGCAGTTGTGTACATTATTAAAATGTAGGGAGAAAGGATGATTCTCATTTCCTTTTTTTATATTTCTAATATGTTCAGACCATCATATTTTCAAGGTCCTGGTAGTTTTTCCTACATAAATCTTATTACATGAGCATCTTATGACATAGGCACAATATTTGGAATTACATGTTATAAATGGTTTAATATGGTGAGATTTTTCATTATGATTAAATTGTGTAACCTTTCCGCTCCATTGGGATATGATTTGTGCATGACACAATCAAGACACCTGTGGAACCCCTAGTGTTCATTCCCTCTGATTTACTGATAAAGGCACTGGATACAATTTTGTCTTTAATGTTGGGTGCTCTCTTACATGTAAATCGTGTTTTTTTCAGGGAGTATTTCCTTTAGAGTTAGTTCTTTCAATAGGATATGCCAATTATTTCTAAAGATGGATTCAATAAGTTTTTGTTAATTGTTGTATCTAGTATTAAATGCTAATGTATAGGAGGATTCAATTTGTGCTTTCCTCTTACTTTTATCTATCAGCAGTGTATCTCTATCCATCCTAGACACCTCTGTGGACCTTTCTATATCAGTGACGCTATAACACTTTCAAATAAATTCGGACTTCATGATGTCAACTTCTTCTGAAAATGTATCCATAGGGGAACAATTTCTCCTAAAGTGGGTGAACTGGCTCTTTCTGAGTCTATATAAGTATTAGAGTCTGATGGTTTAACATAAGTCGGAGTGTCAATTTTTCCTTCAATTATGTATATAGTTAAATTAAGAAAATTTACTTTTTCATTACTTATCAAGAAGGTCAAATTGATATTCAGATCATTATTGTTCAAATATTGACATAAATCATTTAGGGGATAAACTCGTCCCCCTTCCATATAAATAGAATGTCATCTATTTAGCACTACCAGTGGACCAAGTTTGCCACCCAGTCATGCCCTTGCCAAACAGAGGACACCTCCCATTTGGTCATAAAGATGTTGGCATAACTGGGGGCCTGTTCCCCATCGCTGTACCGATCTCTTGGTTATAGAAAGTACCATCAAAATTGAAATAATTGTGGTAAAGGATGAATTCTATCCCCTCCACAATCATTTTTTGCAGATAAATTTGCATATTAGTGTTCTCTGGAGTGTCTCTGACAGCCTTTATACTATCAACATATTTAATGATGGTATAAAGCGATGTAACATCGCCTGAGACTGATAAAAGGTCATCTGCATTCCCAACCTTACAAAGCTTATTCAAAACATCTTTTGTGTCTTTAAGATGGGACTTACTTACAATCACTAGTGGTTGCAAATGATAGTCTATAAAAAAAAGGTTAGAGGTGATTGAATTGGTGCCAGCTATGAGAGTGCATCCATGTTGATCAACCTCACTTTTGTGCAATTGGGCAAAAGATATAGAATGGGCATTGAGCATTCTTTATTTATCAGTAAATCTGCAGTTTCCCTATCAATGGTGCCCCTTTAATTGAATTTAGTCACCAAAGATTTTGACTTCACAGGACTTTTTGGGAGGGATAAGATCTTAATTTCTTGTAAGTATCACCATCTTTTAAGTGATGGTCCACCTCTTTAGCATATTGGGCCTTGTTAAGCAGGGCTGCCACCAGAAATTGTGGGGCCCAGGACTGACAAAATAGGCATGGCCCCCCTTTTACAAAAAATATTTTAGGCAGATATTTTGGGCAAAAATGACTCTTTAGGCAGGTACCTAGCCACCCTCATTAAATTAACCCTAGTGCCAGATATGCCCCAAGTGCCAGATATGCCCCCAGTGCCAGATATGCCCCCAGTGCCACATACAGAAATGCCCCACAGTGCCTGCCAGATATGCCCCAAGTGCCACGTACACATGTCCTCACAGCCACGGGCCCCCTTCTCACAAAACACACAGTCACAGACAGACACAGAGACATACAACATACTTACCTTTACAAATCCATCCTCTCTGCTCTCTCTCCCACTCTGCTGCTGCCGGCCTCCTCCTGTCCCTAGCTCCGCGGCTCCTCTTCATCCGCCTTGGCGTGATGTCATGACGTCCCGCTGCATCGCATCCGAATAAAATAAACTTTATTAAAAATAACAGCAAGCAGCAGCTTGCTGTGATCGGCAGCAGGCGGTGGGCGGTGGGCCGGGGGGGATATGAAGGGGCAGCCGGCCAGCCGCGATCAGAGTCACCGGTGGTGGCCGCCACCAGAAATAGCCATGGCTGGCTGTGTGTACAGCTGGGGCCCTCTACTCCGTCAGAGTGTCCGGGCCTGGGACAACTGTACACAGGGCACCCCCTTGATGGCGGCCCTATTGTTAAGTATAGCGACCCCTCCACTTTTGTGTGCCGGTTTGATGATAATACTATTATCAGACCTCAAATTATCTAGTGCGTCTCTTTCTCCTTTGTTTAGATTATGTTTATAACCCAGAAAATTGCCTTTGATATTTCTGATTTCTTCAGTAATGATTTTGTTAAAAACATCCACGAAACTTCCCTTTGAAAAACTGGGGTTGAACGTGGAGGCTTTCTTAAAAGAATTGATCTTTTTATCTTCCTCCATTCCTTCCTTCCTTATTCTGTTGGGCAAAATATTTTTTCAATGATAAATTTCTAATACATTTTTGAACATCAAAAAAGAGGTCAAAATTTTTTATCAGGTTGCTTAGAGCATACTTTAGCACTTTTTCAAGGACCGACCTTTCATCGGATGTAAGAATGTGGTCATTCAGATTGAAAATCTTCATGAGCGAATGACTGACTTTGTCTTTATTTCCATTTGATTTGATTTTTAAATTCTTTTTATGACACCCATAAAGTGGGAATAGAACCCGCAAGGGGTTTTGTTGCATTGCCCCCCACCACCGGCATACTGCGACCGAGATCCTGGTGTCAGAATGCTGACCGCCGGGATCCGGCTGCCGGCAATGCGGCGCCAACCCTTTACAATGACTATAGTAACCATGGTAGCATTTGGGACTTACATATTTATGTCAGAAGACAATACGCTGGGCGTGCCAGCAAATAGTGTCTCCCCAGTAAGAATATTTACCTTAATAATGTGGAGGATCTGATATTTAATAAACATACATTTTCCAGTTATAACATTTCCTCTTTAAAACACTTTATATGTGGAGAGATATTAATATGCCAGTACATTGTGATTCATGTTGATTGAAACTTAAGAATCCCCCTGAGAGATCTTTGATTATTTACTGCGGAGAGACAGATTGTTCCACAATAACTGTTGTATTATATTCATTTAATCATCTTTAATTATCTGATAAATACACATTATCAGAATGAAGAAGAGAGTATAAGTCGCACAAGAAGAATTAGATGCAATTAGACTATACAAGAGAAAAAAAATAACAATATTATAAATGTTTGATAAGTTATATATTATACATTTCTCTTATAAAAGTGCCACGCCTAACCTAATAATACAATAAGAATAAGAGACGAAAAGGTTATAGTGGAGTGCACCTATTCTCTTCTTGTAATTGTTGTTTGTAGATATAAAAATACTTCACGTTTATAAAGTCAGCAATATATATAGATTTGTTGGAGTTATTTGCATTACATGCACATGGGGGAGTGTTTGTATTCGGAAAGGCATCCGATAGAATTACCCTAAAGAGAGTAGGGAATGTTTCTTATGTTGGTTCTTCTTTATAACATTGCGGCAGGCTGCTGTGCGTCTGCAGTAGGTGTGGCCGGAGGAATGCTGAGGCTGACTCCGAGAGATACTGGAGTTTTTTCCCTGTGACGGTGTACCGCTGTTTGGGGATGCCTCAGTTAAGTCACTCTCGGCGAATACCACTGGTAAGTCTACCTTCGTGAGTTAGATTCCCTCACAACGGTTGGTGATGCAATCTTTTGTGGGATGCAGTCATTTTAACTGTTCTGATACAGTTCTTTTTTCCCTTTCTGTGCAGATAGTGGAAGGTAAGAGCTCTGCAGCCTTGTTAGGTTCGCAGAAGCGGATATTGTCTTCTGTTTCTACCACACCCACCGCATCTCGCTGGGTCTATTTGGCTGGAGCCCACACCGGTGGGAACTCGTCTAATACTCTTCCGTCAGTCCGAGAATGGACTTGGACCTGGGGGTTAATAATAGAATCCAAAGGGGGACATACTGGAGTTTACAGATGATTCCCCTCACTGTTTTTTTCAAATAGATCTTACTGATTCCCCTCTGGAAAGGGGAGGTAGTACGCGACGCCAGAGTTGTGTCAGGTTCAGGACTTGTCCTGCTGTCTCTGTTAAAAAAAATAAAAATATAGCCACTCGAGTAGCCTAGTGGTACAGTGCTCTGAACTACAACAGCTGGGGTCCTGGGTTCAGATTCCCATCCACCAGAAACAAAGACTTCTACTTACGAAGTTGAACTACAGGATGGAATCTCTCAGGCCAGGGAGCTCCAGCATGTAAAGGTAGAAAAAGGGTTTAAATGCGTTTTTCTCAGCATTCAGCCTACCTGGGTTGATATCCAGGATTGTTTTTGCCATCTCACCGGAGTGTTGGCAGTATGATGGTTTTCTTTCAATAGTAAGAGCCATTGTTATTCTGTACTGAGACGCTCCCCTGATTACGGTGAGGTCAAGAAACAAGTTTTCCAAATAGTTGTTTCTCTCTGACTGTTCTTCGACACAGGGAATGGCTGTTGTTCCCAACGACGCAGATGTCGGAGGTGGGTATCAGTGTAGTTACTGAACGGTTGAGGTTCTGTTTTTTCCTGTGGAAAGAGGTCTGAGGTTCCAGAGTCGGATCAGATTTGCAGTGACAATCCATCAATATGTTCCATTGATGAAGAAAATGGGTGCGGCCTAAGAGGCTTTTTTGGTGAGCAGCTCAAATGCCAGAGTGGTTTTCACGGGACCAGTTGGAAATGTGGTCCGGGTCTTACCTGCACATGCACCGGAATATAATCCTAATGGCCAGGATTTCGCTCCTGTCGTGTCTGCGCAGTCTCACCTCCTAGAGAGACGAAGGTTCGGGATCCAGGATTAAATCCTGGTGTCCATGCATGAAGATCTCCAAGGCTGAGGAGCAGTCTTTCCAAGGGAAGTATTTCCAAAGGAAAAGGTCAAGCTGGAAAGCTTGTCTGCAATAAGTTTTCTTGAATTAAGAGCTATTTTCAACGAAAATATTCTTTGTGATCGGCCCGTGTTATGTCTGTCTGACAACTTGACAGCAGTGGCGTAAGTAAGCCGCTAGGGCGGAACAAGGAGCAAAGCGGCAATGGTAGAAGCCGCAAAAGTTTTCCGCTGGGCGGAAAGACAGGTAAAAGATATTAGCGGTCTTCCTTCCGGATGTAGACGACGGAGAAATAGATTTCCTCTGAAGTCACGATCTCCATCCGGGAGATATACACTTGTCATCGAGAAGTTTTCACAGAAGTGACAAGTCTTTGAGGAGTTCCTCAATTGGACATGTTGGCATCTCGCCTCAACGAGAGACCTCAGGGATATTGTTCCAGGTCAGGGGACACTCAAGCTATAGCAGTGGACGTCTTCGGGACACCTTGGGTGTTTTCAGTCGGTCTATGTGTCCCCTCTGCTTTCACTCTTCTGAAGGAGATAAACATAAGAAGAACAAAGGTTCAGGCGATCCTCATTGTTCCGGTCTAACCAAGGAGGGCTTGGTATCCGGTTCTTCAAGATTTACTCATAGAAGATCCCTGGCCTCTTCCTCTATGTGAGGAACTGTTACAGCAAGATCCGGGCATGTATCAAGACTTACCGCGGCTGCGTTTGACGGCGTGGCGGTTGAACACCATATCCTAGCCCGAAAGGGTATTCCCAGTGAAGTCATTTCCACACTTCTTCAGGCTAGAAAAGAAGTAATGGCAAAGCCTTACCACCGTGTTTGGAGAAAATATGTGTCTTGGTGTGAATCCAAGAAGGCTACTACGGAAGACTTTCAGCTGGGTCATTCTTCTCCATTCTTTGCATGCAGGTGTGGATGCAGGCCTTAAGTCAGGCTCCATTTCAGTGCGGTTTTGGCCTTATAAATTTTCTTTCAAGTAAAGAATTGGCCACCTTTCCGGAAGTTCGGACCTTCATGAAAGGAGTACTGCACATCCAATCTCCATTTGTGGCCCCATTGGCACCGTGGGACCTTGACGTGGTGTTGCGTTTTCCTGTGTCACACTGATTGGAACCTTTATGAAAGGTTGAGTTAAAATTTCTCTCTTGGAGAGTGGTCATGCTTTTGGCTTTGGCGTCCGCAAGGCGGATGTCGAAAGTAGCGGCTTTGTCTCACAAGAGCCCCTGTTTGATCTTCCATGTGGATAGAGCGGAATTGAGAACTCGGATAATAGTTCTGCCAAAAGTGGTTTCTGTGTTTCGCAGAAACCAGCCTATTTGATGCCTGTGGTTACTTAAACATTGGCTAATTCAAGGTCTCTCGATGTAGTCAGGGTTTTGAATATTTATGTCGCCAATTTGGCTCAGATTGGGGAAACAGAGGCTCTGTTTGTCCGGTATGCTCCCAGCGTGATTGGGGCACCTGTGTCTCTGCAGTCTGTTACACGCTAGATCTGTGATACGATTCGGCGTACTCGTTCTACGGCTGGATTGCCATTACCGAAGTCGGTGGAGACCCATTCTACTAGGAAGATGGGCTCTTCTTGGGCGGATGCCTGAGGAGTCTCGGCGGTTCAACTTTGCCGAGCGGCTACTTGGTCGGGTTCAAACACTTTTGCTAAACTCTACAAGTTTGATACCCTGGCTGATGGGGACCTCATGTTTGCTCAATCGGTGCTGCAGAGTCGTCCGCACTCTCCCGCCCGGTCTGGAGCTTTGATATAAACCCCATGGTCCTTACGGAGTCCCCAGCATCCTCTAGGACGTATGAGAAAATAGGATTTTAATACCTACCGGTAAATCCTTTTCTCTTAATCCGTAGAGGATGCTGGGTGCTCGTCCCAGTGCGTACTGTGTCTGAAGTTATTGGTTATGGTTACACTCTTGTGGTGTTTCTTTTCTGTCAGGATGTTGCTGACGTTGTTCATGCAATGGCATGCAGTATCTTCTTATTGGTTGGATTGACACACAGGTTGCGTTACATATTCTCTCAGCATGTGGCTGTGTAATTTTTCATGCCCTTGGCTGGTGTTCTATTGAATACCACGTTCTGCAGTATGTTCAAGGTGTGAGCTGGTATGACACTCATCGTGTTTAAACAATAGATTCTTTCCTCGAAATGTCCGTCTCCCTGGGCACAGTTTTCTAACTGAGGTCTGGAGGAGGGGCATTGAGGGAGGAGCCAGTTCACACCCATTCAAAGTCTAATTGTGTGCCCATGTCTATACCCCATGGTCCTTACGGAGTCCCCAGCATCCTCTACGGACTAAGAGAAAAGGATTTACCGGTAGGTATTAAAATCCTATTTTCTTTAGACAGTTCAGAACATATCTGTAGTAATATGTGTTGAATTTCTTCCGGCAAATGTATTTATCTGTAGAAGTAATTGATTGCATGGATAGGAAGGGCACGGTTATTAGTGCATTTATGCTCTGCGAGGGTCTGAGATAATACACAAATAGTGCTTAGACATAATCAATTATTTGCTAAAGAGATACTTACTGTATAACTTATTATGAGTTCTTGGCTACACTGTAGCTGTAGCTAATTATACTCTAGACCTAGGGCATGAGGTTTGCAATACTGCTCTCCTAGGTGGTGTACTGTACATGTTTTTTTAACATTGTGCATTGTTCTAACATTGTTACATGTTTGTTTTACACTGTATATATGTTATATGTAATAAAGGAATGTATTTTGATTTACACAAAGGTGCTCCGATCCATTCCTCCAGTGACGCAGATGCTGGCGCTGGGCTACTGGCGATGACGTCACTATTAATAGAGTGGGACATGGCGGGCCATGTGCACCATGGATGGATGGACGGAGTTATATAGGTGAGTAAAGGTACTGTGTGTAATTTTCCTGATGAAAATGTTCAATGAACATTGAAACGTTGACTTAAAGATGCTGTGTGGTCTATTCTTTATCAAGAAGCTATATATATATATATATATATATATATATATAAAATATACTTTTTGAATACCTTTATGTATTACATCTAATTACTTATGTATAGGCATAGTATATGGTGTATTAACTGTAACAGGGTAGGTATGGTAGAATAAGGGGTATTACAGTAACATATCCCTTCCGTTGATAATACCGGAAAATGAAATTTACAGATAATTTGCTGTGGTGTTAAATGCATTATTTATTTAAAAAAATGATGTTAATAATTTTTTTTTAAAATGTATTAAAAAAGTGCTACATTTATAAAAAATCCTATTCATATATATACATGTAACTAAGGTTACCCTTGATTATAATTATTACAGAGTAAGAATTATATCATTCACTCACACACATCCATAATTTGTAACCTATAACCCTATAAAGGCTTACCCAAGCAAGCCTTGAATATACTGTAATTAACAGAATTACAGCTTGAGTAGAGGCACAAGATATTCTAACCCACTGATTAGGAGTAAGGGGGTGTTACAATCACAAAATTAAGGATGTCTCTGAAAGAAACATCCTTCTTGTACTTAATGCAAATAGTGGCTGTGAAACATACTGTACTCTATAAGTCACACTTTCATCTGAATTGTTAGAAAGTGGTTTTTGTTGGTGGTTGGGGCAGTAGACTGAAGTTTTGCCTAGGGCACCGAGAAACCTTGCACCGGCCCTGCCTCCATGAGGGTCAGTAGATGGTCATCATTGGCACTCCTGGCATCAGACTGGTTGTCTCTTTAGTCTGAGGCACTGGGGTACAGAGAGTGGAACCAGGAGCAACAGCCAGCACAGTAACTAATATGGGTGCAATGGGCAATGGAGGATTCAAGAGGGAGGAAGGGAGTGGGGGGACCCTGTCATCCTGTGTGTGTGTGTGTACCTTACTTGTGCAAAGCCCAGATGTCCACACAGGCATAGCGTGGGCAAGGTATTTCTGACACTTTATTTCACAGGCAATCCATCTGGTAAAATTCCCCTGCTACCTAACACTGTGACATGGCCAGTAAGTTGTTCTGCGCTGTTTCTATATGGAACATCAGTGCAGAGCAAATTTCAGATGTGTCAGACTGGAGGGCAGAGCATGTCCTTACCCCAGTATTAAAGGAAGGAAGTGCAGGTACTGAGGGGGAAAAGACACCCCTTGTAGCAAGGTCACATCCCTTTGCTGGGAGTAGATATCAACGCTAACTACTCCCCCTTCCCCTATCATGGTGCCCACATTGTCATTTTTTTTTTTGGATCCGCCCATGCATAGTCCTCACCAGCAATCAGTATTGTAGTGAGCCAGGCAGGCGGTTGACCATAGAGGATTGACTTCATTACATCACTGTGAAGGAGGGTCTTTCCTTGCAGTAGAAAATGATGTAGCCCTGTTTGAGGGGATAAAGTGGGTTTATTGAGAGGCTAATGCTACATACAAAGTGATGGAGAGACAGAGACTGTCATGTTCAGAGAGGAGACAGAAAGTGTGACTGTCATATTCTTAGGTAGACATTATCAAGCAGAAAGGAGGGAGGGAGGGAGGCAGAGCATATGTGATGCCCTACTACAGAACCTTGTCAGGACCCCTTGTGGGGTTCTGTAATCACATCCCTTATTTGGATCGGCATACAGAGGGTGAGACATTCAGCTCATAGCAGGAGTGGAGTACGTGCTGGAGTGCTTTACAGTGGCAGCCCAGCAGCATAAACATCGGATGGGTGCTCATGTCAGTGGTAAGGCTGGCAAGTGGTAAGAAAGTGTCTGAAACATGGCACCCCTCCTGCTGCTCTTGTCTTGTTCTGACAGAGTAGGTTTGGTATGATACATCAACATATTGGACCTGCTGGCCCAGCAGTGACTTACCTTTTTCTTGGAGGCAGCAGCTTCTTCCAGTTACTGATGGTAATGTGACCATCACTTCCAGGTATGACCTCTGATTCTCTGGTATTCCAGTAAGTACTTCTCATCTACCCCTAACTATAATCCCTAACCCTACCTATCCCTTTAGTGCATAACCTATCTTTGCAGCCTAACCCTAATAGTGATGAGCGGGTTCGGTTTCCGAGAAACCGAACCCCCCCGAACTTCACCCTTTTTACACGGGTCCGAGCCATACTCGGATTCTCCCGTATGGCACGGTTAACCCGAGCGCGCCCGAACGTCATCATCCCGCTGTCGGATTCTCGCGAGATTCGGATTCTATATAAGCAGCTGCGCGTCGCTGCCATTTTCACACGTACATTGAGATTGATAGGGAGAGGACGTGGCTGGCGTCCTCTCCGTTTATATACAAGACAGTTGATCTGATTGCTTTGCTTGTTTATTTTACTATTGTGGGGAGGATTGGGGAGCAGCTGTTAGGAGGAGTACAGTGCAGAGTTTTGCTGATAGTGACCACCAGTTTTTTATCCGTTCTCTTCTCTGCCTGAAAAAAACGCTCCATACCATATCTGTGCTCAGTGTGCTGCATGATATATCTGTGCTGAGTGCTCACACTGCTTAATTGTGGGGACTGGGGAGCAGCTATAGCAGGAGTACAGTGCAGAGTTTTGCTGACAGTGACCACCAGTATACGTTTGTCTGCCTGAAAAACACTCCTGTGGCTTTTTTTTTTATACTAGTAGTTTAGCAGTTTGCTGACAGTGTCCACCAGGTCCATTATACTGTATATAGCAGTACGGTAGGCCACTGCTGTACCTACCTCTGTGTCGTCACTCGTCATCCATTAAGTATACTATCCATCCATCTACATTGTAAACCTGTGGTGGCTTTTTTTTTATACTAGTAGTTTAGCAGTCTGCTGACAGTGTCCACCAGGTCCATTATACTGTATATAGCAGTACGGTAGGCCACTGCTGTACCTACCTCTGTGTCGTCACTCGTCATCCATTAAGTATACTATCCATCCATCTACATTGTATACCTGTGGTGGCTTTTTTTTTATACTAGTAGTTTAGCAGTCTGCTGACAGTGTCCACCAGGTCCATTATACTGTATATAGCAGTACGGTAGGCCACTGCTGTACCTACCTCTGTGTCGTCACTCGTCATCCATAAAGTATACTATCCATCCATCTACATTGTTTACCTGTGGTGGCTTATTTTTGTATACTAGTAGTTTAGCAGTCTGCTGACAGTGTCCACCAGGTCCATTATACTGTATATAGCAGTACAGTAGGCCACTGCTGTACCTACCTCTGTGTCGTCACTCGTCATCCATAAAGTATACTATCCATCCATCTACATTGTATACCTGTGGTGGCTTTTTTTCATACTAGTAGTTTAGCAGTCTGCTGAGTGTCCACCAGGTCCATTATACTGTATATAGCAGTACGGTAGGCCACTGCTGTACCTACCTCTGTGTCGTCACTCGTCATCCATTAAGTATACTATCCATCCATCTACATTGTATACCTGTGCTGGCTTTTTTTTTATACTAGTAGTTTAGCAGTCTGCTGACAGTGTCCACCAGGTCCATTATACTGTATATAGCAGTACGGTAGGCCACTGCTGTACCTACCTCTGTGTCGTCACTCGTTATCCATAAAGTATACTATCCATCCATCTACATTGTATACCTGTGCTGGCTTTTTTTTATACTAGTAGTTTAGAAGTCTGCTGACAGTGTCCACCAGGTCCATTATACTGTATATAGCAGTACGGTAGGCCACTGCTGTACCTACCTCTGTGTCGTCACTCGTCATCCATAAAGTATAATATCCATCCATCTACATTGTATACCTGTGGTGGCTTTTTTTTTTATACTAGTAGTTTAGCAGTCTGCTGAGTGTCCACCAGGTCCATTATACTGTATATAGCAGTACGGTAGGCCACTGCTGTACCTACCTCTGTGTCGTCACTCGTCATCCATAAAGTATACTATCCATCCATCTACATTGTATACCTGTGGTGGCTTTTTTTTTTATACTAGTAGTTTAGCAGTCTGCTGACAGTGTCCACCAGGTCCATTATACTGTATATAGCAGTACGGTAGGCCACTGCTGTACCTACCTCTGTGTCGTCACTCGTCATCCATAAAGAATACTATCCATCCATCTACATTGTATACCTGTGATGGCTTTTTTTTATACTAGTAGTTTAGCAGTCTGCTGACAGTGTCCACCAGGTCCATTATACTGTATATAGCAGTACGGTAGGCCACTGCTGTACCTACCTCTGTGTCGGCACTCGTCATCCATACCTGTGGTGGCTTTTTTTATACTAGTAGTTTAGCAGTCTGCTTTTGTATTTCTTGTCTAGAGTAACCCCCTCCCGCAGCACCTGGGGATTGTTACCAGCTTGATTAGAGCAGTTTTCCACTATTTATTGCAGTTCAGAGAGGCATAGATGGAGCCAGCATTAGGAGGGCATGCTGGGTCCTGTAGTGCCATTTGGAGGATACAGGGGTGCCTCCAGGTAAACTAGCTCTCAATCTGGATATGTTCTGTATGTGCCATTATCATGTGGCCATATATTAAGCAATTGTATGACCCATAGTGGATGTTATTATTATTATTATGCTGTGTATGGGTTTGGGGAGTGGTACCCCCCGGGTCTGGTGGGGCTGGGCCACCTTGGGGTAGCATGCCATATTATTTATTTAGCACTTATGTAACACTCCTATTTTTTCACTAATATTACTCTTTTGAGTATTTTATTAACACCCTTATTTTTGTAGCACTTTCTAACCCATAGCTTCTGCTTCTTTCTTAACACATATTAACACTTTAGTATTTCAATGGTGTGCTGCCCTGGGGTGGTCGGGCCTGGGCCGACTTTGTGGGGTCCAAGCCTTGGACCTATGCTTAGTTAGGGACCTCCAGCAATAGAGCAGCCGTGAAGTGGCCTGGAGGCTTATCATATCTTTTGCAAAACATATGTAACGAAGAGCTCTAAATTTCCTATTATTACATAGTATATAGTTCTTCTTACTAACAGCCAGCAGAGTGCGTGGGAAAAATCCCTTTTGTATTTCTTGTCTAGAGTAACCCCCTCCCGCAGCACCTGGGGATTGTTACCAGCTTGATTAGAGCAGTTTTCCACTATTTATTGCAGTTCAGAGAGGCATAGATGGAGCCAGCATTAGGAGGGCATGCTGGGTCCTGTAGTGCCATTTGGAGGATACAGGGGTGCCTCCAGGTAAACTAGCTCTCAATCTGGATATGTTCTGTATGTGGCATTATCATGTGGCCATATATTAAGCAATTGTATGACCCATAGTGGATGTTATTATTATTATTATGCTGTGTATGGGTTTGGGGAGTGGTACCCCCCGGGTCTGGTGGGGCTGGGCCACCTTGGTGTAGCATGCCATATTATTTATTTAGCACTTATGTAACACTCCTATTTTTCACTAATATTACTCTTTTGAGTATTTTATTAACACCCTTATTTTTGTAGCACTTTCTAACCCATAGCTTCTGCTTCTTTCTTAACACATATTAACACTTTAGTATTTCAATGGTGTGCTGCCCTGGGGTGGTCGGGCCTGGGCCGACTTTGTGGGGTCCAAGCCTTGGACCTATGCTTAGTTAGGGACCTCCAGCAATAGAGCAGCCGTGAAGTGGCCTGGAGGCTTATCATATCTTTTGCAAAACATATGTAACGAAGAGCTCTAAATTTCCTATTATTACATAGTATATAGTTCTTCTTACTAACAGCCAGCAGAGTGCGTGGGAAAAATCCCTTTTGTATTTCTTGTCTAGAGTAACCCCCTCCCGCAGCACCTGGGGATTGTTACTAGCTTGATTAGAGCAGTTTTCCACTATTTATTGCAGTTCAGAGAGGCATAGATGGAGCCAGCATTAGGAGGGCATGCTGGGTCCTGTAGTGCCATTTGGAGGATACAGGGGTGCCTCCAGGTAAACTAGCTCTCAATCTGGATATGTTCTGTATGTGGCATTATCATGTGGCCATATATTAAGCAATTGTATGACCCATAGTGGATGTTATTATTATTATTATGCTGTGTATGGGTTTGGGCAGTGGTACCCCCCGGGTCTGGTGGGGCTGGGCCACCTTGGGGTAGCATGCCATATTATTTATTTAGCACTTATGTAACACTCCTATTTTTTCACTAATATTACTCTTTTGAGTATTTTATTAACACCCTTATTTTTGTAGCACTTTCTAACCCATAGCTTCTGCTTCTTTCTTAACACATATTAACACTTTAGTATTTCAATGGTGTGCTGCCCTGGGGTGGTCGGGCCTGGGCCGACTTTGTGGGGTCCAAGCCTTGGACCTATGCTTAGTTAGGGACCTCCAGCAATAGAGCAGCCGTGAAGTGGCCTGGAGGCTTATCATATCTTTTGCAAAACATATGTAACGAAGAGCTCTAAATTTCCTATTATTACATAGTATATAGTTCTTCTTACTAACAGCCAGCAGAGTGCGTGGGAAAAATCCCTTTTGTATTTCTTGTCTAGAGTAACCCCCTCCCGCAGCACCTGGGGATTGTTACCAGCTTGATTAGAGCAGTTTTCCACTATTTATTGCAGTTCAGAGAGGCATAGATGGAGCCAGCATTAGGAGGGCATGCTGGGTCCTGTAGTGCCATTTGGAGGATACAGGGGTGCCTCCAGGTAAACTAGCTCTCAATCTGGATATGTTCTGTATGTGGCATTATCATGTGGCCATATATTAAGCAATTGTATGACCCATAGTGGATGTTATTATTATTATTATGCTGTGTATGGGTTTGGGGAGTGGTACCCCCCGGGTCTGGTGGGGCTGGGCCACCTTGGGGTAGCATGCCATATTATTTATTTAGCACTTATGTAACACTCCTATTTTTTCACTAATATTACTCTTTTGAGTATTTTATTAACACCCTTATTTTTGTAGCACTTTCTAACCCATAGCTTCTGCTTCTTTCTTAACACATATTAACACTTTAGTATTTCAATGGTGTGCTGCCCTGGGGTGGTCGGGCCTGGGCCGACTTTGTGGGGTCCAAGCCTTGGACCTATGCTTAGTTAGGGACCTCCAGCAATAGAGCAGCCGTGAAGTGGCCTGGAGGCTTATCATATCTTTTGCAAAACATATGTAACGAAGAGCTCTAAATTTCCTATTATTACATAGTATATAGTTCTTCTTACTAACAGCCAGCAGAGTGCGTGGGAAAAATCCCTTTTGTATTTCTTGTCTAGAGTAACCCCCTCCCGCAGCACCTGGGGATTGTTACCAGCTTGATTAGAGCAGTTTTCCACTATTTATTGCAGTTCAGAGAGGCATAGATGGAGCCAGCATTAGGAGGGCATGCTGGGTCCTGTAGTGCCATTTGGAGGATACAGGGGTGCCTCCAGGTAAACTAGCTCTCAATCTGGATATGTTCTGTATGTGCCATTATCATGTGGCCATATATTAAGCAATTGTATGACCCATAGTGGATGTTATTATTATTATTATGCTGTGTATGGGTTTGGGGAGTGGTACCCCCCGGGTCTGGTGGGGCTGGGCCACCTTGGGGTAGCATGCCATATTATTTATTTAGCACTTGTGTAACACTCCTATTTTTTCACTAATATTACTCTTTTGAGTATTTTATTAACACCCTTATTTTTGTAGCACTTTCTAACCCATAGCTTCTGCTTCTTTCTTAACACATATTAACACTTTAGTATTTCAATGGTGTGCTGCCCTGGGGTGGTCGGGCCTGGGCCGACTTTGTGGGGTCCAAGCCTTGGACCTATGCTTAGTTAGGGACCTCCAGCAATAGAGCAGCCGTGAAGTGGCCTGGAGGCTTATCATATCTTTTGCAAAACATATGTAACGAAGAGCTCTAAATTTCCTATTATTACATAGTATATAGTTCTTCTTACTAACAGCCAGCAGAGTGCGTGGGAAAAATCCCTTTTGTATTTCTTGTCTAGAGTAACCCCCTCCCGCAGCACCTGGGGATTGTTACCAGCTTGATTAGAGCAGTTTTCCACTATTTATTGCAGTTCAGAGAGGCATAGATGGAGCCAGCATTAGGAGGGCATGCTGGGTCCTGTAGTGCCATTTGGAGGATACAGGGGTGCCTCCAGGTAAACTAGCTCTCAATCTGGATATGTTCTGTATGTGCCATTATCATGTGGCCATATATTAAGCAATTGTATGACCCATAGTGGATGTTATTATTATTATTATGCTGTGTATGGGTTTGGGGAGTGGTACCCCCCGGGTCTGGTGAGGCTGGGCCACCTTGGGGTAGCATGCCATATTATTTATTTAGCACTTATGTAACACTCCTATTTTTTCACTAATATTACTCTTTTGAGTATTTTATTAACACCCTTATTTTTGTAGCACTTTCTAACCCATAGCTTCTGCTTCTTTCTTAACACATATTAACACTTTAGTATTTCAATGGTGTGCTGCCCTGGGGTGGTCGGGCCTGGGCCGACTTTGTGGGGTCCAAGCCTTGGACCTATGCTTAGTTAGGGACCTCCAGCAATAGAGCAGCCGTGAAGTGGCCTGGAGGCTTATCATATCTTTTGCAAAACATATGTAACGAAGAGCTCTAAATTTCCTATTATTACATAGTATATAGTTCTTCTTACTAACAGCCAGCAGAGTGCATGGGAAAAATCCCTTTTGTATTTCTTGTCTAGAGTAACCCCCTCCCGCAGCACCTGGGGATTGTTACCAGCTTGATTAGAGCAGTTTTCCACTATTTATTGCAGTTCAGAGAGGCATAGATGGAGCCAACATTAGGAGGGCATGCTGGGTCCTGTAGTGCCATTTGGAGGATACAGGGGTGCCTCCAGGTAAACTAGCTCTCAATCTGGATATGTTCTGTATGTGCCATTATCATGTGGCCATATATTAAGCAATTGTATGACCCATAGTGGATGTTATTATTATTATTATGCTGTGTATGGGTTTGGGGAGTGGTACCCCCCGGGTCTGGTGGGGCTGGGCCACCTTGGGGTAGCATGCCATATTATTTATTTAGCACTTATGTAACACTCCTATTTTTTCACTAATATTACTCTTTTGAGTATTTTATTAACACCCTTATTTTTGTAGCACTTTCTAACCCATAGCTTCTGCTTCTTTCTTAACACATATTAACACTTTAGTATTTCAATGGTGTGCTGCCCTGGGGTGGTCGGGCCTGGGCCGTAGCAGTACGGTAGGCCACTGCTGTACCTACCTCTGTGTCGTCACTCGTCATCCATAAAGTATACTATCCATCCATCTACATTGTATACCTGTGGCGGCTTTTTTTTTATACTAGTAGTTTAGCAGTCTGCTGACAGTGTCCACCAGGTCCATTATACTGTATATAGCAGTACGGTAGGCCACTGCTGTACCTACCTCTGTGTCGTCACTCGTCATCCATTAAGTATACTATCCATCCATCTACATTGTATACCTGTGGTGCCTTTTAGTTGTGCGCATTAAAATATGGAGAACAAAAATATGGAGGTTAAAAAAATAGGGAAAGATCAAGATCCACTTCCACCTCGTGCTGAAGCTGCTGCCACTAGTGATGGCCGAGACGATGAAATGCCATCAACGTCGTCTGCCAAGGCCGATGCCCAATGTAATAGTACAGAGCATGTAAAATCCAAAACACAAAAGATCAGTAAAATGCCTCAAAAATCAAAATTAAAAGCTTCCGAGGAGAAGCGTAAACTTGCCAATATGTCATTTACGACACGGAGTGGCAAGGAACGGCTGAGGCCCTGGCCTATGTTCATGGCTAGTGGTTCAGCTTCACATGAGGATGGAAGCACTCATCCTCTCTCTAGAAAAAAGAAAAGACTTAAGCTGGCAAAAGCACAGCAAAGAACTGTGCGTTCTTCGAAATCACAAATCCCCAAGGAGAGTCCAATTGTGTCGGTTGCGATGCCTGACCTTCCCAACACTGGACGGGAAGAGCTTGCGCCTTCCACCATTTGCACGCCCCCTGCAAGTGCTGGAAGGAGCACCCGCAGTCCAGTTCCTGATAGTCAAATTGAAGATGTCAGTGTTGAAGTACACCAGGATGAGGATATGGGTGTTGCTGGCGCTGGGGAGGAAATTGACAAGGAGGATTCTGATGGTGATGTGGTTTGTTTAAGTCAGGCACCCGGGGAGACACCTGTTGTCCGTGGGAGGAATATGGCCATTGACATGCCTGGTCAAAATACAAAAAAATCAGCTCTTCGGTGTGGAATTATTTCAACACAAATGCGGACAACAGGTGTCAAGCCGTGTGTTGCCTTTGTCAAGCTGTAATAAGTAGGGGTAAGGACGTTAATCACCTCGGAACATCCTCCCTTATACGTCACCTGCAGCGCATTCATCATAAGTCAGTGACAAGTTCAAAAACTTTGGGCGACAGCGGAAGCAGTCCACTGACCAGTAAATCCCTTCCTCTTGTAACCAAGCTCCTGCAAACCACACCACCAACTCCCTCAGTGTCAATTTCCTCCTTACCCAGGAAAGCCAATAGTCCTGCAGGCCATGTCACTGGCAAGTCTGACGAGTCCTCTCCTGCCTGGGATTCCTCCGATGCATCCTTGAGTGTAACGCCTACTGCTGCTGGCGCTGCTGTTGTTGCTGCTGGGAGTCGATCGTCATCCCAGAGGGGAAATCGGAAGACCACTTGTACTACTTTTAGTAAGCAATTGACTGTACAACAGTCCTTTGCGAGGAAGATGAAATATCACAGCAGTCATCCTGCTGCAAAGCAGATAACTCAGGCCTTGGCAGCCTGGGCGGTGAGAAACGTGGTTCCGGTATCCATCGTTAATTCAGAGGCAACTATAGACTTGATTGAGGTACTGTGTCCCCGGTACCAAATACCATCTAGGTTCCATTTCTCTAGGCAGGCGATACCGAAAATGTACACAGACCTCAGAAAAAGACTCACCAGTGTCCTAAAAAATGCAGTTGTACCCAATGTCCACTTAACCACGGACAAGTGGACAAGTGGAGCAGGGCAGACTCAGGACTATATGACTGTGACAGCCCACTGGGTAGATGTATTGCCTCCCGCTGCAAGAACAGCAGCGGCGGCACCAGTAGCAGCATCTCGCAAACGCCAACTCGTTCCTAGGCAGGCTACGCTTTGTATCACCGCTTTCCAGAATACGCACACAGCTGAAAACCTCTTACGGGAACTGAGGAAGATCATCGCAGAATGGCTTACCCCAATTGGACTCTCCTGGGGATTTGTGACATCGGACAACGCCAGCAATATTGTGCGTGCATTACATCTGGGCAAATTCCAGCACGTCCCATGTTTTGCACATACCTTGAATTTGGTGGTGCAGAATTATTTAAAAAACGACAGGGGCGTGCAAGAGATGCTGTCGGTGGCCCGAAGAATTGCGGGCCACTTTCGGTGTTAAGGCACTGCGTACAGAAGACTGGAGCACCACCAAAAATACCTGAACCTGCCCTGCCATCATCTGAAGCAAGAGGTGGTAACGAGGTGGAATTCAACCCTCTATATGCTTCAGAGGATGGAGGAGCAGCAAAAGGCCATTCAAGCCTATACATCTGGCCACGATATAGGCAAAGGAGGTGGAATGCACCTGTCTCAAGCGCAGTGGAGAATGATTTCAACGTTTTGCAAGGTTCTGCAACCCTTTGAACTTGCCACACGTGAAGTCAGTTCAGACACTGCCAGCCTGAGTCAGGTCATTCCCCTCATCAGGCTTTTGCAGAAGAAACTGGAGACATTGAAGGAGGAGCTAAAACAGAGCGATTCCGCTAGGCATGTGGGACTTGTGGATGGAGCCCTTCATTCGCTTAACCAGGATTCACGGGTGGTCAATCTGTTGAAATCAGAGCACTACATTTTGGCCACCGTGCTCGATCCTAGATTTAAAACCTACCTTGGATCTCTCTTTCCGGCAGACACAAGTCTGCAGGGGTTCAAAGACTTGCTGGTGAGAAAATTGTCAAGTCAAGCGGAACGTGACCCGTCAACAGCTCCTCCTTCACATTCTCCCGCAACTGGGGGTGCGAGGAAAAGGCTAAGAATTCCGAGCCCACCCGCTGGCGGTGATGCAGGGCAGTCTGGAGCAAGTGCTGACATCTGGTCCGGACTGAAGGACCTGCCAACGATTACTGACATGTCGTCTACTGTCACTGCATATGATTCTCTCACCATTGAAAGAATGGTGGAGGATTATATGAGTGACCGCATCCAAGTAGGCACGTCAGACAGTCCGTACGTATACTGGCAGGAAAAAGAGGCAATTTGGAGGCCCTTGCACAAACTGGCTTTAATCTACCTAAGTTGCCCTCCCTCCAGTGTGTACTCCGAAAGAGTGTTTAGTGCAGCCGCTCACCTTGTCAGCAATCGGCGTACGAGGTTACTTCCAGAAAATGTGGAGAAGATGATGTTCATTAAAATTAATTATAATCAATTCCTCCGTGGAGACATTCACCAGCAGCAATTGCCTCCAGAAAGTACACGGGGACCTGAGATGGTGGATTCCAGTGGGGACGAATTAATAATCTGTGAGGAGGGGGATGTACACAGTGAAAGGGGTGATGAATCGGACGATGATGATGAGGTGGACATCTTGCCTCTGTAGAGCCAGTTTGTGCAAGGAGAGATTGATTGCTTCTTTTTTTGGTGGGGGCCCAAACCAACCAGTCATTTCAGTCACAGTCGTGTGGCAGACCTTGTCGCTGAAATGATGGGTTTGTTAAAGTGTGCATGTCCTGTTTATACAACATAAGGGTGGGTGTGAGGGCCCAAGGACAATTCCATCTTGCACCTCTTTTTTCTTTAATTTTTCTTTGCATCATGTGCTGTTTGGGGAGTATTTTTTTCAAGGGCCATCCTGCCTGACACTGCATTGTCACTCCTAGATGGGCCAGGTGTTTGTGTCGGCCACTTGTGTCGCTTAGCTTAGTCACACAGCGACCTTGGTGCGCCTCTTTTTTTCTTTGCATCATGTGCTGTTTGGGGACTATTTTTTTCAAGTGCCATCCTGTCTGACACTGCAGTGCCACTCCTAGATGGGCCAGGTGTTTGTGTCGGCCACTAGGGTCGCTTAGCTTAGTCACACAGCTACCTCATTGCGCCTCTTTTTTTCTTTGCATCATGTGCTGTTTGGGGACTATTTTTTTCAAGTGCCATCCTGTCTGACACTGCAGTGCCACTCCTAGATGGGCCAGGTGTTTGTGTCGGCCACTTGGGTCGCTTAGCTTAGTCACACAGCTACCTCATTGCGCCTCTTTTTTTCTTTGCATCATGTGCTGTTTGGGGACTATTTTTTTGAAGTGCCATCCTGTCTGACACTGCAGTGCCACTCCTAGATGGGCCAGGTGTTTGTGTCGGCCACTAGGGTCGCTTAGCTTAGTCACACAGCTACCTCATTGCGCCTCTTTTTTTCTTTGCATCATGTGCTGTTTGGGGACTATTTTTTTCAAGTGCCATCCTGTCTGACACTGCAGTGCCACTCCTAGATGGGCCAGGTGTTTGTGTCGGCCACTAGGGTCGCTTAGCTTAGTCACACAGCTACCTCATTGCGCCTCTTTTTTTCTTTGCATCATGTGCTATTTGGGGACTATTTTTTTCAAGTGCCATCCTGTCTGACACTGCAGTGCCACTCCTAGATGGGCCAGGTATTTGTGTCGGCCACTAGGGTCGCTTAGCTTAGTCACACAGCTACCTCATTGCGCCTCTTTTTTTCTTTGCATCATGTGCTGTTTGGGGACTATTTTTTTCAAGTGCCATCCTGTCTGACACTGCAGTGCCACTCCTAGATGGGCCAGGTGTTTGTGTCGGCCACTTGGGTCGCTGAGCTTAGTCACACAGCTACCTCATTGCGCCTCTTTTTTTCTTTGCATCATGTGCTGTTTGGGGACTATTTTTTTCAAGTGCCATCCTGTCTGACACTGCAGTGCCACTCCTAGATGGGCCAGGTGTTTGTGTCGGCCACTAGGGTCGCTTAGCTTAGTCACACAGCTACCTCATTGCGCCTCTTTTTTTCTTTGCATCATGTGCTGTTTGGGGACTATTTTTTTCAAGTGCCATCCTGTCTGACACTGCAGTGCCACTCCTAGATGGGCCAGGTGTTTGTGTCGGCCACTAGGGTCGCTTAGCTTAGTCACACAGCTACCTCATTGCGCCTCTTTTTTCTCTAACGTCCTAGTGGATGCTGGGGACTCCGTCAGGACCATGGGGGGATAGCGGCTCCGCAGGAGACAGGGCACAAAAGCAAGCTTTTAGGATCACATGGTGTGTACTGGCTCCTCCCCCTATGACCCTCCTCCAAGCCTCAGTTAGGTTTTTGTGCCCGGCCGAGAAGGGTGCAATCTAGGTGGCTCTCTTAAAGAGTTACTTAGAAAAAGTTTTTAGGTTCTTTAGTTTCAGTGAGTCCTGCTGGCAACAGGCTCACTGCATCGAGGGACTTAGGGGAGAGATTTTCAACTCACCTGCGTGCAGGATGGATTGGATTCTTAGGCTACTGGACATAGCTCCAGAGGGAGTCGGAACACAGGGCTCGCCCTGGGGTTCGTCCCGGAGCCGCGCCGCCGACCCCCCTTGCAGACGCTGAAGATGAAGAGGTCCGGAACCAGGCGGCAGAAGACTCTCAGTCTTCATCAGGTAGCGCACAGCACTGCAGCTGTGCGCCATTGTTGTCAGCACACTTCACACAGCGGTCACGGAGGGTGCAGGGCGCTGGGGGGGGGCGCCCTGGGCAGCAATGTATAATACCTGTATGGCGAAAAATACATCACATATAGCCCTTGAGGCTATATGGATGTATTTAACCCCTGCCAGATATCTAAAACTCCGGAGAAGAAGCCCGCCGAAAAGGGGGCGGGGCCTATTCTCCTCAGCACACAGCGCCATTTTCCCTCACAGAAAGACTGGTGGGAAGGCTCCCATGCTCTCCCCTGCACTGCACTACAGAAACAGGGTTAAAACAGAGAGGGGGGGCACTGATTTGGCGATATGTATATATATTAAAATGCTATAAGGGAGGAACACTTATATAAAGGTTGTCCCTGGATAATTATAGCGTTTTGGTGTGTGCTGGCAAACTCTCCCTCTGTCTCCCCAAAGGGCTAGTGGGTCCTGTCCTCTATCAGAGCATTCCCTATGTGTGTGCTGTATGTCGGTACGTGTGTGTCGACATGTATGAGGAAAATATTGGTGAGGAGGCGGAGCAAATTGCCTGTAATGGTGATGTCACTCTCTAGGGAGTCGACACCGGAATGGATGGCTTATTTATGGAAATTACGTGACAATGTCAACACGCTGCAAGCCGGTTGACGACATGAGAGAGCCGGCGAACAAATTAGTATCTGTCCAGGCGTCTCAAACACCGTCAGGGGCTGTAAAATGCCCATTTACCTCAGTCGGTCGACACAGACACAGACACGGACACTGATTTCAGTGTCGACGGTGAAGAAACAAACGTATTTTCTTTTAGGGCCACACGTAAGGGCAATGAAGGAGGTGTTACATATTTCTGATACTCCAAGTACCACAAAAAAGGGTATTATGTGTGAGGTGAAAAAACTACCTGTAGTTTTTCCTGAATCAGATAAATTAAATGAAGTGTGTGATGATGCGTGGGTTTCCCCCGATAGAAAATTATTGGCGGTATACCCTTTCCCGCCAGAAGTTAAGGCGCGGTGGGAAACACCCCTCAGGGTGGATAAGGCGCTCACACGCTTATCAGAACAAGTGGCGGTACCATCTACGGATAGGGCCGTACTTAAGGAGCCAGCTGATAGGAGGCTGAAAAATATCCTAAAAAGTATACACACACATGCTGGTGTTATACTGCGACCAGCGATCGCCTCAGCCTGGATGTGCAGAGCTGAGGTGGCTTGGTCGGATTCCCTGACTAAAAATATTGATACCTTTGACAGGGACAGTATTTTATTGACTATAGAGCATTTAAAGGATGCATTTCTATATATGCGAGATGCGCAGAGGGATATTTGCACTCTGGCATCAAGAGTAAATGCGATGTCCATATCTGCAAGAAGATGTTTATGGACACGACAGTGGTCAGGTGATGCAGATTCCAAACGGCACAAAGATGTATTGCCGTATAAAGGGGAGGAGTTATTTGGGGTCGGTCCATGGGACCTGGTGGCCAGGGCAACTGCTGGAAAATCCACCGTTTTTTACCCTAAGTCACATCTCTGCAGAAAAATTCACCGTCTTTTCAGCCTCAGTCCTTTCGTCCCTATAAGAGTCATATCTGCCCAGGGATAGAGGAAAGGGAAGAAGACTGCAGCAGGCAGCCCATTCCGAGGAACAGAAGCCCTCCACCGCTTCTACCAAGTTCTCAGCATGACGCTGGGACCGTACAGGACCCCTGGATCCTACAAGTAGTATCCAAGGGGTACAGATTGGAATGTCGAGAGGTTTCCCCCCTCGCAGGTTCCTGTAGTCTGCTGTACCAATGTCTCCCTCCGACAGGGAGGCAGTATTGAAAACAATTCACAAGCTGTATTCCCAGCAGGTGATAATAAATTTACCCCTCCGACAACAAGGAAAGGGGTATTACTCCACACTATATGGTGGTACTGAAGGCTAGGTGAGACCTATTCTAAATCTGAAAAATTTGAACACTTACAAGGGTTCAAATCCAGATGGAGTCACTCAGAGCAGTGATAGC
Organism: Pseudophryne corroboree; assembly: GCF_028390025.1. Lineage (NCBI taxonomy): Eukaryota > Metazoa > Chordata > Amphibia > Anura > Myobatrachidae > Pseudophryne > Pseudophryne corroboree. Next base: position 650,329,892 of record NC_086446.1, on the reverse strand, counting down.
AAAGAACAAGGGGACTATATGGTGTCCCGGGACATCAGGGATGCTTACCTCCATGTCCCAAAATTTGCCTTTTCTCACCAAGGGTACCTCAGGTTCGTGGTACAGAACTGTCACTATCAGTTTCAAGACGATGCCGTTGGATTGTCCAAGGCACCCCGGGTCCTTACCAAGGTAATGACCGAAAGGAGGATTCGTCTTCAAAGAAAATGGACGACCTCCTGATAAGAACAAGGTCCAGAGAACAGTTGGAGGTCGGAGTAGCACTATCTCAAGTAGTTCTACGACAGCACGGGTGGATTCTAAATATTCCAAAACCGCAGTTGTTCCGACGACACGTCTGCTGGTCCTAGGGATGATTCTGGACACAGTCCAGGAAAAGGTGTTTCTCCCAGAGGAGAAAGCCAGGGAGTTATCCGAGCTAATCGGGATCCTCCTAAAACCAGGAAAAGTGTCAGTGCATCATTGCACAAGAGTCCTGGTAAAAATGGTGGCTTATTACGAAGCGCTTCCATTCGGCAGATTTCACGCAAGAACTCTTCAGTGGGATCTGCTGGACAAATGGTCCGGATCGCATCTTCAGATGCATCAGCGGATAACCCTATATCCAAGGACAAGGGTGTCTCTCCTGTGGTGATTACAGAGTGCTCATCTTCTAGAGGGCCGCAGATTCGGCATTCAGGATTGGATGCTCGTGACCACGGAGGCCAGCCTGAGAGGCTGGGGAGCAGTCACACAAGGAGTGTGATCAAGTCTGGAGAATTCTCTCCACATAAATATACTGGAGCTAAGAGCGAATTTATAATGCTCTAAGCTTAGCAAGACCTCTGCTTCAAGGTCAGCCGGTATTGATCCAGTGGGATAACATCACGGCAGTCGCCCACGTAAACAGAAAGGGCGGCACAAGAAGCAGGAGGGCAGTGGCAAAACTGCAAGGATTTTTTGCTAGGCGGAAAATCATGTGATAGCACTGTCAGCAGTGTTCATTCCGGGAGTGGACGACTGGGAAGCAGACTTCCTCAGCAGGCACGACCTCCACCCGGGAGAGTGGGAACTTCATCGGGAAGTTTTCCGCATGATTGTGAACCGTTGGGAAAGACCAAAGGTGGACATGATGGCGTCCCGCCCGAACAAAAAAAATGGGACAGGTATTGCGCCAGGTAACGAGACCTTCAGGCGATAGCTGTGGACGTCCTGGTAACACCGTGGGTGTAACAGTCGGTGTATGTGTTCCCTCCTCTGCTTCTCATAACCAAGGTATTGAGAATTATAAGACATAGAGGAGTAAGAACTATACTCGTGGCTCCGGATTGGCCAAGAGGGACTTGGTAACCGGAACTTCAAGAGATGCTCACAGAGGACTAATGGCCTCGGGAGCTAAGAAGGGATTTGCTTTCAGCAAGTACCATGTCTGTTCCAAGAGGAACCGTGGCATCGGCCTTTAAGAAAGGACCTGCTCCAGCAGGGACCTTGTCTGTTCCAAGACTTACCGCGACTGCGTTTGACGGCATGGCGGTTTGAACGCCGGATCCTAAGGGAAAAGGCATTCCGGAAGAGGTCATACCTACCCTGGTCAAAGCCAGGAAGGAGGTGACCGCACAACGTTATCACCACATGTGGTAAAAATATGTTGCGTGGGTGAGGCCAGGAGGGCCCCACGAAAAAATTTCAACTAGGTCGATTTCTGCACTTCCTGCAAACAGGAGTGTCTATGAGCCTCAAATTGGGGTCCATTAAGGTTCAAGTTTCGGCCCTATAGATTTTCTTCCAGAAAGAATTGGCTTCAGTTCCTGAAGTCCAGACGTTTGTCAAGGGAGTATTGCATATACAGCCCTTGTGTGCCTCCAGTGGCACCGTGGGATCTCAACGTAGTGTTGGGATTCCTCAAATCATATTGGTTTGAACCACTCAAATCTGTGGATTTGAAATATCTCACATGGAAAGTGACCATGCTGTTGGCCCTGGCCTCGGCCAGGCGATTGTCAAAATTGGCGGCTTTGTCTTACAAAAGCCCATATTTGATTTTCCATTCGGACAGGGCAGAACTGCGGACTCGTCCCCAGTTTCTTCCTAAGGTGGTGTCAGCGTTTCACCTGAAACAACCTATTGTGGTGCCTGCGGCTACTAGGGACTTGGAGGACTCCAAGTTGCTAGACGTTGTCAGGGCCCTGAAAATATATATATATATATAATTCCGGGACGGCTGGAGTCAGAAAGTCTGACTTGCTGTTTATATTGTAGGCACCCAAAAAGCTGGGTGCTCCTGCTTCTAAGCAGACTATTGCTCGTTGGATTTGTAGTACAATTCAGCTTGCACATTCTGTGGCAGGCCTGCCACAGCCAAAATCTGTAAATGCCCATTCCACAAGGAAGGTGGGCTCATCTTGGGCGGCTGCCCGAGGGGTCTCGGCTTTACAACTTGGCCGAGCAGCTACTTGGTCAGGGGCAAACACGTTTGCTAAATTCTACAAATTTGATACCCTGGCTGAGGAGGACCTGGAGTTCTCTCATTCGGTGCTGCAGAGTCATCCGCACTCTCCCGCCCGTTTGGGAGCTTTGGTATAATCCCCATGGTCCTGACGGAGTCCCCAGCATCCACTAGGACGTTAGAGAAAATAAGATTTTACTTACCGATAAATCTATTTCTCATAGTCCGTAGTGGATGCTGGGCGCCCATCCCAAGTGCGGAGTGTCTGCATTACTTGTACATAGTTATTGTTACAAAAAAAAAAAAAAAAATCGGGTTATTATTGTTGTGAGCCATCTTTTTTAGAGGCTACTTCATTGTTATCATACTGTTAACTGGGTTCAAATCACAAGTTGTACGGTGTGATTGGTGTGGCTGGTATGAGTCTTACCCGGGATTCAAGATCCTTCCTTATTGTGTACGCTCGTCCGGGCACAGTACCTAACTGAGGCTTGGAGGAGGGTCATAGGGGGAGGAGCCAGTACACACCATGTGATCCTAAAAGCTTGCTTTTGTGCCCTGTCTCCTGCGGAGCCGCTATCCCCCCATGGTCCTGACGGAGTCCCCAGCATCCACTACGGACTATGAGAAATAGATTTATCGGTAAGTAAAATCTTATTTTTCTTTGCATCATGTGCTGTTTGGGGACTATTTTTTTCAAGTGCCATCCTGTCTGACACTGCAGTGCCACTCCTAGATGGGCCAGGTGTTTGTGTCGGCCACTTGGGTCGCTGAGCTTAGTCACACAGCTACCTCATTGCGCCTCTTTTTTTCTTTGCATCATGTGCTGTTTGGGGACTATTTTTTTCAAGTGCCATCCTGTCTGACACTGCAGTGTCACTCCTAGATGGGCCAGGTGTTTGTGTCGGCCACTCTGGTCGCTTAGCTTAGTCACACAGCTACCTCATTGCGCCTCTTTTTTTCTTTGCATCATGTGCTGTTTGGGGACTATTTTTTTCAAGTGCCATCCTGTCTGACACTGCAGTGCCACTCCTAGATGGGCCAGGTGTTTGTGTCGGCCACTTGGGTCGCTTAGCTTAGTCACACAGCTACCTCATTGCGCCTCTTTTTTTCTTTGCATCATGTGCTGTTTGGGGACTATTTTTTTCAAGTGCCATCCTGTCTGACACTGCAGTGCCACTCCTAGATGGGCCAGGTGTTTGTGTCGGCCACTAGGGTCGCTTAGCTTAGTCACACAGCTACCTCTTGCACCTCTTTTTTTCTTTGCATCATGTGCTGTTTGGGGACTATTTTTTTCAAGTGCCATCCTGTCTGACACTGCAGTGCCACTCCTAGATGGGCCAGGTGTTTGTGTCGGCCACTAGGGTCGCTTAGCTTAGTCACACAGCTACCTCATTGCGCCTCTTTTTTTCTTTGCATCATGTGCTGTTTGGGGACTATTTTTTTAAGTGCCATCCTGTCTGACACTGCAGTGCCACTCCTAGATGGGCCAGGTGTTTGTGTCGGCCACTAGTGTCGCTTAGCTTAGTCACACAGCTACCTCATTGCGCCTCTTTTTTTCTTTGCATCATGTGCTGTTTGGGGACTATTTTTTTGAAGTGCCATCCTGTCTGACACTACAGTGCCACTCCTAGATGGGCCAGGTGTTTGTGTCGGCCACTAGGGTCGCTTAGCTTAGTCACACAGCTACCTCATTGCGCCTCTTTTTTTCTTTGCATCATGTGCTGTTTGGGGACTATTTTTTTCAAGTGCCATCCTGTCTGACACTGCAGTGCCACTCCTAGATGGGCCAGGTGTTTGTGTCGGCCACTAGGGTCGCTTAGCTTAGTCACACAGCTACCTCATTGCGCCTCTTTTTTTCTTTGCATCATGTGCTGTTTGGGGACTATTTTTTTCAAGTGCCATCCTGTCTGACACTGCAGTGCCACTCCTATATGGGTAGGGTGTTTGTGTCGGCCACTTGTGTCGCTTAGCTTAGCCATCCAGCGACCTCTGTGCAAATTTTAGGACTAAAAATAATATTGTGAGGTGTGAGGTGTTCAGAATAGACTGGAAATGAGTGGAAATTATGGTTATTGAGGTTAATAATACTATGGGATCAAAATGACCCCCAAATTCTATGATTTAAGCTGTTTTTTAGTGTTTTTTGAAAAAAACACCCGAATCCGACAACAAATTTCCGGTGAGGTTTTGCCAAAACGCGTCCGAACCCAAAACACGGCCGCGGAACCGAACCCAAAACCAAAACACAAAACCCGAAAAATTTCCGGTGCACATCACTAAACCCTAACATCAGTGACGTGCGGTGGGGTGAGGCAGAGCCTTTCCTGTCATACTAACGTTTGCACCAGAGTTTTGACTTCATAAAGTATATGAAAAATACAAAGAATATGTTATAAATATCTAATTTGTATTTTTGTAATCATTTTTATAGTCAAAACTCTGTAATAAACAGTCTATGGCAGGTGAGCTTATCTTTTCCGCACATCTTTGATCGAAACTAAACACATTTCCAGGAGTATATACTGCTGCACCTTTGCATAATGCCCACATGTACCCTTTAGCTCATATATTGTGTATAAATCTGGCTTTGGTGCTAGCCAGTGGCTCCTGACCAATTTACCTTACCACACGTCCCTGCCTGACACCCTCCACCTGCAGCCTAACCCTAATGTAGACATTCTGAGTATGTTGACATCATAACTGTCAGCATTGCGGGTCGACATTATGGATATCGGCTTTGTTATTGTTGACCTTTTGCCTACATCCTTATCAGACCTGAATGTACCATTTCCCTTTTATACTGTACTTTGGAGCTGTTTATTTTTCTTTTTACTACACACAAGAGAAAACTTATGGCGCACACATCTGTGCAATCTAATACATTATGTAAATCAAGGGTAACAATAAGTCAACAAGGGATCAGCAAAGACAAAGATGATGCATCAAATAAATGAGAAACAGAACAGTAAAGAAGGGAGACACCCCATTTGGCCAGTTAATAAATGATAACAGCTAGTAATATAATACATCACAGGGTTTACTATTTTACTGTTGTATAAAAGTAAATCCTATTCAAACACACGATTAGCCTCCTTTAATAGAAAGAAGATGAAACCCATAATGTCTATATTTTCTTAAAGGGATGCGTTTAGCATACCGGCAGTTGAGATGCCAGCAGTCAAAAATTCCGGTGCTGGAATACTGTCTGGCAGCCTGAAAACCACTCTAAATTAGTGATGAGCGGGTTCGGATCCTCGGGATCCGAACCCCCCCGAACTTCACCCATTTTACATGGGTCCGAGGCAGACTCGGATCCTCCCGCCTTGCTCGGTTAACCCGAGCGCGCCCGAACGTCATCATCCCGCGGTCGGATTCTCGCGAGATTCGTATTCTATATAAGGAGCCGCGCGTCGCCGCCATTTTTCACTTGTGCATTGGAGATGATCGTGAGAGGACGTGGCTGGCGTCCTCTCAGTTTCTATGTTCAGTGGGCTGCAAATTGTGCTGCAAATATCTGTGCTCAGTGTGCTGCAAATATCTGTGCTCAGTGTGCTGCAAGTGCAAATATCTACGTTCTCTGCCTGAAAAATGCTCCATATCTGACTGTGCTCAGTGTGCTGCAAATATCTGTGCTCAGTGTGCTAATTGCTTTATTGTGGGGACTGGGGACCAGCAGTATTATACAGTAGGAGGACAGTGCAGAGTTTTGCCGACCAGTGACCACCAGTATTATACGTTCTCTGCCTGAAAAACGCTCCATATCTGTGTTGCATTGTAGTATATAGTAGGAGGACAGTGCAGAATTTTGCTGACCACCAGTATAACTATATATATAGCAGTACGGTACAGTAGTCCACTGCTCTACCTACCTCTGTGTCGTCAAGTATACTATGCATCCATACCTGTGGTGCATTTCAGTTTTGCACAGTTTGCTGACCACCAGTATATACTATATAGCAGTACGGTACAGAAGGCCACTGCTCTACCTACCTCTGTGTCGTCAAGTATACTATCCATCCATACCTGTGGTGCATTTCAGTTTTGCACAGTTTGCTGACCACCAGTATATACTATATGTATAGCAGTACGGTACAGTAGTCCACTGCTCTACTTACCTCTGTTTCGTCAAGTATACTATCCATCCATACCTGTGGTGCATTTCAGTTTTGCACAGTTTGCTGACCACCAGTATATACTATATAGCAGTACGGTACAGAAGGCCACTGCTCTACCTACCTCTGTGTCGTCAAGTATACTATCCATCCATACCTGTGGTGCATTTCAGTTTTGCACAGTTTGCTGACCACCAGTATATACTATATAGCAGTACGGTACAGTAGGCCACTGCTCTACCTACCTCTGTGTCGTCAAGTATACTATCCATCCATACCTGTGCTGCATTTCAGTTTTGCACAGTTTGCTGACCACCAGTATATACTATATAGCAGTACGGTACAGTAGGCCACTTCTCTACCTACCTCTGTGTCGTCAAGTATACTATCCATCCATACCTGTGGTGCATTTCAGTTTTGCACAGTTTGCTGACCACCAGTATATACTAAATAGCAGTACGGTACAGTAGGCCACTGCTCTACCTACCTCTGTGTCGTCAAGTATACTATCCATCCATACCTGTGCTGCATTTCAGTTTTGCACAGTTTGCTGACCACCAGTATATACTATATAGCAGTACAGAACAGTAGGCCACTGCTCTACCTACCTCTGTGTCGTCAGGTATACTATCCATCCATACCTGTGGTGCATTTCAGTTTTGCACAGTTTGCTGACCACCAGTATATACTATATAGCAGTATGGTACAGTAGGCCACTGCTCAACCTACCTCTGTGTCGTCAAGTATACTATCCATCCATATCTGTGGTGCATTTCAGTTTTGCACAGTTTGCTGACCAACAGTATATGCTATATAGCAGTACGGTACAGTAGGCCACTGCTCTACCTACCTCTGTTTCGTCAAGTATACTATCCATCCATACCTGTGGTGCATTTCAGTTGTGCGCAGCATATATAGTAGTAGGCCATTGCTATTGATATATTACTGGCATATAATTCCACACATTAAAAAATGGAGAACAAAAATGTGAAGGGTAAAATAGGGAAAGATCAAGATCCGCATCCACCTCGTGCTGAAGCTGCTGCCACTAGTCATGGCCGAGACGATGAAATGCCATCAACGTCGTCTGCCAAGGCCGATGCCCAATGTCATAGTAGAGAGCATGTAAAATCCAAAAAAATAAAGCTCAGGTAAAATGACCCAAAAATCTAAATCAAAATCGTCTGAGGAGAAGCGTAAACTTGCCAATGTGCCATTTACGACACGGAGTGGCAAGGAATGGCTGAGGGCCTGGCCTATGTTCAAGGCTAGTGGTTCAGCTTCACATGAGGATGGAAGCACTCATCCTCCTGCTAGAAAACTTAAAAGAGTTAAGATGGCAAAAGCACAGCAAAGAACAGTGCATTCTTCTAAATCACAAATCCCCAAGGAGAGTCCAATTGTGTAGGTTGCGATGCCTGCACCTCTTTTTTCTTTCATTTTTCTTTGCATCATGTGCTGTTTGGGGACTATTTTTGGAAGTGCCATCCCGTCTGGCACTGCAGTGCCACTCCTAGATGGGCCAGGTGTTTGTTTCGGCCACTTGGGTCGCTTAGCTTAGTCACACAGCTACCTCATTGCGCCTCTTTTTTTCTTTGCATCATGTGCTGTTTGGGGACTATTTTTTTGAAGTGCCAACCTGTCTGACACTGCAGTGCCACTCCTAGATGGGCCAGGTGTTTGTGTCGGCCACTTGTGTCGCTTAGCTTAGTCACACAGCTACCTCATTGCACCTCTTTTTTTCTTTGCATCATGTGCTGTTTGGGGACAATTTTTTTGAAGTGCCATCCTGTCTGACATTGCAGTGCCACTCCTAGATGGGCCAGGTGTTTGTGTCAGCCACTTGGGTCGCTTAGCTTAGTCATCCAGCGACCTCGGTGCAAATTTTAGGACGAAAAATAATATTGTGAGGTGTTCAGTGTTCAGAATAGACTGAAAATGAGTGGAAATTATGGTTATTGAGGTTAATAATACTATGGGATCAAAATGACCCCCAACTTCTATGATTTAAGCTGTTTTTGAGGTTTTTTTTTAAAAAAAACACCCGAATCCAAAACACACCCGAATTCGACAAAAAAATTTCAGGGAGGTTTTGCCAAAACGCGTCCGAATCCAAAACACGGCCGCGGAACCGAATCCAAAACCACAACACAAAACCCGAAACACATCACTACTCTAAATGCAAATGCCGCCATCCCAAAAGTCTGCCATTCTAATCATAAGTATGCCGGGGACCATTAGGGTTAAGCCGCAGGGGAAGGGTTAGGTTTAGGCACTAGGGGATGGGTTAGGCTATTGGTGGGGGAAGGTTAGTGTTAGGCTGTGGGCAGAGGGTTAAGGTTAGGCTGCGGAGAGGGAAGTTAGGCTTAGGAATTGAGTAAGGACAGTTAGGGGGCATACAGGGAGTGGGTAAGTATACTTACCAAACCCCTGTCTGTCTTTTGACCGCAGGCATCCCGAACGCCAGCCATTCCTATGTATTCCTTCATAAATACCACAATGCTATTAGATACATAAAAGCAAGGAACTCCCACTAATAGCTATCTGTGACAGCACGGACAAAGGAGGTATATGGCATACTGCATGATGTATGTTTGACTTAAAATTAACAGTTCCATGTTAGTGGACCTACTTAAGTAAAGCCCGGGGCCCCAGATCATCTTAATTCTCCACTTGTCTTGGGTCTCATTACAGTGTCATTATAGTTTCCTTGTTATGAATCAGTGTTGTACTGTTCAAATGTCACCCTTAAAAGACAACTTTATTTGTTTATATAACATTATTATTACTAAGCAAGAGTGTTACAAGATAAAAGCAAAGGGGGTCATTCCGAGTTGTTCGCTCGCAAGCGGATTTTAGCAGATTTGCTCATGCTAAGCCGCCGCCTACTGGGAGTGAATCTTAGCATCTTAAAATTGCGAACGATGTATTCGCAATATTGCGATTACACACCTCGTAGCAGTTTCTGAGTAGCTCCAGACTTACTCAGGATCTGCGATCATTTCACTGCTTGTCGTTCCTGGTTTGACGTCACAAACACACCCAGCGTTCGCCCAGACACTCCTCCGTTTCTCCGGCCACTCCCGCGTTTTTTCCGGAAACGGTAGCGTTTTTTCCCACACGCCCATAAAACGGCCTGTTTCAGCCCAGTAACACCCATTTCCTGTCAATCACATTACAATCGCCAGAACGATGAAAAAGCCGTGAGTAAAAAACCTAACTGCTTAGCAAATTTACTTGGCGCAGTCGCAGTGCGGACATTGCGCATGCGCATTAAGCGGAAAATCGCTGTGATGCGAAGATTTTTACCGAGCGAACAACTCGGAATGACCCCCAATGTGTAAAAATCAGAGGTGTTTTGGATCTGTATCTCCTTCGTGTTTTGGTTCTGTATTGGTTTTGCCAAAACTGCCTATGCAGGTTTTTGTTTTAATTTTGGATCTGTATTTTTTTAGAAAAAAAAATCATTAAAAAAGCTAAAATCGCAGAATGTTGGCCTGTTTTTGTTCCTACAGTATTTTTAAGTTCAATAAAATTCCTTTCCACTCATTTCCAGTCAATTTTGACCACCTCACAATATTTTTTTCATCCAGCATCAGATCTTGCAGGTTTTGGATTCCATATAAGGGAGCCGCAGCCAGGACTCGTTGCATTTTCACTCACTATCTGCTAGGATGTCTGTAATAAAGTGAAAATATGTTTAATTAGTACAGAAATTAGTTGTGTATATTGTTCAAAAGCATACATTTTTATTTACATGGTACATACCTTGCGTGAAGCTGGCTGAAGCAATTTGAGGCACTCCACATACGGGTGGTTACCTTCTACAGGTCAAACATAACTTTCAGGAACTGATCCTACATTGGGGTCAATTCAATTTGCCGACAGTTGAATAGCGTCGGGAATTAGCTCCTGTCGCTATTCAATTGTGCTCATGTTAAGTCGGCGAATGCCCGTTCTCCCGGACTTAACAGGTTGATTTATCTGGAGAACGGGCATTCTCTGACTTAACTGCCCGGCGCAATGTTGATTCCTGACAGAATCAGCCTTGTGCTGGCCACGCGCCAGCATTTTTGTCGGATTTCTGCTCTCACCCCCCCTTCCCGGGGGTGCGAGTGGAATTCCTATCAATTAAGTGTCATATGGCGCGGTATTGAATAGCACCAGGAGCTAAATCTTGGTGCTATTCAATTTTCATAAAATTTAATTGACCCCATTGAGGCTGAAAATAATCTGTTCAGATGATTACAGCATCTAAAAATATACATTGTACAATATATATTTTTCCTTGTTTGTACTGTGGTCAAAATTTCCTGGAAATGAATGTTATTGGGGTTACTCTAGAAACAAAAAAGAGCCAAATCATGTGATTTTAGCTGTTTTTGTAAAATTTTTTAAAAGAATATGAAACCATAATCAGCAAAAATGGTCTGACAGAGATCTATATCAATAACTAGATCAAGGACTCAAGGGAGGTAGAGTATGTATGTAGCAGTAGGAAAGATTGATTAGTAATTTAACTTAACTTGTTTGATTTTAACAATGTAAATTGATCATTGGGGGCATTGGTGACGGTCTTTATTGCATAGACAACAAGTTTTATCAGAGCCGGCCATAGGCATAGGCAAACTAGGCAATTGCCTAGGGCATTTGATATGCCTAGGGGCATCAGCAGCTTCTACTGATTAAAATGATATGCGGCATGCTTATATTCTGTGTGTAGCATTTCATATGCAGATACAGCCACAGTCTCACACAGTATATAGGCATGCTGCATATCATTTTAATCAGCAGAAGCTACCTGTGCATACTAGCCACATAGCAATGCAAATAAGATGCATTTTCCTTAAAAAAATGTGCCCGACGTTAGCATTGAGGCAAGATTTATGAGGACACATCTGTATGCAAGCAGAGGCAGAGGTCACAGTGTTAGTGGCAGTGTGAATGCTGTGTGCATGTGAGTGGGTTGGTTGTGCAGTAGTGTTCAGAATATGTGTAAGGAGCATTATGTGTGTCATGTAAAAATGCATTAATAATGTGCAACATATGTGTTCAGGGCACTATGTGTGTCATTATGTGTATAAGGGCATTAATAAAGTGCGGCATATGTGTAAGGGACATTGGGGGTCATTCCGAGTTGTTCGCTCGTTGCCGATTTTCGCTATACTGCGATTAGTCGCTTACTGCGCATGCGCAAGGTTCGCAGAGCGCATGTGCATAGTTATTTTACACAAAAGTTAGGTATTTTTTTACTCACGGCATAACAAAGCTTTTTCATCGCTGTGCTGATCGTAGTGTGATTGACAGGAAGTGGGTGTTTCTAGGCGGAAACTGGACGTTTTATGGGAGTGTGCGGAAAAACGCAGGCGTTCGAGTTGCAAAACGCAGGAGTGGCTGGAGAAACGGGGGAGTGGCTGGGCGAACGCTGGGTGTGTTTGTGACGTCAGACCAGGAACGAAAAGGACTGAGCTGGTCGCAATGGCTGAGTAAGTCTGGAGCTACTCAGAAACTGCGGGGTAATCGTTACGAGAAAATTAGCTAATCTTTCGTTAGCAATTCTGCTATGCTAAGATACACTCCCAGTAGGCGGCGGCTTAGCGTGTGCAATGCTGCTAAAAGCAGCTAGCGAGCGAACAACTTGGAATCACCCCCATTATGTGTAAAAGGACATTAATAAAGGTTGTCATAATGTGTAAGGCGCATTATGTTTATAAGGACATTAATAATGTGTCTCATATGTGTAAGGGGCATTACTGTGTGGCATTATGTGTATAAGGTGCTCTACTATGTGGCGTTGCGTATAGAAAGGGCACTACTGTGTCGTCTAATGTGAATAAAAAACAATATGGTGTGGTGTAATGTGAATAAGGAGCAATTCAGTGTGATGTAATGTGAATAAGGGGCTCTACTGTAAGGAGTAACGTTTATAAGGTAAAGTGATACTACTGTGGGATGTAATATGAATTATGGACACTATCGCATGATCAAATGTGAATAAAGTTGCAGTATTGTGTGGCGTAATTGGAATTGGGGTTACTATTGTGTGGCCATGCACCTTGCCAGCAAAAACACACCCCTTTTTGGGCTGGGCGCCAAACGTGCGAATTGTTCCTATTTAAAATATAGGGGGTACAAACACCATAATAAGGATTGCTATGGATGAGGGGTGATGGTGCTGGGAAAGAGGTGCAAGGTCAGAGGCGGAACCAACGGTGGTGCTAGGGGGCACCAGCCAAAATCTTGCCTAGGGCATCATATTGGTTAGGGCCGGCTCTGAGTTTTATTGATTATTATTATTATTAGAGATGTGCACCAGACACTTTTTGGGATTTGTGTTTTGGTTTTGGATCTGGATCTCTGTTCATGTTTTGGATCTATATTTGTTTTGCCAAAACCACGCTTTAGGATTTTGGTTTTGGATCTGGATTTTTAAAAACAAACATAAAAACAGATAAAATCACAGAGTTTTTTTATTTTTTTTGTTCCTACAGCATTATTATCCTCAATAACATTAATTTCCACTCATTTACAGTCTATTCTGAACACCTCACACCTCACAATATTGTTTTTTGGCCAAAAGGTTGCACCAAGGTAGCTGAGTGACTAAGCTAAGCGACACAAGTGGGCGGCACAAACACCTGGCCCATCTAGGAGTGGCAGTGCAGTGGCAGACAGGATGGCAGTTTTAAAAACTAGGCCCCAAAGAGCACATAATGCAAAGAAAAAAAAGAGACGCAAGATGGAATTGTCCTCAGGCCCTCTCACCCACCCTTATGTTGTTTAAACAGCACCCTTATCTTGTTTAAACAGCACAGTTTAATAAGCCCATCATTTCAGCGACAGGTGGTCCCCTGGAAAAAGCTCGCCAAGTTCTCAGAATGATAGCTAGCTACAACCTCCATATTTGATGATGTTTCACATTATGAGAAGAGGATAGAGGAAGAGGACAGTGTCAAGAAGGTGATTAAAAATTAGAGAGGCACACGCAATCCAGAACAACACACAGGCTTTCACCTCCACTCCTATCTTGGTGTGGAACAGAAAGGACTTTAACCAAGCAAATGTATAATTATCATATTACTAGACAAAATGAAAAACTAGGGGCCAAAGCCTCCGAATTTATACCCCTGTCTCAATGTTCAGGGATTACAATAATCTCAGATTTAATGCTGGGATGCAAATAAACTGGTTTATACCACAGGATCAAGATTGAATATTTCTCCTCCACAGAGTCTGGAGAAAATCTTGTGGGTTAATTTTTTTTCCATTCTTTAATTGCATTTTTTTTTACATATTTTGTGGCAGATGCCTTATTTTAATTTTTCACAGCTCCCAGTTACATGCATGTGAGCATACCTGTTTGTCCCAGTTACAAGCATGTGAGCATACCTGTGTGTCTTGTTTAATTTATTCATTTTTTATTTTTAAATAAAGCAGCCACTTAGATGTTTAGCAGCCCCTTGTGAGCCCCGACAGCAGCCCCGGATCAGGCAAGTTGAGTTCCGGTGGGTTCGGTACAGTACTAAGCAGGACTGTGCAGTGATTTTTTTGTTATTGAGCCCCTGCACTATTGGAGCTTACCACTCTAGTTGATACTCAATTCATATTACAAGTAGGACTGTGGGAGGAAGCAATGCTAACCTCTGTGCCACCAGCATGCCTCAGCCTGGAAAGCCAGACAGCTTTCTGGCCGTAAGCCACCATGAGACTCCATACTGGGCCCTTATGCAGAAACTGTTTGTGCCTCACAGGAGCTCCTGGCCCATGTAGTGCTGCAGTGCAATGCTGATGCAATGCAAGATCACTGAAACTCTGTTCTTCTAACACTGCAAGGTCTTGCGATAACCCTACGCAGCCCTTACATTGTACAATTATTAAGGAGAAAACATTTACAAAATAAAGAAAAAGAACCCTGTACAACAAATGTGCATCTTGTAAATAGTCCCAAATTGTGGAATATTAATAAATCAAAATGAAGGTTTACTAATTGGAGCCATTAATTTGAGTCCCTAATATGAAATAATTGAAAAGAACCTCTCTTTAATGCTGGGTACACAGTGTACACTAGAAGATATATCTACTAGAGATGAGCAGGTTCAGACAGGGCACCCCTGGAATTATATGGCAGACATATAGACATAGGTATGTTTGGAAAATCTCGTTTTCTCCGTCACTTGGAATTTCCATTTCCACCTTTGCATCTATATGTGTTCACAAATCTGATTGTGATGTTTGTATGGGCCCCCACAAAAAAAATAAGCAATTAATCTCTCCTTGCACAAAGTGGCTATACAGAGGCAAGATCTCATCCGCATCCTCATCCTCATCCACCGATTCCTTACCTCCTTCAGTGTTTACATCCTCACAGAGAAACAATTCAACCTCCCAGAGAGGTGGATTTTTTTGTATTTTGCCCAGGCATAACAATTGTTTTTTTCATCCCATGGCCAACAACTGTCTCCACTGATGCCTTATTCAAACAAACCACATCACCATCAGAATCCTCATCGTCAACTTCCTCCTCAGCACCAGCTGCACCAATATCCTCCTCATCCTGGTGTACTTCTAATTCTTTGTTACAAGGCCGAGAAAAGATAAAGGGGAGAAGACACCTCTATATACAATGTATAGAATTGGAAAATCACGGGTTTGTAGGGGTTGATTGCCAGTCAAATTGCTTCAAATGGAGAAGGGGATCTATAGAATGCATGGTGTTTAGGCAGACAGAGTACAACATAGTTGGAAATAAAATGAGTGGATTGAAAGATAAACAGCAGATCCAGGAATAGTTTTCATTCTCCTAAACCAATAGTTAGCCAAATCTGAGCACACGATCTGTCAATCATTAATCATACTATCATGAGTGGAGAGGTCCCAAGTGCCAAAGGAGAGAGGTGTCAAAATCTGCTCAAAGTCTTTAGCACTGGCTCAAGAGTAGGATATGAGAATTTAGGAAGTTTGAGCACTCATTTAAGTACAGTATATGGCTGAAGAATGGGAGAAATTAATTCCCAAATATAGACTCACTATTTTGTTGTCATAAAACGATAGACCTTCATTATTCAGGCTAGATTGAATGAGTAATCTTCTCTCTCAAGTTTTCAGGTAGTTGCTACAACCAAGAAAGAAGTGGAGATCACCAAAAGAGGAACAGAGATGGTAACAATGGAACTCATCCAACAGCTGAACAGAGTTGACCTTCTAAACAACATTGTCCATAGTGCGGTGACTCCGCAGTCCCATATTTCCACTGCCTTCACAAATGTCTAAAGGGGGGTATACACGGGAGAGATGTGTGCTGAGCAAACCGCTCAGCACACATCTCTCCCGCCGCTCAGCACAGCGCGATGTGTGCTGAGCGATGCGGGGGGAGGACGGGGGCCGCTCACTTCACCCATCGGGTGAAGTGAGCGACCCGCTAGATTGGCCTGCATGCAGGCTCAATCTAGCAGCAGCGATAGCGATGTGCGGGGCCGCGCATCGCTATCGCTGAGGGGGCTACACACGAGTGATCTGTGCTTAAAATCTAAGCAATCTAGTCAGATTGCTTAGATTTTAAGCATGGATCTCTCCGTGAGTACCCCCTTTAACATTTTTGAAATTTGTGAGAAGACAATTATGTGGAATCTATTGCATGGAGCTTATCTAAAGCATTGTCACTTTTCTGTATTATTTTCCATATTTGATATGTCCCCATTTCTAGAGTCTAATTGCTTCTCCAGTTCCTCACATCATCTACCAGTTACATATTACCCCATATTAAGCACTCTCTAAAACAGTTTGTGTAGGAATGTGAAGGCATAAAGAGAGCTGTTTGTTGGCAACTTAAAATTGTAAGTGTAACCAGTGGCCAAAGTGGTAATTTTGAACTGGGGGTATGGAAAATGTAAAGAGATTTAGTGTTCATGCCATCTTGTGCCAGAAAAGGGGACATGGCCACTCAAAGGAAGATGTGTCCTTAAAAGGACAGGGGTGGTGAGGCAGACTGGGGTGGTAAGGCACACAGGGGTGGTGAGGAACACAGGGGTGGGGTGGTGGGTATAAAAACTACTTTAACTACGGAATCTGTGGAATTTAAATACTTTACCAAAGACCGTATGACATAAAATAAACAATACAAGGTAATAGTGTTAGTACATACAGTATGAAAAGGAACTGAGCAATTAATGAATTCCCTACTTAAAGAAGTAAAGTTTTTGCTCAAGGGAGGAGCTGCCATCCTGCCCAATCACTGCTAAACACAGTGATTGTAACTAAGAGAAGCCACGGCTGTATAAGAAAAATAAATAAAAAAAGTTCAGTGCTTGAAGTGCTGGTATGTCATATCGTTGTATATCGGCACACTTAGAACACTGAGTGTAACATAAAAAAGTATATTTATTTTTGACAGTGTCTCAACAAGGAAACATTGTTTAAGCTCCTTTGTACATGAGTAATGGCGGGATCTCTGCAGAGCATTATGGGGCTAAATCGTTGCCTCTGGCTGAGGACATACTGATTTTCCCAAACAATATTCATTACCTTGGCCTATTCAGAGAGGTGGTCTGTTCCCAATGGTTCAGTTTCTCAGTGCAATGGTAGTGTGCCAGGCTGCAGATGGCTGTTTGATGATGTCACTCTGCTTCTGTTTGTAAGCCGCTAGTATTAACATCTCAGATAGTGTCTGGTCTCACTGTCTCAATTAGCATTCAACGCGTTTGATACCCTGTTTGGTACTTTATCAAGGATGTTTGCCTTTATTAACTTAATTAATTCAAAAACAGAGCACCTGAAACATTTCTGTTGACTGCATGGCACAGTCCTCAGCTGGTTCAAATCATTTCTAATCGGCAGGTCACAAAGAGTTTTGTCTGGAGTACACTCATCATTACCAGTGCTGCAGCCATGTGGTGTTCCACAAGGTTCTATACTATCTCCCATGCTTTTTGCAGTATACATGCTACTACTGGGTGAAATTATCAGGCAGCATGGGTTGATGTACCACAGCTATGCAGATGATACACAACTGTACCTGTCCTTTGCTCCGGGTACTGAGAACCCAATAACAGCCCTAAGTGGCTGTCTAGCTGAGCTCCTGAAGAGGATTAGTGCCAGTTGGCTACAACTGAATACTGATAAAACAGAGGTTCTTATGATAGGATCTCAACATCAAAGGACAAGACTGCAGCATAGCCAACCAACTGGACTTAAACTTGGGGACTCAGAATTACAAAACATTGATCATGTGCAGATTCTTAGGGCTGTCCTGGATGGTGGCTTGATACTTAAACATAAAATCCTCATTCTTCGATCCAGGGAACATATCTAGAGTCAAGCACTTTATTTCCTCTGAAGATCTGGCAAAAGTCATAAATGCATTTGTATAATCTTGATTAGAATGCAATCCTCTCTTCCTTCCAGCAAAAGAATTGCACCATTTATAACTGGTACAAAATGCAGCTGCCAGGCTGGCTATCAACCAACCTGCCCCATTCCAGCCACATAACACCCATTCTCTACTCCCTCCACTGGCTGCTTGTAATATGGGTATTCATTTTAAAAATTGGCTTTATTGTCTTTCAAAGCCCTACATGACCGGGGCCCTAGGTACATGAAGCCTCTTCTGATTCCATGCTGCCCCACTCGATTACTGCAACTGAAGATTAATTACTTTTAGCAGTACCTAGAATCTCCCGCTTTTAGCCATGTGGCTCCAACTCTATGGCACTCACCTGCACAGTTTGAGAGGCTCTAGAATCTTTCAAAAACAGACTCAAGATTTTCTGGTTTACTCAAGAATTCCACTAATGTCCCTTTAGTAGCTCCATGCTCTCTGTATTTTCTGACTGTACTGTATTATGTTCATTCTATCTGTTAAGCACATTGCGTTCTATTGGAAAAAGAGCACTATATAAATAAAATTATTATTATTATTATTATTATTAAGTCCTTCCACAGGAAATGTACATAAGAAAGCAGGTACTTCATGGTCCTTAAATGGTATGTGTACCTAATGTTTGTGTGTAAGTATTATCGTAAGGAGTGTGAGTCTCACATTTACAAGAATGCATTCAATTCTATATCTATATTTAAACCAATTGGTTTGAGGGTTTTTAATGCATGTATCCCTTTTGTTACTGATTTTTTTAAAGTGATTATTAAACCTCTCTATTCAAAGAAAAAAAACAAGCGCAAGACTTACAGTATATAAAACTAGTAGGGATAAATTATGAATAGAAACAATTAGATGTATAAATTATTTCTATTCATAATTTATCTCTACTAGTTTATTTTATATACTGTAAGTTTTGCGCTGGGATTTTTTTCTTTGAATAGAGTGATTTAATAATCACTTTAAAAAATCAGTAACAAAATGGATACACTCGTTAAAAACCCTCAGTACTCTGCCTACCCTGATTGAGAGCGCAGTCTGTGCCACCCATGTACATTATTAAATCTCTGCTTCTTAAGTGTGGTGTTACTTTTTGGATTAGCAGAAATTTGTATCCACTTTGGTCCTGCTTATGAGTCTCCATAAAATGTTGAGATATGTTGTGCATTTGTAAACCCTTATTAACAGTATATGGGCCCTCATTCCGAGTTGATCGGTCGCAAGGCGATTTTAGCAGAGTTACACACGCTAAGCCGCCGCCTACTGGGAGTGAATCTTAGCTTCATAAAATTGCGACCGATGTATTCGCAATAATGCGATTACTAACTACTTAGCAGTTTCAGAGTAGCTCCAGACTTACTCTGCCTGTGCGATCATTTCAGTGCTTGTCGTTCCTGGTTGACGTCACAAACACACCCAGCGTTCGCCCAGGCACTCCCACCGTTTCCCCGGCCACTCCTGCGTTTTTTCCGGAAACGGTAGCGTTTTCAGCCACACGCCCCTGAAACGCCGTGTTTCCGCCCAGTAACACCCATTTCCTGTCAATCACATTACGTTCGCCGGAGCGAAGAAAAAGCCGTGAGTAAAAATACTTTCTTCATAGTAAAGTTACTTGGCGCAGTCGCAGTGCGAACATTGCGCATGCGTACTAAGCGGATTTTCACTGCGATGCGATGAAAAATACCGAGCGAACAACTCGGAATGAGGGCCATGGTTTCAGGATGTTTGACCAGCAGACCAGCTGCCGGTGGTCATCATAATACTGACGCTGGCATCCTGATGTTTGAAATCCCAACAGGGGAGAGGGAAGTATGATATCCCCTTTCCTCTACTCCCTAACCCTCCCTTCCTTCAGCCTAACCCTAACTTCCCCACTTAGTGCCTAACCCTAACCTCTTCCTGGTGGTGCCTAACCCCCCATCCCCGCATACTAACCATAATCTCCCCCCTCTGGTGCCTAATCACCCAACACACACACTAACCCTAAGCCCCTGGGTGGCACTTCAATCTAGTCCCCCCACCCCCCAGCCTAATCCCTAACCTGCTCACTATACTTACAGTCGGGATGCCGGCTGTCGGTATTTCGGCATCGGTATCCTGACCCTATCAGGATTCTGGCGTCGGCAATCTGTCGTGTGTTGGGATTCCGGCATCAGTATTCTGAGTGCCAGGATCCCAACAGCCGACATCTTATCCGCATTCCCTTTATATTATAGATGTGTTCCATGATTCATGTTTCCATTTTCCTTTTTGTTTTTTGTTTGTCCCACATATTGTAGCTTACATGGGCATTTATGGAGATACAGGTTGAGTATCCCTTATCCAAAATGCTTGGGACCAGAAGTATTTTGGATATCTGATTTTTCCGTATTTTGGAATAATTGCATACCATAATGAGATATCATGGCGATGGGACCCAAGTCTAAGCACAGAATGCATTTATGTTTTCATATACACCTTATACACACAGCCTGAAGGTGAATTGAACCAATATTTTAATAACTTTGTGCATTAAACAATGTGTGTGTACATTCACGCAAATCATTTATGTTTCATATACACCTTATACACGCAGCTTGAAGGTCATTTAATAAAATATTTTTAATAACTGTGTATTAAACAAAGTTTGTGTACATTGAGCCATCATAAAACAAAGGTTTCATTATATCACTCTCACTCCAAAAATTCCGTATTTCGGAATATTCCATATTTCGGAATATTTGGATATGGGATACTCAACCTGTACACAACACCTATGTATTGCGGCGGGTACTTTTCATGTTTTGTGTTTTGGTTCTAATTCCCCGCTCGTGTTTTGGTTTTGGCTTGGTTTTGGATCTGGATGATTTTTTTAAACACATTTGGGGGTAATTTTGCTCCTACGGTATTATTAACCTCAATAACTTTAATTTCCATTCATTTCCAGTCTATTCTGAACACCTCACACCTCACAATATTGTTTTTAGGCCAAAAAGTTGCACCGAGGTAGCTGTATGACTAAGCTAAGCGACACAAGTATGCGGCACAAACACCTGGCCCATTTAGGAGTGGCACTGCAGTGACAGACATGATGGCAGATTTAAAAAATAGGCCCCAAACAGCACATCATGAAAAGAAGAAAAAGAGGTGCAATAAGGTAGCTGTATGACTAAGCTAAGCGACACAAACAATTGGCCCATCTAGGAGTTTCACTGCAGTGTCGGACAGGAGGGCAGATATAAAAAAGGCCCCAAACAGAACATCATGCAAATATGAAAAAGAGGTGCAATGAGGAAGCTGTATGACTAAGCTAAGCGACACAAACAGTTGGCCCATCTAGGAGTTTCACTGCAGTGTCAGACAGGAGGGCCCCAAACAGAACATCATGCAAAGATGAAAAAGAGGTGCAATGAGGTACAGATGTAGCCACCTTTTCTTGACTGGCTGAGGCGTTTGTTCCGATCGAGCATACGCAGCGTACCTAATCGCACAGAGGCATACAGAGCGTTTGGCGTTACCTTTACGTGTAATACCTGCGATCATCCACCAGATGTCGCCTTTTACAATCACCACTGCGCATGCGTGTGGTCTCCCGTAAAATACAATACTGAAATATATAATAAGGACTACTTTACTAAGCGTCTCATTACGCTGCATACAGTAAATACTCATTACGCTGCATTATTTAAAACAGTAAATACTCATTATGTTGCATTATTTAATACAGTATATACGTTACAGACGCAAATAGTACAGCATACAGTATATGATCCATCTACAGTACTTTATGAATATGTGAGCGTCCAAGTCCCGCAGACAAAACAACATAAAACAGTAGTGTACACTGTCGAAAATGGACGTGTTAGAAGTTCACTATTGCCTCTTGAGATTAGGAATTTTGTACAGTAAATTAGCATCCTAATCCCATAGCCATTACCGCATAATCAAAACCAATGGATTTATTCATCTGTCTGCGGCGAAATGGTGAAGTGTTCCGCTTCCTATACTCAGAGTCCCGAGTTCGATTTCTACAGTACGAATGCATGTTAGTTTTTTCCAGACACTTTATTATTTTTTTATTCACATAAACCAGGGCAAAGCTGCAGGAGCGGTTCTACTGTTAAGGTTCTATGCACCGTACAGTACACATACAATTCTGTAGCAGGGCAGACTCAATAGAAATGGCTACCACCTATGACTCCTTGCCCCACGGAGGCCCTAGGCTACGGAGCAAGTAACAGTCCAGATTTTGCAGGTTATGGGGCAATGCTGAAGGAGCGTCACAATCCCCTAGCTAAAATACACAGGGGCGATAGGAATAAGTGAGGTCTATGCACATTATGGTACACCGGACTCAATCGCACAGCACACTGGCAAAATGGCCGCCGCCCCTAAACCCCCACCACGTGGCAGGCAACGCTCGGATATGGAGTGAGAGATGGCAAAAGTTTTGCAGGCTACGGGGCAATGCTGAAGGAACATCACAATCCCCTAGCCAAAATACACAGGGGTGATAGAGATAAGCGAGGTCTATGCACATTACGTTACACCGGGCTCGATCGCATAGCAAACTGACAAAACACAAGTTTTACATAAAGCAGGGCAAAGCTGCAGGAGAGTTTCTACTGTCAAGGTTCTATGCACCGTACGGTACACATACAATTCTATAGCAGGGCAGACTCAATTGAAATGGCTACCACCTGTGACTCCTAGCTCCATGGAGGCACTTGGCTATGGAGCAAGTAACAGCACAGATTTTGCAGGCTACGGGGCAATGCTGAAGGAGCGTTCTACTAGTGTACTAACTAGCACGAACAGCTTTTAACTGGATGCCAAATCACCGTACTTAGTATCTTTGTACAGTATGTTCTATTAGGGTACTAATTAGCATGAACAGCTTGTAATGTACAGTGGCAAGTTTAATCTTTCTATGTATAATGGAGAGAGATAAAAGCTCCTCAGTAAGTTCCTGGATGCCAAATCACCGTACTTAGTATCTCTGTACAGTATTTTCTATAAAGGTACTAATTAGCTGTTCGTGCTAATTAGTACCCTAATAGAAAATACTATACAGAGATACTAAGGATGGTAATTTGGCAACCAGGAACTTAGGGAGGAGCTTTTATCTCTCTACATTATACATGGAAAGATCAAACCTGCCACTGTACGTTACAAGCTGCTCGTGCTAATTAGTACACTAGTAGAACATACTGTACAGAGATACTACGGACAGTGATTTGGCATTCAGGAACTTAGGGAGGAGCTTTTATCTCTCTCCATTATACTTAGAAAGATTACAATGGAGAGAGATAAAAGCTCCTCCCTATTGTTCCTGGATGCCAAATCACTGTACTTAGTATCTCTGTAGAGTATTTTCTACTAGTGTACTAATTAGCACGAACAGCTTGTAACGTACAGTGGCAAGTTTAATCTTTATATGTATAATATAGAGAGATAAAAGCTCCTCCCTAAGTTCCTGGTTGCCAAATCACCATCCTTAGTATCTCTGTATAGTATTTTCTATTAGGGTACTAATTAGCACGAACATCTAATTAGTACCCTAACAGAACATACTGTACAGAGATACTAAGTATGGTGATTTGGCATCCGTGAACTTACTGAGGAGCTTTTATCTCTCTACATTATACATAGAAAGATCAAACCTGCCACTGTATGTTACTAGCTGCTCGTGCTAATTAGTACACTAGTAGAACATACGGTACAGAGATACTATGGACAGTGATTTGGCATCCAGGAACTTAGGGAGGACCTTTTATCTCTCTCCATTATACTTAGAAAGATTACAATGGAGAGAGATAAAAGCACCTCCCTAAGTTCCTGGATGCGAAATCACTGTAATTAGTATCTCTGTACAGTATGTTCTACTAGTGTACTAATTAGCATGAACAGCTTGTAACGTACAGTGGCAAGTTTAATCTTTCTATGTACAATATAGAGAGATAAAAGCTCCTCCCTAAGTTCCTGGTTGCCAAATCACCGTCCTTAGTATCTCTGTATAGTATTTTCTATTAGGGTACTAATTAGCACGAACAGCTAATTAGTACCCTAATAGAACATACTGTACAGAGGTACTAAGTACGGTAATTTGGCATCCAGGAACTTACTGAGGAGTTTTTATCTCTCTCCATTATACATAGAAAGATTAAACTTGCCACTGTATGTTACAAGCTGTTTGTGCTAATTAGTACCCTAATAGAACATACTGTACAAAGATACTTAGTACGGTGATTTGGCATCCAGTTAAAAGCTGTTCGTGCTAGTTAGTACACTAGTAGAACATACTGTACAGAGATACTAAGGATGGTGATTTGGCATCTAGGAACTTAGGGAGGAGCTTTTATCTCTCCATTATACATAGAAAGATTAAACTTGCCACTGTACGTTACAAGCTGTTCGTGCTAATAAGTACACTAGTAGAACATAGTGTACAGAGATACTAAGGACGGCAATTTGGCACCCAGGAATTTAGGGAGGAGCTTTTATCTCTCTCCATTATACCCGTGAACCGCATGCGTTCCACCTATTGTTCTGAGGCGCAGATCATATGGCGCAACCAGGAACCCTATCTTAGTGGAACGCAGGAAACAAAACAATATACAAAAAGCCAGCGCAGACTTCAATGGTATTCAAAACCATTAAGGGTACATTTATATTCAATTCTCCAACTGAATGTACATATTTAAGATGTTTCAACATTAATTCTCAAATCATATCATCAACTATCAGTGGAATGGAGTGTGACCTCACTTCCTGTTTTACTGCTTATTGTGGGTATAAATACCGGCACATGGGCTCCTGGTCTGCAGGCCTTGACAAAGATCTCTTGTAGAGATTGAAACGCGTTGGCAGCAGACAGGAGCTTTTTACCATTCATTTACCATCTCCCCATCTGGACCTTGGACCCTGGATCCCCTGATCAGGAAGGACCTCCGGAATCCGATTGACCAAGTGATATACACCAGGTGTCCAAACCAGGTGGTGTGATTGTTTATCATTGCTCCTTTTTAATATTTCTATTCCTGTGGGAATTTTTTATGAATTATTTTATGGAATAAAACCCTTTTTTGATGTCAATCACACTACTTGGTTATCTGGAGAATGAAAGAAACTGCGATATGTTTACGAAAACCTGCTGAATTGTGAGTTGGGGTACGCTGTGATTTGAAGTACTATACTTAAAGAAACCTTTATATGTTTCAACCACCCCTAGCCACTGTGAGTTGGGGTACGCCCATCAGATTGTTTTCTGTGGTTTTACGTCTATACAAAGATACCTTTATATGCCTGCAATATCCATTTTTTATTGTGAGTTGGGGTACGTTCTGTCCTTCATTAAGCTGAAAAGTTCAACTGCATGAAGATTTGGGGGAGGTTCAACACTCATCTTCTTCCTAATCAACATCACTGGGGTGAAGTTTTATCCGGTGAAGACATACTACACCATTGTATTGTATTTTCTTTACATGTTATCATTCCTAATGTGAATGGAAGAGTGGAATCTCCAATTTAGAACTAAAGGGAAACGCCTTCCATTGAAATATCTCCCTCGATATCCAAAGGGAAGGTTTGGTTCTTTATCTCATTTTTTACTTATTCTCAGCGCTTGATGTTATGTGTTTGCCTCCTTCTGTATCTAGTTCTGTCTAATTAGAGATTGGTGATATCTATAGAGCAACATATTTCTCAGCTGCAGGGTGAGCCCAAACAGATCCACTTCGATTTCCTATATTGGCTATGTTCTACTAGTGTACTAATTAGCACGAACAGCTTGTAACGTAGTAAACGTACAGTGGCAAGTTTAATCTTTCTATGTATAATGGAGAGATAAAAGCTCCTCCCTAAGTTCCTAGATGCCAAATCACCGTCCTTAGTATCTCTGTACAGTATGTTCTACTAGTGTTCTAATTAGCACGAACAGCTTTTAACTGGATGCCAAATCACCGTCCTTAGTATCTCTGTACAGTATTTTCTACTAGTGTACTAATTAGCATGAACAGCTTGTAACGTACAGTGGCAAGTTTAATCTTTCTATGTATAATATAGAGAGATAAAAGCTCCCCCCTAAGTTCCTGGTTGCCAAATCACCGTCCTTAGTATCTCTGTATAGTATTTTCTATTAGGGTACTAATTAGCACAAACAGCTAATTAGTACCCTAATAGAACATACTGTACAGAGATACTAAGTACAGTGATTTGGTATACAGGAACTTACTGAGGAGCTTTTATCTCTCTCCATTATACATAGAAAGATTAAACTTGTCGCTGTATGTTACAAGCTGTTCGTGCTAATTAGTACCCTAATAGAACATACTGTACAGAGATACTAAGTACGGTGATTTGGCATCCAGTTAAAAGCTGTTCATGCTAATTAGTACACTAGTAGAACATACTGTACAGAGATACTAAGGATGGTGATTTGGCAGCTAGGAACTTAGGGAGGAGCTTTTCTCTCTCCATTATACATAGAAAGATTAAACTTGCCACTGTACGTTACAAGCTGTTTGTGCTAATTAGTACACTAGAAGAACATACTGGGGACTCGGACTCATACAGTACTTGCATTTCAAAAGCATGGTATTTTCCACCGCCTGCCGCTAGCCCATCGCCCTTCCCCCATGGGAGCCTGCACAGGTCATGCAGTAGACAGGGAGGGAGTTATTCACATAAACCAGGGCAAAGCTGCAGGAGCGGTTGTACTGTTAAGGTTCTATGCACCATAGGGTACACATACAATTCTGTAGCAGGGCAGACTCAATTGAAATGGCTATCGCCTGTGACTCCTTGCCCCATGGAGGCCCTCGGCTATGGAGCAAGTAACAGCAGATTTTGTAGGTCACGGGGCAATGCTGAAGGAGCGTCAGAATCCCCTAGCTAAATACACAGGGTCGATAGGGATAAGCGAGGTCTATGCACTTAACGATACCCCAGACCCCATCGCATAACAAAGTGACAAAATGTCCAAGGCACATGAACATCCACCTTGTGTCAGCACTCAGCAAAGGAGCTTTAATCTCTCTCCATTGTAATCTTTCTAAGTATAATGGAGAGAGATAAAAGCTCCTCCCTAAATTCCTGGGTGCCAAATTGCCGTCCTTAGTATCTCTGTACACTATGTTCTACTAGTGTACTAATTAGCACGAACAGCTTGTAACGTACAGTGGCAAGTTTAATCTTTCTATGTATAATGGAGAGATAAAAGCTCCTCCCTAAGTTCCTAGATGCCAAATCACCGTCCTTAGTATCTCTGTACAGTATGTTCTACTAGTGTTCTAATTAGCACGAACAGCTTTTAACTGGATGCCAAATCACCGTACTTAGTATCTCTGTACAGTATTTTCTACTAGTGTACTAATTAGCACGAACAGCTTGTAACGTACAGTGGCAAGTTTAATCTTTCTATGTATAATATAGAGAGATAAAAGCTCCTCCCTAAGTTCCTGGTTGCCAAATCACCGTCCTTAGTATCTCTGTATAGTATTTTCTATTAGGGTACTAATTAGCACAAACAGCAAATTAGTACCCTAATAGAACATACTGTACAGAGATACTAAGTACGGTGATTTGGTATACAGGAACTTACTGAGGAGCTTTTATCTCTCTCCATTATACATAGAAAGATTAAACTTGCCGCTGTATGTTACAAGCTGTTCGTGCTAATAGTACCCTAATAGAACATACTGTACAGAGAAACTAAGTTCAGTGAGTTGGCATCCAGTTAAAAGCTGGTCATGCTAATTAGTACACTAGTAGAACATACTGTACAGAGATACTAAGGACGGTGATTTGGCATCTAGGAACTAAGGGAGGTGCTTTTATCTCTCCATTATACATAGAAAGATTAAACTTGCTACTGTACATTACAAGCTGTTCGTGCTAATTAGTACACTAGAAGAACATACTGGGGACTCGGACTCATACAGTACTTGCATTTCAAAAGCATGGTATTTTCCACAGCCTGCCGCTAGCACATCGCCCTTCCCCCCTGGGAGCCTGCACAGGTCATGCAGTAGACAGGGAGGGAGTTATTCACATAAACCAGGGCAAAGCTGCAGGAGCGGTTGTACTGTTAAGGTTCTATGCACCATACGGTACACATACAATTCTGTAGCAGGGCAGACTCAATTGAAATGCCTACCGCCTGTGACTCCTTGCCCCATGGAGGCCCTCAGCTATGGAGCAAGTAACAGCAGATTTTGTAGGTCACGGGGCAATGCTGAAGGAGCGTCAGAATCCCCTAGCTAAAATACACAGGGTCGATAGGGATAAGCGAGGTCTATGCACTTAACGATACCCTAGACCCCATCGCATCACAAAGTGACAAAATGTCCAAGGCACATGAACATCCACCTTGTGTCAGCACTCAGCTATGGAGCGAGTGACGGCATAGGTTTTGCAGGCTTCGGGGCCGTGCTGAAGGAGCGTCGGAATCCCCTAGCTAAAATACACAGGGGTGATAGGGTTAAGCAAGGTCTATGCACATAATTCTACAAAACGGGGGTTCATGTGCCTCGGACATTTTGTCACTTTGTGATGCGATGGGGTCTGGTGTATCGTTATGTGCATAGACCTCGCTTATCCCTATTGACCCTGTGTATTTTAGCTAGGGGATTCTGACGCTCCTTCAGCATTGGCCCGTTCTTTGAACACAGTATTTTCCACTGCCTGGCCTTCCCCCATCCCACTTTCCCCTTCCCCGCTGGGAGCCTGCACAGTTCATGCAGTAGACAGGTAGGGAGTTTCGATCGGGTTACAAGACAAGATTTATGTGAAACCTGTGTGCACCCTTCCATTGAATGTATAACAAAGAAAAAAAATGATAATAAAGTGAATGTCACGGGAACTCGGACGCTCATACTGTACATGTATTTCAAAAGCACGGTGTTTATGCATTGTACATACTTCCTTTTACACAATTACTTGCGTCTCCATGCACAATCTTGCGTCTGCATACACAAGTGTTTTAACATGTTCGTTTGTGTCTGTATAAACTACTTATTTATATTGAGAACTCTCACCGTCTGACCATTGGTCACCATCTATTAATATTACAGTCGTCACTGACCATTTGCCAGAGCTGTAGATCAATCCGCCACTATATGATCGAAAGTACTGGATAAGTGGAGCATTAGCCACCCAGTGGTGGAGATGTGTAATGCATGCTGAGTATCTAGAATCGCCTCAACGCGCCTGCCTGTGATTAAACTCAGCAAGCTAAGCTATTGCCTTAGCGTGACTAAACGTTCGTCTAGGCGGAGAATCGGTCAAGATAAAGGTGGCTACATCTGTAGTTGTATGACTAAGCTAAGCAAAACAAGTGTGCAGTACAAACACCTGGCCCATCTAGGGTTGGCACTGCAGTCCCACTACACTAATGGCAGATACCGGATGCATGTCTAACATCAGCATAGTTGTTATGGCCTCAGTAATCTGCTTTGCAACAGGGTATATATATATATATATATATATATATACACTGCTCAAAAAATAAAGGGAACAGTAAAATAACACATCCTAGATCCGAATTAATGAAATATTCTTATTAAATACTTTGTTCTTTACATAGTTGAATGTGCTGACAACAAAATCACACAAAAATTATCAATGGAAATCAAATTTATTAACCCATGGAGGTCTGGATTTGGAGTCACAATCAAAATTAAAGTGGAAAAACATACTACAGGCTGATCCAACTTTGATAATATGTCCTTAAAACGAGTCAAAATGAGGTCAGTAGTGTGTGTGGCATCCACGTGCCTGTATGACATCCCTACAACGCCTGGGCATGCTCCTGATGAGGTGGCGGATGGTCTCCTGAGGGATCTCCTCCCAGTCCTGGACTAAAGCATCCGCCAACTCCTGGACAGTCTGTGGTGCAATGTGGCGTTGGTGGATGTAGTGAGACATGATGTCCCAGATGTGCTCAATTGGATTCAGGTCTGGGAAACTGGCAGGCCAATCCATAGCATCAATGCCTTCGTCTTGCAGGAACTGCTGATACACTCCAGCCACATGAGGTCTAGCATTGTCTTGCATTAGGAGGAACCCAGGGCCAACCGCACCAGCATATGGTCTCACAAGGGGTCTGAGGATCTCATCTCGGTACCTAATGGCAGTCAGGCTACCTCTGGCGAGCACATGGAGGGCTGTGTGGCCCCCCAAAGAAATGCCACCCCACACCATTACTGACCCACTGCCAAACCGGTCATGCTGGAGGATGTTGCAGGCAGTAGAGCGTTCTCCTTGGCGTCTCCAGACTCTGTCACGTCTGTCACATGTGCTCAGTGAGAACCTGCTTTCATCTGTGAAGAGCACAGGGCGCCAGTGGCGAATTTGCCAATCTTGGTGTTCTCTGGCAAATGACAAACATCCTGCACGGTGTTGGGCTGTAAGCACAACCCCCACTTGTGGACGTCGGGCCCTCATACCACCCTCATGGAGTCTGTTTCTGATCATTTGAGTAGACACATGCACATTTGTGGCTTGCTGGAGGTCCTTTTGCAGGGCTCTGG
Source organism: Pseudophryne corroboree (assembly GCF_028390025.1). NCBI lineage: Eukaryota > Metazoa > Chordata > Amphibia > Anura > Myobatrachidae > Pseudophryne > Pseudophryne corroboree. Next base: position 650,299,472 of record NC_086446.1, on the reverse strand, counting down.
CAGTGCTCCTCCTGTTCCTTCTTGCACAAAGGCGGAGGTAGCAGTCCTGCTGCTGGGTTGTTGCCCTCCTACGGCCTCCTCCACGTCTCCTGATGTACTGGCCTGTCTCCTGGTAGCGCCTCCATGCTCTGGAAACTACGCTGACAGACACAGCAAACCTTCTTGCCACAGCTCGCATTGATGTGCCATCCTGGATGAGCTGCACTACCTTAGCCACTTGTGTGGGTTGTAGGGAGGTCATACAGGCACGTGGAGGCCACACACACTACTGAGCCTCATTTTGACTTGTTTTAAGGACATTACATCAAAGTTGGATCAGCCTGTAGTATGTTTTTCCACTTTAATTTTGAGTGTGACTCAAAATCCAGACCTCCATGGGTTAATAAATGTGATTTTCATTGATAATTTTTGTGTGATTTTGTTGTCAGCACATTCAACTATGTAAAGAACAAAGTATTTAATAAGAATATTTCATTCATTCAGATCTAGGATGTGTTATTTTAGTGTTCCCATTATTTTTTTGAGCAGTGTATATATATATATATATATATATATATATATATATATATACACACAGCAGTATCACTGGAATTATATGGCAGTACCACTAGACATATATGGCAGGATCACTGGACTGGATTTATACGCCAGTACCACTGGAATTATATGGCAGGACAGGATCACTGGAATTATATGGCAGGATCACTGCAATTATACGCCAGTATCACTGGAATTATATGGCAATATCACAGGAATTATACTCCAGTATTACAGGAATTATACGCCAATATCACAGGAATTATACAGCAATATCACAGGAATTATAATGCAATATATATATATATATACAGCAGAATCACTGGAATTATATGGCAGTACCACTAGACATATATGGCAGGATCACTGGACTGGATTTATACGCCAGTACCACTGGAATTATATGGCAGGATCACTGGAATTATATGGCAGGATCACTGCAATTATACACCAGTATTACTGGAATTATATGGCAATATCACTGGAATTATATGCCAGTATCACAGGAAATATACAGCAATACCCATGGAATTATACGCCAGTATCACAGGAATTATACGCCAGTATCACAGGAATTATATGGTAATATCACTGGAATTATATAGCAATATCACTGGATTTATACAACCGTATCACAGGAATTATACACCAGTATCACGGGAATTATACAGCAATATCACTGGAATTATACGACAGTATCACAGGGATTATACGCCAGTATCACAGGAATTATATGGCAATATCACTGGATTTATACGGCAATATCACTGGAATTATATGGCAGTATCACAGGAATTATACGGCAATATCAAAGGAATTATATGGCAATATCACTGGAATTATACAGCAATATCACTGGAATTATATGGCAATATCACTGGAATTATATGGCAGTATCACAGGAATTATATGGCAGTATCACAGGAATTATACGACAGTATCACGGGAATTATACGGCAATATCACTGAAATTATACGGCAATATCACTGAAATTATATGCCAGTATCACTGGAATTATACGCCAGTATCACGGGAATTATATGGCAATATCACAGGAATTATACGCCAGTATCACTGGAATTATACGCCAGTATCACGGGAATTATATGGCAATATCACAGGAATTATACGCCAGTATCACAGGAATTATACGGCAATATCACAGGAATTATACAGCAATATCACAGGAATTATAATGCAATATCACTGGAATTATACGCCAGTATCACAGGAATTATACGGCAATATCACTGGAATTATACGGCAGTATCACAGGAATTATACGACAGTATCTCAGGAATTATATGGCAATATCACTGGAATTATACGCCAGTATCACAGGAATTATATGCCAGTATCACAGTAATTATATGGCAATATCACTTGAATTATACGGCAATATCACTGGAATTATACGGCAGTATCACAGGAATTATACGGCAATATCACAGGAATTATATGGCAATATCACTGGAATTATATGGCAATATCACTGGAAATATACAGCAGTATCACAGGAATTATACAACAGTATCACGGGAGATATACGGCAATATCACTGGAATTATACGCCAGTATCACAGGAATTATACACCAGTATCACAGGAATTATACGACAATATCACTGGAATTATATGGCATTATCACTGAAATCATACAGCAATATCACTGGCATTATACGGAAATATCACTGGAATTATACGCCAGTATCACTAGAATTATACGCCAGTATCACTGGAATTATACGCCAGTATCACAGGAATTATTCGCTAGTAACAACAGACAGAGAGGGCGGGGGGGGGGGTGCAAATCCCCACCCCTAAATTTCCCTTCAGCACACTAAAAATTACCTGTAACCATACCTGAACCTATCTGGTAATAGAAATTCAAAAAATTAGTCACACATGTTTGCAAACACATGTTTAGCTGCTGAGCCACTTCACGTCACGGCTTCTCCGATATCAGCAGTCCTAACACTACATAATAGCAGTGCCCACATAGGGCCATGTAATTTGTCACAGTAGGCCTCATGATAAAAGCTATTACTAAGACACATCCAGACAGAGATCTAACTTACCCGGGAGTAACCCCCAGGATCTCCCATTGGCACTACAAGGAACAGCATGCCTTCCAAATACTGCTCCCACTCAATGCCTCTTGCACACAAGCAGACAAACAATGGTAGTTGCTTGGTCATTCCTGGAGATAATTATGTATCAGGTGCTGGAAAGGGGGAGGGGTCACAGACAAACAACAGACAGAGAGGGGGGGGTGCAAATCCCCACCCCTAAATTTCCCTTCAGCACACTAAAAATTACCTGTAACCATACCTGAACCTATCTGGAAATAGAAATTCAGAGAATTAGTCACACATGTTTGCAAACACGTTTAGCTACTGAGACACTTCACAGCTTCTCCGATATCAGCAGTCCTAACATTACATAATAGCAGTGCCCACATAGGGCCATGTAATTTGTCACAGCAGGCCTCATGATAAAAGCTATTACTAAAACACAGACAAACAATGGTAGCTGCTCGGTCATTCCTGGAGATAATTATGTATCAGGTGCTGGAAAGGGGGAGGGGTCAAAGACAAACAACAGACAGAGAGGGGGGGTGCAAATCCCCGCCCCTAAATTTCCCTTCAGCACACTAAAAAAATGTTTGTTTTCCATTATTTTTCTGGAGTTATATAACACAATATGCGGCACAAGATAGCGTACCCCTACACCTCACAGGGCAAACCCTGTAAAAATTATTTGGATTAAATATTAATAACCCCTTTATTTGGAGTAAATAAAATACAGGACAGCACCACTGAAGTTATATGCCAGCACCACTGGACTGGATTTATACGGAATTATATGGATATAGATGGAATTATACGGCAGGATAACTGGAATTATTTTCCAGTATCATAGGAATTATACGGCAATATCACAGGAATTATACGGCAATATCACTGGAATTATACGGCAATATCACTGGAATTATACGGCAATATCACAGGAATTATACCGCAATATCATACGGCAATATCATTGGAGTAATATGGCAATATCACTGGAATTATACAGCAATATCACTGGATTTATACAGCAATATCACTGGAATTATACGGAAGTATCACGGGAATTATACACCAGTATCACTGGAATTATACGCATGTGTCACGGGATCATATGGCAGTAACACTGGGTATATGGCAGCAGAGGACACCACCACTGTGACTGGTCACTGGACTGATGCTGCACAAGACACTACCCCTGGTCTGATGCAGGACAACACAGCACCACTAAAAGGGACTTATACAGCTACACCGGATATATGGCAGCAGAGGACACCACCACTGTGACTGGTCACTGGACGGATGCTGCACAAAACTGTACCCCTGGTCTGATGCAGGACAACACAGCAATACTGCAAGGGACTTATACAGCAGCCAGCATCACTGGGGACATATAGCAGCATAAGACACTACACTGGACTGAGCAGCACAAGACAGCACTGGAATCGCCACCCCACTTTCCCGCCCACACACTGAGGACACATCGTCTCACTGCACTCTCCAAGACTGGAGTGAAAATGGCTGCGACGCATGGGTCCTTATATGGAATCCAAACCCCGCAAGAATCCGACAGCAGGATGATGACTTTTTGCCTCGTTCTGGTTTCCGAGTCAGGCGGGAAAACCCGAGCCTGACTTGGATCCGGGTTCGTGACGTGAAGTCCGGTAGGTTTCGGTTCTCTGAGAACCGAACCCGCTTATCTCTAATTACAGCTTATCTGATCTTTAATATTGTAATTCTTCTGTGTGAATTCTTGATTTTAATTCCCTCTTTGGTTTTGATCTATTTTCTTTGTTGTTTTTACAAGATTGGATTCTCCACAACAATAATATTATTTCTTTCTTTCTGTTTTACATCATATATAGCAAAGCACTAAACTGCACACCCTAACAAAACTACAGCATGGTAGCATCTCTCATTACATTTAGTTAGGATTTGCAGTCTAGCCCTCCCATATATCCTATAGTTGGTATTAGTGATGAGCGGGTTCGGTTTCTCGGAAACCGAACCCCCCCGAACTTCACGCTTTTTACACGGGTCCGAGGCAGACTCGGATCTTCCCGCCTTGCTCGGCTAACCCGAGCGCGCCCGAACGTCATCATCCCGCTGTCGGATTCTCGCGAGGCTCGTATTCTATCGTGAGACTCGGATTCTATATAAGGAGCCGCGCGTCGCCGCCATTTTCACACGTGCATTGAGATTGATAGGGAGAGGACGTGGCTGGCGTCCTCTCCATTTAGAATAGAAATAGATAGTGAGAGTGAGACACTTGATTTACTGGAGCTTAGGAGTGCTCAGAGAGTGCAGAGTTTACTAGTGACTGACCAGTGACCACCAGTGCAGTTTTATTATTATTTAATATAATCCGTTCTCTGCCTGAAAAAAAACGATACACAGTGACACAGTATACCATATCTGTGCTCAGCCTCAGTGTGCTGCATCATCTATGTATATCTGACTGTGCTGAGTGCTCACTGCTCACACAGCTTAATTGTGGGGGAGACTGGGGAGCAGTTATAGCAGGAGTACATATATTTAACAGTGCACACTTTTGCTGCCAGAGTGCCACTGCCAGTGTGACTGACCAGTGACCAGTGACCACCAGTATATTGTGATTGTCTGCCTGAAAAAGTTAAACACTCGTCGTGTGGTGTTTTTATTCTATAAACGCATTCTGCTGACAGTGTCCAGCAGGTCCGTCATTATATAATATATACCTGTCCTGTAGTAGTGATATATATATATTTTTTATATCATTATCATCCAGTCTATGCTAGCAGCAGACGCAGTACGGTAGTCCACGGCTGTAGCTACCTCTGTGTCGGCAGTCGCTCGTCCATAATTGTATACCACCTACCTGTGGTGGGGTTTTTTTTTTTCTATCTTCTTCATACTAGTAGTTAACTTTAGGAGTCTGCAGTGCTGACAGTGTCCAGCAGGTCCGTCATTATATAATATATACCTGTCCGGCTGCTGTAGTGATATATATATATTTTTTATATCATTATCATCCAGTCTATATTAGCAGCAGACGCAGTACGGTAGTCCACGGCTGTAGCTACCTCTGTGTCGGCAGTCGCTCGTCCATCCATAATTGTATACCACCTACCTGTGGTGTTTTTTTTTTCTATCTTCTTGATACTAGTAGCTTACTTTAGGAGTCTGCAGTGCTGACAGTGTCCAGCAGGTCCGTCATTATATAATATATACCTGTCCGGCTGCAGTAGTGATATATATATATTTTTTATATCATTATCATCCAGTCTATATTAGCAGCAGACGCAGTACGGTAGTCCACGGCTGTAGCTACCTCTGTGTCGGCAGTCGCTCGTCCATCCATAATTGTATACCACCTACCTGTGGTGTTTTTTTTTTTCTATCTTCTTGATACTAGTAGCTTACTTTAGGAGTCTGCAGTGCTGACAGTGTCCAGCAGGTCCGTCATTATATAATATATACCTGTCCGGCTGCAGTAGTGATATATATATATTTTTTATATCATTATCATCCAGTCTATATTAGCAGCAGACGCAGTACGGTAGTCCACGGCTGTAGCTACCTCTGTGTCGGCAGTCGCTCGTCCATCCATAATTGTATACCACCTACCTGTGGTGTTTTTTTTTTTTCTATCTTCTTGATACTAGTAGCTTACTTTAGGAGTCTGCAGTGCTGACAGTGTCCAGCAGGTCCGTCATTATATAATATATACCTGTCCGGCTGCAGTAGTGATATATATATATATTTTTTATATCATTATCATCCAGTCTATATTAGCAGCAGACGCAGTACGGTAGTCCACGGCTGTAGCTACCTCTGTGTCAGCAGTCGCTCGTCCATCCATAAGTATACTAGTTTCCATCCATCTCCATTGTTTACCTGAGGTGCCTTTTAGTTGTGCCTATTAAAATATGGAGAACAAAAATGTTGAGGTTCCAAAAATAGGGAAAGATCAAGATCGACTTCCACCTCGTGCTGAAGCTGCTGCCACTAGTCATGGCCGAGACGATGAAATGCCATCAAAGTCGTCTGCCAAGGCCGATGCCCAATGTCATAGTACAGAGCATGTAAAATCCAAAACACCAAATATCAGTAAAAAAAGGACTCAAAAATCTAAAATAAAATTGTTGGAGGAGAAGCGTAAACTTGCCAATATGCCATTTACCACACGGAGTGGCAAGGAACGGCTGAGGCCCTGGCCTATGTTCATGGCTAGTGGTTCAGCTTCACATGAGGATGGAAGCACTCAGCCTCTCGCTAGAAAAATGAAAAGACTCAAGCTGGCAAAAGCACAGCAAAGAGCTGTGCGTTTTTCGAAATCACAAATCCACAAGGAGAGTCCAATTGTGTCGTTTGCGATGCCTGACCTTCCCAACACTGGACGTGAAGAGCATGCGCCTTCCACCATTTGCACGCCCCCTGCAAGTGCTGGAAGGAGCACCCGCAGTCCAGTTCCTGATAGTCAGATTGAAGATGTCAGTGTTGAAGTACACCAGGATGAGGAGGATATGGGTGTTGCTGGCGCTGAGGAGGAAATTGACCAGGAGGATTCTGATGGTGAGGTGGTTTGTTTAAGTCAGGCACCCGGGGAGACACCTGTTGTCCGTGGGAGGAATAGGGCCATTGACATGCCTGGTGAAAATACCAAAAAAATCAGCTCTTCGGTGTGGAAGTATTTCAACAGAAATGCGGACATTTGTCAAGCCGTGTGTTGCCTTTGTCAAGCTGTAATAAGTAGGGGTAAGGACGTTAACCACCTCGGAACATCCTCCCTTATACGTCACCTGCAGCGCATTCATCATAAGTCAGTGACAAGTTCAAAAACTTTGGGCGACAGCGGAAGCAGTCCACTGACCAGTAAATCCCTTCCTCTTGTAACCAAGCTCACGCAAACCACCCCACCAACTCCCTCAGTGTCAATTTCCTCCTTCCCCAGGAATGCCAATAGTCCTGCAGGCCATGTCACTGGCAATTCTGACGAGTCCTCTCCTGCCTGGGATTCCTCCAATGCATCCTTGCGTGTAACGCCTACTGCTGCTGGCTCTGCTGTTGTTGCTGCTGGGAGTCAATGGTCATCCCAGAGGGGAAGTCGTACTCGTAAGACCACTTTTACTACTTCCACCAAGCAATTGACTGTCCAACAGTCCTTTGCGAGGAAGATGAAATATCACAGCAGTCATCCTGCTGCAAAGCGGATAACTGAGGCCTTGGCATCCTGGGCGGTGAGAAACGTGGTTCCGGTATCCATCATTACTGCAGAGCCAACTAGAGACTTGTTGGAGGTACTGTGTCCCCGGTACCAAATACCATCTAGGTTCCATTTCTCTAGGCAGGCGATACCGAAAATGTACACATACCTCAGAAAAAGACTCACCAGTGTCCTAAAAAATGCAGTTGTACCCAATGTCCACTTAACCACGGACATGTGGACAAGTGGAGCAGGGCAGGCTCAGGACTATATGACTGTGACAGCCCACTGGGTAGATGTATGGACTCCCGCCGCAAGAACAGCAGCGGTGGCACCAGTAGCAGCATCTCGCAAACGCCAACTCTTTCCTAGGCAGGCTACGCTTTGTATCACCGCTTTCCAGAATACACACACAGCTAAAAACCTCTTACGGCAACTGAGGAAGATCATCGCAGAATGGCTTACCCCAATTGGACTCTCCTGTGGATTTGTGGCATCGGACAACACCAGCAATATTGTGTGTGCATTAAATATGGGCAAATTCCAGCACGTCCCATGTTTTGCACATACCTTGAATTTGGTGGTGCAGAATTATTTAAAAAACGAGAGGGGCGTGCAAGAGATGCTGTCGGTGGCCAGAAGAATTGCGGGACACTTTCGGCGTACAGGCACCACGTACAGAAGACTGGAGCACCACCAAAAACGCCTGAACCTGCCCTGCCATCATCTGAAGCAAGAAGTGGTAACGAGGTGGAATTCAACCCTCTATATGCTTCAGAGGTTGGAGGAGCAGCAAAAGGACATTCAAGCCTATACAATTGAGCACGATATAGGAGGTGGAATGCACCTGTCTCAAGCGCAGTGGAGAATGATTTCAACGTTGTGCAAGGTTCTGCAACCTTTTGAACTTGCCACACGTGAAGTCAGTTCAGACACTGCCAGCCTGAGTCAGGTCATTCCCCTCATCAGGCTTTTGCAGAAGAAGCTGGAGACATTGAAGGAGGAGCTAACACAGAGCGATTCCGCTAGGCATGTGGGACTTGTGGATGGAGCCCTTAATTCGCTTAACAAGGATTCACGGGTGGTCAATCTGTTGAAATCAGAGCACTACATTTTGTCCACCGTGCTCGATCCTAGATTTAAAACCTACCTTGGATCTCTCTTTCCGGCAGACACAAGTCTGCTGGGGTTCAAAGAACTGCTGGTGACAAAATTGTCAAGTCAAGCGGAACGCGACCTGTCAACATCTCCTCCTTCACATTCTCCCGCAACTGGGGGTGCGAGGAAAAGGCTCAGAATTCCGAGCCCACCCGCTGGCGGTGATGCAGGGCAGTCTGGAGCGACTGCTGATGCTGACATCTGGTCCGGACTGAAGGACCTGACAATGATTACGGACATGTCGTCTACTGTCACTGCATATGATTCTCTCCCCATTGAAAGAATGGTGGAGGATTATATGAGTGACCGCATCCAAGTAGGCACGTCAGACAGTCCGTACTTATACTGGCAGGAAAAAGAGGCAATTTGGAGGCCCTTGCACAAACTGGCTTTATTCTACCTAAGTTGCCCTCCCACAAGTGTGTACTCCGAAAGAGTGTTTAGTGCCGCCGCTCACCTTGTCAGCAATCGGCGTACGAGGTTACATCCAGAAAATGTGGAGAAGATGATGTTCATTAAAATGAATTATAATCAATTCCTCCGTGGAGACATTGACCAGCAGCAATTGCCTCCACAAAGTACACAGGGAGCTGAGATGGTGGATTCCAGTGGGGACGAATTGATAATCTGTGAGGAGGGGGATGTACACGGTGATATATCGGAGGATGATGATGAGGTGGACATCTTGCCTCTGTAGAGCCAGTTTGTGCAAGGAGAGATTAATTGCTTCTTTTTTGGTGGGGGTCCAAACCAACCCGTCATTTCAGTCACAGTCGTGTGGCAGACCCTGTCACTGAAATGATGGGTTGGTTAAAGTGTGCATGTCCTGTTTATACAACATAAGGGTGGGTGGGAGGGCCCAAGGACAATTCCATTTTGCACCTCTTTTTTCTTTCATTTTTCTTTGCGTCATGTGCTGTTTGGGGAGTAGTTTTTGGAAGGGCAATCCTGCGTGACACTGCAGTGCCACTCCTAGATGGGCCAGGTGTTTGTGTCGGCCACTTGGGTCGCTTATCTTAGTCACACAGCTACCTTATTGCGCCTCTTTTTTTCTTTGCGTCATGTGCTGTTTGGGGGGTGTTTTTTGAAGGGCCATCCTGCGTGACACTGCAGTGCCACTCCTAGATGGGCCAGGTGTTTGTGTCGGCCACTTGGGTCGCTTATCTTAGTCACACAGCTACCTCATTGCGCCTCTTTTTTTCTTTGCGTCATGTGCTGTTTGGGGGGTGTTTTTTGGAAGGGCCATCCTGCGTGACACTGCAGTGCCACTCCTAGATGGGCCAGGTGTTTGTGTCGGCCACTAGGGTCGCTTATCTTAGTCACACAGCTACCTCATTGCGCCTCTTTTTTTTCTTCTTTACGTCATGTGCTGTTTGGGGAGTAGTTTTTTGAAGGGCCATCCTGCGTGACACTGCAGTGCCACTCCTAGATGGGCCAGGTGTTTGTGTCGGCCACTTGGGTCGCTGAGCTTAGTCATCCAGCGACCTCGGTGCAAATTTTAGGACTAAAAATAATATTGTGAGGTGTGAGGTGTTCAGAATAGACTGAAAATGAGTGGAAATTATGGTTATTGAGGTTAATAATACTTTGGGATCAAAATGACCCCCAAATTCTATGATTTAAGCTGTTTTTTAGGGTTTTTTGAAAAAAACACCCGAATCCAAAACACACCCGAATCCGACAAAAAAAATTCGGTGAGGTTTTGCCAAAACGCGTTCGAACCCAAAACACGGCCGCGGAACCGAACCCAAAACCAAAACACAAAACCCGAAAAATTTCCGGTGCTCATCACTAGTTGGTATGTGTATGTACATGTGAAGGTGGAGACTCCTTCAGCCTGGACTGGCACCCCTCCCACATGCTCCTGATTGTTTTTAATTAGGAAATCTTGTATTTCCTGACTTCACATAGAACAGGACACTATTATAAGAAAGACCTGAAAAGATTTCTATAGTATGTCAGTTATGGGGTGAGATTTGGGGCGTGGGGTCTCCTGAGCTGCTTTGGCTGGGCTGCTTAAAGGCATAACAATGTAACACTTATTTTAGCACTTTATAGCACTTTGTTTTTTAACACTTTTCACACATTTATTTTTCAACCTTGTAATACTGCTAACACATAGTATCTGCTCTCACTTACCTAACACTCATTAACACTTTACTTGCAATCTCTCACTAATGTGGTGCCTTTGGGTGGTTTGGCTGGCTGGCTTGGTGGAGTCCCATGCCCTAGACTTGAACCCTTAGAATGTTAGGGACATACTCGATGAGGAGGTTACCTGGATGCTTTGGCTAAGCCCATAACTTTAGTCAAAATTACTGTATGCCAAAAAAACCTCTTTTACATGATGTATAACTGCATTTTTTAAATATAATTCTGATTAATAATGTTTGCATAGTGTACAGTACCTGCATTCTTTCTGATTCCGTTATACATCTCATCTTCTACTGCTCACGTTTGTCATAAATTCCAGTCCTATTTTGTTGCTGTTGATGTAATTGATAACATTTGTAAATATCCTAAAGACCAGATATAGTGCCATTATTGAAGATATTATTAAAAACCATTGGCATAGTCTACACTAAGTGAAAACATGGCAAGCAACCATTTGCTCCCAAATGCTGGAAAACAGACAAAAATGATTGTTCGGACAAATTTGTTAAATCAAACAGATTAAAACAGTTTGTCTGAATGACCATTTGTCTGTTTTCCAATGTTTGGGAGCAAATGATTGATTGTCATTTGCTCCTATACATTACCAGATCTTTGTTCCCAGTAGATTGTACAGATGACGGACGCAGCGTCTGCATTCTAGACGCAGTGAAGTTAAACAATTTAGTATTGCGGCTATAAATTGAAGCTTAGTCTGATGGGTACCTTTTGCCTCATGGAGGATATTAGATCTGCAAAATCAGGAGGCTTAGCACAGATAGGGCAGGGTTAAAGATTGGTCACAAGAAAAGGAAGGTCCAGAGAGGAGGAGACACGGGAGGCAATAACTTGGGAGTTCAAAGCCATAGCCGATAACTGTGCTTTCTCTCTGTAATATATAGCTAATACTTGCCTACTCTCCCGGAAGCTGCGGGAGGCTCCCGATTTTTGGGGTAGCCCCCCACCACATCGGAAGAGTTGGCAGGTCTCCTACATCCTGCTCGCACCGTAGTGAAGCGGGCAGGAAGGAGAGATAATCTCCTGTATTTGTGGGTCCGTGGGGTGGGGAAGGGGTTAAAATTACACAAATTGCATCATTTTAGCCCCACCCCCTTCCCACAGACACATGAATCGCGTTTTTTCCAATGCAGCGTCTCCTCTCCGGGCTTCTCCCGGAGAGGAGACATTCAATGTACTGTAGGTAAGTATGATATAGCTTTAGATGTGTCTCCAGCTTAAATATATTGTTTCCTTTCCATTTTGGAGACACTGTGTCTAAAGAAAAGATATGTTTTTATATTACACTTACAATTTTATGTTGCCAACAAACAGTTCTCTTTATGCCAGTGATGTGCGGTGGGGTGAGGCAGGTGAGGCAGAGCCTTTCCTGTTATACTTACATTTAAACCAGAGTTTTTATTGAATGAAGTATATGAAAAATACTAATCATTTGTTTGAAATATCTTCTTTGCATTATTCTAATAATTTTTATAGCCCAAACGCTGGAGTAAAAGTCTATGGCAGGTGAGGCAGTGTCTCACCTGCATACCTTTTACGCACATCTCTGACCAAAACTCACCAAATTTCCAGGAGTTTATAATGCTGCACCTGTGTATAATGCCCAGATGTACCCTTTGGCTTATATATTGCATGGAAATCTGGCTCTGGGGTTAGCCAGTGCCTCCTGAGCCATTTAGCTCACCATATGTCCCTGCTTTATGCCTATACATTCCTACACATATTATAGTGCACACGTTTTATATATACTCTACTTCAACTGAACTGTTGCAGTATACACTTTTTTCCATTACATCATGCCCCATGCCTACCTAACCTACATATACTCTGTACAATCTTATCTTACTGATAGGAACAATTGGTATCAATTAATGTGTTTTGTTTTTAGCCGAGTCCAGGATTGTGGACGACTACATGAGAAGAGGACACCCCTAAACCCCAGAACTTATGAATCCACTCACTAATTGGAGAATGAGGTCTTGCATGTGGAAGTGTTTTCTTCTGTGTGTATGTGTTGGCATTATTTCTCCTTGTCCCTGTAAGTTGCCAAGGATAAATTATATTTGAACCTATTTCTGACATATGTTAACCCAACACCCACCAGCTAGGACTGTTGGGAATAACCCAATTTCTGTCCACGTAGGGTTGGTTGTCCAGGGGCGCAGTATTTTATTTGCATGCCCAATCCCCCTAGGTACTATATCCCAGTACTTGCTGGTCTTGGGCTGGTTTGGTGCTATGGTGGGGAAACCCTATGTTGTGGGTTTCCCTTCTATAGCGCAATAGCACTCTTGAATCATAAAGCCAAACATTCTTACAATGCAAAAGGACAGCTCTTATGGGATAAGTTGTCCTTTGCATTTATATTAGCAGTTATTTAAGCATAATAAAAATGCATGCGATAAATGGTGGAATGTATCGCATACAATATATGATACATGATACATCCTGTACTCAGTATGAAAAGACACGTTTTGCAGGGAATTCATAGGTTATCCTGGAGCCCGAAGAAAAATGTTAAATAAAGCGCTGCATAGCTGAAATCAATTTATATTATTTTAATCACATAATGTAATTAGAACTTTTCCTTCAGTCACTTTATAGCACAAAGATGTTTTTAGGCTATGAACATCCACAGCATATAGCATCCAATATTCTGTCACAAGCTCTGTCCATAGATGTATATTAGGGACTTAACATATATGCATCCATATGATATTGAGTTAGTTTGTTAGTTTAACCAGCAATGTCCATAACCTATGTTATATCAGGTTAATTAGTCACTCCGGCCCACTCAGAATTAACATGGGTATGCAACCACACTGATATGTTGCCCTCTAGCTAGGGATCTAATAATCTGTCCTGGACAATGGTTACTGAGCGGGCTTGGTTATTTAAGGGTTCTCACCGACCAGCTGATTATTTACTGTGTCAGGGTCTCCCCACCGACTCCTCCCTTGAGTCCCGCCGTACCTCAGATTCGTTAGCGTAGTATGTCCACAGATAGATATAATGCCAAGTCCGTGTGCCTTAGACCTCTCAATGCGTTTCTCCGCCTATACAGTTAGAGGCTTCCTCAGCAAAATGCTACAAAGTGACTGAAGGAAAAGTTCTAATCACCAGGGGCCCCTTGGTCAATTATATGCATTTAACTAATGCGTTATATCAGTGTTATAACATTTTCTGGTGATGAATGAAATGAAGGTCATTCTGTGATATATAAAATTTGTTAGGGTCGATGGTGTTTTTAATTAATTTTTAAATTCATAGACATTTTAACACCTGCCGGGTTTATATGTGTATGTTATGTTTATGTTGTTTGTTGATTACATTATGTGATTAAAATAATATAAATTGATTCCAGCTATGCAGCGCTTTATTGAACATTTTTCTTCTAGCTTCCACTTTTATGGAGATTCAGTGATCTCTTTGATAGAGCTGCAGCATACCTGGAATATTAGTGTTTGAATACAGGAGAATCCATATTAAGTCAGCGCAGAGTATTCCTTTTTTATTTTTTGGTTTAACAAAGTATCCTGGAGCCCAACAGCGGCATACCAGAGGTGAAAATTCTTTCAGTTGCCCTAAAGCTACGGTAACCCTGATCCCTCCCCCCCACCCTTACCCCCTCCCTGTAGCCTAAATCTAACACTCCCTCTCCTGCATCCTAACCCTAACCCCCCACCCGCAGCCTAACTCTAAGCCTCCCACCCCCGCAGCCTATCCCTCCCCCTGCAGCCTAAACCTAAATCCCCCCATCCACGGCTACCAGTAGTGAAGTCTAGTGTTGGCTTGATTGGCTTTCCGGCATTCGGCACCCCATCGCGAGCATTTAAATTGAATTCAGGATGCTGGTGTTGGTATTCCGTCGTTGGTATCCCAACTGCCGGAATGCCGTACATTGGTATCTTAACCACATCCCTTTTGCAGAGAACAAAAAACCTCTATTTCATACATTGATAGTCTTTTTGATGACCAGGTAGTATCTACAGCATTTTACCTTTCTTTCTTCATCATGCGTAAAAGTTGTTCTACTTTCTTATTTCAAAGCAGAAATGTATATGTTGGAAATAGTAAATTCAAAGTCCTTAAATATGAGGAATAGGTGTAACTAATATACAAATTCCCAGAAGACTAACCACTTCCTCACATGAGCAGTCTCTCACCCTACCACATATTGTACCTCCCCCCACTGCAGAATAGCAACATTATTGCCATTCAGCACAAAAAATCTGCATTAAAATATAACCAACATGAGTTATTACAAATTATTTTACTAGTGCGTAATCACAATACCCCTTCCTACACACTACCATAAGTTATCAACCCCACACCCACCGCCCAGAGGTGTGGGGGATAGCCCTGGGCTTTGGGTACCCTGGAGGGGGCCCTTAATTGGGGGGCCCCACTTCCCTAGGAATCCCCAGTCTGGGCTGGCTAGTTATGGGGGATGAATGAATGGCTATGGGATACCATCCTGTGTGTCCCCTGGCTATGGCATTAACCCGCTGCTGCTGTAGCCTGGTGCTGGTTCTAAATATATATTGAAGTTTTCAGTAAGTTTGATAAAGTAGCCGATACCATAGAAAAATGGAGCATACATTTTCTAACCACCTAAACCTAAGAAAGAGCATAGCTGCTATTTTGTGCCTGGGACCTGGGCATCTAACATGGCCTAACATGCAACCGCAAGTGCACAGTCATTCACACACTCTCCTTCATAAATAGAGTGGCTGCTGATCTCCAAACAAGCATTGTTTAGTCAGCCCAAAAATGGATTATTATTATTACGTTTTATTTATAAGGCGCCACATGTGTTTCGCAGCGCCGTACAAAGGACAGCACAGGGAGACAAAACATAGCATTACAGTAAATAAATAACAGAAATAGAGTACAGGTAACAGAGCACCACACGTTCTCAAGACATAATACAGCTAAGATGTAAGTATTGATGGAGTGATCATCGTACTACTAGAGGCTGGTGGCCATAGATGGAGATGAGCCTTTACTAGCAGGATAAAGATGGTCATTGAGTAGGGGAGAGCTGCGAGTGAAATGTGTCGACACGAGGGCTTAGATAACAAGAGGAAAGAGGGCCCTGCTCTGAAGAGCTAACAATCTAGTGGGGAGGGACGACAGACAGATGACAAGAGGTGCAGGCAAGTGGGAGGTAGCCAGGTAGGTGGGTTTTTAGTGCCCGTTTGAAGCTTTGCAAGGTCGGGGAGAGTCTAATGGAGTGGGGGAGTGCGTTCCACTGAAGGGGTGCAGCACGGGCAAAATCCTGAACTCGTGCATGGGAAGCAGTGACCAGGGCGGTGGAGAGGCGACGGTCATTAGTCGACCGTAGGGGGCGGGAGGGAGTATGAAGGGAAAGGAGGTTGGAGATGTAGGGAGCAGTGGAATTAGAGATGGCCTTGTATGTGAGGGTGAGGAGTTTGAAGAGGATTCTGTAGGGGAATGGGAGCCAGTGTAGATTTTGTCGAAGGGGAGTGGCAGATGTGGTGCGGCGGGAGAGGAAGATAAGCCTAGCTGCGGAGTTCAGGACAGATTGAAAAAGTGAGAATAGCACCTCCTTGTGTAATATATTCAAATGAACATCTGTCCCATCACCAGATGATAACACCCTAATGAATAAATGCATACACAGTATGGTGGTTACAACTGCAATGCTATGACACACTCTGAAAATTCTTTAAGGATTCTCCCCTGGAGGTATTTTCTTTTATTCCAGCTGAACCCTCTGGGGTTATTTCCATTACCATAGGGTGGATGGTAAAATTCCTCTACAGTTCAGGCTGAGCAGCCAAAGCAGGACCGTAACTAGAGTGGTGCGGCCTGTGATGGCACACAGAGTGCATGTGCCCTATGGGAGAACCAGCTGCTGACATGATTTCGAATTGCCTAGAGCCCACTGCGTGCATAAGAATAGCAGTGCACCCAGCTCCTTCTCTGCCATGTGCACTGCTATAAATATGCATTGCAGCAGGCAGTAACTTTTTGTGCTCTGCCTCCCCCCCAGCTCCATCAAAGTCTGCAGGGTGGGATGTTATGATGCCATGAAGTCTCTTCAGAGTCAAAACTCCCACTCATATTGCTCTGTTGAGGAGCCGTTCCATTGGTCAGACAGGTACTGCTACTGGGTGGGCATAACGTGTAAAGGGCACTGCTACTGTGGGCATAATGTGTAAGGAGCACTACTACTGTGGACATAATGTGTAAAGTCACTGTTGATGTGTGGGCATAATGTGTAAGGGATTCTACTACTGTGTGGGCATAATATGTAAGGAGAACTACTACTGTGGGAATAATGTGTATGGGGGGCACTACTGTGCAGCATAGTGTGTATAAGGAGTACTAATGTGTAGCGTAACTTTAATAATTTGAATTATTATTGTGTGGTCACACTACCCTTCTTTTTGACACACGCACCTTTCCTATTTCAAATATGGGGGGGGGTTGCCAGTCCCTTACTTTGCCAGGGGTGCTCAGACCTCTAGATACACCCATGCATGTAGGCATACAGTACAATTATCTTGGTAGAAAAAAAAAACACCCATGGACAAACACTGTGCAATGCCCAACTTTCTAAGGACATCCAGCCTTGGGCTAACCAGTTTGGGGCTGATTTCTGTTATGGCAGGAGGACTCTGCTATAGCATCAGCCACCCAGCTGTTTATTATTTTTTATTATATCTTTCAGTGCTTTTACACCTAAGAAGTCTACACAGTTCTGTGCAGTGCTTCGAGTGGGAATGTTTCGCGTTGCTTTTTTTAACTTCTATATGCTATTGATTTTGAACTGAAATATCAAATCTGATGGCATTTGGAGAACAAAAAATGACTGATATCGACGCTGGGTTTCAATTGAAGATGAAACTCATCGGATAGTAAATAGTCATTTTTACACTTCTAAGCGAGAGCATTATTCATCTTCATCTTCTGATTTTTGGTTTAGAACCAAAACTGACAGTAAATTTGTGACCCATTTATGAAAGAATGGTTAAACTCGTTGTTAGGAGCTGATTGGCTGAAACACCATGTATCTATGAAACGAGTTTTCGCATTCACGAGTTTTATCACTCGTTGATACTGTAAATGAGCCCCTTACTTTGAGAATGGTGTCCAAAATCAAATCTAAATTGCAGTGTTAAAATAAAGCTGTCCAGTATTTCTGGGCTATATGTAAAAGCAGCCAGTGTTTTCCCTGCATGCAAGAAAAAAGTAAGTTAAATAAATGTATTTGTGCACATTGCATTGCAACATGGGGCCTAGGGGGTAATTCCGAGTTGTTCGCTAGCAGCATTTGTTCGCTGTGCAGCAATAAGGCAAAAAAACATCACTTCTGCGCATGCGGCGCAATGCGCACAGCGTACTATTACAGCGAACAATGTAGTTTTACACAGGGTCTAGCGATGCTTTTCAGTCGCACAGGCAGCTGCAGAGTGATTGACATGATGTGGGCATTTCTGGGTGTCAACTGACCATTTTCAGGGAGTGTTCGGAAAAACGCAGGCATGCCAGGAAAAACGCAGGCGTGGCTGGGCGAACGCAGGGCGTGTTTGTGATGTCAAATCAGGAACTAAATGGTCTGAAGTGATCGCTAGTGATGAGTAGGTCTGAAGCTACTCAGAGACTGCACAAAATTATTTTGTAGCAGCTCTGCGATCCCTTCGTTCACACTTCTGCTAAGCTAAAATACACTCCCAGTGGGCGGCGGCATAGCGTGTGCATGGCTGCTAAAAACTGCTAGCGAGCGATCAACTCGGAATGACCACCCTAATTCAGACATGATCGCAAAAGCAAAATCTTTATCTAATGGGCAAAACCATGTGCAGTGCAGGTGGGATGCAGTCAGTTTACCTCCAATCAAAATCCAGACGTTCAAAATCCCGACACCAATTGACCGATGGTCAAAATCCCGACATGGTCAAAATCCCGACATGGACAAAATACCGACATTTAAAATACCGACAAGGTCAAAATACCGACATATAAAATGCCGACAGGTCAAAATACCGACATGAGTTTTTCATGATTTTTTTAATTGAAACTGACTTGTTCATACTTTACCATCCCAGTGGACCTGGAGGGGGAATATAATAGTGTGCCGAGCGCAGCGAGGCACCGTGCCCGAAGCATGGCAAGCGCAGCGAGCCATGCGAGGGGACGCAGTACACTTTATATGGTGTCCATGTTGACTTATGTCGACATACACACAAAAAACAACCAAAAACAAATGTCGGTATTTTGACCTGTCGGTATTTTACATGTCGGTATTTTGACCTTGTCGGTATTTTAAATGTCGGTATTTTGTCCATGTCGGGATTTTGACCATGTCGGGATTTTGACCATCAGTCAATTGGTGTCGGGATTTTGAACGTCGGGATTTTGATTGGAGGTATTTCATACCGATCCCGTGCAGGTGGGGCAGAGAGAGTAAGATTTGGATGTGTTATATAGTTTCTGTGCAGGGTAAATACTGACTGCTTTGTTTTTACACTGCAATTTAAATTTTTGTTTGAACACACCACACCCAAATCTAACTCTCTCTGCACATGTTATATCTGCCCCACCTGCAGTGCACATGGTTTTGTCCATTAGAGAAAGATTTTGCTGCTGCGATCAGGTCTGAATTAGGCCCCTGGCTTGTTCCAGATACAACGTTTTTCTGCTTTGCTCAGAACTCAGAATTAGCCCCTTTCTTTTGCTTGGAAATGCAAATATCCTACTGTATGCTGATTTGACTTTATCTATCCAGGTATACTAACTCTATCAGCTTGTTAAAGTACAGTAACACACATGACTATCTGAGCAGGCTTTTTAAGGCCTTTACTTCATGCAGGAGATGCATCAAATATTTTAAAATAAAAATTGCCTGCAAATTTGTCTACCCACCAATGTAATAACCATCTGTCCAATTAGCGCCTAGTCACACACTTGAGGTGCAGCCCAGATGCATA
The DNA here is from genome assembly GCF_028390025.1 of Pseudophryne corroboree. NCBI lineage: Eukaryota > Metazoa > Chordata > Amphibia > Anura > Myobatrachidae > Pseudophryne > Pseudophryne corroboree. The sequence goes on along the minus strand of NC_086446.1, from coordinate 650,279,394 downwards.
CGACTCTTGCGTATGCAGACAGTAAACATTGTAAGATCCCTTGTAGAGTGTTCTTGCATGGAACTCTGACTGAGGCCCATATTGTCACAAAACTACATTTGTGCTGTGTTTCCACATTGTTTAAGTTCTCAAAACAAAATTGTATCACAATGGTGCTAATGAAGATTGTATCTATACACAGATGCAGATATGTGTACAAGTCCAGAATCCAAACCACCACAATAGGGGTTTAAGTACATTCTTAGGGGGGGACTTCCGGTTCCGGCATGGAGGAGTAAGCAGCAGCTCCCGTGAGCTCCTCCGTCACCGCCAGCATACCAGTGTACTACCGATGAGTGCTATCACCTCTACCCGGTCCCCACCTCCACTCTGTTGGGACACCTGTCCGTATGGAGAAGTTTCTGAGCGCTCAGGCCCACACTAGAATACCGCCGCCAGCTCTCCCTTCCGGGCAGGAGAAATGCAGCGCTGAACAGAACATGACGCCGAGCATGAATTCAGCTCCAGGAACGCCAGCAGCTAAAAAAGCTATCGCTGCTGCCGCGGGAGACCCTGACCAGGCACAGGTGCGTGATATCTCTCCTGCCCCTGTCACTTATAATGAAATTGTGGCTGCTATTCAAAACACTATGACTCCACTGCTGCAGAAAGCAGTGAGTGATAATACTACACAAATGCAGCAGCTCACACACACAGAGTGTCAGAGACAGAGGTGCGTCTATGGACCACAACTGATGATGTTACACTACTGAAACATTCAGTTGCACTCCTGGAAAAAGATAGCAAGCGTCTTCTTGATAAAATTGATAATATTGAAAATCGCACACGCCGCAATAATTTGCACTTAGTTGGTCTATCAGAATCGATTAAGGGTCCAGGGCTTGAAAATGTTGTCTCTAATATTCTTCCAAAGCTTTTACACATTGAAGCAGAGTGTACCGACATGGTTATAGAACGTGTTCATAGGATGGGAGACCAACCCCATTTAGGCTCCAACAAACCGCGTGTGGTAATCTTTAAGACCATGATTTTTTTTACATAAAACAGCTATTTGGAGAGCCTCACGTAAAGTGGACACTCTACAATGGGAAGGTAAAACCCTGAGAATATTCCAAGACTACTCTGTAGAACTTTCCAGAATTCGCAAAGCTTATGCCCCCGGTGGGTATTCTGAGTTGATCGCTCGCCAGCAGTTTTTAGCAGCCGTGCAAACGCTATGCCGCCTCCCACTGGGAATGTATTTTAGCTTAGCAGAAGTGTGAATGAATGGATCGCAGAGCGGCTACAAAGTATTTTGTGCAGTTTCAGAGTAGCTCAAAACCTACTCAGCGCTTGCGATCACTTCAGACTGTTCAGTTCCTGTTTTGACGTCACAAACCCGACCTGCGTTCACCCAGCCACGCCTGCGTTTTTCATGGCACACCTGAGTTTTTCCGAACACTCCCAGAAAACGGTCAGTTGACACCCAGAAACGCCCCCTTCATGTCAATCACACTGCGGCAACTAGTGCGACTGAAATGCATTGCTAGACCCTGTGCAAAACGACATCGTTCATTGTCCTCGTACGACGCGTGTGCGCATTGCCCAGCATACGCATGCGCAGAACTGCCATTTTTTAGCCTGATTGCTGCACTGCGAACAAATGCAGCTATCGAGCAACTCGAAATTACCACCCCTATCTGTGCTTCCCTAGTGAAAGAAAAGCTCAAGTTTGCCATGCTATATCCTGCACGTCTTCGTGTATTTAAAGGATCATCATTTTTCGATTTCACAAACCCCAAAGATGCTGAAGCCTTCCTGAAAGAAGAAGCTGAATCTCGTCTTCATGACATCTCTGATAATCCAGCTGTGTAAAGTTAAGGCTGCTCTATGCTAATTTTGGCTATATGGGCAGTGAAAAAAACAAACAAAAATATATTGGTTTATATAGCCTCAGTTATTGCTACCACCTTCTAAAATTATGTGATGGTCGGCTTCTTGAATAGCACTTGGGCCACAACTATATAAGTTTGTACGTTTTATTCTTATGTATTATAGTTCCATTACTGATGGGTACTGGTGGTAAGACAGAAGCTCTGCCGCTAGAAAGTTCTAAATTATCTGTTTAGTACGGTTATCAATACTTTACCTGAATTCGAGTTCCACAATATTTTTGATGATGTTTCCATCATTAAGGCTATTGGTGTTATTAATATTATTATTACATTTTAGAACAGTGTGCGGACCGGCACTCCTCCTACTGGACTCAGTTGCTCCGGTGCCTCCAGAACACGTGTAATGTAAACGGGCAAAAAAAGACTGCGGCACTCGGAGGCTTGATGCAAAAATTATGGTGTATTGAAAATATCACCTAAACTCCAACGTTTCGGGGTTGGCACACCCCTTTGTCAAGGATAAGCAGCAATGAAGAAAGAGAAAAAGAGCTTACCTATATACCCAAGAGAAGCCCGCCGTGTGAGAGACGCCGTCTCGGGTTCCGTTTCTGGTGCCCAAGTCCGGCGCGCACCATGTGCGTCATTAGTGTCAGGAGGTCGTGTTGTCAAGGTAATCATGACGCCCGGCACTCCTGACAGCTGACGTGAAGGAAGTAAAACAAAATAGCAATACCGCTTGTGTGGAGAGACCCGGGGAGCAAGAGAGAGGAAACCTGTAAGGGAACCCTCATTGGAAACCTCTGCACGCCAGTGATAGCACTGTTGGCGCTGTGTATAAGAAATATATAGCGAACTATCGCTGGGTGTGTCATATGTGGGGGCCCAACTCCACTATGGCGGACCCCTAAGATAATAAAAAACTGTCATCCTGCACCAGTGATGTATATTGATATTAATGGTGAACTTATTGGTCGTGTCGGCAATAACACACGACTATGGTGTTGTGAGTGAATGAAACACTAATGGGGAATTTATTTTGTGTGATAGAATCCCATAGCCCTGTTAAGTGCCAGGGGAGTGATGTGTGAAGGTGATATGATGTGAGCGTGAGAGGATTTGCTTGAGTGCTGAATCTCCTCGGATTTAATTAAATGCCAGAAAACTAGATTGAAAAGAACATTCACTTAAAAGGTGGTATAGCTGTAAACCTGGGTTTCAACTAATGGCAGTGTGGCGAAGCACTTCTTGGAGAAAAGCCTCTCGTTAAACGACCTACGACAGATGGTGATCGACCACATCCCCAAAAACCGCAGAGGAGGTGATAGGGACGGACTCCTATTGAAGTTAGAAGCCAAATGGATCTTCCGGTTGAACACCATTAACCCCCACGGTCTCAATGAAATTATGCCATGGAATGTCTTCCTATAAGAGTGGTCTGACTTTGAACCTGGCGCCCTCTCGCCATGAAGGCGTCCGTGGATTTTTTCTAAAAGAAATTGTTGTATATTTCTTGAAATTTACAGTTCTTCCATTCCATTTCTCTTACTCTGCACTTATTATTTTCTTGACACCTCCCACATTGAAATCTTCTGCTGTCAGGGTGTTTAAGTACCAAACAGCGTCTTCTGCTCTTAACACAGCTCGTATATAGTCTCACTGCCATTAGTTGAAACCCAGGTTTACAGCTATACCACCTTTTAAGTGAATGTTCTTTTCAATCTAGTTTTCTGGCATTTAATTAAATCCGAGGAGATTCAGCACTCAAGCAAATCCTCTCACGCTCACATCATATCACCTTCACACATCACTCCCCTGGCACTTAACAGGGCTATGGGGTTCTATCACACAAAATAAATTCCCCATTAGTGTTTCATTCACTCACAACACCATAGTCGTGTGTTATTGCCGACACGACCAATAAGTTCACCATTAATATCAATATACATCACTGGTGCAGGATGACAGTTTTTTATTATCTTAGGGGTCCGCCATAGTGGAGTTGGGCCCCCACATATGACACACCCAGCGATAGTTCGCTATATATTTCTTATACACAGCGCCAACAGTGCGATCACTGGCGTGCAGAGGTTTCCAATGAGGGTTCCCTTACAGGTTTCCTCTCTCTTGCTCCCCGGGTCTCTCCACACAAGCGGTATTGCTATTTTGTTTTACTTCCTTCACGTCAGCTGTCAGGAGTGCCGGGCGTCATGGTTACCTTGACAACCCGACCTCCTGACACTAATGACGCACATGGTGCGCGCCGGACTTGGGCACCGGAAACGGAACCCGAGACGGCGTCTCTCACACGGCGGGCTTCTCTTGGGTATATAGGTAAGCTCTTTTTCTCTTTCTTCATTGCTGCTTATCCTTGACAAAGGGGTGTGCCAACCCCGAAACGTTGGAGTTTAGGTGATATTTTCAATACACCATAATTTTTGCATCAAGCCTCCGAGTGCCGCAGTCTTTTTTTGCCCGTTATTATTACATTTTATTTATAGGGCGCCACAAGTATTACGCAGTGCCGTACAAAGGACAGTACAGGGAGACCAAACTTAGCATAACAGTAATTAAATAACAAAAATGGAGTACAGGTAACAAAAAGCACCACAATTCTCAAAACATAATACAGCTTAGATATAAGTAGCAAGGGAGTAATCATTGTACTACTTGGGGCTGGCGGCCATAGATAGAGAGGAGCCTTTACCAGTAGGAGAAAAAGAAGGTAAAGATGGTCGCTGACTGAAATGTGTCGAGAAGAGGGCTTAGACAACAATAGGAAAGAGGGCCCTGCTCTGAAGAGCTAACAATCTAGTGGGGAGGGGTGACAGACAGATGACATGAGGTGCAAGCAAGCAGGAGGAAGCCTGTTGGCAGTATGCAGGCAAAGCAGAGATGTTCAAGGCGTGGGGCAGGGGGATGGAGGACCAGCCTAAGGACAAGGTTATGCATTGGAGGGGTATGCTTTGATAAATAGGTGGGTTTTCAGTGCCCATTTGAAGCTTTGCAAGGTCGGGGAGAGTCTTCTGGAGTGGGGAGTGCGTGCCACTGAAGGGGTGCAGCACGGGCAAAATCTTGAACTCGTGCATGGGAAGCATTGACCAAGGCAGAGGAGAGGCGACGGTCATCAGCCGACCGTAGTGGGCAGGAGGGAGTATGAAGGGAGAGGAGGTTGGAGATGTAGGGAGCAGTGGAATTAGAGATGGCCTTGTATGTGAGGGTGAGGAGTTTGAAGAGGATTCTGTAGGGGAATGGGAGCCAGTGTAGATTTTGTCAAAGGGGAGTGGCAGAAGTGGAGCGGCGGGAGAGGAAGATGAGCCTAGCTGTGGAGTTGAGGACAGATTGGAGGGATGCGAGGTGGGAGCAAGTGAGGCCAGTGAGGAGAACATTGCAGTAGTCGAGTCGTGAGATGACCAGTGAGTGGATGATAAGTTTAGTTGCACTCTGGGAGAGAAATGGCCTGATGCGAGCAATGTTGCGTAGCTGGAACCGACAAGATTGCACCAGAGCTTGGATGTAGGGTGCAAAGGAGAGGGAGGAGTCAAGAGTGGTGTTGCCTGTTCTTTTCTCTCTTTCTATTTTCCCTTGTCCGATGTCTTGTCACTTTCCTATTGTAACTTCCCTGCTCACTCTCCCACTCAATCCCCTTTCTTCACTTCCCCACCCTCCCTGGATATTGAAATTATTTATTGTACTTCAATACATGGTGCTTTTATTATACTGTAATCTATGTGGCAAGCATTAATATTGGTACTTTGAACATAGGGGGTAATAACACCCCAGCTAAACGCCGTAAAAATTTGAATGTATCTTAAAAAAAAAAAGCTATTGACATTGCTTGTTTGTAGGAGACGCACTTGGTTTTACAAGAAACTACAAAACTACAGATGCTTAATTCAGTGGTTTCCAAACTATCTTGAATCACAGCGCCCTAGAGTATCAGAATTTTTTTCACGGCACCCCTAGGCCAAAAAATTTTTTTTGAGAAATTTTTAAAGAAATATTAAATTAAGTAGATTGTGTTTATATTAGAGATGAGCGCCGGAAATTTTTCGGGTTTTGGTTTTGGGTTCGGTTCCGCGGCCGTGTTTTGGGTTCGACCGCGTTTTGGCAAAACCTCACCGAATTTTTTTTGTCGGACTCGGGTGTGTTTTGGATTCGGGTGTTTTTTTTAAAAAACACTAAAAAACAGCTTAAATCATAGAATTTGGGGGTCATTTTGATCCCAAAGTATTATTAACCTCAAAAACCATAATTTACACTCATTTTCAGTCTATTCTGAATACCTCACACCTCACAATATTATTTTTAGTCCTAAAATTTGCACCTAGGTCGCTGGATGACTAAGCTAAGCGACCCTAGTGGCCGACACAAACACCGGGCCCATCTAGGAGTGGCACTGCAGTGTCACGCAGGATGTCCCTTCCAAAAAACCCTCCCCAAACAGCACATGACGCAAAGAAAAAAAGAGGCGCAATGAGGTAGCTGTGTGAGTAAGATAAGCGACCCTAGTGGCCGACACAAACACCGGGCCCATCTAGGAGTGTCACTGCAGTGTCACGCAGGATGTCCCTTCCAAAAAACCCTCCCCAAACAGCACATGACGCAAAGAAAAAAAGAGGCGCAATGAGGTAGCTGTGTGAGTAAGATAAGCGACCCTAGTGGCCGACACAAACACCGGGCCCATCTAGGAGTGTCACTGCAGTGTCACGCAGGATGTCCCTTCCAAAAAACCCTCCCCAAACAGCACATGACGCAAAGAAAAAAAGAGGCGCAATGAGGTAGCTGTGTGAGTAAGATAAGCGACCCTAGTGGCCGACACAAACACCGGGCCCATCTAGGAGTGTCACTGCAGTGTCACGCAGGATGTCCCTTCCAAAAAACCCTCCCCAAACAGCACATGACGCAAAGAAAAAAAGAGGCGCAATGAGGTAGCTGTGTGAGTAAGATAAGCGACCCTAGTGGCCGACACAAACACCGGGCCCATCTAGGAGTGTCACTGCAGTGTCACGCAGGATGTCCCTTCCAAAAAACCCTCCCCAAACAGCACATGACGCAAAGAAAAAAAGAGGCGCAATGAGGTAGCTGTGTGAGTAAGATAAGCGACCCTAGTGGCCGACACAAACACCGGGCCCATCTAGGAGTGGCACTGCAGTGTCACGCAGGATGTCCCTTCCAAAAAACCCTCCCCAAACAGCACATGACGCAAAGAAAAAAAGAGGCGCAATGAGGTAGCTGTGTGAGTAAGATAAGCGACCCTAGTGGCCGACACAAACACCGGGCCCATCTAGGAGTGGCACTGCAGTGTCACGCAGGATGTCCCTTCCAAAAAACCCTCCCCAAACAGCACATGACGCAAAGAAAAATTAAAGAAAAAAGAGGTGCAAGATGGAATTGTCCTTGGGCCCTCCCACCCACCCTTATGTTGTATAAACAGGACATGCACACTTTAACCAACTCATCATTTCAGTGACAGGGTCTGCCACACGACTGTGACTGAAATGACGGGTTGGTTTGGACCCCCACCAAAAAAGAAGCAATTAATCTCTCCTTGCACAAACTGGCTCTACAGAGGCAAGATGTCCACCTCATCATCATCCTCCGATATATCACCGTGTACATCCCCCTCCTCACAGATTATCAATTCGTCCCCACTGGAATCCACCATCTCAGCTCCCTGTGTACTTTGTGGAGGCAATTGCTGCTGGTCAATGTCTCCATGGAGGAATTGATTATAATTCATTTTAATGAACATCATCTTCTCCACATTTTCTGGATGTAACCTCGTACGCCGATTGCTGACAAGGTGAGCGGCGGCACTAAACACTCTTTCGGAGTACACACTTGTGGGAGGGCAACTTAGGTAGAATAAAGCCAGTTTGTGCAAGGGCCTCCAAATTGCCTATTTTTCCTGCCAGTATAAGTACGGACTGTGTGACGTGCCTACTTGGATGCGGTCACTCATATAATCCTCCACCATGCTTTCAATGGTGAGAGAATCATATGCAGTGACAGTAGACGACATGTCCGTAATCATTGTCAGGTCCTTCAGTCCGGACCAGATGTCAGCATCAGCAGTCGCTCCAGACTGCCCTGCATCACCGCCAGCGGGTGGGCTCGGAATTCTGAGCCTTTTCCTCGCACCCCCAGTTGCGGGAGAATGTGAAGGAGGAGATGTTGACAGGTCGCGTTCCGCTTGACTTGACAATTTTCTCACCAGCAGGTCTTTCAACCCCAGCAGACTTGTGTCTGCCGGAAAGAGAGATCCAAGGTAGGCTTTAAATCTAGGATCGAGCACGGTGGCCAAAATGTAGTGCTCTGATTTCAACAGATTGACCACCCGTGAATCCTTGTTAAGCGAATTAAGGGCTCCATCCACAAGTCCCACATGTCTAGCGGAATCGCTCCGTGTTAGCTCCTCCTTCAATGTCTCCAGCTTCTTCTGCAAAAGCCTGATGAGGGGAATGACCTGACTCAGGCTGGCAGTGTCTGAACTGACTTCACGTGTGGCAAGTTCAAAGGGCATCAGAACCTTGCACAACGTTGAAATCATTCTCCACTGCACTTGAGACAGGTGCATTCCACCTCCTATATCGTGCTCAATTGTATAGGCTTGAATGGCCTTTTGCTGCTCCTCCAACCTCTGAAGCATATAGAGGGTTGAATTCCACCTCGTTACCACTTCTTGCTTCAGATGATGGCAGGGCAGGTTCAGTAGTTTTTGGTGGTGCTCCAGTCTTCTGTACGTGGTGCCTGTACGCCGAAAGTGTCCCGCAATTCTTCTGGCCACCGACAGCATCTCTTGCACGCCCCTGTCGTTTTTTAAAAAATTCTGCACCACCAAATTCAAGGTATGTGCAAAACATGGGACGTGCTGGAATTTGCCCATATTTAATGCACACACAATATTGCTGGCGTTGTCTGATGCCACAAATCCACAGGAGAGTCCAATTGGGGTAAGCCATTCCGCGATGATCTTCCTCAGTTGCCGTAAGAGGTTTTCAGCTGTGTGCGTATTCTGGAAAGCGGTGATACAAAGCGTAGCCTGCCTAGGAAAGAGTTGGCGTTTGCGAGATGCTGCTACTGGTGCCGCCGCTGCTGTTCTTGCGGCGGGAGTCCATACATCTACCCAGTGGGCTGTCACAGTCATATAGTCCTGACCCTGCCCTGCTCCACTTGTCCACATGTCCGTGGTTAAGTGGACATTGGGTACAACTGCATTTTTTAGGACACTGGTGAGTCTTTTTCTGACGTCCGTGTACATTCTCGGTATCGCCTGCCTAGAGAAGTGGAACCTAGATGGTATTTGGTAACGGGGGCACACTGCCTCAATAAATTGTCTAGTTCCCTGTGAACTAACGGCGGATACCGGACGCACGTCTAACACCAACATAGTTGTCAAGGCCTCAGTTATCCGCTTTGCAGCAGGATGACTGCTGTGATATTTCATCTTCCTCGCAAAGGACTGTTGGACAGTCAATTGCTTACTGGAAGTAGTACAAGTGGGCTTACGACTTCCCCTCTGGGATGACCATCGACTCCCAGCAGCAACAACAGCAGTGCCAGCAGCAGTAGGCGTTACACGCAAGGATGCATCGGAGGAATCCCAGGCAGGAGAGGACTCGTCAGAATTGCCAGTGACATGGCCTGCAGGACTATTGGCATTCCTGGGGAAGGAGGAAATTGACACTGAGGGAGTTGGTGGGGTGGTTTGCGTGAGCTTGGTTACAAGAGGAAGGGATTTACTGGTCAGTGGACTGCTTCCGCTGTCGCCCAAAGTTTTTGAACTTGTCACTGACTTATTATGAATGCGCTGCAGGTGACGTATAAGGGAGGATGTTCCGAGGTGGTTAACGTCCTTACCCCTACTTATTACAGCTTGACAAAGGCAACACACGGCTTGACACCTGTTGTCCGCTTTTCTGTTGAAATACCTCCACACTGAAGAGCTGATTTTTTTGGTATTTTCACAAGGCATGTCAACGGCCATATTCCTCCCACGGACAACAGGTGTCTCCCCGGGTGCCTGACTTAAACAAACCACCTCACCATCAGAATCCTCCTGGTCAATTTCCTCCCCAGCGCCAGCAACACCCATATCCTCCTCATCCTGGTGTACTTCAACACTGACATCTTCAATCTGACTATCAGGAACTGGACTGCGGGTGCTCCTTCCAGCACTTGCAGGGGGCATGCAAATGGTGGAAGGCGCATGCTCTTCACGTCCAGTGTTGGGAAGGTCAGGCATCGCAACCGACACAATTGGACTCTCCTTGTGGATTTGGGATTTCGAAGAACGCACAGTTCTTTGCTGTGCTTTTGCCAGCTTGAGTCTTTTCAGTTTTCTAGTGAGAGGCTGAGTGCTTCCATCCTCATGTGAAGCTGAACCACTAGCCATGAACATAGGCCAGGGCCTCAGCCGTTCCTTGCCACTCCGTGTGGTAAATGGCATATTGGCAAGTTTACGCTTCTCCTCCGACAATTTTATTTTAGGTTTTGGAGTCCTTTTTTTACTGATATTTGGTGTTTTGGATTTGACATGCTCTGTACTATGACATTGGGCATCGGCCTTGGCAGACGACGTTGCTGGCATTTCATCGTCTCGGCCATGACTAGTGGCAGCAGCTTCAGCACGAGGTGGAAGTGGATCTTGATCTTTCCCTAATTTTGGAACCTCAACATTTTTGTTCTCCATATTTTAATAGGCACAACTAAAAGGCACCTCAGGTAAACAATGGAGATGGATGGATACTAGTATACTTATGGATTGACTGCCGAGTGCCGACACAGAGGTAGCTACAGCCGTGGACTACCGTACTGTACTGTGTCTGCTGCTAATATAGACTGGATGATAATGAGATGTAGTATGTATAAAGAAGAAAGAAAAAAAAAACCACGGGTAGGTGGTATACAATTATGGATGGACTGCCGAGTGCCGACACAGAGGTAGCTACAGCCGTGGACTACCGTACTGTACTGTGTCTGCTGCTAATATAGACTGGATGATAATGAGATGTAGTATGTATAAAGAAGAAAGAAAAAAAAACCACGGGTAGGTGGTATACAATTATGGATGGACTGCCGAGTGCCGACACAGAGGTAGCTACAGCCGTGGACTACCGTACTGTACTGTGTCTGCTGCTAATATAGACTGGATGATAATGAGATGTAGTATGTATAAAGAAGAAAGAAAAAAAAAACCACGGGTAGGTGGTATACAATTATGGATGGACTGCCGAGTGCCGACACAGAGGTAGCTACAGCCGTGGACTACCGTACTGTACTGTGTCTGCTGCTAATATAGACTGGTTGATAATGAGATGTAGTATGTATAAAGAAGAAAGAAAAAAAAAACCACGGGTAGGTGGTATACAATTATGGATGGACTGCCGAGTGCCGACACAGAGGTAGCTACAGCCGTGGACTACCGTACTGTACTGTGTCTGCTGCTAATATAGACTGGATGATAATGAGATGTAGTATGTATAAAGAAGAAAGAAAAAAAAAACCACGGGTAGGTGGTATACAATTATGGATGGACTGCCGAGTGCTGACACAGAGGTAGCTACAGCCGTGGACTACCGTACTGTACTGTGTCTGCTGCTAATATAGACTGGATGATAATGAGATGTAGTATGTATGTATAAAGAAGAAAGAAAAAAAAAACCACGGGTAGGTGGTATACAATTATGGATGGACTGCCGAGTGCCGACACAGAGGTAGCTACAGCCGTGAACTACCGTACTGTGTCTGCTGCTAATATAGACTGGTTGATAATGAGATGTAGTATGTATAAAGAAGAAAGAAAAAAAAAACACGGGTAGGTGGTATACAATTATGGATGGACTGCCGAGTGCCGACACAGAGGTAGCTACAGCCGTGGACTACCGTACTGTACTGTGTCTGCTGCTAATATAGACTGGATGATAATGAGATGTAATATGTATAAAGAAGAAAGAAAAAAAAAACCACGGGTAGGTGGTATACAATTATGGATGGACTGCCGAGTGCCGACACAGAGGTAGCTACAGCCGTGAACTACCGTACTGTGTCTGCTGCTAGTAGACTGGATGATAAATAATGATATAAAAAATATATATATATCACTACTGCAGCCGGACAGGTATATATTATATAATGACGGACCTGCTGGAGTGGACACTGTCTGTCAGCAGAATGAGTTTTTTAATTTTTATAGAATAAAAAAACACCACACAAGTCACACGACGAGTGTACTTTTTCAGGCAGACATTCAATCACAATATACTATACTGGTGGTCAGTGTGGTCAGGTCACTGGTCACAGTGGTCAGTGGTCAGTCACACTGGCAGTGGCACTCTGGCAGCAAAAGTGTGCACTGTTTAATATGTACTCCTGGCTCCTGCTATAACCTATAACTGCTCCCCAGTCTCCCCCACAATTAAGCTGTGTGAGCACAGTCAGATATTATACATAGATGATGCAGCACACTGGGCTGAGCACAGATATGGTATGTGAGTGTGACTGAGTCACTGTGTATCGTTTTTTTCAGGCAGAGAACAAGAACAGAACGGATTATTAAATAATAATAAATTATAAAACTGCACTGGTGGTCAGGTCACTGGTCATCAGTCACTAGTATAACTCCTCCTAAGCTCCAGTAAGTAAATGAAGTGTCTCACTCTCACTCTCCTATCTATTTTAATTTCTAAACGGAGAGGACGCCAGCCACGTCCTCTCCCTATCAATCTCAATGCACGTGTGAAAATGGCCGCGACGCGCAGCTCCTTATATAGAATCCGAGTCTCGCGATAGAATCCGAGCCTCGCGAGAATCCGACAGCGTGATGATGACGTTCGGGCGCGCTCGGGTTAACCGAGCAAGGCGGGAAGATCCGAGTCGCTCGGACCCGTGTAAAAAAACATGAAGTTCGGGCGGGTTCGGATTCAGAGAAACCGAACCCGCTCATCTCTAGTTTATATGTCATCCTTAGGCTCAAATGTGTGGTGAGGGACAAGATTTGCTTCTGTTTGTCACCATATTTTATGACTGACAGCTACCAGCACTAGTTTTGCCTATTATATTGACCATAAATAATTTGAATTGGTCCTGGACCACCAATCCAAGGCACCCCTGCAATTGTCCCGAGGCACCCCAGGGAGCCACGGCACACAGTTTGGGAACCACTGGCTTAATTGGTCATTGTTGGGGACTGCTTCCCTTAATTCAAAATCCTGTGGATTGTTTATATTAGCTAGAAGGTCTCTCCCTATAGAAGTACTATCAATAGATTCTGATACTGAGGGTCGCTCTGTCCTGATAGACCTCAAGCTGAGTGGTAAACAATTTCAAATATGTAATGTTTATGCACCTAACACTTATAAAAAAGTTTTATTTACCTCCCTTATAGCCAAATTATATACATGTGATCCTTCCTCTTTAATTTTATGTGGAGACCTTAACTTAGTTTCTTCCCATTATCTAGACAGATCTCATTGCAACAAATCCCTCAGACCTCTCAATAAAATAGGAGTCCTCTGGCTAGCAAAAAGACTAAATTTAATAGATTCATGGAGAGCAATTAACCCCACGGAAAAATAATTTTCTTGCATCTACATGGCCCATAATACATGGTCCCGGACAGATTATATCCTAATCGCCTCAATTCTCTTCCCAAATGTTAGACAAGCTATAATTTAGCCCCCATCATTATCAGATCATGGGTTGGTCTGGATAGAATTGACCTATCTGCACGACTCAAACCCTAACCCTCTGTGGAAATTCCCCTTGCATTTAGCGAACTCTATTGGCTTTAAAACATAATTAAATGCAGTATGGGAGAATTTTAGACAGACCAACTCTATACATGAATCAGAAAACCCCTCCCTCTTATGGCAGACAGCTAAAACTGTCTTGAGAGGTGAAGTGATTTCCTATTGTGCACATATTTAAAAAAAAATAACCTTTTATTTTTGGAAAAACAACAATTATTAACGTCAGCTTATCAATAGTTTAAACTAATCCCCGCTGTAGAAAACAAAAACCTGTATATTACAGCCAAGTCAGACTTTAATGATCTTTTGAATTCAGTAGGTGATAAACATTATTTTAATGTTATAGATATCACCAATTTGGGAACAAGTCTGGCAAGCTCCTCACCACATTACTAGCAGGATCAAGAAACCCAATGGTGGTACACCCACTACGTACTTCAGATGGATCACTCTCTACTACAAATAGACAAATAACTGAAATCATGCGGGACTTCCCCTCCCACTATGTTTAGGCCTACTCCAGAACCTCAGTCTCCTCATTCGACACAATTTTGGGACACCCTTCCCCTTTCCCAGGTACCTGCAGAATTTTTCCCCTCCTTACCTTCTCCAATTACATTAGCAGAAGTGTCAACCGCCATTGAACAACTTAAATTATCTAAAGCTCCTGGCCCAGACGGATATTCGAATGAATTCTATAAAACTCTATCTTCAAAAATATGTCTTACTTTACAGTCTGTCTATAACCAATTCTTGACTGATGGGGCTCTACCTGACCACTTCACTGCCACTATAATAAAAGTCTTAGAGATTTATTTTTACCAGGGTCTTATAGGCAAATATCATTATTAAACGTCGATTACAAAATTTTCACAAAAATTTTAGCAGAAAGACTCAAACCAATCCTACCGTTAATCATACACAAAGACCAAACTGGATTATAGCTGGTAGACACTCGGTAGTGAACCTTAAGAGAGTCCTATCAGTTATACATCAGGTTTCTTCTTCATCCTTTTCGTATTCTTCAGATAGTTTAATTCTTACCTTAGATTTAGAAAAGGCCTTTGACCTTTTAGTGTGGCTTCATCTTTTTCGTACGCTAGAAAATTTTGGTTTCCCAAAAGGATTTGTCTCAATCATTCGATCTCTCTATTCCTCTCCAATTCTAGTGTTGCGTGTAATGGTCTTCTGTCTTCCCATTTTAAATTAAAGAGAGGAACAAGATAAGGCTGTCCCCTTTCCCCTCACCTCTTTGATTTATCAATTGAACCCCTAGCTATAGCAATTCGTAAATCCCCATTAATCCAGGGAATTAAAGTAGGATCAGAGGAATTGAAGATAGCCTTATTTGCTGACAACTCTTTATTATTCTTGGCAAAACCATTACAATCCCTCCCAGTACTACTTAATCTAATAGATTAATTTGGGAAGGCCGCTGGTTATAAAATTTATATAACTAAGTCTGAAATTTTATTGCCAGGGAACACTCCTCAATCAGTTATCTCTCATGCTGATATCCTCCCCTTTAAATTGACACAATCCCAATTTAAATATTTGGGTATTAATGTTTGTCCAGTTTTTTCCAATTTATTTAAAATACATTTTTCCCCTGCAATTTCAAAGATAGCACTAAAACTTGATTCATGGAAAGACCTCCCTCTGTCGCTCTTAGGTAGGCTTGAAGTTATAAAAAAAGCATTATATTTCCTAAGATTTTCTATTATATACAAATGTTACCTATTTCATTTACACAATCTGATATTCAAAAATTGGAAGCCCTCTTCTCAAAATTCATATGGTGTGATAAGAGACCACGTATAGCCAGACAAAAACTTAAGTCCCCCAAAAAGGATGGTGGCTTTGGAGCTCCTGATTTATATGCTTATTCTAATGCAGTACATTTTTGTTACATAAGTGACTGGCTTCTTCATAAATCCCTCTATACAGATTATGATCTACTGTAGAATTGGCAGTATTTTCTCCTTATTCTCCTAGTGCACTGCTTCATTTAAAACCTTCTTGGATCCCCTCTATAATAAAAGACCACATTTTATTTAAAGACACTTATGCTGCATGGACCTCTATTAATTAAAGGAGTCACAGAAACCCTCATGTCTCTCCTTATATTCCTATATGGGGTAACCCAGCATTCCCACCATCATTGCAAAATTCCACATATTCAATTTGGAGAATCAAAGGCTTGGACCTTTTTGCTAAAGTTTTTGACCTGGGAGGCTCTTTTTTAGATCTATGACACCAATATGACCTTCCTAGGCATCACATGTTTATGTACTTCCAAGTGCGTCACTTTGTACTTTTGTTTTTCTTCTAACCGCAACAATAGTCAGATATCTAAAGCTATCGATAATCTACTAAAAACCTCACAAACTCATCCATTTAAGGTTAAATATCTATATACTATTTTATTATCTTGTTCATCCTCTTCTCAGTGGGATAATTTGTACCTAAAATGGAGAGAAGATATCCCTACAATAACAGACATAAATGATCTTATCGATCCTTGTGAGAAATCTTTTAAATATCTATTTTACTCATATTTACAAGAAGTCCATTTGAGAACCTTAAACTGTGACTATATCACGCCTTTACAACGCAAGCATATGGTTCCTAATGAAACAGGAAACTGTAACAAATGTGGGATGTCCTCAGCTACTTTTATACATTGCATGTGGGAATGTAGAAAAATTAAATGTTTTTTGGCTTAAACTTTTAACTTATATTGGTCAATTGTTGTCAGTTCATTTAAACCCTGATCCACTAGCGTGTTTGTATTTGAATTACAAAAATTGGCCTATAAAATAAGAGTTTATGCCGCTACTCAGTACTGTTCTTACACTGAGCAAAAAGTGTATATTAATCAGATGGTTAAGGCGTTCACCTCCATCCATATCAGAAATAAAACAAATACTTTTTCAACTTCTTTCTTACGATAGAAGGACGCTTTATACTGTACATCAACAAATAACGGTTCACAAAAATTCTTCAATAAGTGGAAAACCTTTATTGATACTTTAGACGCCGCAACAAAAAATCATGTATTGAAAGTCCTAGACTGTACTATGCCCACCTACCAGGCATGTCTTATTGACCACTAAGGTTAAATGTAGAGATGAGCGGGTTCGGTTCTCAGAGAACCGAACCCTACCGGACTTCATGCTCCGAGCCCGGATCCGAATCAGGCTCGGGTTTTCCCACCTGATTCGGAAACAAGAACGAGGCAAAACGTAATCATCCGCTGTCGGATTTCCGTTGGGATTGGATGCCATATATGGATCCGCGCGTCGCCGCCATTTTCAATCAGGTATTGGAGAGTGAACAGAGAGGACGTGTCTCCGTTCTCTCAATGTCCTCAGTGTCCGTGTCTTGTGCTGCATCTGTCCAGTCACAGTGGTTGTGTCCTCTGGTGACATATGTCCGGTGCTGCTGTATAGGGTGCTGTGTTGTGCTGCATCAGTTCAGAGGTGGTGTATTGTGCTGCATCAGTCCAGTCACAGTGGTATCCTCTGCTGCCATATGTCCAGTGCTGCTGTATAATAATAGCAACAAGTCCCTTACAGTGTTGATGTGTTGTCCTGCATCAGACCAGTAGTAGTGTCCTGTGCATCAGTTAGTCCAGTGACCAGTCACAGTGGTATTCTCTGCTGCCATATGTCCATTGCTGCTTTATAATAATAATAATAATAATTACAAGTCCCTTACAATGTTGCTGTATTGTACTGCATCAGGCCAGTGGTAGTTTCCTGTGCATCAGTTAGTCCAGTTACCAGTCACAGTGGTGTCCTCTGCTGCCATATGTCCAGTGCTGCTGTATAATAATAATAATAATAATAATAATAATAATAATAATAATAATAATAATATTATCAATAACAAGTCCCTTACAGTGTTGCTGTGTTGTCCTGCATCAGACCAGTGGTAGTGTCCTGTGCATCAGTCAGTCCAGTAACCAGTTACAGTGATATCCTCTGCTGCCATATGTCCAGTGCTGCTGTATAATAATAATAAGTCCATTACAGTGTTGCTGTGTTGTCCTGCATCAGACCAGTGGTAGTGTCCTGTGCATCAGTCAGTCCAGTAACCAGTTACAGTGTTATTCCCTCTGCTGCCATATGTCCAGTGCTACTGTATAATAATAATAATAATAATAACAATAATAATAACAAGTCCCTTACAGTGTTGCTCTGTTGTCCTGCATCAGACCAGTGGTAGTGTCCTGTGCATCAGTCACTCCAGTAACCAGGCACAGTGGTATCCTCTGCTGCTATATGTCCAGTGCTGCTGTATAATAATAATAAGTCCCTTACAGTGTTGCTGTGTTGTCCTGCATCAGACCAGTGGTAGTGTCCTGTGCATCAGTCAGTCCAGTAACCAGTTACAGTGTTATTCCCTCTGCTGCCATATGTCCAGTGCTACTGTATAATAATAATAATAATAATAACAATAATAATAACAAGTCCCTTACAGTGTTGCTCTGTTGTCCTGCATCAGACCAGTGGTAGTGTCCTGTGCATCAGTCACTCCAGTAACCAGGCACAGTGGTATCCTCTGCTGCTATATGTCCAGTGCTGCTGTATAATAATAATAAGTCCCTTACAGTGTTGCTGTGTTGTCCTGCATCAGACCAGTGGTAGTGTCCTGTGCATCAGTCAGTCCAGTGACCAGTCACAGTGGTATCCTCTGCTGCCATATGTCCAGTGCTGCTGTATAATAATACTAACAAGTCCCTTACAGTGTTGCTGTGTTGTCCTGCATCAGACCAGTGGTAGTGTCCTGTGCATCAGTCAGTCCAGTGACCAGTCACAGTGGTGTACTCTGCTGCAGAGGCGTATCTAGGGTAGGGTAAGTGGGGCACGTGACCTGGGCGCCTTGGCAGGCCCAGGAGAGGGGGGCGCTGCTGGCGGCCAGGGCATCATGCTCCACTCGCCCCCGTCAACCCGAAATGTGAGGGGAGGAGAGCGCACCGTCTCTCCCTCCCCTCACCGCCGCTGGGGGCGGCGGCACAGTGAGGCATGTATCTGGCACCAAATGGGGGGGCGGCGGCACAGTGGGGCATGTATCTGGCACCAAATGGGGCATGTAACTGGCACTGTGGGGCATGTAACTGGCACTGTGGGGCAACGTAACTGGCACTGTGGGGTAATGTAACTGGCACTGTGGGGCAATGTAACTGGCACTGTGGGGCATGTATCTGGCACTGAGTGGGGCAATGCATCTGGCACTGAGTGGGGCAATGTATCTGGCACTGTGGGGCAATGTATCTGGCACTGTGGGGCATGTATCCGGCACTGTGGGGCAATGTAACTGGCACTGTGGGGCAATGCAACTGGCACTGTGGGGCAATGTAACTGGCACTGTGGGGCATGTATCTGGCACAGTGGGGCATGTATCTGGCACTGTGGGGCAATGTAACTGGCACTGTGGGGCAATGTAACTGGAACTGTGGGGCATGTATCTGGCACAGTGGGGCATGTATCTGGCACTGTGGGGCAATGTAACTGGCACTGTGGGGCAATGTAACTGGCATTGTGGGGCATGTATCTGGCACTGAGTGGGGCATGTATCTGGCACTGTGGGGCAATGTATCTGGCACTGTGGGGCATGTATCCGGCACTGTGGGGCATTGTATATGGCACTGTGGGGCAATGTAACTGGCACTGTGGGCCATTTTCAGTGGCCACACCCCTTCTGGGGGTGTGGCCACGCCCATTTTTTCGGCTTCTTTTTGTGTGTGTTTTTTTTGGGGGGCGCCATTTTCCATCTTGCCCTGGGCTCCGAAAACCCTAGCTACGCCTCTGCTCTGCTGTCATATGTCGAGTGCTCCTGTGCCGCATATTGTGTTATATAACTCCAGAAAAATAATGGAGAACAAAAATTTGGAGTATAAAATAGGGAAAGATCAAGAACCACTTCCTCCTAGTGTTGAAGCTGCTGCCACTAGTCATGACATGGACAATGAAATGCCATCAACAATATCTGCCAAGGCCGATGCCCAATGTGATAGTAGAGGGCATGTAAAATCCAAAAGCCAAAGTTCAGTAAAAAGACCCAAAAAAAGAAATTTAAATGGTCTTAGGAGAAACGTAAACTTGCCAATATGCCATTTACGACACGGATTGGCAAGGAACGGCTAAGGTCCTGGCCTATGTTCATGACTAGTGGTTCAGCTTCACATGACAATGGAAGTCCTCATCCTCCCGCTAGAAAAATTAAAAGAGTTAAGCTGGAAAAAGCACAGAAAGAACTGTGTGTTCTAAGATGGTATCACAAATCTCCTAGGAGAGTCCAAGTACGTTGGCGGTTGCGATGCCTGACCTTCCCAACACTGGATGGGAAGAGGTGGCGCCTTCCACCATTTGCACGCCCCCTGCAAGTGCTGGAAGGAGCACCCACAGTTCAGTTTCTGATATTCAAATTGAAGATGTCACTGTTGAAGTACACCAGGATGAGGATATGGGTGTTGCTGGCACTGAGGAGGAAGTTGACGATGAGGATTCTGATGGTGATGTGGTTTGTTTAAATGAGGCACCAGGGGAGACACTTGTTGTCTTTGGGATGAAGAAGCCCATTGTGATGCCTGGGCAAAATACCAAAAAAGTCACCTCTTTGTGGAATTATTTCTCCACAAATCCGAACAACAGGTGTCAAGCCATGTGTTGCCTCTGTCAATCTGTAATAAGTAGGGGTAAGTATGTTAACACCCTAGGAAAATCCTCCGTTATATGTCACCTGCAGCACATTCATCAGAAGTCAGTGTCAGATTGTGAAACTTTGGGTAAGAGCGTAAGCAGTCCACTGACACCTAAATCCCTTCTTCCTCTTGTACCCAAGCTCCTGCAAGCCACACCACCAACTCCCTCAACGTCAACTTCCTCCTCACCCATGAATGTCAGTAGTCCTGGAGGCCATGTGCCTGGCAAGACTGACGAGTCCTTTCCTAACCGGGATTCCTCCATAGGATCCTTGAGTAATATGCCTACTGCTGCCTTTGCTGCTGCTGCTGCTGTTGTTGCTACTGGGAGTCGATTGTCATCCCAGAGGGGAAATCAGAATATCACTTGTACTACTTCAACTAAGTAATTGACTGTCCAACAGTCCTTTGTGAGGGAGATGAAATATGACAGTAGTCATCCTGTTGCAAAGCGGATAAGTGAGTCCTTGACACTTATGTTGGTGTTAGACGTGCATCCGGTATCCGCCATTAATGCAAGTGGGATTTAGACAATTAATGGAGGTATTGTGTTCCCGGTACCAAATACCATCTAGATTCCACTTCACTAGGCAGGCAATACAGAGAATGTACAGAGACATCAGAAAAAGTGTCGCCAGTGTCCTACAAAATGCAGTTGTATCCAGTGTCCACTTAACCAGAGACATGCGGACAAGTGGAACCGGCCAGACTAAGGACTATATGACTGTGACAGACCACTGGGTAGATGTATTGACACCTGCAGCTACAACAGCAGCAGCAGCACCAGTAGCAGCATCTCGCAAATCCAAACTCATTTCTAGGCAGGCTACACTGTGTATCACCGCTTTCCGTAAGAGGCACACCGCTGACAACCTCTTACGGAAACTGAGGGACATCATCGCGCATTGGCTTACCCCACTTAGACTGTCCTGAGGATTTGTGATATCGGAAAATGGGGGTCATTCCGAATTGTTCGCTCTGTAAATTTCTTCGCATCACAGCGATTTTCCGCTTAGTACCCATGCGCAATGTCAGCACTGCAACTGTGCCAAGTAAATTTGCTATGCAGTTAGGAATTTTACTCACGGTTTTTTCCTCGTTCTGGTGATCGTAATGTGATTGACAGGAAGTGGGTGTTTCTGGGCGGAAACTGGCCGTTTTATGGGTGTGTGTGAAAAAACGCTACCGTTTCTGGGAAAAACGCGGGAGTGGCTGGAGAAACGGAGGAGTGTCTGGGCGAACGCTGGGTGTGTTTGTGACGTCAAACCAGGAACGACAAGCACTGAACTGATCGCAGATGCCGGGTAAGTCTCGAGTTACTCAGAAACTGCACAGAGATGTCTTATCGCAATATTGCGAATCTTTCGTTCGCAATTTTGATAAGCTAAGATTCACTCCCAGTAGGCGGCGGCTTAGCGTGTGCAAAGCTGCTAAAAGCAGCTTGCGAGCGAACAACTCGGAATGACCCCCAATGCCACCAATATTGGGGGTCATTCCGAGTTGATCGTAGCTGTGCAAACTTTTGCACAGCTATGATCATCTTTCCTGACATGCGGGGGGACGCCCAGCATGGGGCTAGTCCGCCCCGCATGTCAGTCCGGCCCCCCATCACAGAAGTGCAAAGGCATAGGACAGCAGCGATGCCTTTGCACTTCAGGAAGAACTCCCGGCCAGCGCAGCTTTAGCGTGCTGGCCATGAGCTACTCCTTGCTCCCTGGCCTGCAGCGGCTGCGTATGATGCACCCAGCCACTGCGGCCCGCCCCCCGTTCGGTCCGGCCATGCCTGCATTGGCCAGACCGCGCCTACGAAATGGCGGGCAAATGCTGCCGTTTCGCTCCCTCCCACCCAACGATCGCCTTTGCCTGTCAATCAGGCAGAGGCGATCGCTATCCTGCTATGGCCTTCGGCCGTCCCACATGCGCAGGCACACTATGGGCCGGCGCATTCGCAGCAGGGACCGGTTCGACGCAGTGAGTGAACGGGTCGGAATGACCCCCATTGTGCGTGCATTACAACTGGGCAAATTCCAGCACGTCCCATGTTCTGCACATACAATTAATTTGGCGGTGCAGAATTTTTTGAAAAATGACAGGGGTGTACAGGAGATGCTGTCGGTGCTGTGCGGGCCACTTTCAACATTCTGCCACTGCGTGCCGAAGACTGGCGCACCAGCAAACACTCCTGAACCTACCCTGCCATCACCTGAAGCAAGAGGTGAAATTCAACACTCTATATGCTTCAGCAAAAGGCCTATACATCCACCTCATTGCACTTCTACGATATAGGCAAAGTAGGGGGAATGCATCTGACTCAAGTGCAGTGGAGATTGATTTCCGTCTCGTGCAAGGTTATCCAATCTTTTGAACTTGCCACACATGAACTCAGTTCAGACACTGCCAGCTTGAATCAGGTCATTCCCCTCATCAGGCTTTTGCAAAAGCAGCTGGAGAAGTTAAAGGAGGAGCTAAGACGGAGCGATTTCGCTAAGTATGTGGGACTTGTGGATGGAGCCCTTCATTCGCTTTGCCAGGATGGTCAATCTGTTGAAATCAGAGCACTACATTTTGGATACCGTGATCGTTCCTAGGTTTAAAGCCTACTTTGTATCTCTCTTTCCGGCAGACACAAGTGTGCAGAGGTACAAAGACCTGCTGGTGAGTAAATTATCAACTCAAGCGGAATGTGACCTGTCAACAGCTCCTCCTTCAATTTCTCCCGCAACTGGGGCTGCAAGGAAAAGGATAAGATTTCCTAGCCCACCCCCTGGTGGTGATGCAGGGCAGTCAGGAGCGAAAGCTAACATCTGGTACGGACTGAAGGACCTGCCAACGATTACTGATATGTCTACTGTCCCTGCATATGATTCTGTCACCATTAAAAGAATGGTGGAGGATTATATGAGTGACAGCATCCAAGTAGGCATGTCAGACAGTCCGTACATACTGTATACTGGCAGGAAAAAGAGGCAATTTGGATGCACTTACACAAACTGGCTTTATTTTAGCTAAGTTGCCCCCCCTCCAGTGTGTACTCCGAAAGAGTGTTTAGGTCAGCCGGTAACTTTGTCATCGATCGGCGTAGGAGGTTACTTCCACAAAATGTGGAGAAGATGATGTTCATCAAAATGAAATATAAATTCCACCAGGAAGACCTTGACCATCAATTGTCTCCGGAAAGCACACAGGGACATGTGATGGTGGATTCCAGTGGGGAAGAATTAATACTCTGTGAGGAGGAGGATGTACACAGTGAAAGGGCTGAGGAATCGGACGATGAGGTGGACATCTTGCCTCTGTAGAGCCAGTTTGTGCAAGGAGAGATTGATTGCTTCTTTTTTGGTGGGGGCCCAAACCAACCAGTCATTTCAGCCACAGTCATGTGGCAGACCCTGTCACTGAAATGATTGGTTTGTTAAAGTGTGCATGTCCTGTATATACAACATAAGGGTGGTGGGAGGGCCCAAGGACAATTCCATCTTGCACCTCTTTTTCTTCTTTGCATCGTGTGCTGTTTGGGGACTATTTTTTTAAAGTGTCATCCTGTCTGACACTTCCGTATGTGTCCAGTGGTACTGCCATATAATTCCAGTGATACTGCCGTATATGTCCAGTGGTACTCCCATATAATTCCAGTGATATTGCTGTATAATTCCAGTGATATTGCTGTATAATTCCAGTGGGAATTGTGTGTGTCGCTTGGCTTAGTCATGCAGCTACCTCATTGCATCTCTTCTACATCTTTGCATGAGGTGCTGTTTGGGGCCTTTTTTTATATCTGCCCTCCTGTCTGACACTGCAGTGCCACTCCTAGATAGGCCAATTGTTTGTGTCACTTGGCTTAGTCATACAGCTACCTCATTGCACCTCTTCTACATCTTTGCATTAGGTGCTGTTTGGGGCCTAGTTTATAAAAAGTGCAATCCTGTTTGCCACTGCAGTGCCACTCCTAGATGGGCCAATTGTTTGTGTCACTTGGCTTAGTCATACAGCTACCTCATTGCACCTCTTCTACATCTTTGCATGAGGTGCTGTTTGGGGCCTTTTTTTAATATCTGCCCTCCTGTTTGCCACTGCAGTGCCACTCCTAGATGGGCCAATTGTTTGTGTCACTTGGCTTAGTCATACAGCTACCTCATTGCACCTCTTCTACATCTTTGCATGAGGTGCTGTTTGGGGCCTTTTTTTAATATCTGCCCTCCTGTTTGCCACTGCAGTGCCACTCCTAGATGGGCCAATTGTTTGTGTCACTTGGCTTAAGGGGGGTACTCACGGAGCGATCACTGCTTAAAATCTAAGCAATCTGACTAGATTGCTTAGATTTTAAGCAGCGATCACTCCGTGTGTACCCCTCACAGCGATAGCGATGTGCAGCCCCATGCATCGCTATCGCTGGTGCTAGATTGGCCTGCATGCACCCCCAAATTCTGTTATTTTAGCCATTTTTATGGTTTTTTTTTTTTTTTAAATCATCCAGATCCAAAACCAAAACCAAGACCAAAACACAAAAGGGTGGTTTTGGCAAAACCAAGTCAAAACCAAAACATGAAAGTGGAATTAGAACCAAAACCAAAACACAAAACACGAAAAGTGCCAGCCGCACATCTCTATTTAAATGTACTCATGTATTACTTGTTCCTATTAAAAGTCTTGAGTTGACGTTTTATTCAATTAATCCTACCTTTCCCCACCCTCCCTCATGTTTCTTACCTTTGTTTCCTTACCCCTCCCCCCCTTTTTCTACATAGTATTTCTTTACTATATGCATAATGAAGAAGTGTATAAGTTACATTAAGATATATTTTGTTCCTAATCTACTATGAGGAAGACTTATGATTATAGTCCTAATAGTAAGTTTCACACATCTTAGATATTTGTTGGTTTTTATTCAAATACTGGATCCGTCTTACCTATGGACAATTGTTTGACTCTCACTTTATACACCTGGTCAACGTTTCCTTGTTATCAACTTGAATACTAAGTCCAATTAGGTTGTGATCTTATGTTATTTCCAATTCATATCCCATGTCATATGGATGATTTTGTCTTTCTTTGGACTATTACCATTTTATATTTCTAATAAGTTCTTCCAAGATGTATGTTAATTTATCTTTCTATCTAATGTACATTATTATGCTCTGTTTGACATATGCATTTTCTGTTGTATCTCTATATTGAAAATCTCTAATAAAAACATATATATTAAAAAAAAAAAAGTACATTCTTAGTGGGTAATTCAATTGTTTGAAAGTCAGTTGGGTGTCTCTTTTTTCCTGTCTATTAGATAGGAAAAAACAGACACCAAACTGACTTTTCAAACAACTGAATACCCCCCTACGTCTCTCAAACAGATTTTCATAGTGTCTCTAATTTTTCTCCTTTCTATTCACACAGAGGGGGGTATTCAATAAGTGTCAAAAGCTGCCGTCTTGTAGGAAACACGGCAGTTTCCGACAGAAATAGGTCG
Source organism: Pseudophryne corroboree (assembly GCF_028390025.1). Taxonomy (NCBI): domain Eukaryota; kingdom Metazoa; phylum Chordata; class Amphibia; order Anura; family Myobatrachidae; genus Pseudophryne; species Pseudophryne corroboree. Next base: position 650,253,597 of record NC_086446.1, on the reverse strand, counting down.
GAAGGGGTTCCGATCTATTCATAAGAGGCAGTTCTTTTCTGACAAGTCGGGAATTCCCGACTTGTCAGAAAACACGTGGATCGGCGGAATAGCTGCGGATCCACGTGCTTTTGTCAGAAACAAGGGCAAATCCGACACAAGGGCAAATCCTGAATAGCTGCGGATCCACGTGCTTTTGTCGGAAACAAGGGCAAATCTGAAACAAGGGCAAATCCTTTTAAAAAAGTCGGATAGAGGTGAACGAAGCGGCGGCCTATGGTGATGATGGTGATTGGTGCGACAGCTAGGGTGGAGCAGTGCAGCGGCTAGGGGGAGCAGTGTGGCGGCTAGGGGGAGCGGGATGAGAGGTTCTTTGACGGCCATCCCCCAGCCCGGTACCTCTCTCCCTGCAGCGCGACACTGGGCATGTTGTACGGCTCCAGCAGCTCCCTGTGTTTTCACACACGGGGAGCTGCTGACAGCCACACAGACACCGGTCAAATCCGACAGTCGGATTTGGCCATTCTTTGAAAAGGGGTTGTCGGATCCATTCCGACAAATGCATGTCGGAATGGATCCGACTCTTATTGAATATACCCCAGAGTGATGAATAAGTGCTTTGCTAGCAGTCAGAATGTTTCACTGCCATCTGCATTAGTTAAGACTAGTGATGTGCACCGGACATTTTTCGGGTTTTGTGTTTTGGTTTTGGATTCGGTTCCGTTGCCGTGTTTTGGATTCGGACGCGTTTTGGCAAAACCTCCCTGAAATTTTTTTGGCGGATTCGGGTATGTTTTGGATTCGGGTGTTTTTTTTACAAAAAACACTCAAAAACAGCATAAATCATAGAATTTTGGGGTCATTTTGATCCCATAGTATTATTAACCTCAATAACCATAATTTCCACTCATTTCCAGTCTATTCTGAACACCTCACACCTCACAATATTATTTTTAGTCTTAAATTTGCACCGAGGTCACTGTGTGACTAAGCTAAGCGACCCAAGTGGCCGACAAAAACACCCTACCCATCTAGGAGTGGCACTGCAGTGTCAGACAGGATGGCACTTTAAAAAATAGTCCCCAAACAGCACATGATGCAAAGAAAAAAAGAGGTGCACCAAGGTCGCTGGATGGCTAAGCTAAGCAACCCAAATGGCCGACGCATACACCTGGCCCATCTAGGAGTGGCACTGCAGTGTCAGACAGGATGGCACTTCAAAAATATAGTCCCCAAACAGCACATGATGCAAAGAAAAAAGAGGTGCAATGAGGTAGTTGTGTGACTAAGCTAAGCGACCCAAGTGGCCTACACAAACACCTGGCCCATCTAGCAGTGGCACTGCAGTGTCAGACAGGATGGCACTTCAAAAAATAGTCCCCAAACAGCACATAATGCAAAGAAAAAAAGAGGTGCACAAAGGTTGCTGGATGGCTAAGCTAAGTGACCCAAGTGGTCGACACAAACACCTGGCCCATCTAGGAGTGGCACTGCAGTGTCAGACAGGATGGCGCTTCAAAAATATAGTCCCCAAACAGCACATGATGCAAAGAAAAAAGAGGTGCAATGAGGTAGTTGTGTGACTAAGCTAAGCGACCCAAGTGGCCTACACAAACACCTGGCCCATCTAGCAGTGGCACTGCAGTGTCAGACAGGATGGCACTTCAAAAAATAGTCCCCAAACAGCACATAATGCAATGAAAAAAATAGGTGCACCAAGGTTGCTGGATGGCTAAGCTAAGTGACCCAAGTGGTCGACACAAACACCTGGCCCATCTAGGAGTGGCACTGCAGTGTCAGACAGGATGGCACTTCAAAAAAATAGTCCCCACACAGCACATGATGCAAAGAAAAAAAGAGGGCAATGAGGTAGCTGTGTGACTAAGCTAAGCGACCCAAGTGGCCGACACAAACACCTGGCCCATCTAGGAGTGGCACTGCAGTGTCAGACAGGATGGCAGATTTAAAAAAAAATCCCCAAACAGCACATGATGCAAAGAAAAAAAGAGGTGCAATGAGGTAGTTGTGTGACTAAGCTAAGCGACCCAAGTGGCCGACATAAACACCTGGCCCATCTAGGAGTGGCACTGCAGTGTCAGACAGGATGGCAGATTTAAAAAATAGTCCCCAAACAGCACATGATGCAAAGAAAAAAAGAGGTGCACCAAGGTCGCTGGATGGCTAAGCTAAGCGACCCAAGTGGCCGACACAAACACCTGGCCCATCTAGGAGTGGCACTGCAGTGTCAGACAGGATGGCACTTCAAAAAAATAGTCCCCAAACAGCACATGATGCAAAGAAAAAAAGAGGTGCAATGAGGTAGTTGTGTGACTAAGCTAAGCGACACAAGTGGCCGACACAAACACCTGGCCCATCTAGGAGTGGCACTGCAGTGTCAGACAGGATGGCACTTCAAAAAATAGTCACCAAACAGCACATGATGCAAAGAAAAAAAGAGGTGCACCAAGGTCGCTGGATGGCTAAGCTAAGCGACCCAAGTGGCCGACACAAACACCTGGCCCATCTAGGAGTGGCACTGCAGTGTCAGACAGGATGGCACTTCAAAAAAATAGTCCCCAAACAGCACATGATGCAAAGAAAAAAGAGGTGCAATGAGGTAGCTGTGTGACTAAGCTAAGCGACCCAAGTGGCCTACACAAACACCTGGCCCATCTAGGAGTGGCACTGCAGTGTCAGACAGGTTGGCACTTCAAAAAATAGTCCCCAAACAGCACATAATGCAAAGAAAAAAAGAGGTGCACCAAGGTTGCTGGATGGCTAAGCTAAGTGACCCAAGAGGCCGACATAAACACCTGGCCCATCTAGGAGTGGCACTGCAGTGTCAGACAGGATGGCACTTCAAAATAATACTCCCCAAACAGCACATGATGCAAAGAAAAAAAGAGGTGCAATGAGGTAGCTGTGTGACTAAGCTAAGCGACCCAAGTGGCCTACACAAACACCTGGCCCATCTAGGAGTGGCACTGCAGTGTCAGACAGGATGGCACTTCAAAAAATAGTCCCCAAACAGCACATGATGCAAAGAAAAATGAAAGAAAAAAGAGGTGCAAGATGGAATTGTCCTTGGGCCCTCCCACCCACCCTTATGTTGTATAAACAGGACATGCACACTTTAACAAACCCATCATTTCAGCGACAGGGTCTGCCACACGACTGTGACTGAAATTACTGGTTGGTTTGGGCCCCCACCAAAAAAGAAGCAATCAATCTCTCCTTGCACAAACTGGCTCTACAGAGGCAAGATGTCCACCTCCTCCTCATCATCTGAATCCTCACCCCTTTCACTGTGTACATCCCCCTCCTCACAGATTATTAATTCGTCCCCACTGGAATCCACCATCTCAAGTCCCTGTGTACTTTCTGGAGGCAATTACTGGTGAATGTCTCCACGGAGGAATTGATTATAATCAATTTTGATGAACATCATCTTCTCCACATTTTCTGGAAGTAACCTCGTATGCCGATTGCTGACAAGGTGAGCGGCTGCACTAAACACTCTTTCGGAGTACACACTGGAGGGGGGGCAACTTAGGTAAAATAAAGCCAGTTTGTGCAAGGGCCTCCAAATTGCCTCTTTTTCCTGCCAGTATACGTACGGACTGTCTGACATGCCTACTTGGATGTGGTCACTCATATAATCCTCCACCATTCTTTCAATGGTGACAGAATCATATGCAGTGACAGTAGACGACATGTCAGTAATCGTTGGCAGGTCCATCAGTCCGGACCAGATGTCCGCACTCGCTCCAGGCTGCCCTGCATCACCGCCAGCGGGTGGGCTCGGAATTCTTAGCCTTTTCCTCGCAGCCCCAGTTGCGGGAGAATGTGAAGGAGGAGCTGTTGACGGGTCACGTCTTGCTTGACTTGACAATTTTCTCACCAGCAGGTCTTTGAACCTCTGCAGACTTGTGTCTGCCGGAAAGAGAGATCCAACGTAGGTTTTAAATCTAGGATCGAGCACGGTGGCTAAAATGTAGTGCTCTGATTTCAACAGATTGACCACCCGTGAATCCTGGTTAAGCGAATTAAGGGCTCCATCCACAAGTCCCACATGCCTAGCGGAATTGCTCTGTTTTAGCTCCTCCTTCAATCTCTCCAGCTTCTTTTGCAAAAGCCTGATGAGGGGAATGACCTGACTCAGGCTGGCAGTGTCTGAACTGACTTCATGTGTGGCAAGTTCAAAGGGTTGCAGAACCTTGCACAACGTTGAAATCATTCTCCACTGCGCTTGAGTCAGGTGCATTACCCCTCCTTTGCCTATATCGTAGGTAGCTGTATAGGCTTGAATGGCCTTTTGCTGCTCCTCCATCCTCTGAAGCATATAGAGGGTTGAACTCCACCTCGTTACCACCTCTTGCTTCAGATGATGGCGGGGCAGGTTCAGGAGTGTTTGCTGGCGCTCCAGTCTTCGGCACGCAGTGGCTGATTGCCGAAAGTGGCCCGCAATTCTTCGGGCCACCGACAGCATCTCCTGCACGCCCCTGTCGTTTTTTAAATAATTCTGCACCACCAAATTCAATGTATGTGCAAAACATGGGACCTGCTGGAATTTGCCCACATGTAATGCCCTCCAATTGGGGTAAACCATTCTGCGATGATGTTCCTCAGTTTCCGTAAGAGGTTGTCAGCTGTGTGCCTCTTATGGAAAGTGGTGATACAAAGCGTAGCCTGCCTAGGAACGAGTTGGCATTTGCGAGATGCTGCTACTGGTGCCGCCGCTGCTGTTCTTGCTGTGGGAGGCAATACATCTACCCAGTGGGCTGTCACAGTCATATAGTCCTTAGTCTGCCCTGCTCCACTTGTCCACATGTCCGTGGTTAAGTGGACATTGGGTACAACTGCATTTTTTAGGACACTGGTGACTCTTTTTCTGAGGTCTGTGTACATTCTCGGTATCGCCTACCTAGAGAAATGGAACCTAGATGGTATTTGGTACCGGGGACACACAACCTCAAGCAAATCTCTAGTTTCCTGTGAATTAACGGTGGATACCGGAACCACGTTTAACACCACCCAGGCTGCCAAGGCCTGAGTTATCCGCTTTGCAGCAGGATGACTGCTGTGATATTTCATCTTCCTCGCAAAGGACTGTTGGACAGTCAATTGCTTGGTGGAAGTAGTACAAGTGGTCTTCAGACTTTCCCTCTGGGATGACGATCGACTCCCAGCAGCAACAACAGCAGTGCCAGCAGCAGTAGGCGTTACACTCAAGGATGCATCGGAGGAATCCCAGGCAGGAGAGGACTCGTCAGACTTGACAGTGACATGGCCTGCAGGACTATTGGCTTTCCTGTCTAAGGAGGAAATTGACACTGAGGGAGTTGGTGGTGTGGTTTGCAGGAGCTTGGTTACAAGAGGAAGGGATTTAGTTGGCAGTGGACTGCTTCCGTTGTCATCCAAAGTTTTTGAACTTGTCAATGACTTCTGATGAATGTGCTCCAGGTGACGTATAAGGGAGGATGTTCCTAGGTGGTTAACGTCCTAACCCCTACTTATTACAGCTTGACAAAGGCAACACACGGCTTGACACCAGTTGTCCGCATTTCTGTTGAAATAATTCCACACCGAAGAGGTGATTTTTTTTTTTTTTGTAATTTGACCAGGCATGTCAATGGCCATATTCGTCCCACGGACAACAGGTGTCTCCCCGGGTGCCTGACTTAAACAAACCACCTCACCATCAGAATCCTCCTTGTCAATTTCCTCCTCAGCGCCAGCAACATCCATATCCTCATCCTGGTGTACTTCAACAGTGACATCTTCAATTTGACTATCAGGAACTGGACTGCGGGTGCTCCTTCCAGCACTTGCAGGGGGTGTGCAAATGGTGGAAGGCGCCACCTCTTCCCGTCCAGTGTTGGGAAGGTCAGGCATCGCAACCGACACAATTGGACTCTCCTTGGGGATTTGTGATTTAGAAAAAGGCACAGGCCCTCATTCCGAGTTGTTCGCTCGGTATTTTTCATCGCATCGCAGTGAAATTCCGCTTAGTGCGCATGCGCAATTTTCACACTGCGACTGCGCCAAGTATCTTTGCTATGAAGATAGTATTTTTACTCACGGCTTTTTCATCGCTCCGGCGATCGTAATGAGATTGACAGGAAATGGGTGTTACTGGGCGGAAACACGGCGTTTTATGGGCGTGTGGCTGAAAACACTACAGTTTCCGGAAAAAACGCAGGAGTGGCCGGAGAAACGGGGGAGTGGTTGGGCGAACGCTGGGTGTGTTTGTGACGTCAAACCAGGAACGACAAGCACTGAACTGATCGCACAGGCAGAGTAAGTGTGGAGCTACTCTAAAACGGCAAAGTAGTTTGTGATCGCAATATTGCGAATACATCGGTCGCAATTTTAAGATGCTAAGATACACTCCCAGTAGGCGTAGGCTTAGCGTGTGTAACTCTGCTAAATTCGCATTGCGACCGATCAACTCGGAATGAGGGCCACAGTTCTTTTCTGTGCTTTTGCCAGCTTAAGTCTTTTCATTTTTCTAGCGGAAGGATGAGTGCTTCCATCCTCATGTGAAGCTGAACCACTAGCCATGAACATAGGCCAGGGCCTCAGCCGTTCCTTGCCACTCCGTGTCGTAAATGGCATATTGGCAAGTTTACGCTTCTCCTCAGATGCTTTTAATTTTGATTTTTGGGTCATTTTACTGAACTTCAGTTTTTTGGATTTTACATGCTCTCTACTATGACATTGGGCATCGGCCTTGGCAGACGACGTTGATGGCATTTCATCGTCTCGGCCATGACTAGTGGCAGCAGCTTCAGCATGAGGTGGAAGTGGATCTTGATCTTTCCCTATTTTACCCTCGACATTTTTGTTCTACATTTTTTAATGTGTGGAATTATATGCCAGTAATATATCAATAGCAATGGCCTACTACTATATATACTGCGCACAACTTAAATGCACCACAGGTATGGATGGATAGTATACTTGACGACACAGAGGTAGGTAGAGCAGTGGCCTACTGTACCGTACTGCTATATATTATATACTGGTGGTCAGCAAAATTATGCACTGTCCTACTACTATATATATACTGCGCACAACTTAAATGCACCACAGGTATGGATGGATAGTATACTTGACGACACAGAGGTAGGTAGAGCAGTGGACTACTGTACCTTACTGCTATATATTATATACTGGTGATCAGCAAAATTATGCACTGTCCTACTACTATATATATACTGCGCACAACTTAAATGCACCACAGGTATGGATGGATAGTATACTTGACGACACAGAGGTAGGTAGAGCAGTGGCCTACTGTACCGTACTGCTATATATTATATACTGGTGGTCACTGGTCAGCAAAATTATGCACTGTCCTCCTACTATATACTGCAATGCAGCACAGATATGGAGCGTTTTTCAGGCAGAGAACGTATAATACTGGTGGTCATTGGTCAGCAAAACTCTGCACTGTCCTCCTACTATATAATACTGGTGGTTCCCAGTCCCCACAATAAAGCACACTGAGCACAGATATTTGCAGCACACTGAGCACAGATATGGAGCGTTTTTCAGGCAGAGAACGTAGATATTTGCAGCACACTGAGCACAGATATTTGCAGCACACTGAGCACAGATATTTGCAGCACACTGAGCACAGATATTTGCAGCACACTGAACACAGAAACTGAGAGAACACCAGCCACGTCCTCTCACTATCATCTCCAATGCACGAGTGAAAAATGGCGGCGATGCGCGGCTCCTTATATAGAATACGAATCTCGCGAGAATCCGACAGCGGGATGATGACGTTCGGGTGCGCTCGGGTTAACCGAGCAAGGCGTGAGGATCCGAATCTGCCTCGGACCCATGTAAAATGGGTGAAGTTCGGGGGGGTTCGGATTCCGAGGAACCGAACCCGCTCATCTCTAGTTAAGACTATGTTATTGATAAAAACAAGCATATATCTCTACTACAATATACATCCTCGCAGGTTTAGCTAGCTTATCATGGCTATACACTTAACCTGGCCCATAAGATGGCAATGGATAGTGTGGAACAAGTGCCAGCAGCCAGCTCTCACACACCCCGATCAGTGCACATTAATCCCTTTAGCAGTCCTCACCAAAGATCAGTGTCACCAGCCTAATGCATTTCGTTTCATCAGGACCTTCATCAAAGGCACCAAAATACATTAAGCTGATGACACCGATCTTTGTGGGGCACTGCTGAAGGGACTTACCTGCACTGACCTGCTTGTGTGAGAGCTAGCTGTCAGCACCAGTTCCACGGGTCAGGTTAAGTGTGTAGTCCTGATAACAGTAAATGTGTGCACTGCACTTATATCTGTGAGAAAGCTGTTCAGTATAAATTGATACATTTCAAAAGAAAAATGAGCTCTAATTATAAATGTATATATGAGGAAATGGAACCTGTAAATGGAAAAAAATTTTTTTAGGTAAAATAAATGTTTACGCTCTTTCCTTGAAAGAGTGTGGTTTTGGTAAGTCCACAGCTTTGGTTGCACCCGTTGCATACTATCTGACCCTATCTCTATACTGTAGTCCATGGCTGGACTGATGTTTTGGTTAGAGATGAGCGCCTGAAATTTTTCGTTTTTTGTGTTTTGGTTTTGGGTTCGGTTCCGCGGCCGTGTTTTGGGTTCGAACGCGTTTTGGCAAAACCTCACCGAATTATTTTTGTCGGATTCGGGTGTGTTTTGGATTCGGGTGTTTTTTTTCAAAAAACACTAAAAAACAGCTTAAATCATAGAATTTGGGGGTCATTTTGATCCCAAAGTATTATTAACCTCAAAAACCATAATTTACACTCATTTTCAGTCTATTCTGAATACCTCACACCTCACAATATTATTTTTAGTCCTAAAATTTGCACCGAGGTCGCTGTGTGAGTAAGATAAGCGACCCTAGTGGCCGACACAAACACCGGGCCCATCTAGGAGTGGCACTGCAGTGTCACGCAGGATGTCCCTTCCAAAAAACCCTCCCCAAACAGCACATGACGCAAAGAAAAAAAGAGGCGCAATGAGGTAGCTGTGTGAGTAAGATTAGCGACCCTAGTGGCCGACACAAACACCGGGCCCATCTAGGAGTGGCACTGCAGTGTCACGCAGGATGGCCCTTCCAAAAAACCCTCCCCAAACAGCACATGACGCAAAGAAAAAAAGAGGCGCAATGAGGTAGCTGACTGTGTGAGTAAGATTAGCGACCCTAGTGGCCGACACAAACACTGGGCACATCTAGGAGTGGCACTGCAGTGTCACGCAGGATGTCCCTTCCAAAAAACCCTCCCCAAACAGCACATGACGCAAAGAAAAAAAGAGGCGCAATGAGGTAGCTGTGTGAGTAAGATTAGCGACCCTAGTGGCCGACACAAACACCGGGCCCATCTAGGAGTGGCACTGCAGTGTCACGCAGGATGTCCCTTCCAAAAAACCCTCCCCAATCAGCACATGATGCAAAGAAAAAGAAAAGAAAAAAGAGGTGCAAGATGGAATTATCCTTGGGCCCTCCCACCCACCCTTATGTTGTATAAACAAAACAGGACATGCACACTTTAACCAACCCATCATTTCAGTGACAGGGTCTGCCACACGACTGTGACTGATATGACGGGTTGGTTTGGACCCCCCCCAAAAAAGAAGCAATTAATCTCTCCTTGCACAAACTGGCTCTACAGAGGCAAGATGTCCACCTCATCTTCACCCTCCGATATATCACCGTGTACATCCCCCTCCTCACAGATTATCAATTCGTCCCCACTGGAATCCACCATCTCAGCTCCCTGTGTACTTTGTGGAGGCAATTGCTGCTGGTCAATGTCTCCGCGGAGGAATTGATTATAATTCATTTTAATGAACATCATCTTCTCCACATTTTCTGGATGTAACCTCGTACGCCGATTGCTGACAAGGTGAGCGGCGGCACTAAACACTCTTTCGGAGTACACACTTGTGGGAGGGCAACTTAGGTAGAATAAAGCCAGTTTGTGCAAGGGCCTCCAAATTGCCTCTTTTTCCTGCCAGTATAAGTACGGACTGTGTGACGTGCCTACTTGGATGCGGTCACTCATATAATCCTCCACCATTCTATCAATGTTGAGAGAATCATATGCAGTGACAGTAGACGACATGTCCGTAATCGTTGTCAGGTCCTTCAGTCCGGACCAGATGTCAGCATCAGCAGTCGCTCCAGACTGCCCTGCATCACCGCCAGCGGGTGGGCTCGGAATTCTGAGCCTTTTCCTCGCACCCCCAGTTGCGGGAGAATGTGAAGGAGGAGATGTTGACAGGTCGCGTTCCGCTTGACTTGACAATTTTGTCACCAGCAGGTCTTTCAACCCCAGCAGACCTGTGTCTGCCGGAAAGAGAGATCCAAGGTAGGCTTTAAATCTAGGATCGAGCACGGTGGCCAAAATGTAGTGCTCTGATTTCAACAGATTGACCACCCGTGAATCCTTGTTAAGCGAATTAAGGGCTGCATCCACAAGTCCCACATGCCTAGCGGAATCGCTCCGTGTTAGCTCCTTCTTCAATGCCTCCAGCTTCTTCTGCAAAAGCCTGATGAGGGGAATGACCTGACTCAGGCTGGCAGTGTCTGAACTGACTTCACGTGTGGCAAGTTCAAAGGGCATCAGAACCTTGCACAACGTTGAAATCATTCTCCACTGCACTTGAGACAGGTGCATTCCATCTCCTATATCGTGCTCAATTGTATAGGCTTGAATGGCCTTTTGCTGCTCCTCCAACCTCTGAAGCATATAGAGGGTTGAATTCCACCTCGTTACCACTTCTTGCTTCAGATGATGGCAGGGCAGGTTCAGTAGTTTTTGGTGGTGCTCCAGTCTTCTGTACGTGGTGCCTGTACGCCGAAAGTGTCCCGCAATTCTTCTGGCCACCGACAGCATCTCTTGCACACCCCTGTCGTTTTTAAAAAAATTCTGCACCACCAAATTCAAGGTATGTGCAAAACATGGGACGTGCTGGAATTTGCCCATATTTAATGCACACACAATATTGCTGGCGTTGTCCGATGCCACAAATCCACAGGAGAGTCCAATTGGGGTAAGCCATTCCGCGATGATCTTCCTCAGTTGCCGTAAGAGGTTTTCAGCTGTGTGCGTATTCTGGAAAGCGGTGATACAAAGCGTAGCCTGCCTAGGAAAGAGTTGGCGTTTGCGAGATGCTGCTACTGGTGCCGCCGCTGCTGTTCTTGCGGCGGGAGTCCATACATCTACCCAGTGGGCTGTCACAGTCATATAGTCCTGACCCTGCCCTGCTCCACTTGTCCACATGTCCGTGGTTAAGTGGACATTGGGTACAACTGCATTTTTTAGGAGACTGGTGAGTCTTTTTCTGACGTCCGTGTACATTCTCGGTATCGCCTGCCTAGAGAAGTGGAACCTAGATGGTATTTGGTAACGGGGGCACACTGCCTCAATAAATTGTCTAGTTCCCTGTGAACTAACGGCGGATACCGGACGCACGTCTAACACCAACATAGTTGTCAAGGACTCAGTTATCCGCTTTGCAGTAGGATGACTGCTGTGATATTTCATCTTCCTCGCAAAGGACTGTTGAACAGTCAATTGCTTACTGGAAGTAGTACAAGTGGGCTTACGACTTCCCCTCTGGGATGACCATCGACTCCCAGCGGCAACAACAGCAGCGCCAGCAGCAGTAGGCGTTACACGCAAGGATGCATCGGAGGAATCCCAGGCAGGAGAGGACTCGTCAGACTTGCCAGTGACATGGCCTGCAGGACTATTGGCATTCCTGGGGAAGGAGGAAATTGACACTGAGGGAGTTGGTGGGGTGGTTTGCGTGAGCTTGGTTACAAGAGGAAGGGATTTACTGGTCAGTGGACTGCTTCCGCTGTCACCCAAAGTTTTTGAACTTGTCACTGACTTATTATGAATGCGCTGCAGGTGACGTATAAGGGAGGATGTTCCGAGGTGGTTAACGTCCTTACCCCTACTTATTACAGCTTGACAAAGGGAACACACGGCTTGACACCTGTTGTCCGCATTTCTGGTGAAATACCTCCACACCGAAGAGCTGATTTTTTTGGTATTTTCACCTGGCATGTCAACGGCCATATTCCTCCCACGGACAACAGGTGTCTCCCCGGGTGCCTGACTTAAACAAACCACCTCACCATCAGAATCCTTCTGGTCAATTTCCTCCCCAGCGCCAGCAACACCCATATCCTCCTCATCCTGGTGTACTTCAACACTGACATCTTCAATCTGACTATCAGGAACTGGACTGCGGGTGCTCCTTCCAGCACTTGCAGGGGGCATGCAAATAGTGGAAGGCGCATGCTCTTCACGTCCAGTGTTGGGAAGGTCAGGCATCGCAAACGACACAATTGGACTCTCCTTGTGGATTTGGGATTTCAAAGAACGCACAGTTCTTTGCGGTGCTTTTGCCAGCTTGAGTCTTTTCAGTTTTCTAGCGAGAGGCTGAGTGCTTCCATCCTCATGTGAAGCTGAACCACTAGCCATGAACATAGGCCAGGGCCTCAGCCGTTCCTTGCCACTCCGTGTGGTAAATGGCATATTGGCAAGTTTACGCTTCTCCTCCGACAATTTTATTTTAGGTTTTGGAGTCCTTTTTTTTCTGATATTTGGTGTTTTGGATTTGACATGCTCTGTACTATGACATTGGGCATCGGCCTTGGCAGACGACGTTGCTGGCATTTCATCGTCTCGGCCATGACTAGTGGCAGCAGCTTCAGCACGAGGTGGAAGTGGATCTTGATCTTTCCCTAATTTTGGAACCTCAACTTTTTTGTTCTCCATATTTTATAGGCAGAACTAAAAGGCACCTCAGGTAAACAATGGAGATGGATGGATTGGATACTAGTATACAATTATGGACGGACTGCCACGGTTAGGTGGTATAAAAAAACCACGGTTAGGTGGTATATATTGTAATACAATTATGGATGGACGGACTGCCTGCCGAGTGCCGACACAGAGGTAGCCACAGCCGTGAACTACCGCACTGTACACTGGTTGATAAAGAGATAGTAGTATACTCGTAACAACTAGTATGACTGACTATGACGGTATAAAGAATGAAAAAAAAACCACGGTTAGGTGGTATATATTGTAATACAATTATGGATGGACGGACTGCCTGCCAAGTTCCGACACAGAGGTAGCCACAGCCGTGAACTACCGCACTGTACACTGGTTGATAAAGAGATAGTAGTATACTCGTAACAACTAGTATGACTGACTATGACGGTATAAAGAATGAAAAAAAAACCACGGTTAGGTGGTATATATTATAATACAATTATGGATGGACGGACTGCCTGCCGACTGCCGACACAGAGGTAGCCACAGCCGTGAACTACCGCACTGTACACTGGTTGATAAAGAGATAGTAGTATACTCGTAACAACTAGTATGACACTATGACGGTATAAAGAATGAAAAAAAAACCACGGTTAGGTGGTATATATTATAATACAATTATGGATGGACGGACTGCCTGCCGAGTGCCGACACAGAGGTAGCCACAGCCGTGAACTACCGCACTGTACACTGGTTGATAAAGAGATAGTAGTATACTCGTAACAACTAGTATGACTGACTATGACGGTATAAAGAATGAAAAAAAAACCACGGTTAGGTGGTATATATTATAATACAATTATGGATGGACGGACTGCCTGCCGACTGCCGACACAGAGGTAGCCACAGCCGTGAACTACCGCACTGTACACTGGTTGATAAAGAGATAGTAGTATACTCGTAACAACTAGTATGACACTATGACGGTATAAAGAATGAAAAAAAAACCACGGTTAGGTGGTATATATTATAATACAATTATGGATGGACGGACTGCCTGCCGACTGCCGACACAGAGGTAGCCACAGCCGTGAACTACCGCACTGTACACTGGTTGATAAAGAGATAGTAGTATACTCGTAACAACTAGTATGACACTATGACGGTATAAAGAATGAAAAAAAAACCACGGTTAGGTGGTATATATTATAATAATACAATTATGGATGGACGGACTGCCTGCCGACTGCCGACACAGAGGTAGCCACAGCCGTGAACTACCGCACTGTACACTGGTTGATAAAGAGATAGTAGTATACTCGTAACAACTAGTATGACTATGACGACGGTATAAAGAAAGAAAAAAAAATACCACGGTTAGGTGGTATATAATTATACAATTATGGATGGACGGACTGCCTGCCGAGTGCCGACTGCCGACACAGAGGTAGCCACAGCCGTGAACTACCGCACTGTACTGTGTCTGCTGCTAATATAGACTGGTTGATAAAGAGATAGTATACAACAATATACTACTATACTGGTGGTCAGGCACTGGTCACCACTAGTCACACTGGCAGTGGCACTCCTGCAGCAAAAGTGTGCACTGTTTAATTTTAAATTAATATAATATTATGTACTCCTGGCTCCTGCTATAACAACCTGCAGTGCTCCCCAGTCTCCCCCACAATTATTATAAGCTTTTATACATTGATGTGCAGCACACTGGGCTGAGCTGAGTGCACACAGACTGAGTCACACTGTGTGACTGCTGTGTATCGTTTTTTTCAGGCAGAGAACGGATATAGCAGAGAACGGATATATTAAATAAAAGTTAACTTAACAACAACTGCACTGGTCACTGTGGTAAACTCTGTCTGCACAATCTCTCTCTCTCTCTCTCTCTTCTAATCTATTCTAATGGAGAGGACGCCAGCCACGTCCTCTCCCTATCAATCTCAATGCACGTGTGAAAATGGCGGCGACGCGCGGCTCCTTATATAGAATCCGAGTCTCGCGAGAATCCGACAGCGTCATGATGACGTTCGGGCGCGCTCGGGTTAACCGAGCAAGGCGGGAAGATCCGAGTCGCTCGGACCCGTGAAAAAAAAAGTGAAGTTCGTGCGGGTTCGGATTCAAAGAAACCGAACCCGCTCATCTCTAGTTTTGGTGCCTTCCATAGACAGGTTTCACGGATTCCTCCAATAGATGGTGGCTAGACGTGTCCCAGCCAGTCAGCGCTGGGTGATGACGTCACTTGGGATCGGCGGCAGCAGGTGCATACACTCCAACATTTTACACATAAAAATCGGTACAAATTCAAGAAGGGGCGTGGCCACTGGAAAGGGGGCGTGGTCACGTCCCTTTTCCTATGCTTTCAATAGAAGTTTAGAGAGCCAAAAATCAGTACAGACCATAAAAAAAGGTACTGTACCTGCCAAAAAGGTACAGTTGGAGGGTATGCAAGTGGCTGGGGGCACTCAGAAATGCTGGATGTGCCGATAATAAAGCTTTGTGTGTGGGTACATGCTAATATCCTCCTGATAAGCCAGCACCACATTGTGGTAGATATATATACTTATTTTTATCAATCAAATAGTCTTATTTAATGTAAATGGCTGTGAAACATTCTGGTTGCTAACAAAGAACTTGGTGGGTAATTCAAACCTGATCGATCTTCTGCAAATTTGCAGAGGTTTGCGATCAGATAGTCGCTGCCCAGACCGAGTGAAAACCCGCCAAGTACAAATCTGTGTATGCCTTGCGAATATCTCTGCGAACTCTGGTCAGCTGCAAATCCGTTCATAATTTACCATCTAATGATTTTTCCAGTCTGTGCTTAGCCCAGGACGTACTCCTGCAGTGCGATAGAATCAGGCTGATCGGGCCGGAGCTGACGTCACACACCCTCCTTGAAATGCTTGTTCACGCCTGCGTTTTTACTAGAGATGAGCGGGTTCGGTTCTCAGAGAACTGAACCACCCCAAACTTTGCCTTCCGAGTCCGGATCCGAGCCAGGCTCGGATTTTCCCTCTTGACTCGGAAACCCAAACTCGGCAAAATGTCATCATCCCGCTGTCGGATTCTCGCATGATTTGGATTCCATATAAGGAGCCGTGCGTGACGGCCATTTTCACTCCAGTCTCGGAGAGTGAGAGGACGTGTCCTCAATGTGTTCAGTGTCTGTGTGTTGGAGCGAGAAAGTGGGGTGGCAAGTGTTGTGCTGCTCAGTCCAGTCCAGTGTAATCACTCAGTGTATTGTGCTGCATCTGTCCAGGCAGTCACAGTGTTGGTGTTCTCTGCTGCCATATATCCAGTGTAGCTGTAAAGTGGTCCTGTGTTGTGCAGTCCAGTTTAGTGTAGTCAGTGTATTGTGCTGTATCAGTCCAGGCAGGTATATCCAGTGTACCTGTAAAATGGTGCTGTGTTGTGCAGACCAGTCCAGTGTAGTCAGTGTATTGTGCTGTATCAGTCCAGCCATTCACAGTGTTGGTGTTCTCTGCTGCCATATATCCAGTGTAGCTGTATAAAGTGATGCTGTGTTGTGCAGACCAGTGGTAGTGTCCTGTGTCATCAGTGATTCCAGTGACGATATACGCTGCTGATATACATATCCACTGCTGCAGTATAACAATTATAACAACCTGTTGGGCTGCATCAGACCAATGGTAGTGTCCTGTGTCATCAGTAATTCCAGTGACGATATACGCTGCTGCTATATATATCCACTGCTGCAGTATAACAATTATAACAACCTGTTGGGCTGCATCAGACCAGTGGTAGTGTTCTGTGTCATCAGTAATTCCAGTGCCGATATACGCTGCTGCTATATATATCCACTGCTGCAGTACAACAATTATAACAACCTGTTGGGCTGCATCAGACCAGTGGTAGTGTTCTGTGTCATCAGTAATTCCAGTGACGATATACGCTGCTGCTATATATATCCACTGCTGCAGTATAACAATTATAACAACCTGTTGGGCTGCATCAGACCAGTGGTAATGTCCTGTGTCATCAGTAATTCCAGTGACGATATATGCTGCTGCTATATATATATACACTGCTGCAGTATAACAGTTATAACAATCTGTTGGGCTGCATCAGACCAGTGGTAGTGTCCTGTGTCATCAGTAATTCCAGTGATGATATACGCTGCTGCTATATATCCACTGCTGCAGTATAACAATTATAACAACCTGTTGGGCTGCATCAGACCAGTGGTAGTGTCCTGTGTCATCAGTAATTCCAGTGACGATATACGCTGCTGCTATATATATCCACTGCTGCAGTATAACAATTATAACAACCTGTTGGGCTGCATCAGACCAGTGGTAGTATCCTGTGTCATCAGTAATTCCAGTGACGATATACGCTGCTTCTATATATATCCACTGCTGCAGTATAACAATTATAACAACCTGTTGGGCTGCATCAGACCAGTGGTAGTGTCCTGTGTCATCAGTAATTCCAGTGATGATATACGCTGCTGCTATATATATCCACTGCTGAAGTAGAACAATTATAACAACCTGTTGGGCTGCATCAGACCAGTGGTAGGGTCCTGTGTCATCAGTAATTCCAGTGACAATATATGCTGCTGCTATATATATCCACTGCTGCAGTATAACAATTATAACAACCTGTTGGGCTGCATCAGACCAGTGGTAGTGTGATGTGTCATCAGTAATTCTAGTGACGATATATGCTGCTGCTATATATCCACTGCTGAAGTATAACAATTATAACAACCTGTTAGGCTGCATCAGACTAGTGGTAGTGTCCTATGTCATCAGTAATTCCAATGACGATATACGCTGCTGCTATATATATATATATATATATATACAAACTGCTGCAGTATAACAATTATAACAACCTGTTGGGCTGCATCAGACCAGTGGTAGTGTGCTGTGTCAGCAGTAATTCCAGTGACAATATATGCTGCTGCTATATATCCACTCCTGAAGTATAACAATTATAACAACCTGGTGGGCTGCATCAGACCAGTGGTAGTGCCCTGTGTCATCAGTAATTCCAGGGACGATATACGTTGCTGCTATATATATCCACTGCTGCAGTATAACAATTATAACAACCTGTTGGGCTGTATCAGACCAGTGGTAGTGTCCTGTGTCATCAGTAATTCCAGTGACAATATACGCTGCTGCTATATATATATATATCCACTGCTGCAGTATAACAATTATAACAACCTGTTGAGCTGCATCAGACCAGTGGTAGTGTCCTGTGTCATCAGTAATTCTACTGACAATATACGCTGCTGCTATATATTCACTGCTGAAGTATAACAATTATAACAACCTGTTGGGCAGCATTAGACCAGTGGTAGTGTCCTGTGTCATCAGTAATTCCAGAGATGATATACGCTGCTGCTATATATATCCACTGCTGCAGCATAACAATTATAACAACCTGTTGGGCTGCATCAGACCAGTGGTAGTGTCCTGTGTCATCAGTAAT
Organism: Pseudophryne corroboree; assembly: GCF_028390025.1. Taxonomy (NCBI): domain Eukaryota; kingdom Metazoa; phylum Chordata; class Amphibia; order Anura; family Myobatrachidae; genus Pseudophryne; species Pseudophryne corroboree. The sequence continues at coordinate 650,235,324 of NC_086446.1, read as the reverse complement.
TCCAGTGACGATATACACTGCTGCTATATATCCACTGCTGAAGTATAACAATTATAACAACCTGTTGGGCTGCATAAGACCAGTGGTATTGTCCTGTGTCATCAGTAATTCCAGTCATTCTTGTGACGCATATTGTCTCCTATAGCTCATAACAAATAATGGAGAACAAAAATTTTGAGGAGAAAATAGGAAAAGAGCAAGAAGAACCACTTCCTCCTAGCGCTGAAGCTGCTGCCACTTGCCATAACAGACAATGAAATGCCATCAACATCGTCTGCCAAGGCCGATGCCCAATGTGATAGTAAAGGGTGTGTAAAATCCAAAAAGCCAAAGTTCAGTAAAAAGACACAAAAAAAGAAATTTAAATCATCTGAGGAGAAACGTAAACTTGCCAATATGCCATTTACGACATGGAGTGGCAAGGAACGGCTGAGGCCCTGGCCTATGTTCATGGCTAGTGGTTCAGCTTCACATGACAATGGAAGCCCTCATCCTCCCGCTAGAAAAATTAAAAGAGTTAAGCTGGAAAGAGCACAGAAAAGAACTGTGCGCTCTGAGATGGTATCACAAATCCCCAAGGAGAGTCCAAGTGTGTCGGCGGTTGCGATGCTTGACCTTCCCAACACTGGACGGGAAGAGATGGCTCCTTCCACCATTTGCACACCCCCTGCAAGTGCTGGTAGGAGCACCCACAGTCCAGTTTCTGATATTAAAATTGAAGATGTCACTGTTGAAGTACACCAGGATGAGGATATGGGTGTTGCTGGGGCTGAGGAGGAAGTTGACGATGAGGATTCTGATGGTGATGTGGTTTGTTTAAATGAGGCACCAGGGGAGACACCTGTTGTCTTTGGGATGAAGAAGCCCATTGTGATGCCTGGACAAACTACCAAAAAAGCCACCTCTTCAGTGTGGAATTATTAGTGATGAGCGGGTTCGGATCCTCGGGATCCGAACCCGCCCGAACTTCACCTTTTTTTTCACGGGTCCGAGCGACTCGGATCCTCCCGCCTTGCTCGGTTAACCCGAGCGCGCCCGAACGTCATCATCCCGCTGTCGGATTCTCGCGAGATTCGGATTCTATATAAGGAGCCGCGCGTCGCCGCCATTTTCACACGTGCATTGAGATTGATAGGGAGAGGACGTGGCTGGCGTCCTCTCCGTTATAGTAGAAGAAAAGAGTAAAGAGACTGAGTGACTTATAATAGTGGGGAGAATTGGGGACAGGGAGCAGCTGTTGGAGTACAGTGCAGGGTTTTGATTATACCACCAGTGAGTTTAATCCTTTGTTTCTCTGCCTGAAAAAAACGCTCCACCATATCTGTGCTCACTCAGTGTGCTGCACTGCTGCATGATATATCTGTGCTGAGTGCACTGCTCAGTGCTCACACTGCCTAATTGTGGGGACTGGGGAGCAGTTATAGCAGGAGTACAGTGCACAGTTTTGCTGACAGTGACCACCAGTCCAGTATACGTTTGTCTGCCTGAAAAACACTCATGTGGTGGCTTTTTTTTCCTTCATACTAGTTTAGCAGTCTGCTGACAGTGTCCACCAGGTCCGTTATTATTATACAGTATATTTATTATATCTATTAGCAGTACGGTAGGCCACGGCTGTACCTACCTCTGTGTCGTCAGTGCACTCGTCGTCCATAAGTAATATAATACTATACTATCCATCCATCTACATTGTATACCTGTGGTGGCTTTTTTTTTCTTCATACTAGTTTAGCAGTCTGCTGACAGTGTCCACCAGGTCCGTTATTATTATACAGTATATTTATTATATCTATTAGCAGTACGGTAGGCCACGGCTGTACCTACCTCTGTGTCGTCAGTGCACTCGTCGTCCATAAGTAATATAATACTATACTATCCATCCATCTACATTGTATACCTGTGGTGGCTTTTTTTTTCTTCATACTAGTTTAGCAGTCTGCTGACAGTGTCCACCAGGTCCGTTATTATATTATACAGTATATTATATATATATATAGCAGTACGGTAGGCCACGGCTGTACCTACCTCTGTGTCGTCAGTCGTCCTCCATAAGTAATATAATACTATACTATCCATCCATCTACATTGTATACCTGTGGTGGCTTTTAGTTGTGCGCATTAAAATATGGAGAACAAAAATGTGGAGGTTAAAAAAATAGGGAAAGATCAAGATCCACTTCCACCTCGTGCTGAAGCTGCTGCCACTAGTCATGGCCGAGACGATGAAATGCCATCAACGTCGTCTGCCAAGGCCGATGCCCAATGTCATAGTACAGAGCATGTAAAATCCAAAACACAAAAGATCAGTAAAATGACCCAAAAATCAAAATTAAAAGCGTCTGAGGAGAAGCGTAAACTTGCCAATATGCCATTTACGACACGGAGTGGCAAGGAACGGCTGAGGCCCTGGCCTATGTTCATGGCTAGTGGTTTAGCTTCACATGAGGATGGAAGCACTCATCCTCTCGCTAGAAAAAAGAAAAGACTTAAGCTGGCAAAAGCACAGCAAAGAACTGTGCGTTCTTCGAAATCCCAAATCCCAAAGGAGAGTCCAATTGTGTCGGTTGCGATGCCTGACCTTCCCAACACTGGACGGGAAGAGCTTGCGCCTTCCACCATTTGCACGCCCCCTGCAAGTGCTGGAAGGAGCACCCGCAGTCCAGTTCCTGATAGTCAAATTGAAGATGTCAGTGTTGAAGTACACCAGGATGAGAATATGGGTGTTGCTGGTAGAGATGAGCGCCTGAAATTTTTCGGGTTTTGTGTTTTGGTTTTGGGTTCGGTTCCGCGGCCGTGTTTTGGGTTCGAACGCGTTTTGGCAAAACCTCACCGAATTATTTTTGTCGGATTCGGGTGTGTTTTGGATTCGGGTGTTTTTTTCAAAAAACCCTAAAAAACAGCTTAAATCATAGAATTTGGGGGTAATTTTGATCCCAAAGTATTATTAACCTCAAAAAACATAATTTACACTCATTTTCAGCCTATTCTGAACACATCACACCTCACAATATTATTTTTAGTCCTAAAATTTGCACCGAGGTCGCTGTGTGAGTAAGATAAGCGACCCTAGTGGCCGACACAAACACCGGGCCCATCTAGGAGTGGCACTGCAGTGTCACGCAGGATGTCCCTTCCAAAAAACCCTCCCCAAACAGCACATGACGCAAAGAAAAAAAGAGGCGCAATGAGGTAGCTGTGTGAGTAAGATTAGCGACCCTAGTGGCCGACACAAACACCGGGCCCATCTAGGAGTGGCACTGCAGTGTCACGCAGGATGGCCCTTCCAAAAAACCCTCCCCAAACAGCACATGACGCAAAGAAAAAAAGAGGCGCAATGAGGTAGCTGTGTGAGTAAGATTAGCGACCCTAGTGGCCGACACAAACACCGGGCCCATCTAGGAGTGGCACTGCAGTGTCACGCAGGATGGCCCTTCCAAAAAACCCTCCCCAAACAGCACATGACGCAAAGAAAAAAAGAGGCGCAATGAGGTAGCTGACTGTGTGAGTAAGATTAGCGACCCTAGTGGCCGACACAAACACCGGGCACATCTAGGAGTGGCACTGCAGTGTCACGCAGGATGTCCCTTCCAAAAAACCCTCCCCAAACAGCACATGACGCAAAGAAAAAAAGAGGCGCAATGAGGTAGCTGTGTGAGTAAGATTAGCGACCCTAGTGGCCGACACAAACACCGGGCCCATCTAGGAGTGGCACTGCAGTGTCACGCAGGATGTCCCTTCCAAAAAACCCTCCCCAATCAGCACATGATGCAAAGAAAAAGAAAAGAAAAAAGAGGTGCAAGATGGAATTATCCTTGGGCCCTCCCACCCACCCTTATGTTGTATAAACAAAACAGGACATGCACACTTTAACCAACCCATCATTTCAGTGACAGGGTCTGCCACACGACTGTGACTGATATGACGGGTTGGTTTGGACCCCCCCCAAAAAAGAAGCAATTAATCTCTCCTTGCACAAACTGGCTCTACAGAGGCAAGATGTCCACCTCATCTTCACCCTCCGATATATCACCGTGTACATCCCCCTCCTCACAGATTATCAATTCGTCCCCACTGGAATCCACCATCTCAGCTCCCTGTGTACTTTGTGGAGGCAATTGCTGCTGGTCAATGTCTCCGCGGAGGAATTGATTATAATTCATTTTAATGAACATCATCTTCTCCACATTTTCTGGATGTAACCTCGTACGCCGATTGCTGACAAGGTGAGCGGCGGCACTAAACACTCTTTCGGAGTACACACTTGTGGGAGGGCAACTTAGGTAGAATAAAGCCAGTTTGTGCAAGGGCCTCCAAATTGCCTCTTTTTCCTGCCAGTATAAGTACGGACTGTGTGACGTGCCTACTTGGATGCGGTCACTCATATAATCCTCCACCATTCTATCAATGTTGAGAGAATCATATGCAGTGACAGTAGACGACATGTCCGTAATCGTTGTCAGGTCCTTCAGTCCGGACCAGATGTCAGCATCAGCAGTCGCTCCAGACTGCCCTGCATCACCGCCAGCGGGTGGGCTCGGAATTCTGAGCCTTTTCCTCGCACCCCCAGTTGCGGGAGAATGTGAAGGAGGAGATGTTGACAGGTCGCGTTCCGCTTGACTTGACAATTTTGTCACCAGCAGGTCTTTCAACCCCAGCAGACCTGTGTCTGCCGGAAAGAGAGATCCAAGGTAGGCTTTAAATCTAGGATCGAGCACGGTGGCCAAAATGTAGTGCTCTGATTTCAACAGATTGACCACCCGTGAATCCTTGTTAAGCGAATTAAGGGCTGCATCCACAAGTCCCACATGCCTAGCGGAATCGCTCCGTGTTAGCTCCTTCTTCAATGCCTCCAGCTTCTTCTGCAAAAGCCTGATGAGGGGAATGACCTGACTCAGGCTGGCAGTGTCTGAACTGACTTCACGTGTGGCAAGTTCAAAGGGCATCAGAACCTTGCACAACGTTGAAATCATTCTCCACTGCACTTGAGACAGGTGCATTCCATCTCCTATATCGTGCTCAATTGTATAGGCTTGAATGGCCTTTTGCTGCTCCTCCAACCTCTGAAGCATATAGAGGGTTGAATTCCACCTCGTTACCACTTCTTGCTTCAGATGATGGCAGGGCAGGTTCAGTAGTTTTTGGTGGTGCTCCAGTCTTCTGTACGTGGTGCCTGTACGCCGAAAGTGTCCCGCAATTTTTCTGGCCACCGACAGCATCTCTTGCACGCCCCTGTCGTTTTTTAAAAAATTCTGCACCACCAAATTCAAGGTATGTGCAAAACATGGGACGTGCTGGAATTTGCCCATATTTAATGCACACACAATATTGCTGGCGTTGTCCGATGCCACAAATCCACAGGAGAGTCCAATTGGGGTAAGCCATTCCGCGATGATCTTCCTCAGTTGCCGTAAGAGGTTTTCAGCTGTGTGCGTATTCTGGAAAGCGGTGATACAAAGCGTAGCCTGCCTAGGAAAGAGTTGGCGTTTGCGAGATGCTGCTACTGGTGCCGCCGCTGCTGTTCTTGCGGCGGGAGTCCATACATCTACCCAGTGGGCTGTCACAGTCATATAGTCCTGACCCTGCCCTGCTCCACTTGTCCACATGTCCGTGGTTAAGTGGACATTGGGTACAACTGCATTTTTTAGGACACTGGTGAGTCTTTTTCTGACGTCCGTGTACATTCTCGGTATCGCCTGCCTAGAGAAGTGGAACCTAGATGGTATTTGGTAACGGGGGCACACTGCCTCAATAAATTGTCTAGTTCCCTGTGAACTAACGGCGGATACCGGACGCACGTCTAACACCAACATAGTTGTCAAGGACTCAGTTATCCGCTTTGCAGTAGGATGACTGCTGTGATATTTCATCTTCCTCGCAAAGGACTGTTGAACAGTCAATTGCTTACTGGAAGTAGTACAAGTGGGCTTACGACTTCCCCTCTGGGATGACCATCGACTCCCAGCGGCAACAACAGCAGCGCCAGCAGCAGTAGGCGTTACACGCAAGGATGCATCGGAGGAATCCCAGGCAGGAAAGGACTCGTCAGACTTGCCAGTGACATGGCCTGCAGGACTATTGGCATTCCTGGGGAAGGAGGAAATTGACACTGAGGGAGTTGGTGGGGTGGTTTGCGTGAGCTTGGTTACAAGAGGAAGGGATTTACTGGTCAGTGGACTGCTTCCGCTGTCACCCAAAGTTTTTGAACTTGTCACTGACTTATTATGAATGCGCTGCAGGTGACGTATAAGGGAGGATGTTCCGAGGTGGTTAACGTCCTTACCCCTACTTATTACAGCTTGACAAAGGGAACACACGGCTTGACACCTGTTGTCCGCATTTCTGGTGAAATACCTCCACACCGAAGAGCTGATTTTTTTGGTATTTTCACCTGGCATGTCAACGGCCATATTCCTCCCACGGACAACAGGTGTCTCCCCGGGTGCCTGACTTAAACAAACCACCTCACCATCAGAATCCTCCTGGTCAATTTCCTCCCCAGCGCCAGCAACACCCATATCCTCCTCATCCTGGTGTACTTCAACACTGACATCTTCAATCTGACTATCAGGAACTGGACTGCGGGTGCTCCTTCCAGCACTTGCAGGGGGCATGCAAATAGTGGAAGGCGCATGCTCTTCACGTCCAGTGTTGGGAAGGTCAGGCATCGCAAACGACACAATTGGACTCTCCTTGTGGATTTGGGATTTCAAAGAACGCACAGTTCTTTGCGGTGCTTTTGCCAGCTTGAGTCTTTTCAGTTTTCTAGCGAGAGGCTGAGTGCTTCCATCCTCATGTGAAGCTGAACCACTAGCCATGAACATAGGCCAGGGCCTCAGCCGTTCCTTGCCACTCCGTGTGGTAAATGGCATATTGGCAAGTTTACGCTTCTCCTCCGACAATTTTATTTTAGGTTTTGGAGTCCTTTTTTTTCTGATATTTGGTGTTTTGGATTTGACATGCTCTGTACTATGACATTGGGCATCGGCCTTGGCAGACGACGTTGCTGGCATTTCATCGTCTCGGCCATGACTAGTGGCAGCAGCTTCAGCACGAGGTGGAAGTGGATCTTGATCTTTCCCTAATTTTGGAACCTCAACTTTTTTGTTCTCCATATTTTATAGGCAGAACTAAAAGGCACCTCAGGTAAACAATGGAGATGGATGGATTGGATAGTTTACTAGTATACAATTATGGACGGACTGCCACGGTTAGGTGGTATAAAAAAACCACGGTTAGGTGGTATATATTATAATAATAATACAATTATGGATGGACGGACTGCCTGCCGACTGCCGACACAGAGGTAGCCACAGCCGTGAACTACCGCACTGTACACTGGTTGATAAAGAGATAGTAGTATACTCGTAACAACTAGTATGACACTATGACGACGGTATAAAGAATGGAAAAAAAAACCACGGTTAGGTGGTATATATTATAATAATAATACAATTATGGATGGACGGACTGCCTGCCGACTGCCGACACAGAGGTAGCCACAGCCGTGAACTACCGCACTGTACACTGGTTGATAAAGAGATAGTAGTATACTCGTAACAACTAGTATGACACTATGACGACGGTATAAAGAATGGAAAAAAAACCACGGTTAGGTGGTATATATTATAATAATAATACAATTATGGATGGACGGACTGCCTGCCGACTGCCGACACAGAGGTAGCCACAGCCGTGAACTACCGCACTGTACACTGGTTGATAAAGAGATAGTAGTATACTCGTAACAACTAGTATGACACTATGACGACGGTATAAAGAATGAAAAAAAAACCACGGTTAGGTGGTATATATTATAATAATAATACAATTATGGATGGACGGACTGCCTGCCGACTGCCGACACAGAGGTAGCCACAGCCGTGAACTACCGCACTGTACACTGGTTGATAAAGAGATAGTAGTATACTCGTAACAACTAGTATGACACTATGACGACGGTATAAAGAATGGAAAAAAAAACCACGGTTAGGTGGTATATATTATAATAATAATACAATTATGGATGGACGGACTGCCTGCCGACTGCCGACACAGAGGTAGCCACAGCCGTGAACTACCGCACTGTACACTGGTTGATAAAGAGATAGTAGTATACTCGTAACAACTAGTATGACACTATGACGACGGTATAAAGAATGGAAAAAAAACCACGGTTAGGTGGTATATATTATAATAATAATACAATTATGGATGGACGGACTGCCTGCCGACTGCCGACACAGAGGTAGCCACAGCCGTGAACTACCGCACTGTACACTGGTTGATAAAGAGATAGTAGTATACTCGTAACAACTAGTATGACACTATGACGACGGTATAAAGAATGGAAAAAAAACCACGGTTAGGTGGTATATATTATAATAATAATACAATTATGGATGGACGGACTGCCTGCCGACTGCCGACACAGAGGTAGCCACAGCCGTGAACTACCGCACTGTACACTGGTTGATAAAGAGATAGTAGTATACTCGTAACAACTAGTATGACACTATGACGACGGTATAAAGAATGGAAAAAAAACCACGGTTAGGTGGTATATATTATAATAATAATACAATTATGGATGGACGGACTGCCTGCCGACTGCCGACACAGAGGTAGCCACAGCCGTGAACTACCGCACTGTACACTGGTTGATAAAGAGATAGTAGTATACTCGTAACAACTAGTATGACACTATGACGACGGTATAAAGAATGGAAAAAAAACCACGGTTAGGTGGTATATATTATAATAATAATACAATTATGGATGGACGGACTGCCTGCCGACTGCCGACACAGAGGTAGCCACAGCCGTGAACTACCGCACTGTACACTGGTTGATAAAGAGATAGTAGTATACTCGTAACAACTAGTATGACACTATGACGACGGTATAAAGAATGGAAAAAAAACCACGGTTAGGTGGTATATATTATAATAATAATACAATTATGGATGGACGGACTGCCTGCCGACTGCCGACACAGAGGTAGCCACAGCCGTGAACTACCGCACTGTACACTGGTTGATAAAGAGATAGTAGTATACTCGTAACAACTAGTATGACACTATGACGACGGTATAAAGAATGGGAAAAAAACCACGGTTAGGTGGTATATATTATAATAATAATACAATTATGGATGGACGGACTGCCTGCCGACTGCCGACACAGAGGTAGCCACAGCCGTGAACTACCGCACTGTACACTGGTTGATAAAGAGATAGTAGTATACTCGTAACAACTAGTATGACACTATGACGACGGTATAAAGAATGGAAAAAAAAACCACGGTTAGGTGGTATATATTATAATAATAATACAATTATGGATGGACGGACTGCCTGCCGACTGCCGACACAGAGGTAGCCACAGCCGTGAACTACCGCACTGTACACTGGTTGATAAAGAGATAGTAGTATACTCGTAACAACTAGTATGACACTATGACGACGGTATAAAGAATGGAAAAAAAAACCACGGTTAGGTGGTATATATTATAATAATAATACAATTATGGATGGACGGACTGCCTGCCGACTGCCGACACAGAGGTAGCCACAGCCGTGAACTACCGCACTGTACACTGGTTGATAAAGAGATAGTAGTATACTCGTAACAACTAGTATGACACTATGACGGTATAAAGAAAGAAAAAAAAATACCACGGTTAGGTGGTATATATTGTAATACAATTATGGATGGACGGACTGCCTGCCGAGTTCCGACTGCCGACACAGAGGTAGCCACAGCCGTGAACTACCGCACTGTACTGTGTCTGCTGCTAATATAGACTGGTTGATAAAGAGATAGTATACAATACATACAACAATGAATATACTACTATACTGGTGGTCAGGCACTGGTCACCACTAGTCACACTGGCAGTGGCACTCCTGCAGCAAAAGTGTGCTCTGTTTAATTTTAAATTAATATAATATTATGTACTCCTGGGGGCTCCTGCTATAACAACCTGCAGTGCTCCCCAGTCTCCCCCACAATTATTATAAGATTTGCCTTTTATACATTGATGTGCAGCACACTGGGCTGAGCTGAGTGCACACAGACTGAGTCACACTGTGTGACTGGCTGCTGCTGTGTATCGTTTTTTTTCAGGCAGAGAACGGATATAGCAGAGAACGGATATATATTAAAATAAATAAAAGTTAACTAACAACAACTGCACTGGTCACTGTGGTAAACTCTGTCTGACTCTGCACAATCTCTCTCTCTCTTCTAATCTAATTTCTAATGGAGAGGACGCCAGCCACGTCCTCTCCCTATCAATCTCAATGCACGTGTGAAAATGGCGGCGACGCGCGGCTCCTTATATAGAATCCGAGTCTCGCGAGAATCCGACAGCGTCATGATGACGTTCGGGCGCGCTCGGGTTAACCGAGCAAGGCGGGAGGATCCGAGTCTGCTCGGACCCGTGAAAAAAACATGAAGTTCGTGCGGGTTCGGTTTCAGAGAAACCGAACCCGCTCATCTCTAGTTGCTGGCGCTGGGGAGGAAATTGACAAGGAGGATTCTGATGGTGAGGTGGTTTGTTTAAGTCAGGCACCCGGGGAGACACCTGTTGTCCGTGGGAGGAATATGGCCATTGACATGCCTATTCAAAATACAAAAAAAATCAGCTCTTCAGTGTGGAATTATTTAAACAGAAATGCAGACAACTGGTGTCAAGCCGTGTGTTGCCTTTGTCAAGCTGTAATAAGTAGGGGTAAGGATGTTAACCACCTCGGAACATCCTCCCTTATACGTCACCTGCAGCGCATTCATAATTAGTCAGTGACAAGTTCAAAAACTTTGGGCGACAGCAGAAGCAGTCCACTGACCAGTAAATCCCTTCCTCCTGTAACCAAGCTCGCGCAAACCACACCACCAACTCCCTCAGTGTCAATTTCCTCCTTACCAAGGAAAGCCAATAGTCCTGCAGGCCATGTCACTGGCAAGTCTGACGAGTCCTCTCCTGCCTGGGATTCCTCCGATGCATCCTTGAGTGTAACGCCTACTGCTGCTGGCGCTGCTGTTGTTGCTGCTGGGAGTCGATCGTCATCCCAGAGGGGAAGTCGGAAGACCACTTGTACTACTTCCAGTAAGCAATTGACTGTCCAACAGTCCTTTGCGAGGAAGATGAAATATCACAGCAGTCATCCTGTTGCAAAGCGGATAACTCAGGCCTTGACAACTATGTTGGTGTTAGACGTGCGTCCAGTATCCACCGTTAGTTCACGGGGAACTAGACAATTGCTTGAGGTAGTGTGCCCCCGTTACCAAATACCATCTAGGTTCCACTTCTCTAGGCAGGCGATACCGAGAATGTACACGGACGTCAGAAAAAGACTCACCAGTGTCCTAAAAAATGCAGTTGTACCCAATGTCCACTTAACCACGGACATGTGGACAAGTGGAGCAGGGCAGACTCAGGACTACATGACTGTGACAGCCCACTGGGTAGATGTATTGCCTCCCGCTGCAAGAACAGCAGCGGCGGCACCAGTAGCAGCATCTCGCAAACGCCAACTCGTTCCTAGGCAGGCTACGCTTTGTATCACCGCTTTCCAGAATACGCACACAGCTGAAAACCTCTTACGGTAACTAAGGAAGATCATCGCAGAATGGCTTACCCCAATTGGACTCTCCTGGGGATTTGTGGCATCGGACAACGCCAGCAATATTGTGCGTGCATTACATCTGGGCAAATTCCAGCACGTCCCATGTTTTGCACATACCTTGAATTTGGTGGTGCAGAATTATTTAAAAAACGACAGGGGCGTGCAAGAGATGCTGTCGGTGGCCAGAAGAATTGCGGGCCACTTTCGGCGTACAGGCACCGCGTACAGAAGACTGGAGCACCACCAAAAACACCTGAACCTGCCCTGCCATCATCTGAAGCAAGAGGTGGTAACGAGGTGGAATTCAACCCTCTATATGCTTCAGAGGATGGAGGAGCAGCAAAAGGCCATTCAAGCCTATACATCTGCCCACGATATAGGCAAAGGAGGTGGAATGCACCTGTCTCAAGCGCAGTGGAGAATGATTTCAACGTTGTGCAAGGTTCTGCAACCTTTTGAACTTGCCACACGTGAAGTCAGTTCAGACACTGCCAGCCTGAGTCAGGTCATTCCCCTCATCAGGCTTTTGCAGTAGAAGCTGGAGGCATTGAAGGAGGAGCTAAAACAGAGCGATTCCGCTAGGCATGTGGGACTTGTGGATGGAGCCCTTCATTCGCTTAACCAGGATTCACGGGTGGTCAATCTGTTGAAATCAGAGCACTACATTTTTGCCACCGTGCTCGATCCTAGATTTATAACCTACCTTGGATCTCTCTTTACGGCAGACACAAGTCTGCAGAGGTTCAAAGACCTGCTGGTGAGAAAATTGTCAAGTCAAGCGGAACGCGACCCGTCAACATCTCCTCCTTCACATTCTCCCGCAACTGGGGCTGCGAGGAAAAGGCTCAGAATTCCGAGCCCACCCGCTGGCGGTGATGCAGGGCAGTCTGGAGCGACTGCTGATGCTGACATCTGGTCCGGACTGAAGGACCTGCCAACGATTACTGACATGTCGTCTACTGTCACTGCATATGATTCTCTCACCATTGAAAGAATGGTGGAGGATTATATGAGTGACCGCATCCAAGTAGGCACGTCAGACAGTCCGTACGTAGACTGGCAGGAAAAAGAGGCAATTTGGAGGCCCTTGCACAAACTGGCTTTATTCTACCTAAGTTGCCTTCCCTCCGGTGTGTACTCCGAAAGAGTGTTTAGTGCCGCCGCTCACCTTGCCAGCAATCGGCGTACAAGGTTACTTCCAGAAAATGTGGAGAAGATGATGTTCATTAAAATGAATTATAATTGATTCCTCCATGGAGACATTCACCAGCAGCAATTGCCTCCAGAAAGTACACGGGGACCTGAGATGGTGGATTCTAGTGGGGACGAATTAATAATCTGTGAGGAGGGGGATGTACACAGTGAAAGGGGTGATGAATCAGACGATGATGATGAGGTGGACATCTTGCCTCTGTAGAGCCAGTTTGTGCAAGGAGAGATTGATTGCTTCTTTTTTGGTGGGGGCCCAAACCAACCAGTCATTTCAGTCACAGTCGTGTGGCAGACCCTGTCGCTGAAATGATGGGTTCATTAAAGTGTGCATGTCCTGTTTTTACAACATAAGGGTGGGTGGGAGGGCCCAAGGACAATTCCATCTTGCACCTCTTTTTTCTTTCATTTTTCTTTGCATCATGTGCTGTTTGGGGAGTATTTTTTTGAAGGGCCATCCTGCGTGACACTGCAGTGACACTCCTAGATGGGCCAGGTGTTTGTGTCGGCCACTAGGGTCGCTTAGCTTAGTCACACAGCTACCTCATTGCGCCTCTTTTTTTCTTTGCGTTATGTGCTGTTTGGGGAGTATTTTTTTGAAGGGCCACCCTGCGTGACACTGCAGTGCCACTCCTAGATGGGCCCGGTGTTTGTGTCGGCCACTAGGGTCGCTTAGCTTAGTCACACAGCTACCTCATTGCGCCTCTTTTTTTCTTTGCGTCATGTGCTGTTTGGGGAGTATTTTTTTGAAGGGCCATCCTGCGTGACACTGCAGTGCCACTCCTAGATGGGCCAGGTGTTTGTGTCGGCCACTAGGGTCGCTTAGCTTAGTCACACAGCTACCTCATTGCGCCTCTTTTTTTCTTTGTGTCATGTGCTGTTTGGGGAGTATTTTTTTGAAGGGCCACCCTGCGTGACACTGCAGTGCCACTCCTAGATGGGCCAGGTGTTTGTGTCGGCCACTAGGGTCGCTTAGCTTAGTCACACAGCTACCTCATTGCGCCCCTTTTTTTCTTTGCATCATGTGCTGTTTGGGGAGTATTTTTTTGAAGGGCCACCCTGCGTGACACTGCAGTGCCACTCCTAGATGGGCCAGGTGTTTGTGTCGGCCACTAGGGTCGCTTAGCTTAGTCACACAGCTACCTCATTGCGCCTCTTTTTTTCTTTGCGTCATGTGCTGTTTGGGGAGTATTTTTTTGAAGGGCCACCCTGCGTGACACTGCAGTGCCACTCCTAGATGGGCCAGGTGTTTGTGTCGGCCACTAGGGTCGCTTAGCTTAGTCACACAGCTACCTCATTGCGCCTCTTTTTTTCTTTGCGTCATGTGCTGTTTGGGGAGTATTTTTTTGAAGGGCCATCCTGCGTGACACTGCAGTGCCACTCCTAGATGGGCCAGGTGTTTGTGTCGGCCACTAGGGTCGCTTAGCTTAGTCACACAGCTACCTCATTGCGCCTCTTTTTTTCTTTGCGTCATGTGCTGTTTGGGGAGTATTTTTTTGAAGGGCCATCCTGCGTGACACTGCAGTGCCACTCCTAGATGGGCCAGGTGTTTGTGTCGGCCACTAGGGTCGCTTAGCTTAGTCACACAGCTACCTCATTGCGCCTCTTTTTTTCTTTGCGTCATGTGCTGTTTGGGGAGTATTTTTTTGAAGGGCCATCCTGCGTGACACTGCAGTGCCACTCCTAGATGGGCCAGGTGTTTGTGTCGGCCACTTGGGTCGCTTAGCTTAGTCATCCAGCGACCTCGGTGCAAATTTTAGGACTAAAAATAATATTGTGAGGTGTGAGGTGTTCAGAATAGACTGAAAATGAGTGGAAATTATGGTTATTGAGGTTAATAATACTATGGGATCAAAATGACCCCCAAATTCTATGATTTAAGCTGTTTTTTAGGGTTTTTTGAAAAAAACACCCGAATCCAAAACACACCCGAATCCGACAAAAAAAATTCGGTGAGGTTTTGCCAAAACGCGTCCGAACCCAAAACACGGCCACGGAACCGAACCCAAAACCAAAACACAAAACCCGAAAAATTTCAGGTGCACATCACTAGGAATTATTTCCCCTCAAATACGGACAACAGGTGTCAAGCCATCTGTTGCCTCTGTCAATCTAATAAGTAGGGGTAAGGATTTTAACCACCTAGGAACATCCTCCCTTATATGTCACCTGCTGCGCATTCAACAGAAGTCACTGTCAAGTTCAGAAACTTTGGGTAAGAGTGTAAGCAGTCCACTGACACCTAAATCCCTTCTTCCTCCTGTACCCAAGCTCCTGCAAGCCACACCACCAACTCCCTCAACGTCAACTTCCTCCTCAGTCAGGAACATCATAGTCCTGCAGGCCATGTCCCTGTCAAGACTGAGGAGTCCTCTCCTAACCGGGATTCCTCCATAGGATCCTTGAGTGGTACGCCTGCTGTTGCTGCCGCTGCTGTTGTTGTTGCTGGGAGTCGATCGTCATCCCAGAGGGGAAGTCGGTAGACCACTTGTAATACTTCCAGTAAGCAATTGACTGTCCAACAGTCCTTTGTGAGGAAGATGAAATATGACAGCAGTCATCCTTTTGCAAAGCAGATAACTGAGGCCTTGACAGCTATGTTGGTGTTAGAGGTGCATCCGGTATCCGCCATTACTGCAGTGGGATTTAGAGAATTAATGGAGGTATTGAGTCCCTGTTACCAAATACCATCTAGATTCCACTTCACTAGGCAGGCGATACAGAGAATGTACAGAGACATCAGAAAAAGTGTCACCAGTGTCCTAAAAAATGCAGTTGTATCCAGTGTCCACTTAACCACTGACATGTGGACAAGTGAAACCGGGCAAAATAAGGACTATATGACTGTGACAGCCCACTGGGTAGATGTATGGCCTCCCGCAGCAGCACCAGTAGCAGCATCTTGCAAATGCCAACTCATTCCTAATTAGGCTACGCTATGTATCACCACTTTCCATAAGAGGCACACAGCTGACAACCTCTTACGGAAACTGAGGAACATCATCGCACAATGGCTTACTCCAATTGGACTCTCCTGGGGATTTGTGATATGGACAATGCCACCAATATTGGGCGTGCATTACAACTAAGCAAATTCCAACACATCCCATGTTTTGCACATACAATTAATTTGGTGGTGCAGAATTTTTTGAAAAATGAGAGGGGTGTGCAGGAGATGCTGTCGGTGGCCCGAAAAATTGCGGGCCACTTACGGCATTCTGCCACTGTGTGCCGAAGACTGGAGCGCCAGCAAACACTCCTGAACCTGCCCCGCCATCAACTGAAGCAAGAGGTGGTAACGAGGTGAAATTTAACACTCTATATGCTTCAGAGGATGGAGGAGCAGCAAAAGGTCATTCAAGCCTATACATCCACCTATGATATAGGCAAAGGAGGGGTAATGCGCCTGACTCAAGCGCAGTGGAGAATGATTTCCATCTTGTGCAAGGTTCTCCAACCCTTCGAACTTGCCACACGTGACGTCAGTTCAGACGCTGCCAGCTTGAGTCAGGTCATTCCCCTCATCAGGCTTTTGCAGAAGCAGCTGGATAAATTGAAGGAGCTAAGATGGAGCGATTCTGCAAAGTATGTGGGTCTTGTGGATGGAGCCCTTCATTCGCTTTGCCAGGATTCAAGGGTGGTCAATCTGTTGAAATCAGAGTACTACATTTTGGCCAATGTGCTTAATCCTAGGTTTAAAGCCTACATTGTATCTATCTTTCCGGCAGACACAATTGTGCAGAGGTGCAAAGATCTGCTGGTTAGTAAATTGTCAACTCAAGCGGAACGTGACCCGTCAACAGCTCCTCCTTCAATTTCTCCTGCCACTGGGGTTGCAAGGAAAAGGATAAGATTTCCTAGCCCACTCCCTGGCGGTGATGCAGGGCAGTCAGGAGTGAAAGCTGACACCTGGTCCGGACTGAAGGACCTGCCAACGATTACTGACATGTCTACTGTCACTGCATATGATTCTGTCACCATTGAAAGAATGGTGGAGGATTATATGAGTGACAGCATCACTGTAGGCATGTCAGACAGTCACTACGTATACTGGCAGGAAAAAGAGGCAATTTGGAGGCCCTTGCACAAACTGGCTTTATTTTACCTAAGTTGCCCCCCCCCGCCCCCCCCCCCCCCCCCATCCAGTGTGTACTCCGAAAGAGTGTTTAGGTCAGCCGGTAACTTTGTCAGCGATCGGTGTAGGAGGTTATTTCCACAAAATGTGGAGAAGATGATGTTCATCAAAATGAATTATAAAGTCTTCCAGGAAGACCTTTACCAGCAATTGCCTCCAGAAAGTTCACAGGAACCTGTGATGGTGGATTCCAGTGGGGACAAATGAATACTCAGTGAGGAGGATGTACACGGTGAAAGGGGTGAGAAATCGGAGGATGATGATGAGGTGGACATCTTGCCTCTGTAGAGCCAGTTTGTGCAAGGAGAGATTGATTGCTTCTTTTTTGGTGGGGGCCCAAACAAACTAGTCATTTCAGCCACTGTCGTTTGTCAGACCCTGTCGCTGAAATGATTGGTTTGTTAAAGTGTGCATGTCCTGTTTATACAACATAATGGTGGGTGGGAGGGTCCAAGGACAATTCCATCTTGCACCTCTTTTTCTTCTTTGCATCATGTGCTGTTTGGGGACTAGTTTTTTTTAAGTGCCATCTTGTCTGCAACTGCAGTGCCACTCCTAAATGGGCCAGGTGTTTGTGCCGCACACTTGTGTCGCTTAGCTTGGCCATCTAGCTACCTCATTGCACCTCTTTTTCTTCTTTGCATCATGTGCTGTTTGGGGCCTATTTTTTAAATCTGCCATCCTGTCTGCCACTGCAGTGCCACTCCTAGATGGGCCAGGTGTTTGTGGCGCACACTTGTGTTGCTGAGCTTAGTCATACAGCCACCTCGGTGCACCTCTTTTTCTTCTTTGCATCATGTGCTGTTTGGGGACTAGTTTTTTTTAAGTGCCATCTTGTCTGCAACTGCAGTGCCACTCCTAAATGGGCCAGGTGTTTGTGCCGCACACTTGTGTCGCTTAGCTTGGCCATCTAGCTACCTAATTGCATCTCTTTTTCTTCTTTGCATCATGTGCTGTTTGGGGACTCATTTTTGAATAGTGCCATCTTGTCTGTAACTGCAGTGCCACTCCTAGATGGGCCAGGTGTTTGTGCCGCACACTTGTGTTGCTGAGCTTAGTCATACAGCCACCTCGGTGCAACTTTTAGGCCTAAAAACAATATTGTGAGGTGTTCAGAATAGACTGGAAATGAGTGGAAATGATTGTTATTGAGGTTAATAATACTGTAGGAGCAAAATTATCCACACATTCTGTGATTTTAGCTGTTTTTATGTTTGTTTTCCCCAAAAAAATTGTCCAGATCCAAAACCAAAACCAAAACACAAAAGGGTGGTTTTGGCAAAACCATGCCAAAACCAAAACACGAAAATCGAATTAGAACCAAAACCAAAACACGAAAAGTGCCAGCCACACATCTCTAGTTTTACTGAAACGTCCAGTTACCATCCCCAAACACCAACTTCCAGTCAATCAACTTGTGTACGCCTAGCGAACAAAAAAGTCACTGGATTATATTGCAGTTTGGCCTTGCACGTGCTCACTATGATCCATACGCACGCGCAGTCGATTGATAATCGGCCCCCTTGTGAATTTTCACAACATCAATCAGGTCTGAATCGGGCCCTTATGTGTAAACCAGAAGAGTAGAAGCAAGGAAAAAAGAGAGCCACTGTGAAAATGTATTTGAGAAAGTAAGAATTAGCTTAAACCCCTATTGTGGTGGTTTGGATTCTGGACATTGAGACATTTCCGCATTAGCGCCATTGTTACACTGTTTTTTTTTATGCACTTTATTTGGGAGGTTAGTGAAGGTTCCTTGTATTTACAGGCTGCAATTGTGGGAGATTACATAAAAGTAAAGATCATTGCTGGTTATTGAATTTTTTAAGTTCTGTAAATGAAATTGGTGAATTTAAATAATGGATTAATAATGGATTAATGTATGTTATATTGAGATGTGATGTTTATACTGTAACACCACTCATCCAATACATTTCTATAAGACATTGTCTGCTGCTACACCACAAATACATCTAGTAGTCTTATAATGGTTCAAACTTAATTTCCCCAACACCACAGAGTGCTCTTCCAATACTCAGAGGCCATACTTTTATGCTCTTAGCACTCAGGGTTACAATTAAGAAAAGCAGAAACAGTGTTTAATGCATCCTTCTGGGGTTTGTTTTATTTGCATTGGTGAGATTAGTATTTGTTACAATGAATTATTCACAATACAGATACTTGATAGTTGGAAAACAACTTATTTCCCCTGAAAATCACCTTACCTCTACTTAGAGGAATCTAGCTCTGATATGCCACAGCGGTTACAGTGCTGTAAGTAATGGGAAATGGGCCTCTACATAGCGGTTTGAAAACTACTTGGACTAAGTAATCTAGGGATATACTTAATCTTTATTTTTAGTCTATTGAATGGAAAATCCTGCAAAATATAACGGATACAAGAAAATAATGGGAACATTCTTACCAGGCCCATCTTAATATCATTGTAGACCCTAAGCAATGCACTGGGGCTCCTATCCTCCCATTCATGGGAATAAATTAAAATAATAATAATTTACCCCTCCTGCAATCCAGCACATGCTTCCATGCAGTGATTGGCTGTAAGCACAATGATTGGTGGATAACTCCAGTAATCCACCAATATGCATGCTGACAGCCATGAACTGTTTGGCTGCAGGGAGGTATAGAATGTTGCCTGATAACACTGTGAAATTCAGAGTAGCCAAGCAGCATTCCCTACATGCCTTCTAAGAAGCTCTGAATCACTGGTCCAAGGGGGTAAATGTCCAATATGATGGTTCAAATTTAACAATTTATTGATATACAAATATAAAACAGTGGTTCTCAAACTCAGTCCTCAGGACCCCACGCAGTTAACGTTTTCCAGGTCACCTGGCAGCTGCACTGTGTATCACTAACTGTCGCATTTTATAAATCCACAGGTGACCTGGAAAACATGAATTGTGTGGGATCCTGAGGACCAAGTTTGAGAACCTGTGGCATAGAACAATACAATATATGTATTAGAGATGTGCACTTGAAATTTTTCGGGTTTTGTGTTTTGGTTTTGGGTTCGGTTCCGCAGCCGTGTTTTGGGTTCGACCGCGTTTTGGCAAAACCTCAACGAATTTTTTTTGTCGGATTCGGGTGTGTTTTGGATTCGGGTGTTTTTTTCAAAAAACACTAAAAAACAGCTTAAATCATAGAATTTGGGGGTCATTTTGATCCCAAAGTATTATTAACCTCAAAAACCATAATTTCCACTCATTTTCAGTCTATTCTGAATACCTCACACCTCACAATATTATTTTTAGTCCTAAAATTTGCACCGAGGTCGCTGGATGACTAAGCTAAGCGACCCTAGTGGCCGACACAAACACCTGGCCCATCTAGGAGTGGCACTGCAGTGTCACGCAGGATGTCCCTTCCAAAAAACCCTCCCCAAACAGCACATGACGCAAAGAAAAAAAGAGGCGCAATGAGGTAGCTGTGTGAGTAAGATAAGCGACCCTAGTGGCCGACACAAACACCTGGCCCATCTAGGAGTGGCACTGCAGTGTCACGCAGGATGGCCCTTCCAAAAAACCCTCCCCAAACAGCACATGACGCAAAGAAAAAAAGAGGCGCAATGAGGTAGCTGTGTGAGTAAGATAAGCGACCCTAGTGGCCGACACAAACACCGGGCCCATCTAGGAGTGGCACTGCAGTGTCACGCAGGATGTCCCTTCCAAAAAACCCTCCCCAAACAGCACATGACGCAAAGAAAAAAAGAGGCGCAATGAGGTAGCTGTGTGAGTAAGATAAGCAACCCTAGTGGCCGACAAAAACACTGGGCCCATCTAGGAGTGGCACTGCAGTGTCACGCAGGATGGCCCTTCCAAAAAACCCTCCCCAAACAGCACATGACGCAAAGAAAAAAAGAGGCGCAATGAGGTAGCTGTGTGAGTAAGATAAGCGACCCTAGTGGCCGACACAAACACCGGGCCCATCTAGGAGTGGCACTGCAGTGTCACGCAGGATGGCCCTTCCAAAAAATACTCCCCAAACAGCACATGATGCAAAGAAAAATTAAAGAAAAAAGAGGTGCAAGATGGAATTGTCCTTGGGCCCTCCCACCCACCCTTATGTTGTATAAACAGGACATGCACACTTTAACCAACCCATCATTTCAGTGACAGGGTCTGCCACACGACTGTGACTGAAATGACGGGTTGGTTTGGACCCCCACCTAAAAAGAAGCAATTAATCTCTCCATGCACAAACTGGCTCTACAGAGGCAAGATGTCCACCTCATCATCATCCTCCGATATATCACCGTGTACATCCCCCTCCTCACAGATTATCAATTCGTCCCCACTGGAATCCACCATCTCAGCTCCCTGTGTACTTTGTGGAGGCAATTGCTGCTGGTCAATGTCTCCACGGAGGAATTGATTATAATTCATTTTAATGAACATCATCTTCTCCACATTTTCTGGATGTAACCTCGTACGCCGATTGCTGACAAGGTGAGCGGCGGCACTAAACACTCTTTCGAAGTACACACTTGTGGGAGGGCAACTTAGGTAGAATAAAGCCAGTTTGTGCAAGGGCCTCCAAATTGCCTCTTTTTCCTGCCAGTATAAGTACGGACTGTGTGACGTGCCTACTTGGATGCGGTCACTCATATAATCCTCCACCATTCTTTCAATGGTGAGAGAATCATATGCAGTGACAGTAGACGACATGTCCGTAATCGTTGTCAGGTCCTTCAGTCCGGACCAGATGTCAGCATCAGCAGTCGCTCCAGACTGCCCTGCATCACCGCCAGCGGGTGGGCTCGGAATTCTGAGCCTTTTCCTCGCACCCCCAGTTGCGGGAGAATGTGAAGGAGGAGATGTTGACAGGTCGCGTTCCGCTTGACTTGACAATTTTCTCACCAGCAGGTCTTTGAACCCCAGCAGACTTGTGTCTGCCGGAAAGAGAGATCCAAGGTAGGCTTTAAATCTAGGATCGAGCATGGTGGCCAAAATGTAGTGCTCTGATTTCAACAGATTGACCACCCGTGAATCCTTGTTAAGCGAATTAAGGGCTCCATCCACAAGTCCCACATGCCTAGCGGAATCGCTCTGTGTTAGCTCCTCCTTCAATGTCTCCAGCTTCTTCTGCAAAAGCCTGATGAGGGGAATGACCTGACTCAGGCTGGCAGTGTCTGAACTGACTTCACGTGTGGCAAGTTCAAAGGGCATCAGAACCTTGCACAATGTTGAAATAATTCTCCACTGCGCTTGAGACAGGTGCATTCCACCTCCTATATCGTGCTGAATTGTATAGGCTTGAATGGCCTTTTGCTGCTCCTCCAACCTCTGAAGCATATAGAGGGTTGAATTCCACCTCGTTACCACTTCTTGCTTCAGATGATGGCAGGGCAGGTTCAGTTGTTTTTGGTGGTGCTCCAGTCTTCTGTACGTGGTGCCTGTACGCCGAAAGTGTCCCGCAATTCTTCTGGCCACCGACAGCATCTCTTGCACACCCCTGTCGTTTTTTAAAAAATTCTGCACCACCAAATTCAAGGTATGTGCAAAACATGGGACGTGCTGGAATTTGCCCATATTTAATGCACACACAATATTGCTGGCGTTGTCCGATGCCACATATCCACAGGAGAGTCCAATTGGGGTAAGCCATTCCGCAATGATCTTCCTCAGTTGCCGTAAGAGGTTTTCAGCTGTGTGCGTATTCTGGAAAGCGGTGATACAAAGCGTAGCCTGCCTAGGAAATGTCACAACTGAGGGCCTGAGCTGATGGGAGGCAGCCTCAGTTGTAGGGGCTGAGATGTACCGAACCTGGGAGGTTGTATCAGACCCCTGGACATGTAAGTAACATGAAGAAGAACCGCCCGAAGGCGTGACCACGACAACTTGAATAAAAGTCAATGATGTT
The DNA here is from genome assembly GCF_028390025.1 of Pseudophryne corroboree. Lineage (NCBI taxonomy): Eukaryota > Metazoa > Chordata > Amphibia > Anura > Myobatrachidae > Pseudophryne > Pseudophryne corroboree. The sequence continues at coordinate 650,212,470 of NC_086446.1, read as the reverse complement.
TATTTATGACAAACTCCATGCATCACAGTAGCAGTAAAAGAAACATAAAATCAGCAGAGAAATAATACAGTTCCTGGGTACTACAGGGTGGCAGGGGCCACAGAGCTCTGGTAGTATGAGACAGTTCTTATTATCTGCGAGTTGGAAAGTCCTTACCAGGCCTGACTGTAGCAATGAAGAAAGCCCAGGATCGTACCAGCTGGTGTTCCAGGGAAAGCTGGACTGCTGTAAATAAAATAGCTGCTGTGGGTTCTGGTTGGAACCAGACAGATGTTGGCACGGAGTGGATACTGGCTGGAACCAGTTAGGTAATAAATGAAGCTTGAGAGCGATGCAATATGAATGAAATGTAGAGTTTGAGAGCGGAGAAATAATAATACCGGTGGAGAGTGGTAAACTGTAGAAAGGACACCGGCCCTTTAAGAGAAGCTGTACTCTGCTGGAAGCTGGGCTGGAAGCAGGTAATGTTGTAGCTGGAAACAGATGAGTCCACAATGGATCGGAGAGTCAGGCTACACCGCAGGTGGAATGCTGGTGCGGGTCTCTATGGTGGAAGTCTTGAGACAGGAGCTGGAACCTGGAAGACAATCACAGGAGAGAGACAAACAGGAACTAGGTTTGACAACCAAAGCACTGACGCCTTCCTTGCTCAGGCACAGTGTATTTATACCTGCAGCAAGGAAGGGATTGGCTAGGCAATTATGCAGATTATCAATACTGAGAACAGATTGGTGGAAATGATCAGCTGACAGAATCCAAGATGGCTGCGCCCATGCAGACACTTGGAGGGAAGTTTGGTTTGTAATCTATGTGGTAATGAAAACAGTAATGGCGGCGCAGGCCACCGGAGACAGGAGGCGCCAAGCTGACAGGTGCACATCCAACCACGCGGACACAGCGGAGGCCGCGGCTGACATAATCGCCACTCAGACACTCTGCATGCAGAAGCTCAGGGACGACGGCGGAGGCCGCGGGAGACGCCATGCCAGGTGTAATAAGGCGTTTACTGTGACCGCGTCTCAGAGTGACAGGAGAGGATACAGGAATGTAAACATCAGGATAACAGATGGGATCCGGTCCTGGAGCGCTGAGCCAACCTTAGGAGGCATCTGATGGGTAAGAAATGGCGTCCAGATACCCGGATCGTGACAGGAAAGAGTTGGCGTTTGCGAGATGCTGCTACTGGTGCCGCCGCTGCTGTTCTTGCGGCGGGAGTCCATACATCTACCCAGTGGGCTGTCACAGTCATATAGTCCTGACCCTGCCCTGCTCCACTTGTCCACATGTCCGTGGTTAAGTGGACATTGGGTACAACTGCATTTTTTAGGACACTGGTGAGTCTTTTTCTGACGTCCGTGTACATTCTCGGTATCGCCTGCCTAGAGAAGTGGAACCTAGATGGTATTTGGTAACGGGGGCACACTACCTCAAGAAATTGTCTAGTTCCCTGTGAACTAACGGCTGATACCGGACGCACGTCTAACACCAACATAGTTGTCAAGGCCTCAGTTATCCGCTTTGCAGCAGGATGACTGCTTTGATATTTCATCTTCCTCGCAAAGGACTGTTGGACAGTCAATTGCTTACTGGAAGTAGTACAAGTGGGCTTACGACTTCCCCTCTGGGATGACGATCGACTCCCAGCAGCAACAACAGCAGCGCCAGCAGCAGTAGGCATTACACTCAAGGATGCATCGGAGGAATCCCAGGCAGGAGAGGACTCGTCAGAATTGCCAGTGACATGGCCTGCAGGACTATTGGCATTCCTGGGGAAGGAGGAAATTGACACTGAGGGAGTTGGTGGGGTGGTTTGCGTGAGCTTGGTTACAAGAGGAAGGGATTTACTGGTCAGTGGACTGCTTCCGCTGTCACCCAAAGTTTTTGAACTTGTCACTGACTTATTATGAATGCGCTGCAGGTGACGTATAAGGGAGGATGTTCCGAGGTGGTTAACGTCCTTACCCCTACTTATTACAGCTTGACAAAGGCAACACACGGCTTGACACCTGTTGTCCGCATTTCTGTTGAAATACTTCCACACTGAAGAGCTGATTTTTTTTGTATTTTCACCAGGCATGTCAATGGCCATATTCCTCCCACAGACAACATTTTTCTAGCGAGAGGCTGAGTGCTTCCATCCTCATGTGAAGCTGAACCACTAGCCATGAACATAGGCCAGGGCCTCAGCCGTTCCTTGCCACTCCGTGTGGTAAATGGCATATTGGCAAGTTTACGCTTCTCCTCCAACAATTTTATTTTAGGTTTTGGAGTCCTTTTTTTACTGATATTTGGTGTTTTGGATTTTACATGCTCTGTACTATGACATTGGGCATCGGCCTTGGCAGACGACGTTGCTGGCATTTCATCGTCTCGGCCATGACTAGTGGCAGCAGCTTCAGCACGAGGTGGAAGTGGATCTTGATCTTTCCCTAATTTTGGAACCTCAACATTTTTGTTCTCCATATTTTAATAGGCACAACTAAAAGGCACCTCAGGTAAACAATGGAGATGGATGGATACTAGTATACTTATGGATGGACTGCCGAGTGCCGACACAGAGGTAGCTACAGCCGTGGACTAACGCACTGTGTCTGCTGATAATATAGACTGGATGATAATGAGATGAAATCAATATATATGTATATATAATATCACTAGTACTGCAGCCGGACAGGTATATATTATATATTTATTATGTAATGACTGATGACGGACCTGCTGGACACTGTCAGCTCAGCAGCACCGCAGACTGCTACAGTAAGCTACTATAGTAGTATGTATAAAGAAGAAAGAAAAAAAAAACAACCACGGGTAGGTGGTATACAATTATGGATGGACTGCCGAGTGCCGACACAGAGGTAGCTACAGCCGTGGACTAACGTACTGTGTCTGCTGATAATATAGACTGGATGATAATGAGATGAAATCAATATATATGTATATATAATATCACTAGTACTGCAGCCGGACAGGTATATATTATATATTTATTATGTAATGACTGATGACGGACCTGCTGGACACTGTCAGCTCAGCAGCACCGCAGACTGCTACAGTAAGCTACTATAGTAGTATGTATAAAGAAGAAAGAAAAAAAAAACAACCACGGGTAGGTGGTATACAATTATGGATGGACTGCCGAGTGCCGACACAGAGGTAGCTACAGCCGTGGACTAACGTACTGTGTCTGCTGATAATATAGACTGGATGATAATGAGATGAAATCAATATATATGTATATATAATATCACTAGTACTGCAGCCGGACAGGTATATATTATATATTTATTATGTAATGACTGATGACGGACCTGCTGGACACTGTCAGCTCAGCAGCACCGCAGACTGCTACAGTAAGCTACTATAGTAGTATGTATAAAGAAGAAAGAAAAAAAAAACAACCACGGGTAGGTGGTATACAATTATGGATGGACTGCCGAGTGCCGACACAGAGGTAGCTACAGCCGTGGACTAACGTACTGTGTCTGCTGATAATATAGACTGGATGATAATGAGATGAAATCAATATATATGTATATATAATATCACTAGTACTGCAGCCGGACAGGTATATATTATATATTTATTATGTAATGACTGATGACGGACCTGCTGGACACTGTCAGCTCAGCAGCACCGCAGACTGCTACAGTAAGCTACTATAGTAGTATGTATAAAGAAGAAAGAAAAAAAAAACAACCACGGGTAGGTGGTATACAATTATGGATGGACTGCCGAGTGCCGACACAGAGGTAGCTACAGCCGTGGACTAACGTACTGTGTCTGCTGATAATGTAGACTGGATGATAATGAGATGAAATCAATATATATGTATATATAATATCACTAGTACTGCAGCCGGACAGGTATATATTATATATTTATTATGTAATGACTGATGACGGACCTGCTGGACACTGTCCGCTCAGCAGCACCGCAAACTGCTACAGTAAGCTACTATAGTAGTATGTATAAAGAAGAAAGAAAAAAAAAACAACCACGGGTAGGTGGTATACAATTATGGATGGACTGCCGAGTGCCGACACAGAGGTAGCTACAGCCGTGGACTAACGTACTGTGTCTGCTGATAATATAGACTGGATGATAATGAGATGAAATCAATATATATGTATATATAATATCACTAGTACTGCAGCCGGACAGGTATATATTATATATTTATTATGTAATGACTGATGACGGACCTGCTGGACACTGTCAGCTCAGCAGCACCGCAGACTGCTACAGTAAGCTACTATAGTAGTATGTATAAAGAAGAAAGAAAAAAAAACAACCACGGGTAGGTGGTATACAATTATGGATGGACTGCCGAGTGCCGACACAGAGGTAGCTACAGCCGTGGACTAACGTACTGTGTCTGCTGATAATATAGACTGGATGATAATGAGATGAAATCAATATATATGTATATATAATATCACTAGTACTGCAGCCGGACAGGTATATATTATATATTTATTATGTAATGACTGATGACGGACCTGCTGGACACTGTCAGCTCAGCAGCACCGCAGACTGCTACAGTAAGCTACTATAGTAGTATATATAAAGAAGAAAGAAAAAAAAAAACACGGGTAGGTGCTAGGTGGTATACAATATTATATATATATTATATACAATTATATATATATATATATATATATATATATATATTAAACTCATAAACTGGTGGTGATTATTAAACTGGTGGTCAGGTCACTGGTCACACTATCAGCAACTTGCAAGTAGTACTCCTGAGTCCTAAGCAGACAATCACAATATATATTATACTGGTGGTCAGTGTGGTCACAAACAATGGCAGTGTGGCTGGCACTCTGGCAGCAAAAGTGTGCACTGTACGTTATATGTACTCCTGAGTCCTGAGTCCTGCTCTCAGACTCTAACTGCTCCCCACTGTCAGTGTCTCCCCCACAAGTCAGATAATACAGTCACACTATCTCTCTCTATCACTTCAGCAAGTACTAGTAGTAGTAGTACTCCTCCTAATGCTCCCCAAATTACTACTGTGTCTCTCTCTGTCTCACTCTCTTCTCGAATCTCTATAAACGGAGAGGACGCCAGCCACGTCCTCTCCCTATGAATCTCAATGCACGTGTGAAAAATGGCGGCGACGCGCGGCTCCTTATATAGAATCCGAGTCTCGCGATAGAATCCGAGCCTCGCGAGAATCCGACAGCGTGATGATGACGTTCGGGCGCGCTCGGGTTAACCGAGCAAGGCGGGAAGATCCGAGTCGCTCGGACCCGTGTAAAAAAAACTGAAGTTCGGGCGGGTTCGGATTCCGAGGAACCGAACCCGCTCATCTCTAATATGTATACAAAATCTGCAGGAACTAATATAAATAGCTTAATAAATATACCATGGAAATTTTATATATTTTATCAAAAGGTTGAAGGTTTAAAGTACCCCAAGTAAAACCCACAACCACCCCCAGTAAGCCTTCAGCAAGCCCCCAATCCATGCACTGTTTTCTCCCCCTGGGACTGCCAATCCAGCATTCGACTAGTAGAAAGAACATTCAATGGGAATGCTTTTATTATGCTTGTATTGCCTGGCTTCTAGGGGCTGCAACTGATGCAGACACTAAAATCTGTGTACAGTCTGGTGTGCATCTGGATCCAACCTAGACTGCAGTCAAGGTAGCTCCTCCCCCAGTGGGCTGCCTGTCATGTAAAAAACACAATGTCACTGCCATTTTCTTTAAAGAAAAAAGAAATCCCAATTACTAGGTGGCCACACACAGACATCTGCCTACCGGGAATCTTCCTGGTGGGCCCTATTGCCAATCTGTCCCTGACTATGTGAGTTTGCCTGCAGCTACAATGCAAATTTAGGATAAAGTATGAAAGTCCACAAATTACTAGCCATGGTGGAGCAACTAAATTGTGTATTGTATATTACGCTAAATGACACAAAAAAGATTGATATATAAGGATACATCTGTACTACCTGGGAAGTATGATGAGAAGGGGCTAGGATAGGGGTGTAGCCATTAGGCTGTGGTGATGATCAGGGATTTCCCTGTACAAGAATAGGCCATTCTGATCTTGACTGTATCCTATATGGTATCCTACTGTAGAATTGGTGTATACCTATTTAGAGGAATGGGTTGTAATCAGGATCCCAGTGGTTGGGATGTTGATGGAATTCCAATGCTCAAAATGACGACGGATGCCCAAGGTAAGTAATCTTCATTGCACATGTGCAGTGTGGCTTATACGCAGTGATAAAAATTGCTCCACTGCGTACAAACTCAACATTGCATCCATCTCTAATTAGACCTTATGACTGCTTTCCCATTTAAACTCACTGGACCTTAAGCAGGCCTGGCTGAAGCTTGACTAGCTTGACATGCACTTTGGCTGCAATCTGGACTGGCTCATGCACAGTGGCTGAAAGCTGGACTGGCTCATGCGCAGTGGTTGCAAGCTGTACTGGCTCATGCGCAGTGGCTGCAAGCGGGATTGGCTCATGCGCAGTGGCTGTAAAGCTGGACTGACTCATGTGCAGTGGCTGCAAGCTGGACTGGCTCATTCACAGTGACTACAACCTGGACTGGCTCATGCGCAGTGGCTGTAAAGCTGGACTGACTCATGTGAAGTGGTTGCAAGCTGGACTGGCTCATGCACACCAGCTGCAAGCTGGACTGGCTCATGCACACTAGCTGCAAGCTGGACTGGCTCATGCATAGTAGCTGCAAGCTGAACTGGCTCATGCGCAGTGACTGCAGGCTGGATTGATTCATGCGCAGTGGCTGCAAGCCGAACTGAATCTTTTGCAGTGACTCCAAGCTGAACTGGCTCATGCGCACTGGCTGCAAGCTGGACTATCTGATGCGCAGTGGCTGCAAGCTGAACTTTCTCATGCACTGTTGCTGCAAGCTGGATTGTCTCATGCACAATGGCTGCAAGCTGGATTGACTCTTTTGCAGTGGCTGCAAGCTGGACTATCTACTGCGCAGTGGCAACAAGCTGGACTGTCTCATGCACGCTAGCTGCAAGCTGGACTGTCTCATGTGCACTAGCCATTGCGCTGGACTGTCTCATGTGCACTATCTGCAAGATGGACCGTCTCATGTGCAGTAGCTGCAAGCTGGACTGTCTCATGTGCATTGGCTGCAAGTTGGACTGGCTCATGTGCATTGACTGCAAGCTGGACTGGCTCATGCACTTTGGCTGCAAGCTGGACTGGTTCATGTGCAGTTGCTGCAAGCTAGACTTCCTCATGCACAGTGGCTGCAAGTTGGTCAGGCTCATGGGCAGTCTTTACAAGCTGAACCGGTTCATGTGCAGTGACTACAACCTGGGCTGGCTCATGCGCAGTGGCTGTAAAGCTGGACTGACTCATGTGCAGTGGCTACAAGCTGCACTAGCTCATGCAAACTAGCAGCAAGCTGGCTGATGCATAGTGGCTGCAAGCTGAACTGGCTCATGCGCACTGGCTACAATTTGGACTATCTCATGCGCAGTGGCTGCAAGCTGAACTGGCTCATGCGCAGTTGCTGCAAGCTGGATCGGCTCATGCGCAGTGGCTGCAAGCTGGGTCGACTCTTTTGCAGTGGCTACAAGCTGGACTGTCTCATGCACACTAGCTGCAAGCTGGACTGTCTCGTGCACCAGCTGCAAGCTGGACTGTCTCATGTGCAGTGGCTGCAAGCTGAACTGGCTCATGCACAGTGGCTGCAGGCTGGATTGACTCATGCACATTGGCTGCAAGCTGAACTGACTCTTACACAGTGGCTGCAAGCTGGACTGACTCGTGCACACTGGCTGCAAGCTGGACTGTCTCATTAACAGTGGCTGCAAGCTGAACTGGCTCATGCGCAATGACTGCAGGCTGGATTGACTCATGCGCAGTGGCTGCAAGCCAAACTGACTCTTTTGCAGTGGCTGCAAGCTGGAATGGCTAATGCGCACTGGCTGCAAGCTGGACTATCTCATGCGCAGTGGCTGCAAGCTGAACTGGCTCATGTTCAGTTGCTGTAAGCTGGGTTGGCTCATGTGCAATGCCTACAAGCTGGATTGACTCTCTCACAGTGGCTTCAAGCTGGACTGTGTCATGTGCACTAGCTGCAAGAAGGACTGTCTCATGTGCAGTGGCTGCAAGTTGGACTGGGTCATGGGCATTGGCTGCAAGTTGGACTGACTCATGTGCATTAGCTACAAGCTGGACTGGCTCACGCGCAGTGGTTGCAAGCTGGACTGGCTCATGTGCAGTGGCTGCATGCTGGACTGGCTCTTTCACAGTGGCTGCAAGTTGGTCAGGCTCATGGGCAGTAGTTAGAAGCTGAACTGGCTCATGCGCAGTGACTACAACCTGGACTGGCTCATGCGAAGTGGCTGTAAAACTGGACTGTCTCATGTGGAGTGGCTGCAAGTTGGACTGGCTCATGCACACTATCTGCAAGCTGAACTTGCTCATGCATACTAGCTGCAAGCTGAACTGGCTCATGAGCAGTGGCTGCAAGCTGGATTGACTCATGCACAGTGGCTGCAAGCTGGACTGACTCTTTCACAGTGGCTGCAAGCTGAACTGGCTCATGCGCACTGGCTGCAAGCTGGACTATCTCATGCACAGTGGATGCAAGCTGAACTGGCTCATGCAGAGTTGCTACAAGCTGGATTGGCTCCTGCGCAATGACTGCAAGCTGGATTGACTCTTTCGCAGTGGCTACAAGCTGGACTGTCTCATGCACACTAGCTGCAAGATGGACTGCCTCATGTGCAGTGGCTGTAAGTTGAACTGGCTCCTGTGCATTGGCTGCAAGTTGGACTGGCTCATGTGCATTGGCTGCAAGCTGGACTGGCTCATGCACTTTGGCCGCAAGCTGGTCTGGCTCATGCGCAATGACTGCAGGCTGTATTGACTCATGCACAGTGGCTGCAAGCCGAACTGACTCTTTTGCAGTGGCTACAAGCTGGACTGTCTCATGCACAGTAGCTGCAAGATGGACTGCCTCATGTGCATTGGCTGCAAGTTGGACTGGCTCATGTGCATTGGCTGCAAGCTGGACTGGCTCATGCACTTTAGCCGCAAGCTGGTCTGGCTCATGCACAGTGGCTGGAAGCTGGACTGGCTCATGCACAGTAGTTGCAAGCTGGACTGGCTCATGTGCAGTTGCTGTAAGCTGGACTGGTTCATGCGCAGTAGCTGCAAGTTGGTCAGGCTCATGGGCAGTAGTTACAAGCTGAACTGGTTCATGAGCAGTGACTACAACATGGACTTGCTTATGCGCAGTGGCTATAAAGCTGGACTGACTCATGTGCAGTGGCTGCAAGCTGGACTGACTCATGCACAGTAGCTGCAAGCTGGACTTGCTGATACATAGTGGCTGCAAGCTGAACTGGTTCAGGCGCAGTGACTGCAAGCTGAACTGGCTCATGCACAGTGGCAGCAAGCTGAACTGGCTCATGCGCAGTTGCTGCAAAATGGAATGGCTCATGCGCAGTGGACCGCAAGCTGGATTGACTTTTTCGCAGTGGCTACAAGCTGGACTTTCTCATGCACACTAGCTGCAAGCTGGACTGTCTCATGCACAGTGGCTGCAAGCTGAACTGGCTCATGCACAGTTGCTGCAAGATGGAATGGTTCATGCGCAGTGGCTGCAAGCTGGATTTACTTTTTTGCAGTGGCTACAAGCTGGACTGTCTCATGCACACTAGCTGCAAGCTGGACTGTCTCATGTGCACTAACTGCAAGCTGTACTGTCTCATGTGCAATGGATGCAAGCTGAACTGGCTCATGCCCAGTGGCTGCAGGCTGAATTTACTCATGCACATTGGCTGCAAGCTGGACTGACTCATGCAACTGGCTACAATCTGGACTGTCTCATGCACAGTGGCTCCAAGCTAAACTGGCTCATGCGCAGTTGCTGCAAGCTGGGTTGGCTCATGCGCAATGTCTGCAAGCTGGACTGACTCTTTCACAGTGGCTTCAAGCTGGACTGTCTCATGTGCATTAGCTGCAAGCTGGAATGTCTCATGTGCAGTGGCTGCAAGTTGGACTGGCTCATGTGCATTGGCTGCAAGCTGGACTGGCTCATGCACAGTGGCTGCAAGCTGGACTAGCTCATGTGCAGTGGTTGCAAGCTGGACTGGCTCATGTGCAGTGGCTGCATGCTGGACTGGTTCATGTGCAGTGGCTGCACGCTGGGCTGGCTTATGCGCAGTGGATGTAAGTTGGTAAGGCTCACGTGCAGTAGTTGAAAGCTGAACTGGCTCATGCACAGCGATTACAACCTAGACTGGCTCATGCACAGTGCTTGCATGCTGGACTGGCTCATGCACAGATGCTGCAAGCACCAGACCATGCATGGTCAATAGAGTTCTCAGATCTGTTCTCTTGTGATCAGAACAGGGGTCACAAGAGACTACAGAAGTATTGCCAGGCCCCTACCCAGATTTTGCTCTCAGCCCCAGCGCTACAGTGTTCTCCCTCTGCCCTGTATTGTTCTTTGGCATAACACTTACTGCTGGACACAAAGGCAGGACACTTGTTCGCAGAAGTAGGAGAGACTACCAGAGCAGCAGCCAAATAGCAGTAACAGTTGAACATAATAGCAGTGACAGTTGAACTGTCTGTGTTCAGCAGCTGAACTAAGATGGCATTAAGGAGATCTTCCAAACAACCCTGTCCTTGGTGTAATGACATTCCTCAGCATCACCTTGTAAATTCCCACTGTCTTCATAACTTTGTAACTGTTTTACATGTGTGAGATGATGATTATGTTGGAGGTAGGGCATGCAGCTGATCTAAAGCACAGCCATCTGTAGCTGCAATCCACATGCCACCTTGAGATAAACATGTTTCAATGAAACATAGTAGCGACATGAAAAATAAACACCGTAGTGGAATGAATCAGTTTTTTCTTCTCTAAACTGTTCTGAGACACTGTGCAGTTAGTATGAGTTCTGTGTAAGCTGAAGTTCAGGAAGTCTGGAGGAGGGGCGATTTAAGAGCAGCTATAGGCTTCTTTGTTGTACAGTAGAAGAGGAAAAAGCATCCACACAGATACACATTGCATCCCAGGAGCAACTTTCCTGTCCTGTCTGAAAACTTCAGAGAAGAGAAGCTAGACCATCTGTGCTGAGCCGTTTACCAGGAATTACATAGAGAACAAGCCTTAAAAATCATGGGATTGAAAGTATTCCTCAATTCAGTATTGACTAGGCTCCTTTTCATCCTTCATTCTATCGTTGGAGTCTGGAGAGTTACTATTATAAAAAATAACAATATGTACTGGTTACTGGCTCTTGTGAACATTCTGCTGTGCATTGAGATGGTACTGACACTGAAACTTAAGAAAGGAAGAGGGCTTAAATGGTAAGCAGTTATTTATGCGTGCTGCTATTTGACATAATAGCTAATGTATTTTGAATCTGATTTGTGCAAAGTATTGAGTGCAACTTTAAAAAAGACTTGTCACCGCATCCACATGGTTCTGCGAGGCATCATTTAGCAGATTGCCCTAGCCACTGGCACTAAGAATAAAGTATATATTTAATAGAACTTGCTTTTACCATAGATACAGTTTGTTTTTTTCTATATATTATGATATATGATTAGAGCACACAGTATTGTAGCTCTACTCAAAAAAGGTGAGTAGTTAATTTGCTACATTTATATAATTATGCATCTTTTCCACAGTATGTGGATAGAATTGTACAATGCAGAACATATTATTTTAAGGTCAATGTATATTATTATAAAGCAATTGGAATATTGCAATGTCAATTTAAAACTATATTTGCAATGTAAATTGAACTATAACACATTTTGTAGATTATATGAACCATGCTTCGGTCAACAAAATAAATGGCAATATTTCACCAATATATTTATTTTCTACAGATCAGTCTGCAAAACAGTTTCTCCAGGCTTGAACAGAAACATTCCAAATTGTTCCAGATGTTTTAATTAATACTATTTCATAAGATATAGTGTCAGTTTTCACCAATATCTAGGAAGAGTGGGGAGTAGCCTTTATGCCCTTATGTAACTCTCTCTGGGATCTTCAGTAATGAAATACTGATATAACAGTAGTAAAAAGTCTTGCAGTTCCCCTTAAATGGCACTGGTCTCCTAATTATACTGGACAGATTCAGAATTCCTGAGATTAAAACCTATGATTTCACTATACTAGTAACATTAATGAGGGGCATTCAGCTAATGAAGCTAGAGACCAGTAATATAACTGGGGGGCATATAATAAAAAATACATGCATAGAGAATGTAATAATGTTTACTGAATGATGAGCAAGAAGTGTGCTTCACTAGGGGTCTGCTATGTTATGCCGGCTGTCGGGATCCCGGCGCCCAGTATATATAACGTATGCTGAACACCGGGATCCCGACAGCCGGCATATCGAATGCCTCCCCTTCACTAGAAATGGGAGTGCTATGTGATATGTTCAATATTTACAGTATGCAGATGTAGACCATGGCAGTAATATGTCCTGATTTTCCTAGGAAAGTTTCCTTTGGACTTGAAATCTGATCATCCAGATGAACACATACAGTATTAACATTATATGTTGGATTATGGACCTGTAACTGTTTTGCTTTATTTGGGTCATAACAGAAACAGAATACGAAACATAGAAGTTGACAGCAGATAAGAACTACTTGGCCCATTTAGTCTTCCCATGTACATGCACACACTTACACACTAGGGATAATTTTTTGTCAGGAGCCAATTAACCTACCAGTATAAATTTTGGATTGTGGGAGAAAACTGGAGTACCCAGAGGAAACCCATGCAAGTCCAGGGAGAATATACAAACTCCACACATAATTGAACCTATGACCTCAGTGCTGTGAGGCAATAATGCTAACCAATACACCATCCGTACTGCCCATCAGAGGGAGACTGATCTTCACATAACCTCCCCCTGCATCCCGAGCACTGAAAATACCAACAATCGGCATGACAGCTAGAAGGGATTATTCCCACTCGTAGGTGTCCACGACATCCGCAGTGTGGCGAGCGCAGCGTGGTGATCGCAGCAAGCTTGCAAGGGGCTTTGTTGGACTCGCCCCCACTGCTGGCACTCTGCAGCCAGGATGCTGATTGTTGGGATCCCGGTCGCCGGTCACGCGGCCCCAACCCCATCCTACATGTGCTGAGCAAATTACAGTTCACTTGTATGTCCTGGCTTTTCATTTTGAAGCTGGTAAACTCAATGGAGATTCCTTATGCACTCTGCCTGTCTCCAGCCTCCACACACACACATAGATGTAGTGTAGGTGAGAAGGTGGAGCTAAAGCAGTTCAGCATGATGCATTTATTTTACATTAGTTCGTGACAGATTCCATTGCTTGGTTTAATTAAAGCAGCCTGGCTGTAAACATACATCATTTTAAAGCTGCACATAAGACGTGTTTAATTTCATTAAGTAAAGTCAACATTGTCATAGTTCTACCATGATCTCTTTGTAGATGTTGGGGTAAATTTACTATGATTCATATTTTGGGTGAGTTTAAACTCAGTTGGTTAGGTACATACAAGGGTGTATTTTTTAAAACAAATACCAGTAATTTACTAAGCTCCCATGTTTGCTGGATTTGTGTTTTCCGATGGTTTATGCACTCATGTTTGGCTGCCGGGTTTGCCGGCAGCCAAACTCTGCCAAACATGAAGTCTGCACGGATCCATGTGAGTATTCAATGCCCGGCCAAACCCGACAGGTTTGGCCCTTTCCCGACAATGACTTGTTTTAAAGTCGGATTGACATTGTCGGAAACGGGGCTAAAATCCACTAGTGCATGCAGGGGGGATTTCTGGGTACCACTGATTTTCTTTTAAATAGCTGCCTGCAGGCCCCGATCTAAGCCCCGCCTCTCGCGGCAAAATGCAGCGAGTAGTGGCTGTATGGTGATTAGGAGGGGCTAATACGACACAAATCTATCTGGATCGCATCATTTTTGGACCCGCCCCCTCACTCACCCACGAATCCCTACTACTGCAGTGTGCTGGGTCCCCATTCACACACCTCATGTGCTGCATGCATCTGTTCTCAAAGTCACAGTAAGTTTATATAATTTACACCTACAGGCTGGTGGGCATCTGAGAGCACAAAGATATTGCTGTATGGCGTTCCAGGATATATAGTTATATATATATGTATGTATATATACATATATATATATATATATATATTTATATATATAAATATACACACACATATACATATATACAAGTTGTCATTATGATTTAAAAAGAGTAAACACAGTTGTTTGACAATAAATGGCTTCACCCAACCATTAACCATGAGTGAAAGAAAAGTTTGTGAGTTATCATTCATAGTCTCTGACAAATGGCCAGAAAATCACAAATTCTGCTAGGGTATGTAAACTTATGAGCACAACTGTGTATATATATATATATATATATATATATATATACATGTATATACTGTATATACATATATATCTATATACATATATATATATATATATATATTAGTGATCAGAAACCGAACCCCCCCGAACTTCACCCTTTTTACACGGGTCCGAGCCATACTCGGATTCTCCCGTATGGCTCGGATAACCCGAGCGCGCCCGAACGTCATCATCTCGCGAGATTCGGATTCTATATAAGCAGCCGCGCGTCGCCGCCATTTTCACTCGTGCATTGGAAATGTTAGGGAGAGGACGTGGCTGGCGTCCTCTCCGTTATTGTTGATGCATTGCAAATATTTTGTGCTTGCTTATTACTTAATTGTGGGGACTGGGGAGCAGCTGTATATAGGAGGAGTACAGTGCAGAGTTTTGCTGACAGTGACCACCAGTAATACGTTGTCTGCCTGAAAAACACTCCATATCTGTGCTCAGTGTGCTGCATATATCTGTGCTCACACTGCTTAATTGTGGGGACTGGGGAGCAGCTGTATTATATAGCAGGAGTACAGTGCAGAGTTTTGCTGACAGTGACCACCAGTATACGTTGCCTGCCTGAAAAACACTCTATATCTGTGCTCAGTGTGCTGCTTTATTGTGGGGACTGGGGACCACTAGTATAATATTATATAGGAGGAGTACAGTGCAGAGTTTTGCTGACCAGTGACCACCAGTATATAATATATAGCATTACGGTACAGTAGGCCACTGCTGTACCTACCTCTGTGTCGTCATTAAGTATACTATCCATCTAGATTCTATACCTGTGGTGCATTTCAGTTGTGCAGTTTGCTGACACAGTGACCACCAGTATTTATAGCAGTATGGTACGGAAGGCCACTGCTGTTCCTACCTCTGTGTCGTCATTAAGTATACTATGCATCTACATTCTATACCTGTGGTGCATTTTAGTTTTGCAGTTTGCTGACACAGTGACCACCAGTATACTATATATAGCAGTACGATACGGAAGGCCACTGCTGTACCTACCTCTGTGTCGTCATTAAGTATACTATTCATCTACATTCTATACCTGTGGTGCATTTTAGTTTTGCAGTTTGCTGACACAGTGATCACCAGTATACTATATATAGCAGTACGGTACAGAAGGCCACTGCTGTACCTACCTCTGTGTCGTCATTAAGTATACTATCCATCTACATTCTATACCTGTGGTGCATTTTAGTTTTGCAGTTTGCTGACACAGTGACACCAGTATACTATATATAGCAGTACGGTACGGAAGGCCACTGCTGTACCTACCTCTGTGTCGTCATTAAGTATACTATCCATCTACATTCTATACCTGTGGTGCATTTTAGTTTTGCAGTTTGCTGACACAGTGATCACCAGTATACTATATATAGCAGTACGGTACGGAAGGCCACTGCTGTACCTACCTCTGTGTCGTCATTAAGTATACTATCCATCTAAATTCTATACCTGTGGTGCATTTTAGTTTTGCAGTTTGCTGACACAGTGACCACCAGTATACTATATATAGCAGTACGGTACGGAAGGCCACTGCTGTACCTACCTCTGTGTCGTCATTAAGTATACTATCCATCTACATTCTATACCTGTGGTGCATTTTAGTTTTGCAGTTTGCTGACACAGTGACCACCAGTATACTATATATAGCAGTACGGTACGGAAGGCCACTGCTGTACCTACCTCTGTGTCGTCATTAAGTATACTATCCATCTACATTCTATACCTGTGGTGCATTTTAGTTTTGCAGTTTGCTGACACAGTGACCACCAGTATACTATATATAGCAGTACGGTACGGAAGGCCACTGCTGTACCTACCTCTGTGTCGTCATTAAGTATACTATCCATCTACATTCTATACCTGTGGTGCATTTTAGTTTTGCAGTTTGCTGACACAGTGACCACCAGTATACTATATATAGCAGTACGGTACGGAAGGCCACTGCTGTACCTACCTCTGTGTTGTCATTAAGTATACTATCCATCTACATTCTATACCTGTGGTGCATTTTAGTTTTGCAGTTTGCTGACACAGTGACCACCAGTATACTATATATAGCAGTACGGTACGGAAGGCCACTGCTGTACCTACCTCTGTGTCGTCATTAAGTATACTATCCATCTACATTCTATATCTTTGGTGCATTTTAGTTTTGCAGTTTGCTGACACAGTGACCACCAGTATACTATATATAGCAGTACGGTACGGAAGGCCACTGCTGTACCTACCTCTGTGTCATCATTAAGTATACTATCCATCTAAATTCTATACCTGTGGTGCATTTTAGTTTTGCAGTTTGCTGACACAGTGACCACCAGTATACTATATATAGCAGTATGGTACGGAAGGCCACTGCTGTACCTACCTCTGTGTCGTCATTAAGTATACTATCCATCTACATTCTATACCTGTGGTGCATTTTAGTTTTGCAGTTTGCTGACACAGTGACCACCAGTATACTATATATAGCAGTACGGTACGGAAGGCCACTGCTGTACCTACCTCTGTGTCGTCATTAAGTATACTATCCATCTACATTCTATACCTGTGGTGCATTTTAGTTTTGCAGTTTGCTGACACAGTGACAACCAGTATACTATATATAGCAGTACGGTACAGAAGGCCACTGCTGTACCTACCTCTGTGTCGTCATTAAGTATACTATCCATCTACATTCTATACCTGTGGTGCATTTTAGTTTTGCAGTTTGCTGACACAGTGACCACCAGTATACTATATATAGCAGTACAGTACGGAAGGCCACTGCTGTACCTACCTCTGTATTGTCATTAATTATACTATCCATCTACATTCTATACCTGTGGTGCATTTCAGTTTTGCAGTTTGCTGACAGTGACCACCAGTATATATAGCAGTACGGTATGGTGGCCTCTGCTCTACCTACCTCTGTGTCGTCAAGTATACTATCCATCCATACCTGTGGTGCATTTCAGTTGAGCGCAGTATATATAGTAGTAGGCCATTGCTATTGATACTAGCATATAATTCCACACATTAAATAATGGAGAACAAAAATGTGGAGGTTAAAATAGGGAAAGATCAAGATCCACTGCCACCTTGTGCTGAAGCTGCTGCCACTAGTCATGGCCGAGACGATGAAATGCCATCAACGTCGTCTGCCAAGGCCGATGCCCAATGTCATAGTAGAGAGCATGTAAAATCCAAAAAACAAAAAATCAGTAAAATGACCCAAAAATCAAAATTGAAAGCATCTGATGAGAAGCGTAAACTTACCAATATGCAATTTACGACACGGAGTGGCAAGGAACGGCTGAGGCCCTGGCCTATGTTCATGGCTAGTGGTACAGATTCACATGACGATGGAAGCACTCATCCTCTCGCTAGAAAATTTAAAAGACTTAAGCTGGCAAAAGCACAGCAAAGAACTGTGCGTTCTTCTAAATCACAAATTCCCAAGGAGAGTCCAATTGTGTCGGTTGCGATGCCTGACCTTCCCAACACTGGACGGGAAGAGCTTGCGCCTTCCACCATTTGCACGCCCCCTGCAAGTGCTGGAAGGAGCACCCGCAGTCCAGTTCCTGATAGTCAAATTGAAGATGTCACTGTTGAAGTACACCAGGATGAGGATATGGATGTTGCTGGCGCTGGGGAGGAAATTGACAAGGAGGATTCTGATGGTGAGGTGGTTTGTTTAAGTCAGGCACCCGGGGAGACACCTGTTGTCCGTGGGACGAATATGGCCATTGACATGCCTGGTCAAAATACAAAAAAAATCAGCTCTTCGGTGTGGAATTATTTCAACACAAATGCGGACAACTGGTGTCAAGCCTTGTGTTGCCTTTGTCAAGCTGTAATAAGTAGGGGTATGGATGTTAACCACCTCGGAACATCCTCCCTTATACGTCACCTGCAGTGCATTAATCATAAGTCAGTGACAAGTTCAAAAACTTTGGGTGACAGCGGAAGCAGTCCACTGACCACTAAATCCCTTCCTCTTGTAACCAGGCTCCTGCAAACCACACCACCAACTCCCTCAGTGTCAATTTCCTCCTTACCCAGGAAAGCCAATAGTCCTGCAGGCCATGTCACTGGCAAGTCTGACGAGTCCTCTCCTGCCTGGGATTCCTCCGATGCATCCTTGAGAGTAAAGCCTACTGCTGCTGGCGCTGCTGTTGTAGCTGCTGGGAGTCGATCGTCATCCCAGAGGGAAAGTCGGAAGACCACTTGTACTACTTCCAGTAAGCAATTGACTGTCCAACAGTACTTTGCGAGGAAGATGAAATATCACAGCAGTCATCCTGCTGCAAAGCAGATAACTCAGGCCTTGGCAGCCTGGGCGGTGAGAAACGTGGTTTCGGTATCCACCGTTAATTCAGAGGCAACTAGAGACTTGATTGAGGTACTGTGTCCCCGGTACCAAATACCATCTAGGTTCCATTTCTCTAGGCAGGCGATACCGAAAATGTACACAGACCTCAGAAAAAGAGTCACCAGTGTCCTAAAAAATGCAGTTGTACCCAATGTCCACTTAACCACGGACATGTGGACAAGTGGAGCAGGGCAGACTCAGGACTATATGACTGTGACAGCCCACTGGGTAGATGTATTGCCTCCCGCAGCAAGCACAGCATCGGCGGCACCAGTAGCAGCATCTCGCAAACGCCAACTCGTTCCTAGGCAGGCTACGCTTTGTATCACCGCTTTCCAGAAGATGCACACAGCTGACAACCTCTTACGGAATCTGAGGAAGATCATTGCAGAATGGTTTACCCCAATTGGACTCTCCTGGGGATTTGTGACATCAGACAACGCCAGCAATATTGTGCGTGCATTACATCTGGGCAAATTCCAGCACGTCCCATGTTTTGCACATACATTGAATTTGGTGGTGCAGAATTATTTAAAAAACGACAGGGGCGTGCAAGAGATGCTGTCGGTGGCCCGAAGAATTGCGGGCCACTTTCGGCATTCAGCCACCGCGTACAGAAGACTGGAGCACCACCAAACAGTCCTGAACCTGCCCTGCCATCATCTGAAGCAAGAGGTGGTAACGAGGTGGAATTCAACCCTCTATATGCTTCAGAGGATGGAGGAGCAGCAAAAGGCCATTCAAGCCTATACATCTGCCCATGATATAGGCAAAGGAGGGGGAATGCACCTGACTCAAGCGCAGTGGAGAATGATTTCAACGCTGTGCAAGGTTCTGCAACCCTTTGAACTTGCCACACGTGAAGTCAGTTCTGACACTACCAGCCTGAGTCAGGTCATTCCCCTCATCAGGCTTTTGCAGAAGAAGCTGGAGACATTGAAGGAGGAGCTAAAACAGAGCGATTCCGCTAGGCATGTGGGACTTGTGGATGGAGCCCATAATTCGCTTAACCAGGATTCCCGGGTGGACAATCTGTTGAAATCAGAGCACTACATTTTGGCCACCGTGCTCGATCCTAGATTTAAAACCTACGTTGGATCTCTCTTTCCGGCAGACACAAGTCTGCAGAGGTTCAAAGACCTGCTGGTGAGAAAATTGTCAAGTCAAGCGGAACGTGACCCGTCAACTGGGGGTGCGAGGAAAAGGCTAAGAATTCCGAGCCCACCCGCTGGCGGTGATGCAGGGCAGTCTGGAGCGAGTGCTGACATCTGCTCCGGACTGAAGGACCTGTTAACAATTACTGACATGTCGTCTACTGTCACTGCATATGATTCTCTCACCATTGAAAGAATGGTGGAGGATTATATGAGTGACTGCATCCAAGTAGGCACGTCAGACAGTCCGTACGTATACTGGCAGGAAAAAAAGGCGATTTGGAGGCCCTTGCACAAACTGGCTTTATTCTACCTAAGTTGCCCTCCCTCCAGTGTGTACTCCGAAAGAGTGTTTAGTGCAGCAGCTCACCTTGTCAGCAATCGGCGTACGAGGTTACTTCCAGAAAATGTGGAGAAGATGATGTTCATCAAAATGAATTATAATCAATTCCTCCGTGGAGACATTCACCAGCAATTGCCTCCAGAAAGTACACAGGGATCTGAGAAGATGGTGGATTCCAGTGAGGACGAATTAATAATCTGTGAGGAGGGGGATGTACACAGTGAAAGGGGTGAGGAATCGAAGGATGATGATGAGGAGGACATCTTGCCTCTGTAGAGCCAGTTTGCGCAAGGAGAGATTGATTGCTTCTTTTTTTGGTGGGGGCCCAAACCAACCAGTCATTTCAGTCACAGTCGTGTGGCAGACCCTGTCGCTGAAATGATGGGTTCGTTAAAGTGTGCATGTCCTGTTTATACAACATAAGGGTGGGTGGGAGGGCCCAAGGACAATTCCATCTTACACCTCTTTTTTCTTTCATTTTTCTTTGCATCATGTGCTGTTTGGGGACAATTTTTTTGAAGTGCCATCCTGTCTGACACTGCAGTGCCACTCCTAGATGGGCCAGGTGTTTGTGTCAGCCAATTGTGTCGCTTAGCTTAGTCACACAGCGACCTTGGTGCGCCACTTTTTTTCTTTGCATCCTGTGCTGTTTGGGGACAATTTTTTTGAAGTGCCATCCTGTCTGACACTGCAGTGCCACTCCTAGATGGGCCAGGTGTTTGTGTCATCCACTTGTGTTGCTTAGCTTAGTCACACAGCGACCTTGGTGCGCCTCTTTTTTTCTTTGCATCATGTGCTGTTTGGGGACAATTTTTTTGAAGTGCCATCCTGTCTGACACTGCAGTGCCACTCCTAGATGGGCCAGGTGTTTGTGTCGGCCACTTGGGTCGCTTAGCTTAGTCACATAGCGACCTTGGTGCGCCTCTTTTTTTCTTTGCATCGTGTGCTTTTTGGGGACAATTTTTTTGAAGTGCCATCCTGTCTGACACTGCAGTGCCACTCCTAGATGGGCCAGGTGTTTGTGTCGGCCACTTGTGTCGCTTATCTTAGTCACACAGCGACCTTGGTGCGCCTCTTTTTTTCTTTGCATCGTGTGCTGTTTGGGGACTATTTTTTTGAAGTGCCATCCTGTCTGACACTGCAGTGCCACTCCTAGATGGGCCAGGTGTTTGTGTCGGCCACTTGTGTCGCTTAGCTTAGCCATCCAGCGACCTCGGTGCAAATTTTAGGACTAAAAATAATATTGTGAGGTGTTCAGAATAGACTGGAAATGAGTGGAAATTATGGTTATTGAGGTTAATAATACTATTGGATCAAAATGAACCCCAAATTCTACGATTTAAGCAGTTTTTTAGGGTTTTTTAAAAAAAAACACCCGATCCAAAACACACCCGAATCCGACAAAAAAATTTCGGTGAGGTTTTGCCAAAACGCGTCCGAATCCAAAACACGGCCACGGAACCGAATCCAAAACCAAAACACAAAACCCGAAAAATGTCCGGTGCGCATCACTAATATATATATATATATATATATATATATACAGTGCTCGAAGTGGGCATATGGCATATTGGCACTTCAGCACTACTGAAGACCCCTGCAGCGGCATCTTTTCAAATGCGTCTCTATTCACGCACCAATTGGAGCACTTTAACCGGCTGCAAATCAGTTCCTGATTGGCCGCCTGACCACAGCAGAGTTGAAATAGTGGTGGTCATAGGAGCCAATGACCCCAGCCTGCTGCAGCCGCCCCCCCAGCTTTCCCAGCCTCCTCTTCCGCACCACGACTGTCGCGCACAGCCTCCTCTGCACCGCCGACGTGACACACATATATATATATGGAACCCCTACCCCCAACAAATCCTTCGTTTGCCCCTGCTAAAACCTGTCGGGTTTGGCCCGCGCTTCCGACAATACACGTGGATCGGTGGCTTAACCCGCCAATCCACGTGATTTCTGACAGGGAAACCATGACTTGTCGGAAAAAATGTGTCTGCATTGAATAGTTTGGAACCCCTTGTCTTTCTGACAAGACACCAGATTCCGACTTCAATTGAATACCCCCCAAAGTAATTATACCTCTCTGGAGGCCCAGGATTGCCGTGGAGGTTTAACCATGATCTCCCATATGTCATGGCTACACGCCCCTTGGCGCACCATAGAACTCCAGACAAGGCATACTGTAGCTATGACCCCTACCAGCACTGGAGTAAGACTCAACTCTCTGCAGCCCTGCACACACCCCTATCTTTTATCACAAAAGCAGACCCCATAGTAATTATGAAATTTACCAAGCTCCGGAATGAAAAGCATTACCGAGCTTGGCCCCTGGTGGTAAAAGCATCTTTAAATGGCATTAGCCATTGTAGCCTATGTACTACATATTGCAAAGTTTTGCAGGGAACCGTCTCCGGTAATATCCGCTAGCACGAGTGGTCTGATAACTGTGCACACGCAGTAAGTGAAGTACTGTAATTGCATTAGCGATCACTTTACTTCTTACATATCTCATGTTCAGGCTCTTTACTGGGGACCCTGTCCCTGCATGGGAGTATTTGTGTATTTTACTGATACCTAATTTCTTATTTCAATAATGTGTGGCGGTAAGAAAATTGAATTATCAGGACCGAGTCCTGATAATTGGTAAATATACACCCAAGGGAGAAGGGCACACATTTTCAACTACCCCCCCCCCTCCCCAAACCTGTTCATGAAGGTCCCATCTTTCCTGTGATGTAATCGGAAGGATGGTGCATGCAAGTAAGAAAGCAAGAGTCGGGCACAGTGACAAGTCTGGAATTTGGGAGAAAATTACAACAATGGGAGGACATCCACACAAACATAGGGAGAATCATACCATCTACAGACAGACAGGATCATGGTCAGGGCCGTAATTAGGTGTGTGCTCCACACATGGGGGGTCATTCCGATCCGATTGCATGCTGCACTTCTTCGTAGCCATGCGTTTGGGTCGGAACAGCGCATGCGCGGTGGACGCATTTTGCAGGCTCGTCATTGCCTGGCGACGCCCAGCGCCAAGCAGCGCAGCCGCTACCGAAGAAATCGGTTGCAGTGGCAACCGCAAGAAGATTGACAGGAGGAAGGCAGATCCGGGCGGCAACTGGTTTTCTGGGAGTGGTGAGTCCAACGCAGGCGTGTCCAGGCGTTTGGAGGGCGGATGTCTGACGTCAATTCCAGGACCTGCATCGCTGGATCGATCACACAGGGTAAGTAACTCTTAACCTGGTCTTCTTTTACAGGAAACATTTTTGCATAGCAGGGCTGCACAAGCGTTCGCAGCCCTGCTATGCAGAAATATACTCCCCCATAGGCGGCGTCTAGTTGATCGCACGGGCAGCAAAAAGTTGCTACATGCGATCAACTTGGAATGACCCCCATAGTGTTGCAGAGTAGGGGGCACTGTTGGCAGCACTTGTTGGCAGCACTTGCTAATTATCTATTTACTTTCACTTGCAGCTTCCCCCCTTTTTTGAAGCCCAGCATTTCCTGACCGCCCCTGTCTCTTACCCCAACTCCTTTTGTCGCTAATACCTATACAACATTCATGAACTTGACTTGATAACTCTTTGTAGTTCAGTCGCACTGTCCTTTATTACATTTCAGGATGCTGATGTGCCCGGGATTCAAACCTGTTGCCTATGACATTGCAGTCAGACACTCTATTCATTGAGCTATCTGCTGTTGCTTAAAAAGCTAGAAAATTCCAAGCTTTAGAGTTTTAACTATTTGAAGCTTACCTTGTACTTTGTGAAGCGATGATCAGTGTTGTGGCTGGGCAAATCTATGTAGTGTGTGGCTGCAAAGGATTAGATGTGTTTCTGCACACTACATGGATCTACTAGATTATGGTGCTGGTTTCTTTACAGGGTACAGATAGCTTCATAAAGTTATAAATCTCATAGTTTTATGCAGAATCAAGTGTTTTGGTGGGTGGGGTGTTTGGCTGGGATGCAGCAGGTTGTGAGTATGAGTTCTGGGTGTGGCAACATATTGAAACGTGTTATTTAATGAGGGGTATTGTGCCTGAATGGCGGCAAGCTCTCGTATTGAGTGCATGAATGTGGTCTAAAGAGGATTTGTATCCAAATCCATTTTCTTGCATTGTACTATGAATGTGTGTGTATATGTCATGCCCCTTCCCCACAAAGCATATGCCTTATATCCTTACTGGAAAAATGGGGAGGGGGGGGAGGGAGAGACAATTCTCTTTCTGCCACAGGGCACCAAAAGTCTAGCTACGGCTCTTACCATGGCTGTCCATGAATCCAGGAGGCAGTAATGGTAATATATATAACAGAGAATATACAGTATATATTAATATTCTATATCCCATAACCTGCACTTGTATAAGCATCCTCCTACATTAATTTATTTACAGGCATTGCATGCCACATTCAAATATACAGAAACACATATTTATTAACCCCCAATACACGTAATGATGTTTGTTATTTATTTATTTATTTATTTATCTTTCCCACAACTTACCACAGGAAATTGGGAAGTTATGTCACAGGTAACATAGAATTACCAAACAAGGTTAGTCATCTGCTAACACTTTACTCTCTTCTTCACATCTCCGTATGTGGTTACCACTACCTATTCAGAGGGAATATATATTCTTAGGATATTAAATCATTACCTTACAGTATGTAATGAAACTTGTAAAATTTGTTTACATGTTCTTTTACATTGCAGCCTATTTTATTTTTCACCTGGCCATGTGCGTTTTTCATATTGAAACCTGAATATAAAATAGAACATAATGAGTGCAATTCAATTGTTGGTCGCTCCGGCTGCCATTAAATTCTATTCAATTGTTGCTCTATTCGGGCATGCATGCAGCTGGTGGGACACATTTCAGCTCGCAGCCTTCTGTGAAAACTCTGTGGTTTGGGCAGTCAAACAGGTGTTAGTGCTCCCTGACCTGGACTTCAGATGAGTTTAGCTACTTTGCATGGCTAAGCCCAGTACTAATGGGCGTGCACACGGGGCATACACGCCCAATGGGGGGAACAATTGAATAGCTCCGGCGGACACCCATTATGTTTAGGCGCCCACAAAACAATTGAATTCCCCCCAATATATCTTATGGTTGTGCAAAAGGCAAAATCATGGGATAGATATCACATTGCCATTCCATGCATTCTAATGTCTTCTTTATGTAATATTTTAATAACACACATACAGCAAAGGAGAGCATTAGTGCAAAGTTACAGGTCAACATTGTTTATAATAAATGTAGCCATTAAATTGTGTCAAAGTCTTTGCAGTTTTAAATATTGTTACAATAATTAGCTTACTGTTTCCTACTGCACTATAGATCTTTATTGTTAACTCAGTTGCAAATGTGCAGTTATTCAGCAATTACCTGTGACTGTTCTAGTAGTTTACTCCGTAAGGGATGCGGTTAGCATCCCAGCAGTCGGGATGCCAGCATTCATGTGACCAATGCTGGAATTCCGACACCACTCAGAATCCCTGCGCCAGAACACTGAACCCTGACATCCTGAAGGTAAGTATCGGGGTCACTGTTAGGGTCAGGATCCATGAAGGGGGGGGGGGTTAGGGTTAGGCACTAGAGAGGGAGGGTAGCCAGTTTCGGCAACAGTAATCTTGGGGCCCCATACAGTGATATCTCTGGGGACCCCTCAGATAATAATATATATATATATATATATATATATATATATATATGCATTTGCTGCGCTATATAAAAAACTGTTAATAGCTAAAAATATATATTTAGTTATACAAATATATAAATATGTAAATCTCTCCTTCCTCCCCCACACAGACCACAGTCTGTGTCTCCCTTTCTCTTTCCTCCCACACACCCCACAGTCTGTCTCTCCTCAATGACTCCATGCTGTATTCTCAGCTCCCTCATCCCAAAGCCCTGTATCCTCTCACCAATCCACTCTTACCCTGGGGAGAGACTCCTCTGCACTGCACTCCCCAATATCTGGACCTGAACACCGCACAGCAGGTACCATGCGGCCCTCACACCCAGAGCCGGCCCTACCTAATATGATGCCCTAGGCAAGATTTGGGCTGGTGCCCCCTAGCACCGCCGCTAGTTCCACCTCTGACCCAGCACCCCTTTCCCAGCATGATCACTCCTCACCCATAGCAGTCCTTGTTTTTGTGTTCCCACCTCCTACAGTATATTTTAAATAGGAAAAGTGTGCACATTCAGTGCACAGGCCTTTTTTGATGAAAATGCATCTTATTTGCAATACTATGTGGCTAGATTGCACAAGCAGCTTCTGCTGATTAAAATGATATGCGGCATGCCTATTTTCTGTGTGCGACTGTGACTGTATCTGCAAACAAAATGCTACATTACAGTGATTTCCACTGTAACACAGCATTTCATATGCAGATACAGCCGCAGTCACACACAGAATATAGGCATGCCGCATATCATTTTAATCAGCAGAACTTGCTTGTGCCCCTAGGCACACCGAATGCCCTAGGTGTTTGCCTAGTTTGCCTATGTCTAGGGCTGGCTCTGCTCACATCCCACCAGAAGAAGCTGGCACAGGGCAAAAGAATCCTGGCCAGTGGAGCTAGGATCCTGTATGAGACCCCTCCATAAACCTACTGTATGTTACAAAAAGAGGGGGAGGGGTGTGCCGTAATTATGCTTGCACAGGTAATAGCAATGATAATTCTCTAGTTGGAAATGATTAAATGCTGAAATGCTAATCCAAAAACACCATAAATCTAATATGAGCCAATAGTACACAAACTGCAGACTTTCTCTAAGGAAGTTACATATGGGTTCTGTCTCTGTGTGTACAAAATAAGCATAACATAGCTGAGTACTGTAATATACCATAACAAACCAGTAATAGTAAACTGACTCCATATTGTACAGTATTTGGTCTGTTATTGACGTCTACTTGTTTGTGGGATTATGTTGAAATCATAAACACTGCGGACTATACATAGGGCCAGATGTGACTCATGATACATCAGACTTACAAATCACCAGTAATGCCATGCAAAGAAGACTCAAAACTGTGTTAAGTGGCCAGATATGTAGTCTGTTTACTACAAGATCTAAACATTCTTGAAAACATCACCTCAAGGAAAATAGCATGATGAGAATTCATTATCTTGAGATCAGGAAGTATGACAGGCAATATTTCAGCTACGTACCTATTTTAATGCATAAGTCAAGGGATCCTGAAAACACCAGTCTTACATTTTAATTAGTGTCACTCTGTACTGGAAGCTTTGTTTCTTGGCAGGTATTTTCAGTAATGGTATTTACAGAAACTGGATGTAAATTGCTGGCTGATGTAAAAAGAATTAAATATATTGACATTTACTATGCTTTATCCATATCACTGTACTCTTTGTTGTGATATAAAACTACAAAATATTGTGTGCAGATGGAGTAGTGTTTGTTGCAGTAAATATTGGTAAGGAACAATTTGAGAATATCTGCTATTATGTGCCATATCAACATATTAAAACTGTTAGTTATAAAAATGTTAACTATATATATATATATATATATATATATATATATATATATATATATATATATACTTCCACGACAGAGGTGGCACTTACAGGACTATTAGAATTGTATGTACAGCAGAAAGGAGACAACAGAGACTTTCCTTTTGATCAACGTTTCGGTTATATTAAACCTTTATCAGGATCACACAAAATATCATACATACAGTGCTTACCTAACTAACCTCACTTCCCCCAGCCTTGGAGCCGCCGCGCTGTCCTCCAGGTCCCATGACGTCACCCGCGTGTGACACGCTGTTCTCAGCGCACCTGACTGATGGCCCGGCACCATGGCAACCAAGCCAAACAAAAACACCTTAAATGTCATAAAAACCACAATAGTAAGCATAGCATGGTAATAACTTAAGAAATAATTAAATACAGATATAATCTTACAAACAAACATATAACAAATATATTCTCCAGGAGCTGAATCCTCAGAGTTCCCGGCCACGCTGAACCATAATGTAATCTACAGTATATACATAATAAGACAATACTAGTCAATGTATAGAAATGCTTTAAAGATAACCATTTCACATAAAACCTTATCATCAACTATACCATACTGCCAATCATCACAAAAAACAATTCAATGACAATACCTCATTCAAACCCCGTGGAGAAACCGTGTCTAAACAGTGAATCCACCGCGCTTCTCTCTGTAACAATGCTTTGCTACGGTGACCTCCACGTAACCTCTTTGGGGTCTGACCAATAAGTTTGTACCGCAAAGTACTTAAACCGTGGTTATGTGACTTAAAGTGACATGCAACAGGTTGGCTATGGTCACCACTGCCCCCCCTCCACTGCCTGCCTGATAGCTGACCTGTGGAGGGCCATTCTCTCTTTAAACTGTCTTGTGGTCTTACCTATGTAGGGAAGACCACAAGGACAGCGAATAACATACACCACAAATGTTCACCTGTGTGTGGGTGCAGGAAAGAATTTCCTACTTCCATAAAGCTACATGTGGTGCACCCGGTACAACTATAGCACCCTGGCTTTCTTGTGAGAAAATTGGTGGGCTCCGGATCTTTAAAAATAGAGATGTTATTTTTCGCTAACCAATCCTTTAAATTGCGATCCCTAACGAAACTGGGCATCAAAGAAGCATTGTGAAAAGTAGGTAAATCAACATCAGAGGTCACAATCGGCCATAATGATTTAGCATGTCTCTCAATCTGTATACTAGAAGAATGAAACCTTTTGCACAAATGTAATAGCTCCCTCCTTACTGTTGTTACCAGCAGGTTTAGCTGTTAAGGTATCTGCCCTTGGAGTATTGATGGCTTTGTTCTTAGTAAGGACCAACTCATCATACCTGTTACCTTTGATCAAAAATTGATCTATTCTGATATAGATTTGTTTCAGTTTCCTCAAGGTTATCGGAAATCCGATGAACCCTGAGGAACTGAGAATAAGGTAATCCTTTCTTGGTGGAAATAGGGTGCTGACTGGAGTGATGTAACATGGTGTTTCTGTCTGTACTTTTCTTGTACAGACCAGTATGTAAAGCTGACCCTCTCTCAATGAGATATGCACATCTATTGCTGTTTTTATGACATCTAAGGTGTTTTTGTTTGGCTTGGTTTCCGTGGCACTGGACCGTCAGTCTGGGGGGGAACCGGTAGGTGCGCGTCGCACATGGGTGACGTCATGGGACCTGGAGGACGGTGCGGCAGTGGCTCCAAGGCTGGGGGAAGCGAGGTTATTTAGGTAAGCACTGTATGTATGATATTTTGTGTGATCCTGATGAAGGTTTAATATAACCAAAATGTAGATCAAAAGGAAGTCTCCGTTGTCTCCTTTCTACATACCGTTCTAATAGTCCTGTGAGTGCTGCCTCTGTCGTGGAAGTGATGTTGGTCCTGAGAGGGATCCTAGGAAGTCACTCGGCACGTTACTGGGGAAAGCTGAGTGTCGGTTCTTGCTACATATATGTATGTATATATATATATATATATATATATATTGTTATGAGCCACGACTGTTTTGCATTTTGGTTATGTATTTTATGTTATACTTCTGTTTCTGTTCCCCGTGGGTGTCATGGGGTGTTCGGAGCCCACCCTTAAGGAGAGGGTACTGTTATGAACCACAGGAAGTGGTTCATTCCTGTTTTCCGTTTATGTATTTTATGTTATAGTTCTCTTGCAGGCCAGGATTTCCCTTTGCTCTGGTTTAGAAGACTCTTGTTTGCTACCGGTGGTGAGTCTGTGTAATTGCAGCCTGTTTCCATGTGTTTGGCCTCACCTGTCTGTTAATTGCACCTGTCAGTTTGGAGTCGTGCAACAGGGCAGCTGCACGACATAATTAATTAGGGCTCTCTGTTATATTCTGGCTCAGTGCAATACACAGACGCCGGTGATAGTTCTGAGCTAGTTCCTGCCAGTTCCTGAGTTTCTGAGCTTCTGTCTAGCAGCTTCTGTCTAGCTGCTTCCAGCCTTGTTCCAGTGTCTGTTCCAGTGTCTGTTCCAGTGTCTGATCCAGTGTCTGATCCAGTGTCTGATCCAGTGTTCTGCCGTGAAGCGTTCCTGTCCAGAATTCCTGTGGCTTCTTGGTGTCCACCGGCCTGTCGTTTGGGATTCTGCCTGTCCTCCGGTTCTGAGAGCCTGTGTCTGCTACATTGGAGGTTCCTGTCCGTTTGCCAGTATTTGAACCAGTTTCAGGAGTAGCGGCTTTGCCGCGTCCGTCGGCCTAGGCCGCTGTATTCTTTAGTTATATTTGTTACTGATGTTTTGCAGAGGGTTCTGCATATGCTGTCACCGCCGGTACACAGCAGTATTGTGTCGGCGTGTGGACAGCATTTCCTTTGTTGTTTATCCTGGCAGCTGTGCCGCATATACGTTTAGTTTTAGGTCTCTTTGTAGCCCCTAGCTCTCTGTTTGCTTTAGTTAGAGGTCCCCTTGTTATCATCCCGTCTCGGTTTACGCCTTGTCTCACATTAAGACCTGGGGGCATCGGAGTTGGGCAGACATAATCCGCCCTTCAAACGCGGCTGCCGTGGGCCCAAGAAACCATAGTCTCGCAGGCGTAAACTGACCACGCGGGTGAAACAACGGAGGTAGGCTGCTAGGGGCTATTATTACACCTTGCCATAATTTCAGCGTCACGTTCATGTGCTCTGGACTTTCTACGCAATACCGCTTTGTTCAGAGCACCAGGAACGTAACATATATATATATACACTGCTCAAAAAAAAAAAAAAGGAAACACTAAAATAACACATCCTAGATCTGAATGAATGAAATATTCTTATTAAATACTTTGTTCTTTACATAGTTGAATGTGCTGACAACAAAATCACACAAAAAT
The DNA here is from genome assembly GCF_028390025.1 of Pseudophryne corroboree. Taxonomy (NCBI): domain Eukaryota; kingdom Metazoa; phylum Chordata; class Amphibia; order Anura; family Myobatrachidae; genus Pseudophryne; species Pseudophryne corroboree. Next base: position 650,181,338 of record NC_086446.1, on the reverse strand, counting down.
TATCAATGGAAATCAAATTTATTAACCCATGGAGGTCTGGATTTGGAGTCACACTCGAAATTAAAGTGGAAAAACACACTACAGGCTGATCCAACTTTGATGTAATGTCCTTAAAACAAGTCAAAATAAGGCTCAGTAGTGTGTGTGGCCTCCACATGCCTGTATGACCTCCCTACAACCCACACAAGTGGCTCAGGTAGTGCAGCTCATCCAGGATGGCACATCAATGCTAGCTGTGGCAAGAAGGTTTGCTGTGTCTGTCAGCGTAGTGTCCAGAGCATGGAGGCGCTACCAGGAGACAGGCCAGTACATCAGGAGACGTGGAGGAGGCCATATGAGGGCAACAACCCAGCAGCAGGACCGCTACCTCCACCTTTGTGCAAGGAGGAACAGGAGGAGCAGTGGCAGAGCCCTACAAAATGACCTCCAGCAAGCCACAAATGTGCATGTCTACTCAAACGATCAGAAACAGACTCCATGAGGGTGGTATGAGGGCCCGACGTCCACAGGTGGGGGTTGTGCTTACAGCCCAACACCGTGCAGGACGTTTGGCATTTGCCAGAGAACACCAAGATTGGCAAATTCGCCACTGGCGCCCTGTGCTCTTCACAGATGAAAGCAGGTTCTCACTGAGCACATGTGACAGACGTGACAGAGTCTGGAGATGCCAAGGAGAACATTCTGCTGCCTGCAACATCCTCCAACATGACCGGTTTGGCAGTGGGTCAGTAATGGTGTGGGGTGGCATTTCTTTGGGGGGCCACACAGCCCTCCATGTGCTCGCCAGAGGTAGCCTGACTGCCATTAGGTACCGAGATGAGATCCTTAGACCCCTTGTGAGACCATATGCTGGTGCGGTTGGCCCTGGGTTCCTCCTAATGCAAGACAATGCTAGACCTCATGTGGCTGGAGTGTATCAGCAGTTACTGTAAGATGAAGGCATTGATGCTATGGACTGGCCCGCCCGTTCCCCAGACCTGAATCCAATTGAGCACATCTGGGACATCATGTCTCACTCCATCCAGCAACGCCACATTGCACCACAGACTGTCCAGGAGTTGGCGGATGCTTTAGTCCAGGTCTGGGAGGAGATCCCTCAGGAGACCATCCGCCACCTCATCAGGAGCATGCTCAGGCGTTGTAGGGAGATCATACAGGCACGTGGAGGCCACACACACTACTGAGCCTCATTTTGACTTGTTTTAAGGACATTACATCAAAGTTAGATCAGCCTGTAGTGTGTTTTTCCACTTTAATTTTGAGTGTGACTCCAAATCCAGACCTCCATGGGTTAATAAATTTGATTTCCATTGATAATTTTTGTGTGATTTTGTTGTCAGCACAATGCACTATGTAAAGAACAAAGTATTTAATAAGAATATTTCAATCATTCAGATCTAGGATGTGTTATTTTAGTGTTCCCTTTATTTTTTTGAGATATATATATATATATATATATATAATATACATACATACATACATATATATATATATATATATATATATATAGCAAATAGATATTGGCGGCACTCACGGTCTTGTACGGACACCAAGAAATGAGATCACTCAAATCCGTGTAGCTTAACGTTTCGGTCTTTATTTGACCGTCATCAGAAGTCACAATAAACTATTACAAAAGCTTACCTATATGCAGTCAGAATAAATCACCACACGTGCAGCGTCCCCAGTTCTCTCGGAGACTTACTTCCGGTAGCGTCATTCCCCATGGACAACATTGCTCTGCAGGTGTCGCATACTGGTGTGCGCATATCCCATCACCATAGTAACATATACACAAAGAGCAGGCTCAGCGTTCCGGACAGCAACACTGTTTAAAGAGAGCAAAAATAATACAAACATAGCAGCTTGGGACATACTAAAAAATGAAAAACAGTTTACCATAAGGCATGCCAATGCTGGATATGGATAACAAGATATGCATCTAAAAGATGTGCAAAATATGTCAATTATTCCATATACAACAAATGCCATGATTATTTACAGGAAGCAAATTTTAGAGGGTAAGCACATTGATCAACCGGTGGCCAAGCATTTTAAAGAGTATCAGCATGTTTTGGCAAGCTTGCGCTACAAAATGTTAGAGCAGGTCCCATTCTCCAAACGGGGGGGTGATAGGCATAGAGCCCTCTTACAGAAAGAAGCCCGCTGGATACACCGGTTAAATACTAGAGATGAGCGGGTTCGGTTCCTCGGAATCCGAACCCGCCCGAACTTCAGCTTTTTTTACACGGATCCGAGCGACTCGGATCTTCCCGCCTTGCTCGGTTAACCCGAGCGCGCCCGAACGTCATCATGACGCTGTCGGATTCTCGCGAGGCTCGGATTCTATCGCGAGACTCGGATTCTATATAAGGAGCCGCGCGTCGCCGCCATTTTACACGTGCATTGAGATTCATAGGGAGAGGACGTGGCTGGCGTCCTCTCCGTTTAGAGAAGAAATAGATAGGAGAGTGAGAGTGAGACAGTGACGCTTCATTTACTGGAGCTTAGGAGGAGTACTCAGACAGAGAGTGCAGAATTTTGCTGATAGTATTAGTTAGTTATACTAGTGACAGAGTGAGACAGTGACACTTCATTTACTGGAGCTTAGGAGGAGTACTCAGACAGGGAGTGCAGAATTTTGCTGATAGTATTAGTTAGTTATACTAGTGACTGACCAGTGACCACCAGTGCAGTTTTATATTATTTAATATAATCCGTTCTCTGCCTGAAAAAACGATACACAGTGACTCAGTCACATACCATATCTGTGCTCAGCCCAGTGTGCTGCTGCATCATCTATGTATAATATCTGACTGTGCTCACACAGCTTAATTGTGGGGGAGACTGGGGAGCAGTTAGGTTATAGCAGGAGCCAGGAGTACATATTAAAATTAAACAGTGCACACTTTTTTTCTGCAGGAGTGCCACTGCCAGTGTGACTGACCAGTGACCTGACCACCAGTATATAGTATACTATATTGTATTGTGAATGTCTGCCTGTAAAAGTTAAACACACGTCGTGTGACTTGTGTGGTGTTTTTTTATTCTATAAAATAAAAAACTCATTCTGCTGACAGACAGTGTCCAGCAGGTCCGTCATTATATAATATATACCTGTCCGGCTGCAGTAGTGATATATATATATTTTTTATATCATTATTTATCATCCAGTCGCAGCAGACACAGTACGGTAGTTCACGGCTGTAGCTACCTCTGTGTCGGCACTCGGCAGTCCATCCATAATTGTATACCACCTACCCGTGGTTTTTTTTTCTTTCTTCTTTATACATACTACATCTCATTATCATCCAGTCTATATTAGCAGCAGACACAGTACAGTACGGTAGTCCACGGCTGTAGCTACCTCTGTGTCGGCACTCGGCAGTCCATCCATAATTGTATACCACCTACCCGTGGTTTTTTTTTTCTTTCTTCTTTATACATACTACATCTCATTATCATCCAGTCTATATTAGCAGCAGACACAGTACAGTACGGTAGTCCACGGCTGTAGCTACCTCTGTGTCGGCACTCGGCAGTCCGTCCATAATTGTATACCACCTACCCGTGGTTTTTTTTTTCTTTCTTCTTTATACATACTACATCTCATTATCATCCAGTCTATATTAGCAGCAGACACAGTACGGTAGTCCACGGCTGTAGCTACCTCTGTGTCGGCACTCGGCAGTCCATCCATAATTGTATACCACCTACCCATGGTTTTTTTTTCTTTCTTCTTTATACATACTACATCTCATTATCATCCAGTCTATATTAGCAGCAGACACAGTACAGTACGGTAGTCCACGGCTGTAGCTACCTCTGTGTCGGCACTCGGCAGTCCATCCATAATTGTATACCACCTACCCGTGGTTTTTTTTTCTTTCTTCTTTATACATACTACATCTCATTATCATCCAGTCTATATTAGCAGCAGACACAGTACAGTACGGTAGTCCACGGCTGTAGCTACCTCTGTGTCGGCACTCGGCAGTCCGTCCATAATTGTATACCACCTACCCGTGGTTTTTTTTTCTTTCTTCTTTATACATACTACATCTCATTATCATCCAGTCTATATTAGCAGCAGACACAGTACAGTACGGTAGTCCACGGCTGTAGCTACCTCTGTGTCGGCACTCGGCAGTCCATCCATAATTGTATACCACCTACCCGTGGTTTTTTTTCTTTCTTCTTTATACATACATACTACATCTCATTATCATCCAGTCTATATTAGCAGCAGACACAGTACAGTACAATAGTCCACGGCTGTAGCTACCTCTGTGTCGGCACTCGGCAGTCCATCCATAATTGTATACTAGTATCCATCTCCATTGTTTACCTGAGGTGCCTTTTAGTTGTGCCTATTAAAATATGGAGAACAAAAATGTTGAGGTTCCAAAATTAGGGAAAGATCAAGATCCACTTCCACCTCGTGCTGAAGCTGCTGCCACTAGTCATGGCCGAGACGATGAAATGCCAGCAACGTCGTCTGCCAAGGCCGATGCCCAATGTCATAGTACAGAGCATGTCAAATCCAAAACACCAAATATCAGTAAAAAAAGGACTCCAAAACCTAAAATAAAATTGTCGGAGGAGAAGCGTAAACTTGCCAATATGCCATTTACCACACGGAGTGGCAAGGAACGGCTGAGGCCCTGGCCTATGTTCATGGCTAGTGGTTCAGCTTCACATGAGGATGGAAGCACTCAGCCTCTCGCTAGAAAACTGAAAAGACTCAAGCTGGCAAAAGCACCGCAAAGAACTGTGCGTTCTTCGAAATCCCAAATCCACAAGGAGAGTCCAATTGTGTCGGTTGCGATGCCTGACCTTCCCAACACTGGACGTGAAGAGCATGCGCCTTCCACCATTTGCACGCCCCCCGCAAGTGCTGGAAGGAGCACCCGCAGTCCAGTTCCTGATAGTCAGATTGAAGATGTCAGTGTTGAAGTACACCAGGATGAGGAGGATATGGGTGTTGCTGGCGCTGGGGAGGAAATTGACCAGGAGGATTCTGATGGTGAGGTGGTTTGTTTAAGTCAGGCACCCGGGGAGACACCTGTTGTCCGTGGGAGGAATATGGCCGTTGACATGCCTGGTGAAAATACCCAAAAAATCAGCTCTTCGGTGTGGAAATATTTCACCAGAAATGCGGACAACATTTGTCAAGCCGTGTGTTCCCTTTGTCAAGCTGTAATAAGTAGGGGTAAGGACGTTAACCACCTCGGAACATCCTCCCTTATACGTCACCTGCAGCGCATTCATAATAAGTCAGTGACAAGTTCAAAAACTTTGGGCGACAGCGGAAGCAGTCCACTGACCAGTAAATCCCTTCCTCTTGTAACCAAGCTCACGCAAACCACCCCACCAACTCCCTCAGTGTCAATTTCCTCCTTCCCCAGGAATGCCAATAGTCCTGCAGGCCATGTCACTGGCAATTTTGACGAGTCCTCTCCTGCCTGGGATTCCTCCGATGCATCCTTGCGTGTAACGCCTACTGCTGCTGGCGCTGCTGTTGTTGCTGCTGGGAGTCGATGGTCATCCCAGAGAGGAAGTCGTAAGCCCACTTGTACTACTTCCAGTAAGCAATTGACTGTCCAACAGTCCTTTGCGAGGAAGATGAAATATCACAGCAGTCATCCTGCTGCAAAGCGGATAACTGAGGCCTTGACAACTATGTTGGTGTTAGACGTGCGTCCGGTATCCGCCGTTAGTTCACAGGGAACTAGACAATTTATTGAGGCAGTGTGCCCCCGTTACCAAATACCATCTAGGTTCCACTTCTGCAGGCAGGCGATACCGAGAATGTACACGGACGTCAGAAAAAGACTCACCAGTGTCCTAAAAAATGCAGTTGTACCCAATGTCCACTTAACCACGGACATGTGGACAAGTGGAGCAGGGCAGGGTCAGGACTATATGACTGTGACAGCCCACTGGGTAGATGTATGGACTCCCGCCGCAAGAACAGCAGCGGCGGCACCAGTAGCAGCATCTCGCAAACGCCAACTCTTTCCTAGGCAGGCTACGCTTTGTATCACCGCTTTCCAGAATACGCACACAGCTAAAAACCTCTTACGGCAACTGAGGAAGATCATCGCAGAATGGCTTACCCCAATTGGACTCTCCTGTGGATTTGTGGCATCGGACAACGCCAGCAATATTGTGTGTGCATTAAATATGGGCAAATTCCAGCACGTCCCATGTTTTGCACATACCTTGAATTTGGTGGTGCAGAATTTTTTAAAAAACGACAGGGGCGTGCAAGAGATGCTGTCGGTGGCCAGAAGAATTGCGGGACACTTTCGGCGTACAGGCACCACGTACAGAAGACTGGAGCACCACCAAAAACTACTGAACCTGCCCTGCCATCATCTGAAGCAAGAAGTGGTAACGAGGTGGAATTCAACCCTCTATATGCTTCAGAGGTTGGAGGAGCAGCAAAAGGCCATTCAAGCCTATACAATTGAGCACGATATAGGAGGTGGAATGCACCTGTCTCAAGTGCAGTGGAGAATGATTTCAACGTTGTGCAAGGTTCTGATGCCCTTTGAACTTGCCACACGTGAAGTCAGTTCAGACACTGCCAGCCTGAGTCAGGTCATTCCCCTCATCAGGCTTTTGCAGAAGAAGCTGGAGGCATTGAAGAAGGAGCTAAAAGGGAGCGATTCCGCTAGGCATGTGGGACTTGTGGATGCAGCCCTTAATTCGCTTAACAAGGATTCACGGGTGGTCAATCTGTTGAAATCAGAGCACTACATTTTGGCCACCGTGCTCGATCCTAGATTTAAAACCTACCTTGGATCTCTCTTTCCGGCAGACACAAGTCTGCTGGGGTGCAAAGACCTGCTGGTGACAAAATTGTCAAGTCAAGCGGAACGCGACCTGTCAACATCTCCTCCTTCACATTCTCCCGCAACTGGGGGTGCGAGGAAAAGGCTCAGAATTCCGAGCCCACCCGCTGGCGGTGATGCAGGGCAGTCTGGAGCGACTGCTGATGCTGACATCTGGTCCGGACTGAAGGACCTGACAACGATTACGGACATGTCGTCTACTGTCACTGCATATGATTCTCTCAACATTGAAAGAATGGTGGAGGATTATATGAGTGACAGCATCCAAGTAGGCACGTCACACAGTCCGTACTTATACTGGCAGGAAAAAGAGGCAATTTGGAGGCCCTTGCACAAACTGGCTTTATTCTACCTAAGTTGCCCTCCCACAAGTGTGTACTCCGAAAGAGTGTTTAGTGCCGCCGCTCACCTTGTCAGCAATCGGCGTACGAGGTTACATCCAGAAAATGTGGAGAAGATGATGTTCATTAAAATGAATTATAATCAATTCCTCCGCGGAGACATTGACCAGCAGCAATTGCCTCCACAAAGTACACAGGGAGCTGAGATGGTGGATTCCAGTGGGGACGAATTGATAATCTGTGAGGAGGGGGATGTACACGGTGATATATCGGAGGATGATGATGAGGTGGACATCTTGCCTCTGTAGAGCCAGTTTGTGCAAGGAGAGATTAATTGCTTCTTTTTTGGGGGGGGTCCAAACCAACCCGTCATATCAGTCACAGTCGTGTGGCAGACCCTGTCACTGAAATGATGGGTTGGTTAAAGTGTGCATGTCCTGTTTATACAACATAAGGGTGGGTGGGAGGGCCCAAGGACAATTCCATCTTGCACCTCTTTTTTCTTTTATTTTTCTTTGCGTCATGTGCTGTTTGGGGAGGGTTTTTTGGAAGGGCCATCCTGCGTGACACTGCAGTGCCACTCCTAGATGGGCCCGGTGTTTGTGTCGGCCACTAGGGTCGCTTATCTTACTCACACAGTCAGCTACCTCATTGCGCCTCTTTTTTTCTTTGCGTCATGTGCTGTTTGGGGAGGGTTTTTTGGAAGGGACATCCTGCGTGACACTGCAGTGCCACTCCTAGATGGGCCCGGTGTTTGTGTCGGCCACTAGGGTCGCTTATCTTACTCACACAGTCAGCTACCTCATTGCGCCTCTTTTTTTCTTTGCGTCATGTGCTGTTTGGGGAGGGTTTTTTGGAAGGGCCATCCTGCGTGACACTGCAGTGCCACTCCTAGATGGGCCCGGTGTTTGTGTCGGCCACTAGGGTCGCTTATCTTACTCACACAGTCAGCTACCTCATTGCGCCTCTTTTTTTCTTTGCATCATGTGCTGTTTGGGGAGGGTTTTTTGGAAGGGACATCCTGCGTGACACTGCAGTGCCACTCCTAGATGGGCCCGGTGTTTGTGTCGGCCACTAGGGTCGCTTATCTTACTCACACAGCGACCTCGGTGCAAATTTTAGGACTAAAAATAATATTGTGAGGTGTGAGGTATTCAGAATAGACTGAAAATGAGTGGAAATTATGGTTTTTGAGGTTAATAATACTTTGGGATCAAAATGACCCCCAAATTCTATGATTTAAGCTGTTTTTTAGGGTTTTTTGAAAAAAACACCCGAATCCAAAACACACCCGAATCCGACAAAAAAATTCGGTGAGGTTTTGCCAAAACGCGGTCGAACCCAAAACACGGCCGCGGAACCGAACCCAAAACCAAAACACAAAACCCGAAAAATTTCTGGCGCTCATCTCTATTAAATACGGTGTCACCCAATGGGCTCAATGAAACCCTTTCATTTGCTTGCTTCCTGTAAATAATCATGGCATTTGTTGTATATGGAATAATTGACATATTTTGCACATCTTTTAGATGCATATCTTGTTATCCATATCCAGCATTGGCACGCCTTATGGTAAACTGTTTTTCATTTTTTAGTATGTCCCAAGCTGCTATGTTTGTATTATTTTTGCTCTCTTTAAACAGTGTTGCTGTCCGGAACGCTGAGCCTGCTCTTTGTGTATATGTTACTATGGTGATGGGATATGCGCACACCGGTATGCGACCCCTGCAGGGCAATGTTGTCCATGGGGAATGACGCAACCGGAAGTAAGTCTCCGAGAGAACCGGGGACGCTGCACGTGTGGTGATTTATTCTGACTGTATATAGGTAAGCTTTTGTAATAGTTTATTGTGACTTCTGATGACGGTCAAATAAAGACCGAAATGTTAAGCTACACGGATTTGAGTGATCTCATTTCTTGGTGTCCGTACAAGACCGTGAGTGCCGACAATATCTATTTCCTACATGACCTTTTTGCTGTGGATGGCACCCGGCATGCTGTTTATTTGAAGTTATAGGAGTGCCGAATACCCTCCTTTGACTACATTACTGGGCCTGTTTGCAATAACGTGTCCATATTATTAAGGCACCCAGATGCTGTTTTTCATACATAGACGATCACCTAATTGCCTAGCGCAACACGATTTATATCCAGAATGGAGACGTTACAGGAGGAGGTTTCTGGATTCCGGCAAGCCACACTGCCACAGGGAGAGTTGCTTAAACTCTCAGACATTGATGCTGAAAGGATATTGGTCAAGGACAGATTATCCTCCAATGTAGCGACGGATACACCAGAACAACTGTATCTGCACCTGCTCAAATTAAAGAACCGAGAGACCGACTATTATTTACACGGGGTCTGCCTTTCCGGCTACTATAGGGACAAGATGTTACCTAGAGGATTTCGTATCCGTAACACCCCCACGATAGGAAGACATAATCCGGAGTTTTGTCGAAAATGGGCCGCAGTGCTCAATAAGGCATCCTTTGACCTCATCCTCCTTGTGGTCGAGGAGGCTACCAGAGAGCTTGATCTGGTCCGGGCAAAGATAAGGGAATTGGAACAGACTACCCTACCTAAACTTAGTGTTGATGCCAGCTGTGATTGGATAACTAAGCTGGCCACACAAGTCGAGAAATATAAGGCAGACCTTGTTAAATTTAAGACTAAGAAGTTCTCTACGGTTACTAAGGACTATGCAGAAAACAAAGTGTACCTTTGGGCCAGTAATACTACGTCTAGACCTAACAGCTTTCAACCTCGTAATTCTAGGAGGACACAGCGTTTTCCATTGGAAGGTGATACCTCCAGTGGTGCCTCCAACAGTGAGTCAGACTTGGGTTCATCGAGACGTCGTCGCCCCCCAGCACAGCCGGTCCCTTTAGGTGTCCAGACGAGGGCTCAACGAGAAAGCCCTGTCGAAGTAGAACCCGACGTGGCGGTCAGTGCCAAAGGGAAGGGTGCAAAAGGCGCAAAAACAAAGAAGTGATATACAATCTCTCATCCAGATCCCTTACAGATGATGAAATTAGTATACTATCCAAAGGACTGAACTTTGTACCTACTAATTTGCATGATGATTTTGATAGTAGGGTAGACCTGTGCAGATTCAATAGGCAGCTACGTCTGAAGGAGTTCTTTAACTCCAAGATTACTGTCAAAGATGATGTGGCTGATTGTCCTGTCAAGACCACATCTACTTTTGACCCGTATTCCACCAATTCAGCAATTAAAGTATTTACTAGAACAATGTCTCAAAGCATAGATGATTGTAGTAATTCTAACACTCCGCATGTTTCTAACATCACCAAGGCAGAGCGTTCTGCCTTGCATGACTTATCAGCTAATACTGATATCACGGTGCGCCCTGCCGATAAGGGGGGTGGCATCGTGATTCAGGATTTGGTGGACTACAAAAATGAGGCATATTGTCAGCTTAATGATCAGTCTGTATACACTAGATTAAAGGTGGACCCCACTTCTGAATATACCGGTGAATTTAATGTTTTATTACAACAGGCTGAAACTATGGGTCTTATTTCTAATACTACCAGTAAGGCTCTTGTAGTCAAGGCACCTAATGTGCCAATTTTCTACACTATACCTAAGTTGCACAAGGATCCAGTGTGCTCTCCTGGACGACCCATAATAGCAGCCAGGAATTCTTTATATTCCAAAATAGCTCAATACATTGATTTTTATTTACAACCGGTTATTCAGAATGAGGCCACATACTTAAAGGATACCACTACATTCCTAGCAAAACTTAGAGAGGTGCAGGTTGCCCCGGGTGAGTGCTGGTTGTGTACGGCAGATGTGGTCAGTCTATACACCAGCATCCCCCATGATCGGGGGGCTGGAAGCGGTTAGAACGCTAATAGAGGGTAATCCAAAGTATGCAGGTCCTGATATTTACTTTTTTATGTCATTGCTTAATTTGATGTTAGTTAGAAACTATTTTCTTTTTAACAATTAATTTTTCAAGCAAGAAAGAGGCTGTGCCATGGGATCTTGCGCCGCACCGGCATATGCAAATTCATTTATGTTCGGTGTGGAGCAAGATCTCTTTTTTTCTGACATCCGATTTAAGACCAATATCGCTTTGTACACTCGTTACATCGACAATATTTTCATCCTATGGACAGGTTCCCGAGAGGATTTCATTGAGATGATGCAACTTGTTAACATGGTGGATAATTCCATCAAATTCACTTTTGACATCCAGTCAACCAGCATCCATTTCCTGGATGTAGAAATCAATCTGGTGGGGGGTCATTTTAAGACGAGCATCTATAGAAAACCCACTGATGTTAATAGTTTGCTGCTCTCCTCTAGTCATCATCCGAAGGCACTTAAGAATGGTCTGCCATATTCGCAGTTCCTGCGGGTGCACCGCATCTGCAGTGACCCTGTGGATGAGAAAGAGCAGATGGATTTGATGACTAGTAAATTCCTGGAAAGAGGCTATAGTAACAAGCTTTTACAGACAGCTAGAACAAGGGCTGCATTGGAACCTAAGATTCCTAGTGATAAGATTATACACGATAAGGGAGCATGTAATGCTGTTGTATGTGTCACTAGTTTCACCACTTCTAGCCAACGTCTGACTGATACTGCCAAGAGCATCTGGCCGATTATACAGTCAGATCCTGATTTGTCTAGCCTCAGGACCAGCAGGTACCTTCCATGCTATAGGAGGGGGAGTAATATTAGAGACAAGGCAGTGCATAATGATGTCTCTCCATTTTCTGCCCTCCCCCTCCCCCCCGCGGTGACTTTTCTTTCTAAGAAACCCGGTAATTATAAGTGCACAGGTTGCACCACCTGTCTCTATTTGGAGACCGGTGATTATGTATTACATCCACATAATGGTAATAGGATTAAGATTAAGCAGGTTCTAACCTGCACAAGCAAATTTGTTGTCTATTGCATCCGGTGTCCCTGTGGGCTCCTTTAAATAGGTAAGACTAGCTGTCAGTTTAAGGAAAGGATGTCGCAGCACAGAAGTGCGATCAAGCAAATTTTAGAGGGTAAGCACATTGATCAACCGGTGGCCAAGCATTTTAAAGAGTATCAGCATAGTTTGGCAAGCTTGCGCTACAAAATGTTAGAGCAGGTCCCATTCTCCAAACGGGGGGTGATAGGCATAGAGCCCTCTTACACTCTTACAGAAAGAAGCCAGCTGGATACACTGGTTAAATACGGTGTCACCCAATGGGCTCAATGAAACCCTTTCATTTGCTTGCTTCCTGTAAATAATCATGGCATTTGTTGTATATGGAATAATTGACATATTTTGCACATCTTTTAGATGCATATCTTGTTATCCATATCCAGCATTGGCACGCCTTATGGTAAACTGTTTTTCATTTTTTAGTATGTCCCAAGCTGCTATTTTTGTATTATTTTTGCTCTCTTTAAACAGTGTTGCTGTCCGGAACGCTGAGCCTGCTCTTTGTGTATATGTTACTATGGTGATGGGATATGCGCACACCGGTATGCGACACCTGCAGGGCAATGTTGTCCATGGGGAATGACGCAACCGGAAGTAAGTCTCAGAGAAAACCGGGGACGCTGCACGTGTGGTGATTTATTCTGACTGTATATAGGTAAGCTTTTGTAATAGTTTATTGTGACTTCTGATGACGGTCAAATAAAGACCAAAACGTTAAGCTACACGGATTTGAGTGATCTCATTTCTTGGTGTCCGTACAAGACCGTGAGTGCCGACAATATCTATTTGCTACATGACCTTTTTGTTGTGGATGGCACCCGGCATGCTGTTAATTTGAAGTTATAGGAGTGCCGAATACCCTCCTTTGACTATATATATATATATATATATATATATATATATATATATACAAAATAGTATCTCTGGGGGTCATTCCGAGTTGATTTTTGCAACGGAGCGATTAAGGCAAAAATGCGCATGCACATGGTACGCAGCGCGCATGCGCTAAGTATTTTAGCACAATACTTAGTAGATTTACTCACGTCCGAACTAAGAATTTTCATCGTTGAAGTGATTGGAGTGTGATTGACAGGAAGTGGGTGTTTCTGGGCGGAAACTGACCGTTTTCTGGGAGTGTGCAGAAAAATGTAGGCGTGCCAGGATAAAATGCGGGAGTGTCTGGAGAAACGAGGGAGTGGCTGGCCGAACGCAGGCGTGTTTGTGACGTCAAACCAAGAACGAAACAGGCTGAGCTGATCGCAGTGTAGGAGTAAGTCTCGAGCTACTCAGAAACTGCTAAGAATTATTTAATCGCAATTCTGCTACTCTTTTGTTCGCTATTCTGCTATGCTAAGATACACTCCCAGAGGGCGGCGGCCTAGCGTGTGCAATGCTGCTAAAAGCAGCTAGCAAGCGAATAACTCGGAATGAGGGCCTCTGTGCGCTAAATACATCAAGCTGTAAACTCAGTCCAAAGTAGAGGTATTCGCCGCAATGGTTCAATATATCAATATATCAATATATCAATGGTTCAATATGTTCCAAGGTTCAATATATCAAGGTTTTTGATGCAGTCGAAATGTCAGAACAGTGGGGCAGATGTATTAACCTGGAGAAGGCATAAGAAAGTGATAAACCAGTGATATGTGCAATGTGTTAAAGGCACCAGCCAATCAGATCCTAACTATTAATTTACATATTGGAGCTGATTGGCTGGTGGCTTTATCACCTTGCACATATCACTGGTTTATCACTTCCTTATGCCTTCTCCAGGTTAATACATCCGCCCCAGTATTCCCTAAAAATGGACCCTCTCACCAAAAATCACTAGAGAAAAGAACAATAAGGCATATGTAGTACAAGATTTTCTTTTACCTCATAAAAAATTGTTTAAAATGACATACACTTCATTATAAAACAAATGAATCCATACACATGACTGAGTACATAAGTTGGAATCTATTCCACCCTCACCTTTAGAATAAGGTGTGAGCTCTGGGTGGAATTTACATACACCAAGACATAGCAGGGTTATTCAGAGTTGATTGCAGCAGAAATTTGTTAGCAGTTGGGCAATAGCATGTGCACTGCAGAGGGGGCAGATATAACATGTGTAGAGAGAGTTAGATTGGGGTGGGTTATTTTGTATCTGTGCAGGGTAAATAATGACTGCTTTAGTTTTACACAGCAATTTAGATTTCAGTTTGAACACACCCAACCCAAATCTAACCCTCTCTGCACATGTTATATTCCCCCCCCCCCTGCAGTCCACATGGTTTTGCCCAACTACTAACAAATTTGCTGCTGTGATCAACTCTGAATTAGGCCCCATGATTGGTGAACCCTACACATTTCGTCTGTACGACTTCATCAGGGGTATACAGCAGTTGAGTTTCAGGTTTACCGCCTAAATACACTTATTCCTTGAGTGGGTCTCGAAGACCAAAAATCATAAAAAGTAATGGCTCTATTTCTCAATATTAAAGATGCCGTAAGTGTAATTGGAGGATGGTACCCCTTACAGATGTTCTATGTGAATATATCACCTCTGATTTGGTGACCAGAAATAATAATATAGCAAAGAACAATCACAATTGTAGTGAAATGCCAACTCTACAATGTACAGACTCCAAGTCTAAGTTTGTGTGCAGGTCACCAGTCTCAATATATATATATATATATATATATATATATATATATATATATACAGAGCCGGCCCTAACCAATATGATGCCCTAGGCAAAATTTTGACTGGTGCCCCTTAGCACCATCGCTGGTTCCGCCTCTGACCTTGCACCTCTTTCCCAGCATCATCACCCCTCACCTATAGCAATCCTTATTTTGGTGTTTGTACCCCCTATATTTTAAATAGGAACAGTTCGCACATTTGGCGCACAGCCAAAAAAGGGGTGTGTTTTTGCTGGCAAGGGGCATGGCCACACAATAGTAACCCCAATTCTAATTACGCCACACAGTACTGCAACTTTATTCACATTTGATCATGCAATAGTGTCTATAATTCAGATGACATCCCAGAGCAGTATCACTTTACCTTATAAACGTTACTCCTCACAGGAGAGCCCCTTATTCACATTACATCACACTGAATTGCTCCTTATTCACATTACACCACACTCTATTGCTCTTTATTCACATTAGATGACACAGTAGTGCCCTTTCTATATGCAACGCCACATAGTAGAGCACCTTATACCCATAATGCCACACATTAGTAATGCATTTATACACCTAATTCCACACAGTAATGCCCCTTACACATATGAGACAACTTATTAATGTTCTTATAAACATAATGCGCCTTACACATTATGACAGCCTTTATTAATGCCCTTTTACATATAATGTCTCTTACACATATGCTGCACATTATTAATACCCTTATACACATAATGACACACATAGTGCCCCCTACACATTTGCTGCACATTATTAGTGCCCCTATACACATAATGACACACATACAGTAGTACCCTGTTGCACATATGCCGCACATTATTAATGCCCTTATACACATAATAACACACATAGTGCCCCTTACACATATATTGCACATTATTAATGCATTTTTACATGACACACATAATGCTCCTTACACATATTCCGAACACTGCACAACCAATCCACTCACATGCACACAGCACTCACACTGCCACTAACACTGTGACCTGTGCCTGGATACAGATGTGTCCTCTTAAATCTTGTCTCAATGCTAACGTCGGGCACCTTTTTTTAATGAAAATGCCTCTTATTTACATTGCTATGTGGTTAGGATGCACAAGCAGCTTCTGCTGATTAAAATGATATGTAGCATGCCTATATACTGTGTGAGACTGTGGCTGTATCTGCATATGAAATGCTACACACAGAATATAGGCATGCCGCATATCATTTTAATCTGCAGAAGCTGCTGATGCCCCTAGGCATATTACACGCCCTAGGCAATTGCCTAGTTTGCCTATGCCTATGGCTGTGTGTGTGTGTGTGTGTGTGTGTGTGTGTGTGTGTGTGTGTGTGTGTGTATATATATATATTCTGCAATAAACTTGTCTCTAACGGTACTTTAATTTAAAACATTTGACTTGCTGATGAATATACAGCACTGAAATTGGAGTCTGGCTAATACACAATTCCACAGAGCCTACAGACATATGGATTTGGAAGCAAAGACTGAAAAACTCTTCAACCTGTGGATTTTTACTCCATGTAAAGAGCAATAAAACAATTTATAATGCAAAATGGCATCCACATGAGCCATATGTTTACACTTCATCTGGATGTAAATGTGACTGGATACATATAGCCCTCTATACATGTAATCTCCAAAACTGTGGATAGTTCTGCTGGCCCTCTGTGAAATGGGGTTTTGGCAAAGATAAGTAGTAAAAGGCAGGTCTGGTTGTAGGAATTAATTAGAAACAGAAGTTAACCGTTTCTTGCTTAGAAGATGATGTTTTACTGTACTGTATATCTGGAATACTGTTTGCAGACGTTGTACTTGTAGGAGACAATACCAAACAGGCATTTAAGTTGTGCCATGGAAAGTTGAAAATGATAAATATGCACATGTGCAAAAAATGTGTTCCCCTAAAAGATAACTGTAGTCAAGTAGTACATTTTGCTAATCACCTCACACTGAACCCAGCCAGCAGAACTGAGGGGCTCTTAATCTTTGGAGCCCTTTAGGTCAGGAGAACAATAGTGTCAGACTGGTTCATGAAGGACCCACCAGGGAAATGCTGTGGTAGGGGCCCATGTTTAGGGGTGTTGCCAGCTACCATAGAGTCTTGACCAAAATTTTGAGAGTGCATTGTCTGGGCTCCTTGATTAATATATATAGTAAATATTGCTAGTGCATGCATGATAATGCACCTTATTAATAACAGCAATGTACTGCAGAGGGCGCATCCCGATGGACGGACGGCCGCCAACATCCCGAAGATAAGTATCAGGGTGACTTTCAGGGGGGCATGGGGGTTAGGGTTTGGCACAAAGGGGGTCAGGCACCATGGGGGGGGGGGTTGTTATCCCTAACCACCTCACCCTGATGGTAAGCCCTAGCCAGGGTCAGACTGGCCCACTGGGGTACAGGGGAAACCCCCCAGTGGGCCCCACTGCCTGGGGACCCTCCCCCACATCAACGGATCAGGTTCCAGACTGTGCAATGAAAATATACATATGTTACACTAGACTTCTCTGGATTATGGTGTATTTTCTACAGTGCGTTGCAGTTATTACTCTGGTACATTATCATGCATGGACTAGCAGTATTTGATATATATATTTATCAAGGGGCCCAGACCATGCTTTCACTAATGGTTAGCCAAGCCTCTAAGCTTGGGCCACGACGACTGCATCCCCCAGTGGGCCCTTCATGCCCCAGTCCAACATTGGCCCTAGCTGCCACACCCCAAGGGTTAGTGTTAGGGTATGGGAGTGTGTGTGTGTGTGTGTGGGGGGGGGTTTAAAAATACTTATCCCTTCTTCCACCGGGATCTCCAATGTCAGGATGCCGGTGTCAGTCATGTGACCACCAGCATCCCAACAACCGGGATAGCATACCGAACCCCTGTGTAGAGAATACACTATAGTCCTTTGAAGTATAAGGTAACATATGTATACTATATAATTCAAGTGCACAGTCTGGAATGTATCTTTATTTTCCCCACCTCCACCCCCTTGCTTTCCTGTATAGATAATAATTTTCATTAGCTCCAAACTTTTTGTTTTCCTCCTAAATCTATTATAAAAACTTAATGTATCGCTTTGGTGTTTTGTGTTTTGTCATGTGTCTTAGGATATTTAAAGCTTGTTGATGTGCATGTAGGAGCATTGGAATACAAGACAACGATAATCATTTTTATAACACATCTTAAGCACTAATGCTTATGGGTTTGGTATGGTTATATGTTCAGCTACAACATGTCGACAAGTACTCCATGTCCACAGTACATGTTGGCATGTTCATAATGGTGACATGCACTATGTCAACTTGGAACATGTTTACACTGCCATAAAGTTGACATGTTGACATATCGACAGCTACTGTAACTAACATCTTCATGGTTGACATTTTGAAAATGTAGACATGCCATATGTGGACATTTAACTACTGTATATAGATATTTTGCAGTTGTCACAACGATGAATATTCTCTTGACATTGTAAAAGTTGACATTCTTGTATCGAAATAAACACTACCTAGTGTATATTGTGTATGTAGACATGCTGACAACATGCCATGTATCCACACAGTGTAGGCAGACATATTTTTGGATCAAGCAATATTCAATCAATATTCATGATAATACACTAATTACCTACAGTAGGAACCAGCGTTGTCCATCAGATATTGATCATTAGTGCTTCATTGATGATTGTCACTGGTTTCTAATGAATTCAGGGCTAGATACGCATTAATATTTTCTTCAGTGTCAATAGCTGGCTAGTAATCATCAAGTGTCCCTCTTTGGCTAAATGACATACAGAGAGACCTTGGCAAGCAAAGTACGCAGATTACCAGCTTCTAAATTGTCACTACAGCTAACGGGGATGAATCACTGCGGAATGAGGAGAGACAGTGGAAGGCAGAGAATTAAGACATGCACCAATCACATGTAAAAAACAAGTGATATCACCCTTACTGTATCTCCTTCCATGTATGGTTTGAGAAAAGTATTTATTTTTTCAATCTACACAGATACTATTTAGTAATTCACCACTTTTAAGAGTAACTGTGTATGGTGTTTCTGTTTACTAACACACTTAAAGCTGGAAATGTAACTGGGGGGGGGGGTGTACTAATCCTTGGGGAGCGATTAATAGGAGAGAGATAAAGTACCAGCAAATCAGCTCCTAACTGCCATGTTACAGGCTGTGCTTCAAAAATGACAGTTAGGAGCTGATTGGTTGGTCATTTATGTCTCTCCACTTTATTACTCTCCAAGGCTTAGTGCATTTGCCAATAGATGGTAATAGATAGACAATAGACAATAGATGGCAGCAGGACGTTCCACAGCAGGGACAGGTAAGCTATGGGTCCAACTGCCAAATGGCCATCCACATGTTAACAATCGACAGTAAATGGTTTTTAACTCTCTGGGAGAAACTACTTATGAATAAACCATCAATGGTTCAGGGCAGCAAAGAACTGGCACAGTGGTCTCGCATGTGCAGTATATACAAGTGAAGGGATTTTGCCATTGTAACTCCACCATCGTTGGTAAAGTACAATGTAATATGCTGGTGCTATATAAGTAAATGTTAATAAATAAATATAAGTACAATCCAGGTGTTATGTTGAAGCAAAGAGTTAATAGCATAATTGCCTAATCTCCCAGAACGTCCGGGAGGCTCCAGAAAATCGGTGGCACTCCCAGCCACCAGGAAGAGTGGTTATGTCTCTCGGATCTCGCTTTGTCGCGCTGCCCAGCTACCCACTTAGCGAGTGAAGTAGAAAGACCTGCCGGGCGATGAAGTGATCTGTGCAAAATCACGTCATCATACTGTAGCCACGCCCCCAACTTTACAATGCAGGCAGAATTTCATTTACTGCAATTAGGGCCAAAATCCACAAACAATGTCCAGATATTTCAAAGCAATGAGATACAATAATTACATTTACTGAGACAGGCACAAAAATCCTTGATGCAGTGGTTAGTTGAAAATTTGCAGAAGGGCAACAAGTGATATGGTAAGTCTACCTTAAAGTAGATGATGGCCATACACCATCAATGAATAGGTATTAACGGAGTTTTCAGAGTGGCCCTTAAACAGGTTAATAGTGTGCTAAGTGGAGCCTGGAATGATTGGGTATTCTGAGCATTGTAGTGCGCCAGATGGTAGTGAAGGATACACCCTTATGCTTTGTAGCGCTGTGCAAAACATATTGGGGGGAATTCAAATGTTTGAAAAATCAGTTTGGTGTGTGCTTTTTCGTATCTTATAGACAGGAAAAATCAGATACCCAACCGACTTTTCAAACATTTGAATTCCCCCCATTGAATGTTATGGGGGACAGTGCACGCAGGACCTGATTCAGCTTCAGTATTGCTAAATTAACAAAACTGTAACTGGCTAGAATTGCATGCTGGGGGCTGCCCAGCACAGGGTAAGGGCATCCAGCATGTTAATGGCAGTCAGCGATGCAATCGCAATTCAGTTGTAATCGTATCACTGATTAAGGGAAGCCCCCCTGCCTGTGCAGCCTGGACTGCTGCCATTTTCTCAGTCGCAGTGGCTACTTGTGACATCATGCATCCAACCAAAAACGTACCAAAACAGACCCTCTTTTTGCTGCCCCGTAACACCACATCACTGCCCCCACAAATGCCTCTGTCTCTCAATCAGACAGAGACATTCACATAACTGAGATGAGATTGCATCTCCCTGCCCGCGCACGCATAGAGTGGGTCCTGCGCGTGCACATTTCGTTGGGAACAGGGGAGATGTGATCACATCTCAGTAGCGTTGGCTACTGAATGAGAACCCTAGTAAGTACCGAAATGACTTGGAGCTTCAGACTTGCTCTGTGAAGTAGAAGCAAATGCTTTTTGTTGTTTTTCTACTCTTACACTCTTATAAGGATCTTTAAAAGCTTCCCCTTACCCAATTCTGAATGAATCAGTGTTTATTTGTGACTAACGAGGCTTCCCTGCAATGTAAAAAAAAAACTGTTTAATCACTGCTCCAGCGGTTTTACTATTTTGTAACAAATGGATCTGTTTTCCACAGCTGCGACTAACCATTAATATTTGCACAGTCATCATTACCAACCTTTACACTTACACTGTACTTTCATTGTGACTACAGTACACACTCACTGTAGTTGCATTTCTGCCTGCTTCTGTGAGTTCACTTCCATTCCAGCCCAGGGCCAGCTCCCTAGATGCAGTGAGTCTCAAGTCAAAAGGCAAAACAAATAAGTGGATTCCTAAAAGACATGCATGTCTTAGAATCACAATTTCAGACTGAATAAAGACTCAACTTGAGTTTGTGACTGACTCTGAATAAGGTCATAAACTTTTGAGGGCATTGGTGGTTGTACAATTGCCCAAGGTTCCAACCTTTCTGGGAACCCCCAAGCAGAGCCCTTTTCTTAACAGCATTGTAGGCCCTGGGCAAAGCAATGTACAGTGCTGGGGCCACTATCCACCCATTCACGAGAATAAATGAAAAATAAATCAGAACTTACCCCTCCTGTGTTACCACATGCTTCTGTACATTGAATGGTTATCAGCAATCTGATTGGCTACATAGCTCCAGCCATCCATCAATCAGCACGCTGATAGCCATTCACTGTCTGGCTTCAGGCTAGAAGGCAGGTAATGAAGGCTGCCTATCTGCTCTGATTGTGTATAATTCAAAGTCAGAGCAGCTAGGTAGCATTCTCTACCTGCCTCCCGGGCAGCTCCAGAGGCACCAGCCCCAGGTGATAGATGCCCCATGACTCTGACCACCCCTGCTCGAAGGCCCGTAAAATTAAGGTACTCAGTGTGCCTATATGTTAAGATGGTCCTGCCCCCAGGCCCTCTCGGATGTCCTTGTATATAATTGTCTATATTTATTTTATACGCGTAGTTCTAGCTTTAGGTTTTCATTTTAGTTTATTACTTATGGCAGTTTCTTCACTTCTGCACTTTACATCAAGAGATTTCGATTGCCAATGCTGTGCGTAGAAAGTAGCAAGCTAATGGTGATAGTAAAATAAAACTCCAGCAGGAGTTGTTCTGTGGCTACAGTGTAGCCAAATTTACCGAGAAAGGTTGGTGATTCCACACCAGTATTACACAATTACATGTGTTTATGTGAACCAGTATACGTTTATACAGAGATAATCTCTTAATTACCGTCTGGTGGTGCACCCAGAGTCAGAGAAAAGCTGGAGCAAAAATAGAATAAAGAAGACTCTTGTTTGGGTGCACTCTTGTTACTGTTGTATTTATCGATATTATTAAAACATAACTTTTATTATGCTTTGTTAAAATAAAGTCAGTATCCACTCATTCTCCCCATGGAGTTATTATCAAGCAAATAAAGGGAAAACCCACAGATGTATCATTGGAGGAAAGGGCTAAAAAGGGGTTTGTATGTTCTGGTTTAGCCTATCCCAATATAGACTGGCATAGAGGTGTAGATATAATCACCATACACCTGTTCTCATGCCATACCAGTACAAGCGATGCTTGTATTAATGGGACCAGAGTTGGTCATGCACAAATAGGTATCAATTACATTGGGAGTGTTTATAACAAGTATATACTGCCTAATCCTATTCTCAGCACACAAAAGCTAATAGGTGTGCCTGATATCGCTGGAATTAATAAGTTGTTGATTCCTATTGATTCTTGCCTGAAAAAATCACCATACACCTGTTC
This sequence comes from Pseudophryne corroboree, assembly GCF_028390025.1. Taxonomy (NCBI): domain Eukaryota; kingdom Metazoa; phylum Chordata; class Amphibia; order Anura; family Myobatrachidae; genus Pseudophryne; species Pseudophryne corroboree. The sequence goes on along the minus strand of NC_086446.1, from coordinate 650,158,785 downwards.
TCATGCTATTCCAGTACAAGCAATGCTTGTATTAGTGGGACCAATGTTGGTCATGCACGAGTAGATATCAATTACACCGGGAGTGTTTGAAACATGTATATACTATCTCATCCTATCCTCAGCACACATGACCTGATAGGTGTGCCTGATGTCGCTGGGGATAAGTTGTTGATTCCTAATCGATTCTTGCCTGAAAAAAATCAGGATATAAGTGGGAAGGAAGAAGTAGTGGTGATACTGCTGTTGGTATTGAGTTTTAAAATGAGACAACCTCAGATTACTACACTGGGTATTCTCTGAGGGTCACCCCTCAGATACTGACCCAGCCCATCACCGTTTTGCTTCCAAGATCAGACGAGATTGGGCTCTAGCGGTGAGGTATGATAGTAACCTGTGAATGAGGTGTCCCACTCACCAATGAGAGTGCACCTATTCAGTAGATTAAGGAAGAAGTGTGGATCTGCTGTCTATGTTAGACCTGGGATTACTCCCAGGAATCATGGATGAGAGTCCACGAAAATAGAAAGAGGGATGAAATCTTTAGTAGAGAGAAAAAGATAGTACAATGCTTTATTCGAGCATAATTGGATATATGTGTTATATTCGATATATGTTCACGGTGTCTCTATATGGGTTAACTGTGGAGATGCCCTTTCACGGGAAAAATTACATCCACACACTTTCTCAATTCAATTTGAACAGCATATCCAATATTATCAGAAAGAAAGTCCCAAAATAAAGTGTATGCAGGAATGTATGACGAATGAAGGTAACATACCAATCAATTTTAGCATACGTGTATCATGGCTGGAGCTGTCATCTCCATTATTTAGCTACACATGGAATAAGTATGCTGTTTTGAACACCAGTTATATGTATGCACCAACAAAAATTACAGATCAGACAAGAATAAAGAAAAGATATCACAATTGATACCGGGTACCGCCCAGGTCGCTGGGTCAGTTAAAGGTGATTAGTAGTGCTGATATTCTCCCATGATAGGATCCTATTGCATGCCTTGCTCAGAGTTCTTGTTGCATATATGGGTAGGAAAACGCGTTTCACCCGTCAAATCGGGCTTGCTCACTTCCAATGCTGGTATTCTGATGTTGTGCCGGTTTTAAAAGCCCTGTTATTAATTGGTCAGCCAATGGCTGCGTGTCTCTTAATTAAATGTCCAGCTCCTGCTGTTCGGCGGAAGCCGTGGGTGTGTATGTGGTTGCTTGGCAACCTGGAAAGCATCGGCTTATGGGAGGTGACGGGGAGGTCCTAATCTCTGGGACGCTCGAGTAGGAGAGAGGCGGGGTTCAGCTCCCGCTGTATAGGCGGAAGTCGTGGGTGTGTATGTGGTTGCTAGGCAACCTTTAGGGCATCGGCTTATGGGAGGTGACGGGGAGGTCCTATTCCCTGGGACGCTGGAGTAGGAGATAGGAGATAATCAGCTCTCGCTGTATAGACGGAAGTCGTGGGTGTATTTGTGGTTGAAAGGCAAACTTGAAGGCATCGGCTTATGGGAGGTGACGGGGAGGTCCTATTCTGTGGGACGCTCAAGTAGGAGAGTGGAGATGTTCAGCTCGCGCTTTATAGGCGGAAGTCGTGGGTGTGTATGTGGTTGCTAGGCAACCTGAGGGCATAGGCTTATAGGAGGTGACGGGGAGGTCCTATTCTCTAGGACACTCGGGAAGGAGAAAAAATGAAATATTTTGAAAAATTGTGGAAGGAGAGAGTAGAAAGAAAGAGGGACAGCAAAAAGAAGAAGAGGGGAAGGGAAATGATCCGCGCGCTGCGGGGGAGAAGACACTTCGTGTGCCTGGCTGTATTGCCGTCCGGCCGGACACCCGCTTGACCAGTGCTGCTGCAGGTGGGCGGGTCTGCTGCCATAGTGACCATTTATTTATTGTGTCGTGACCTGGAGTCTGTTAAGAAAGGTGGCGTCTCGTTGCATAGCAACAGACCGATTGGATTGCTGGAGTTTTGCATACTAGTTTGATAAAAGGTCACTGTGGGTTTGATACAGAGATCGCTGGCCTATTAACCTGCGTATATTAATAAAATGGAGGATGTCATGTTGCTTGGCTATCAGCTATTGGAAATGCTGGCGTATTGTTGTCCAGCTTTGGTTAATACATGGGTCAGGAGACGTTGGTCTGTGGTCATAGTAATAGGATATAGGGTGTGCAGAAATTGTGGGGGGAAAAAAGGTGTGGGAGGGGGAGTTTGTTGGTTGTGATGAAATGACAGGATTTGGGTCTGATTTGTATTCTGATGTGGATAGAAAGGTGAGGGGTTTTAGGGAAGGGTGGGTGGGGGCCGGGAGGGGGGGGAGGGAAAAAATTGTGGGGGGTGAAAGGAAAGTTGGGAGAAAGAATGGTAGGAGGGCTGATTGAGGAGGTAGTTGTATTGAGGCTTATAACGTCACTGGGGATTTGTTGAGGTGACAGGATGTGGAAGGGCCAAGTGTGGGAAGTGTATATTGGCTTGAATTGCCAATTGATTGTGCCTATGTGTAAGTGGGGAATGTTGCTTAGTCTGTGATGAATGGGTGAAAGGTGTCTGTGACCATCGTTGTGTGGGGGGAGGGGGCGGGTTTGGAGGGAGGGGAAAAAAGGGGGGAAAAAAGAGGGAAGGGGGGGAAAGAAGGGAAATGTAGGTGTGTGTGTAACTGGGCTGATTGGGTAAGTAATTTAGTGTGGTGTATTGGAATGTGGTAGGAGCCTAACATGCGTGGGAATGAGAGTGAAAAGAGTGAAAAGAGTATTATAGTTATTTACTTGGAAGGTGCATGGTGTGATGGAGAAGTGGATTGCTTCAAACTGTGGGTGCCATGGGTTTGGGTCCTTGTTGGATTCAAATTAGGTGATACTTGTATCTGTGTGTTAACGTTGCTACCACGGAATTTTCAAAGGAATGCACTGTAGTTAAAGCTCTCATTGAGTCCCTGGGGTCTGTGTGTATTCAATTTAAAAATCCATTCCGTTTCTCGTTTGAGCAGTTCTTTCGTCATATCACCTCCTCTTATTCCCAGTTGGACTTTATCCAGACCAAACACCTTAAATTCTTTTGAAAAATCCGTGTGATGAGAATGGAAATGTCGTGCCACCGGAGTCAATTTTTTCATTCGGGTCAGATCACTATTGACGTTTCGGCAATTCCCTACATGTTCCAATACACGTTCTTTTAATTTCCTTGTCGTCATCCCGACGTATTTTAAATTGCAGCTACACTCTATACAGTATATCACTCCCTGGGTGCTGCAATTGAAAAAGTGTTTGATCTGAATTGATTCTCCATAGCGATCGGTCACGGAATTAGTCTTCAATATGAGGGGACAAGCTTTACAATGCCCGCAGGGGAAGGAGCCAGTTGGTATGTTCGATTTTGCCAATGGTTTTTGAAAATGACTCCTAACTAGGAGGTCCTTAATGTTCTTAGCTCTCCTCCAACTCATCTGAATATTATCGTCTATGAAGGGTGCTAGATCACTGTCTAACTTCAGAATAGGAAGATGTTTCTCTATTGCTTTTTTTATTAGCCTCCATTCCGGGCAAAAAGTCCCAATGAATCTGATCTTTTCATCCTTCTCTCGATGTGTTGTCGATTTGGATGAGAAAATCAGGGAATCTCTTGGTATTTTGGTTACTTCAGTACATGCCCTCTTCAATGAGCGTTTACTGTAGCCCCTTTCTCGTAGTCGTTGGGTCAATTCCCGACTTTTGACTTTAAACACTTCTTCCTCTGAACAATTGCGTCTGAGTCTTAGGAATTCTCCTTTGGGGATATTTTCCACCGTGGGAGGGAAATGCGCGCTTGTTTGGTACAGTAGGGTATTAGTCGCCGTTTCTTTTCTATACAGCTCAGTTGCCAGGTACCCCTTGGGGGATTTGTATATATAGACATCAAGGAAGGCTATCCGTTCTTGGCTGATAGTATGCGTTAATTTCAAATTTAAGTTGTTTGTGTTAAGAAGTTGAATAAATTCCTGAAGCAAAACAGAGTCTCCATCCCAAATGACGAATATGTTGTCTATATATCGCAGCCATAGTATGATGTGTGCTGTATATTTGTCATTGATATCAGTGAAGACAAACATCTTTTCCCACCACCCAAGAAAAAGATTTGCATACGTTGGTGCACACGCTGCCCCCATAACGGTGCCCCTGACTTGGAGATAGAAATGTTCTTGGAAAGTGAAGTAGTTCTTCTGTAATACAAAAGCTAGTAGGGAGTATAAGAGATCATTAAAGGCACTCTTCTCTCCTCCATCGAGGAAATATTTAGTAGCCCTCAGACCCGCTTGGTGGTCAATGCTAGTGTACAATGCTTCAACATCCAAGGTCACAAGATAGAAGCTATCTTCGAAAATGATGTTATGAATTTTACGCAATAGGTCCGAGGTGTCCTTCAGGTATGAGGGTAGTTGGAGAACATAATCTCGGAGGTGTAAGTCTAGAAAGCGACTTGGCTGTTCCAAGAGACCCCCATTGCCAGACATGATGGGTCTACCAGGTGGTTTTTTTAGATCTTTATGTATCTTAGGGAGGAGATAAAAAGTCGGTGTCTTTGGATTCTGTACAGTCAAATATTTGTGTTCTTGTTTGGTTATGGTTCCAGCAGCCAAAGCTTCTTCTATTAACCCAATGTATTCCTTCAGGAATCGTGATGTCGGGTTGCTTAGCAGTCGTTGATAGCAGGTAGTTTGTTTTAGCTGACGTAACGCTTCTGTAACATACATCTTACTCGGCCAAAGAACTATGTTCCCTCCTTTGTCTGAAGGTTTTATTATTACATCCTTCCATTCTTGTATCTCTTTGAGTGCTGCTCTTTCTCCTGCGTCCAAATTTGGTGGAAAGAAATGAAGTCTATTACGATTTTTCTTTTGTATCGCATCAAATTCTCTGGATACCATGTCCAGAAAGACTCTGATTTCTGGGCTATTATTATCGGGGGGAAAGAAGGTTGATTTCCCTTTACAGATAGGACGATTTTTACTGGTCATTTCCATCCCAGATTCAAGTTGAAGTTCTTCTAGAATCTCAATCATGCCCAAATCTTCAGTATCCCAAATAGGATCGATATCAGCCAGTCCTCGTGTGGGATCTTGTTTCTTAAAGAATTTCTTTAGGAGTAATTTCCTCCCATACATTCTCAGGTCTTTCTCCCACAAAAATCTATTAAAGGGTTTCGAGGGTGAGAAAGAAAGGCCCTTGCTTAAAACTTTGGTTTGTTCAGGAGTAATTGTTCTCTCGGAAAGATTGATGATCTTTAGATGATGCATGGAGGGTTGATTTAACGAGCCTTCCTCTGTCGTTCCGGATATCTCGAGGTCCGTGGGGTATCCCAATTGTTGTTCCTTCCTCTGTCTCTTCTTTCTCCCCCTCCGTATTGGCCTCCGGGTCTGGTTCGTCCTTTTGTCTTTTGGCCCCGTCCTAAAAAATAGGGCGAGTCCTCTCGGTCTTCCGGGATATAGTGGGTGCGTGGGACGTCTGTCACTTCATTTGCGGAGTCCTCGCTATTGGATGACTCAAACTCCGAGAAAGTATAGTCCTCTTTTGGTTTCCTATCTCTATACTTTGGGGGCTGTGTGTTCCAACGAAATTGATTGCCCAGTGAAAAGTCCCGTTTGTCCCTCTGAAGTTTGTTTCGCTTAAGTTCTATGATGTTTCTTTCATAAATCTCCAGGTCTCTCTTGTGTTTTTCAAAAGTAGATTGTAAAGAGAGATCCTTTTCCCACTTTTCCAGACTTTTTCCAACCTCTTCTATTTCTTTTTCTACCTGATCCAGGATCAGGGTATCATGTTTAATGAGTATATGTAATAATTCACTGGAGCATTTTAGAAGGGTATTTTCCCACTCTGCCTTCAGATTATCTGTGGCTAAGGGAAAGGAAGGAAAAATCCTAGGTCTGAGGCCTCTGGGTACGATTTTGTGTTTAATATAGTTCTCCAGAGTGGTGATGTCCCAAGTAAGTCGTGTTCTCCTCTGTAATGTTTTCTGGAGTTTGGATAAAGGGCCCCTCCAGTCGGAGGTCGGGCTTCCTGAATCCCCAGTTTCTAGGAAAAGATCTTCAAAGCCCTCGGTGTTCCTACGTCTGGTAAGTTCAGATTTCAAGGAAAATGAAGACATCATATGCGGTTGTATTGTTTTGGTGGATACTGAGTTGATCCAGAGCAGTGGAAAGGAAAGAAAAGGACCACTGGCCACTGGGTAAAGTGTTTATCAAACTGTGCAGGAATCTGAAACTGATCTAGGATCAGCAAAAATACAGGTTTACCGAGAAAGGTTGGTGATTCCGCACCAGTATTACACAATTACATGTGTTTATGTGAACCAGTATACGTTTATACAGAGATAATCTCTTAATTACCGTCTGGTGGTGCACCCAGAGTCAGAGAAAAGCTGGAGCAAAAATAGAATAAAGAAGACTCTTGTTTGGGTGCACTCTTGTTACTGTTGTATTTATCGATATTATTAAAACATAACTTTTATTATGCTTTGTTAAAATAAAGTCAGTATCCACTCATTCTCCCCATGGAGTTATTATCAAGCAAATAAAGGGAAAACCCACAGATGTATCATTGGAGGAAAGGGCTAAAAAGGGGTTTGTATGTTCTGGTTTAGCCTATCCCAATATAGACTGGCATAGAGGTGTAGATATAATCACCATACACCTGTTCTCATGCCATACCAGTACAAGCGATGCTTGTATTAATGGGACCAGAGTTGGTCATGCACAAATAGGTATCAATTACATTGGGAGTGTTTATAACAAGTATATACTGCCTAATCCTATTCTCAGCACACAAAAGCTAATAGGTGTGCCTGATATCGCTGGAATTAATAAGTTGTTGATTCCTATTGATTCTTGCCTGAAAAAATCACCATACACCTGTTCTCATGCTATCCCAGTACAAGCAATGCTTGTATTAGTGGGACCAATGTTGGTCATGCACGAGTAGATATCAATTACACCGGGAGTGTTTGAAACATGTATATACTATCTCATCCTATCCTCAGCACACATGACCTGATAGGTGTGCCTGATGTCGCTGGGGATAAGTTGTTGATTCCTAATCGATTCTTGCCTGAAAAAAATCAGGATATAAGTGGGAAGGAAGAAGTAGTGGTGATACTGCTGTTGGTATTGAGTTTTAAAATGAGACAACCTCAGATTACTACACTGGGTATTCTCTGAGGGTCACCCCTCAGATACTGACCCAGCCCATCACCGTTTTGCTTCCAAGATCAGACGAGATTGGGCTCTAGCGGTGAGGTATGATAGTAACCTGTGAATGAGGTGTCCCACTCACCAATGAGAGTGCACCTATTCAGTAGATTAAGGAAGAAGTGTGGATCTGCTGTCTATGTTAGACCTGGGATTACTCCCAGGAATCATGGATGAGAGTCCACGAAAATAGAAAGAGGGATGAAATCTTTAGTAGAGAGAAAAAGATAGTACAATGCTTTATTCGAGCATAATTGGATATATGTGTTATATTCGATATATGTTCACGGTGTCTCTATATGGGTTAACTGTGGAGATGCCCTTTCACGGGAAAAATTACATCCACACACTTTCTCAATTCAATTTGAACAGCATATCCAATATTATCAGAAAGAAAGTCCCAAAATAAAGTGTATGCAGGAATGTATGACGAATGAAGGTAACATACCAATCAATTTTAGCATACGTGTATCATGGCTGGAGCTGTCATCTCCATTATTTAGCTACACATGGAATAAGTATGCTGTTTTGAACACCAGTTATATGTATGCACCAACAAAAATTACAGATCAGACAAGAATAAAGAAAAGATATCACAATTGATACCGGGTACCGCCCAGGTCGCTGGGTCAGTTAAAGGTGATTAGTAGTGCTGATATTCTCCCATGATAGGATCCTATTGCATGCCTTGCTCAGAGTTCTTGTTGCATATATGGGTAGGAAAACGCGTTTCACCCGTCAAATCGGGCTTGCTCACTTCCAATGCTGGTATTCTGATGTTGTGCCGGGTTTAAAAGCCCTGTTATTAATTGGTCAGCCAATGGCTGCGTGTCTCTTAATTAAATGTCCAGCTCCTGCTGTTCGGCGGAAGCCGTGGGTGTGTATGTGGTTGCTTGGCAACCTGGAAAGCATCGGCTTATGGGAGGTGACGGGGAGGTCCTAATCTCTGGGACGCTCGAGTAGGAGAGAGGCGGGGTTCAGCTCCCGCTGTATAGGCGGAAGTCGTGGGTGTGTATGTGGTTGCTTGGCAACCTTTAGGGCATCGGCTTATGGGAGGTGATGGGGAGGTCCTATTCCCTGGGACGCTGGAGTAGGAGATAGGAGATATTCAGCTCTCGCTGTATAGACGGAAGTCGTGGGTGTATTTGTGGTTGCAAGGCAAACTTGAAGGCATCGGCTTATGGGAGGTGACGGGGAGGTCCTATTCTGTGGGACGCTCAAGTAGGAGAGTGGAGATGTTCAGCTCGCGCTGTATAGGCGGAAGTCGTGGGTGTGTATGTGGTTTCTAGGCAACCTGAGGGCATAGGCTTATAGGAGGTGACGGGGAGGTCCTATTCTCTAGGACACTCGGGAAGGAGAAAAAATGAAATATTTAGAAAAATTGTGGAAGGAGAGAGTAGAAAGAAAGAGGGACAGCAAAAAGAAGAAGAGGGGAAGGGAAATGATCCGCGCGCTGCGGGGGAGAAGACACTTCGTGTGCCTGGCTGTATTGCCGTCCGGCCGGACACCCGCTTGACCAGTGCTGCTGCAGGTGGGCGGGTCTGCTGCCATAGTGACCATTTATTTATTGTGTCGTGACCTGGAGTCTGTTAAGAAAGGTGGCGTCTCGTTGCATAGCAACAGACCGATTGGATTGCTGGAGTTTTGCATACTAGTTTGATAAAAGGTCACTGTGGGTTTGATACAGAGATCGCTGGCCTATTAGCCTGCGTATATTAATAAAATGGAGGATGTCATGTTGCTTGGCTATCAGCTATTGGAAATGCTGGCGTATTGTTGTCCAGCTTTGGTTAATACATGGGTCAGGAGACGTTGGTCTGTGGTCATAGTAATAGGATATAGGGTGTGCAGAAATTGGGGGGGGGGGAAAGGTGTGGGAGGGGGAGTTTGTTGGTTGTGATGAAATGACAGGATTTGGGTCTGATTTGTATTCTGATGTGGATAGAAAGGTGAGGGGTTTTAGGGAAGGGTGGGTGGGGGCCGGGAGGGGGGGGAGGGAAAAAATTGTGGGGGGTGAAAGGAAAGTTGGGAGAAAGAATGGTAGGAGGGCTGATTGAGGAGGTAGTTGTATTGAGGCTTATAACGTCACTGGGGATTTGTTGAGGTGACAGGATGTGGAAGGGCCAAGTGTGGGAAGTGTATATTGGCTTGAATTGCCAATTGATTGTGCCTATGTGTAAGTGGGGAATGTTGCTTAGTCTGTGATGAATGGGTGAAAGGTGTCTGTGACCATCGTTGTGTGGGGGGAGGGGGCGGGTTTGGAGGGAGGGGAAAAAAGGGGGGAAAAAAGAGGGAAGGGGGGGAAAGAAGGGAAATGTAGGTGTGTGTGTAACTGGGCTGATTGGGTAAGTAATTTAGTGTGGTGTATTGGAATGTGGTAGGAGCCTAACATGCATGGGAATGAGAGTGAAAAGAGTGAAAAGAGTATTATAGTTATTTACTTGGAAGGTGCATGGTGTGATGGAGAAGTGGATTGCTTCAAACTGTGGGTGCCATGGGTTTGGGTCCTTGTTGGATTCAAATTAGGTGATACTTGTATCTGTGTGTTAACGTTGCTACCACGGAATTTTCAAAGGAATGCACTGTAGTTAAAGCTCTCATTGAGTCCCTGGGGTCTGTGTGTATTCAATTTAAAAATCCATTCCGTTTCTCGTTTGAGCAGTTCTTTCGTCATATCACCTCCTCTTATTCCCAGTTGGACTTTATCCAGACCAAACACCTTAAATTCTTTTGAAAAATCCGTGTGATGAGAATGGAAATGTCGTGCCACCGGAGTCAATTTTTTCATTCGGGTCAGATCACTATTGACGTTTCGGCAATTCCCTACATGTTCCAATACACGTTCTTTTAATTTCCTTGTCGTCATCCCGACGTATTTTAAATTGCAGCTACACTCTATACAGTATATCACTCCCTGGGTGCTGCAATTGAAAAAGTGTTTGATCTGAATTGATTCTCCATAGCGATCGGTCACGGAATTAGTCTTCAATATGAGGGGACAAGCTTTACAATGCCCGCAGGGGAAGGAGCCAGTTGGTATGTTCGATTTTGCCAATGGTTTTTGAAAATGACTCCTAACTAGGAGGTCCTTAATGTTCTTAGCTCTCCTCCAACTCATCTGAATATTATCGTCTATGAAGGGTGCTAGATGTTTCCTCCAATGATACATCTGTGGGTTTTCCCTTTATTTGCTTGATAATAACTCCATGGGGAGAATGAGTGGATACTGACTTTATTTTAACAAAGCATAATAAAAGTTATGTTTTAATAATATCGATAAATACAACAGTAACAAGAGTGCACCCAAACAAGAGTCTTCTTTATTCTATTTTTGCTACAGTGAAGCCAAATAGGTTGGTTAAAGTCATGTCGCTCACTGATATTGCTACTGTTGTTGCTGGTTCTTGGTTTTGAGGTTTTCAGGGTGTTACTTGATGCCTATTATGGTTTTCTACAGCCATTTACACTTGGCATAAAAATCTGAACTGAGATCAGGGGCAAAATGTAATACCCTGTGAGCTATAGGCTGTTTGGGAATTCCTGCAAGTCTGCCCGTATTGTGTTTGGGTGGGTTATATTGTTTCTGTGCAGGGTAAATACTAGCTGCTTTATTTTTACACTGCAATTTAGATTTCAGTTTTAACACACCCAACCCAAATCTAACTCTCTCTGCACATGTTATATCTGCCCCCCTGTAGTTTAACATGGTTTTACCCAGTTGCTAACTTTTTTGGTTTGCTAACTAGCCTGAATAAGACCCACAGTCTGCTTTCCTTTCATTTAGGACCACTGCTCTCCTACTTGTACTTATCCCTCAGCTGGGAGCTCCTACAGTAGATCACTATGCTGGTCACTACACCCTGTGAATAACTGTTTTACCGGGGATACAGCTAACATGTAGTCCTGCAGTGTAGTGCTGTGTAGGGTGCTGTACTACAGACCTCAGACAGGTTAACAATACAGCTGTCTTGTAGTGCTGTCTGTCTCCTCTAAATTAGTTTCTGCTCACACTGAGGTGAAGGATGATCCGCAGCCCCAGCTCCTCATATGGGGACAAGTCCACCTCCATGTCACCTTCTATGAGAGCTCCATCTGGAAAGAGGCTGCTGGAACTCCGTCTCTCGGTCAGCCTCCTGGTGGATTAACTCCATCTCTACTACTGGAGCTACGGGAACCCCAGGTCTCACCGCCAGAAGGGAAGATGCTGTGCATAGCACTGCTTAGATTTCCTCGTCATCACAAATGCCGCTTAGCTTAAGGAACTGCAAAATGGTATATGACCTCTCCCTAAGGACTACAGTTAAAATGCATTTTTTTTTAACCCATCTATCCAACTACAGTTTCTGTGTCAGTGCATGCCAGTCCTCCTCCTACTGACTGCACTTACAGCTGGCTCTCTTATAGCCTTAGTCTATGCCCCATTAAATGTAAACAGTCTTGGCTGCTGGAAAAAAAATCATTAAAAAGCTTAAGGGAGAAAACAGCTTTCAGCAAAGATAATAACATCAACAGCCATTACCAATGTTATATATCATTTTCACATATATATTAACACCCACAGCAGGGCACTTTAGTTCTAGTGGCACGTTCTGTTTCTGGGGTACCACATGTTGACAAAATATACCCAACTCATTTTGATTTTCATTGGATATTGCTGAAATGGTTTTTACTCAACGCTCAACATATTAAACAGGTCTAGAAAACTTATGCCAGATTTTACAATTCTGTATTTCAGTTTGTATTACACTGTTTGTACAGCATTTAAAGGTACACAAGATACAATTATTATTATTATTATTATTATTATAACAATTTAATCAGATATTATAGATAAATAACAACACATTGAGTAGCCTGGAAATAGCAATTTATAGCTTAATGAGTTTTATACTATGACTGCTATCTAGAGAATGTACTGTGGTTTTATTTGCTCACTAGCATAAGAAAATGTTATCTCTGAACTAGAAAAAATCCTTCTTGCAAAATCTTGCAGTCTAAAGCAGATATATATGCAGGAACTAACAAGAACGTATTGTAGTTGGATATACAGTATGGGGATCCAGCTTATCAGGTCTGGTTAGTTGCTGGCCTCTCTCTTCCTTTCACAGTGCCGTAGCTCTCTCCTGCCATCTGCTATCAGCAGCTGTTTCAGCATCTCACATAGTGGCGCCGACGCATGGGTAATGCCACCTTGGATTTGCTCCATCTTCGCAAATAGGCAATCCTGTCCCTGAACCTGTGGTCACCTGAGTGCTGACAGTGAATCCTGAATTAGCCCACTTGACGTGGGCTATTTAAATGGCTTTTGTACACTTCCTCTTTTCTCAGACTTCATCTAACCTACATGACCAGATCTCTTACTCCTGGTTCCTGGTATCATTGTGTGATGGTGTTCCTGCGACTCCATCTGGAAACCTCCTGAAATTCTCTTACATTCCTGTGCAGTCATTTGTTCTTGGCTTTAAGATCTCCAACTACTTCTGGGTCTCCTCTTGTAAATCTCATTGTGTATACCCATGACTGGGCTGCAGATTTTCCAGTACATTGTCTCACACTACATTGTCTCAGTCCTGCAGCTACACCAGTGCTTTAACCTCTGCACTGCTCCAGCAAACTTGCAATATCACCAGTGCACAGTATCTCACACTGCTCCTGTAGTCCTGCAGCTACACCAGTGCTTTAACCTCTGCACTGCTCCAGCAAACCTTCAATATCACCAGTGCACAGTATCTCACACTGCTCCTGTAGTCCTGCAGCTACACCGGTGCTTTAACATCTGCACTGCTCCAGCAAACCTTCAATATCACCAGTGCACAGTATCTCACACTGCTCCTGTAGTCCTGCAGCTACACCGGTGCTTTAACATCTGCACTGCTCCAGCAAACCTTCAATATCACCAGTGCACAGTATATCACACTGCTCCTGTAGTCCTGCAGCTACACCGGTGCTTTAACATCTGCACTGCTCCAGCAAACCTTCAATATCACCAGTGCACAGTATCTCACACTGCTCCTGTAGTCCTGCAGCTACACCGGTGCTTTAACATCTGCACTGCTCCAGCAAACCTTCAATATCACCAGTGCACAGTATCTCACACTGCTCCTGTAGTCCTGCAGCTACACCGGTGCTTTAACATCTGCACTGCTCCAGCAAACCTTCAATCTCACCAGTGCACAGTATCTCACACTGCTCCTGCAGATCTGCAATATATACAGTGTGCAGGCTCTCCCACTGCTCCTGCAGTCCTGCAGCTACACCTGTACTTTAACTCCAATACTGCCCAGCAGATCTGCAATATCCCAGTTTTCAGGCTCTCACACTGCTCCTGCAGTCCTGCAGGTACACCTCTGCTTTAATCTTTTCTCTGTCTCAGCAGACCTGCAGCATCTCTAGTGTGTATACCTGCAGTCTAGCAGCTACAACTGTTCTTTAACCTTTTTTCTGTTTTAGCAAACCTCTACAGTATCTGTAGCACATCGCTCCTCACAGTGCCCCAGTAGTCCTGAAACATCTCCTGTACATTACCTTTCCCAGTTCCAGCTGTCCTGCAATATTATCTGTGCATTTTACCCTTGCTTGCACTACCGTGCCCATTCTATGCCAGTATACCTTCTGCTACTTGTGCTAGTTACCTAATGTATCTACTTCCCTCACTATTCCAGTCTGGGGGGGGGGGGGGGGGGGGCTATGTCTTGGTAAACACCAGTTAGCTTGTCAGACTCCACGCCTCCAGACTAGCAGTGCTATATAGGAGAAATCTTGCTTTAGTGATATCTAAACATGCTTCTCCTTGTTTATTTCATATCAATGATCTTACTAAACAAAAGTGTTTACATTGTTTTAAAAAAAACTGTGCGTGCATGCTGTAATTGTAGTGAAACACCAATGTATGTACCAACAATTGCTCAATTGCGATTATCGGTTCGCTTCCATCCAACCTGAATAGGGTCCATAGCCTGTAACTTGCTGTCAACAATACCACTTTGTTGGGTGGGTCATCCATTGGGCATGATATGAGGGAGTAGGTGAAAGGCATTCTGGAGGCTGCTGCTGGATTGCATGTCCTCATAGCTGTAATCTGATCTGCTCAATTTTCTCCTTGCCACCATACTACTGTAGGTCTAGTTATACGTTAGCGATATAATTATTGACCAAGTTTTACGTCAACTCTTGTGTCCATATCATTACTTTAGGGGTATTGTATATGTTGACGGGCATAATGTAAACATTCATCATGCCAACATGTGAATGTTGACATGGTTATACTGTCAACATTGACCATGTTGAGATATTGTCCCTGGTGGCCAGTGACCAATAACCTGCTCCTCATGCTACACCCTCTCCAGTGCAGTCATGTGACCATCATGTGACCATCATGTGACCATCATGTGACCATCAGACCTCTGATCCTCCGGTGTTCCAGTAAGTATTATTACCATATCCATAACCTCTAACCTACCTCTTGTGCCTAACCCTAATCTCCCGCCCCACATACACACAGTCTAACCTTAATGTCAACATTCTGACAAATTCAACATTCTGTGATTATGAATATGTTGCATGTCAACATTTTAACAATGTCGACACCATAACCGTCGATAGTGTGGTATCAACATTATCCCTTATTTTAGAGTTTGTTACACACTTTCTTGTAGTACACCTATAACATTAAGGAGCTTATGAAACCCCTCTTAATTATTCTGTATAATTCTTTGGAACACGACTGAAAAGGCATTTTAATTTAAAAAAAAAATACTTAAGTGTATCAGCAGAGAACAATAATATATATTATTTCTTACTAGAAGAACTACAATGCACATTTATTGGAAATCTGCTCATTCAGATTGTGATGTCACTCAGGTGCTAAAAGGGATGGGTAATTCTGTGTAAGAATTTTTTTTTCTATCCCTGATGCACATTGAGTGAAAAATAACACTACATAATAATCAGATAATACAGAGATATTAGTTGCGTATATGTGCAGATATAGGGTTAAGCCCCCCGGCCGAACGGCAAGGCGTCGCCGTCACTGGGGATCCCTAATATTAGGTATGGGGTCTGGGTTGCAGGACCCCATCACGTCGGCACAGCAGGGTAGGGGGTGCTGTTGGCAGCACTTGTCAATTATCAGTTTTAATTACTTTCACTTGCAGCTTCCCTCCTTTTTGAAGGCCAGCATCTCCGGGCCGCCACTGTCTCCTACTCCCACCCCTTTTGTCACTAATACCTATACAACATTCATGGACTTGATTTGAGATTTCTTTGTTATTTAGTCACACTATCCTTTATTACATTTCAAGATGCTGACATGCCCGGGATTCGAACCCATTACCTGTGGCATTGCAATTAGACAATCTATTTATTGGGCTATCTCCCTTGCATAGAAAGGTAGATAATTCTAAGCTAGAGAATTCTAACTATTTGAAGCTTACTTAATGAAAAAATGATCAGCATTGCGGCTGAGCAGATCTATGTAGTGTGTGGCTGCAAGGGACTGGATGTGTGGCTGCACACTACATAGATCTGATCAATTGCAAGGCTGATTATTTTTTTAACAGTAGCTTCATATAGTGTTGATAATATAGTTTTTTTTAACAGTAGCTTCATATAGTGTTCATAGTATAGTTTTTATGCAGGATCACATAGCTCAATGAGTATGGTGTTTGATTAGAATTCAACGGGTGGTCTTCAGGTTGCCGACTGTCGGGATCCCGGCGCACAGTATACCGGCGCCGGAATCCCAACAGCCGGTATACCGACAGATTTTCTCCCTCCTGGGGGTCCACGACCCCCCTGGAGGGAGAATAAATAGCGTGGCGCACGTGGCGCGCGTAGCGTAGCGCGCCACAGTGCCTTCAGCGTGGCAAGTGCAGCGAGCCCGCAAGGGGCTCATTTGCACTCGCCAAGCTGTCGGTATGCTGGCAGTTGGGCTCCCGGCGCTGGTATGCTGGTCACCAGGAGCCCGGCTGCCGGCATACCATACTACACCCGAATTCAACAGGTTATTTCCTGGGTATGGCAGTATATTAGAATTCAACAGGTTTGAATCCTGGGTATGGCAGTATATTGAAATGTGTTAGTGAATAAAGGGTATTGTTACTGAATAACAATGAGTTCTCAAGTTAAGTGCATGATTGTGGTATAAAGAAGATTTGTGTCCAAATCCATTTTCTTGCAGTGCTCTATAAATGTGTAACGATACAAATATTGATTTATGGAATCATATTTATGAATATTAGTATTTAATATAACATATATGGTTATTAATATATGGATATATTTAAATTAATATGCGTTATCATATATATCTGCAAATATATTATGTCAGACCTGCAGCATCTCTAGTGTGTATACCTGCAGTCTAGCAGCTACAACTGTTCTTTAACCTTTTTTCTGTTTTAGCAAACCTCTACAGTATCTGTAGCACATCGCTCCTCACAGTGCCCCAGTAGTCCTGAAACATCTCCTGTACATTACCTTTCCCAGTTCCAGCTGTCCTGCAATATTATCTGTGCATTTTACCCTTGCTTGCACTACCGTGCCCATTCTATGCCAGTATACCTTCTGCTACTTGTGCTAGTTACCTAATGTATCTACTTCCCTCACTATTCCAGTCTGGGGGGGGGGGGGGGGGGGGGCTATGTCTTGGTAAACACCAGTTAGCTTGTCAGACTCCACGCCTCCAGACTAGCAGTGCTATATAGGAGAAATCTTGCTTTAGTGATATCTAAACATGCTTCTCCTTGTTTATTTCATATCAATGATCTTACTAAACAAAAGTGTTTACATTGTTTTAAAAAAAACTGTGCGTGCATGCTGTAATTGTAGTGAAACACCAATGTATGTACCAACAATTGCTCAATTGCGATTATCGGTTCGCTTCCATCCAACCTGAATAGGGTCCATAGCCTGTAACTTGCTGTCAACAATACCACTTTGTTGGGTGGGTCATCCATTGGGCATGATATGAGGGAGTAGGTGAAAGGCATTCTGGAGGCTGCTGCTGGATTGCATGTCCTCATAGCTGTAATCTGATCTGCTCAATTTTCTCCTTGCCACCATACTACTGTAGGTCTAGTTATACGTTAGCGATATAATTATTGACCAAGTTTTATGTCAACTCTTGTGTCCATATCATTACTTTAGGGGTATTGTATATGTTGACGGGCATAATGTAAACATTCATCATGCCAACATGTGAATGTTGACATGGTTATACTGTCAACATTGACCATGTTGAGATATTGTCCCTGGTGGCCAGTGACCAATAACCTGCTCCTCATGCTACACCCTCTCCAGTGCAGTCATGTGACCATCATGTGACCATCATGTGACCATCATGTGACCATCAGACCTCTGATCCTCCGGTGTTCCAGTAAGTATTATTACCATATCCATAACCTCTAACCTACCTCTTGTGCCTAACCCTAATCTCCCGCCCCACATACACACAGTCTAACCTTAATGTCAACATTCTGACAAATTCAACATTCTGTGATTATGAATATGTTGCATGTCAACATTTTAACAATGTCGACACCATAACCGTCGATAGTGTGGTATCAACATTATCCCTTATTTTAGAGTTTGTTACACACTTTCTTGTAGTACACCTATAACATTAAGGAGCTTATGAAACCCCTCTTAATTATTCTGTATAATTCTTTGGAACACGACTGAAAAGGCATTTTAATTTAAAAAAAAAATACTTAAGTGTATCAGCAGAGAACAATAATATATATTATTTCTTACTAGAAGAACTACAATGCACATTTATTGGAAATCTGCTCATTCAGATTGTGATGTCACTCAGGTGCTAAAAGGGATGGGTAATTCTGTGTAAGAATTTTTTTTTCTATCCCTGATGCACATTGAGTGAAAAATAACACTACATAATAATCAGATAATACAGAGATATTAGTTGCGTATATGTGCAGATATAGGGTTAAGCCCCCCGGCCGAACGGCAAGGCGTCGCCGTCACTGGGGATCCCTAATATTAGGTATGGGGTCTGGGTTGCAGGACCCCATCACGTCGGCACAGCAGGGTAGGGGGTGCTGTTGGCAGCACTTGTCAATTATCAGTTTTAATTACTTTCACTTGCAGCTTCCCTCCTTTTTGAAGGCCAGCATCTCCGGGCCGCCACTGTCTCCTACTCCCACCCCTTTTGTCACTAATACCTATACAACATTCATGGACTTGATTTGAGATTTCTTTGTTATTTAGTCACACTATCCTTTATTACATTTCAAGATGCTGACATGCCCGGGATTCGAACCCATTACCTGTGGCATTGCAATTAGACAATCTATTTATTGGGCTATCTCCCTTGCATAGAAAGGTAGATAATTCTAAGCTAGAGAATTCTAACTATTTGAAGCTTACTTAATGAAAAAATGATTAGCATTGCGGCTGAGCAGATCTATGTAGTGTGTGGCTGCAAGGGACTGGATGTGTGGCTGCACACTACATAGATCTGATCAATTGCAAGGCTGATTATTTTTTTAACAGTAGCTTCATATAGTGTTGATAATATAGTTTTTTTTAACAGTAGCTTCATATAGTGTTCATAGTATAGTTTTTATGCAGGATCACATAGCTCAATGAGTATGGTGTTTGATTAGAATTCAACGGGTGGTCTTCAGGTTGCCGACTGTCGGGATCCCGGCGCACAGTATACCGGCGCCGGAATCCCAACAGCCAGTATACCGACAGATTTTCTCCCTCCTGGGGGTCCACGACCCCCCTGGAGGGAGAATAAATAGCGTGGCGCACGTGGCGCGCGTAGCGTAGCGCGCCACAGTGCCTTCAGCGTGGCAAGTGCAGCGAGCCCGCAAGGGGCTCATTTGCACTCGCCAAGCTGTCGGTATGCTGGCAGTTGGGCTCCCGGCGCTGGTATGCTGGTCACCAGGAGCCCGGCTGCCGGCATACCATACTACACCCGAATTCAACAGGTTATTTCCTGGGTATGGCAGTATATTAGAATTCAACAGGTTTGAATCCTGGGTATGGCAGTATATTGAAATGTGTTAGTGAATAAAGGGTATTGTTACTGAATAACAATGAGTTCTCAAGTTAAGTGCATGATTGTGGTATAAAGAAGATTTGTGTCCAAATCCATTTTCTTGCAGTGCTCTATAAATGTGTAACGATACAAATATTGATTTATGGAATCATATTTATGAATATTAGTATTTAATATAACATATATGGTTATTAATATATGGATATATTTAAATTAATATGCGTTATCATATATATCTGCAAATATATTATGTCAGGCTTACAAATTAATTGGCTGATAAATATATGCAGTCCTTATATATATATGACTTATGAAATTATGAAGTTAAGATTCCTTAAAGAGAGTTCAAGCTTGAATATTACCGCTCTTTTTATATGATTATTTATTTACAGGCAGATCAAATCGTACAGAATAAGATATACACAGTAGTGATATATATACTAATTATTATATTAAGCTATGCTATGCTTCCTTCGTTATATAACATAAAACAACATGACATAAGTTTCACAAACAGTTTGATTACTAACATAAAATGTATACTTGCAAGTTAAAGATTGCCATCCCAAGAATCATTCCTTCTGCATGTTCTCCATGACTTCTCCTGACTGACTTCCTTCCTTCTCTCCTTCTCCTTCTTCCTTCTCCCTCCTCCTAACTAAAAAGCCTGCTCCTTTTATCCCATATTTTACCAATTCAAACTATCATATTCTCATAGTTTCCAATGGAATAGGTAATTATAGGTTTGTCAGATTCCAAGGTGTAATAAAACAAACATTGAACTGGGCTGTCGTGTCCTGTTCACGGAGGCATGGTGTCATAAAAGTGTGGTGTCCACACGGCCTTAAGCAAGTATAGTATTGTAAAATCTGGAATGTCTTTTCATCCAAAGTTCTGTTGTATTGACAAGTTTTCCTGGGGTGGGTTACACCATGTTTTATCAATGGATGCGATCTCTTTTCATAGTAGTTAATTTATGCTCCCTAGCTTTAACCTTTACTGGACAATAGACAAACCAGTTTTATAATTGCGATAGGTATTGTAAACCTTGATTCTGATCTATTGTAAGCACACCTGTGAATTCCAATGACCAACAGAGCTCTGTCACACACCTATTATCATTTATGGCCTAATACCTTTTCTCTACAATGACTCTTGATCTTACTGTGACCTCTCTAGCCTTATTTATGGCTAGAGCAGAATAAACCTGTTCCCTACACTGTTTTACCATCTTGCAGTAAAACACAAATATACAGTATATCTATATAAACACATACACAAACCTAATCTCTTAAATCAGCAAAACATTACCTCATACATTCAAATTTATTTCATATCTATTCCTTACTATATATATCCACTACACACTATGGTTACATCACTTATTTATAATGAATTATTTTAATTCAGACAATATCCATTGCCCTAATATTATACTAAGTGCAGACAATTACCTATAAGGCAACAGTCGCCCCCTTGTGGCCATGAGAAATTATTTTGATTGGCCACACATTAAACTAGCGTAATTGCTTCCAAATATATTTCAAAATATTCCTTCAAACATAACTTTCGTTGTAACCATAATATATACCATAAGTGTAATAATAATAACCATTATGATTTTAAAAATCTCTAAAAATTCTTAGCTTACCTAACCTTATTCTACTTTTACTTTTAACTAAAGCAGACCAAGACTGAGGTTTTTATTCAGTATTCATGAGGAAAACTAATTTCTACAGACATTTGGAATACCATAGCCCAATTGTAGACCTTTTTTTTCTGTATCTGGATCAGTACGTTTGGACATTTTTGCTGTTCTTGTCTGTAGCAATGTACTGGGATAAGACTGTCATCTGCGTGGTTTGCTTGCAATTGGAGACGCCTTGCGTTTGCATTATGGAGGCAGTTGAAGTAGAATTCTTCATAGCAGCTGCTCCTTTGCTTGCCATTTCGCTGTTTGAGGCAGAGGGCTTTGTACGTCGAGTGCTGTATATTTTGCGTACTGTAATCCTGAGTTTGCAACTCAGTACTTGTGACAACCCTCAGTAATGGTCTTTATACAGTCCTTAGCAGTTCTGTTTCCTTTGCGTTTATCCAATACCGCAGTTGTGACCAGTGTCCATATTGCTTTGCACAAAACAGGTTGTGATTTTGAATAGAACAGGCATATACAGTATGAACCAGTCTTTTTTTCTTTCTTTTCTTTTCTCTTTCTTTCTTTCTTTCTTTCTTTCTTTCTTTCTTTCTTTCCTTGTTAATAGTAGGTCTTAATTGTCTTCGGGCAATAGTACCACAAATGGCTGCGAGTAGTACCCCTACTCTGTTTACTGTATTTCCTCACTGAATAAATTACCATGCAGTCTTAAGTCTCCTTATTCTACTTTGTACCTATTTATACATCTCAATCTTAAATAAACTTATACCAGTTTAACCCATATAAAGGCGTTTTCTATCCTACCTATATTTTGACTAATAATTATTTAAAATGCTGTTGATGTGTATATAGTAACATCCTATCAATACAATAAATGAATATAATTTTGCTTCAAACAGATATTAAATATCATTTAGGAATGGCTTTGACTAAATCTAATTCCATCCAGTATTATGTTATATGCAGCCATGTGCATATACAGTGACCCTGTTATGCTACAAATAATTCTCTTTGACTTGTTACAGTCTTTATTAAGAGAATTATTCATCCCACTTAATAATCTTGTCCCAATTTGTTAAAACGCGGGATATCATCCTGTATTAGATATTTAATTAGTTTTGAAGCTTTTACGAAGGAAGCATAGGTAGTATCTATTGTGTAATATAAAAAAAAACATAAAATATTTACAAGGTATATAATACAATGATATAAAATATATCTCAGACAAATGTTTACATATATGTGATTAAGGTATATGAAGGGATGAGACTGTTCTGTATAATCACAGTGATGAGATGTGCTGTACACTGTTGTGGGAGTGTACATGTAGTTTGAAAGACAAGTAATGATTACTTGTGATGAAAGGGTTAATGAAAACCTTCCCCTTTCTTGTGAAACTGGAAAACTCCTTGAGGATTTGTCCATATATCAGTCTTTAGGGATGCTATGTAGATTTTGCTGGATAGCAGCGATGAAAGGGTTAATGAAGACCTTTTCCCTTGTAAATTGGAGTCTTTTTGGAGTCTTGCACCATTCTGTATACAGGTTGCCAGGATTACTATGAATCAAACAAAAAGACATACAATGAATATCACAGATATTTATACAGTCATTTAACATAGCTTGCTATGCATTCTGTCCTATCTGCTGCATGTTATCAGGTACAGAATTTACAAATGTGTCTTTAAAGATTGAATAACAAACAAACAATTGTTTTTGGCCTGTGCCAATCTTTCCTGTCACATTGTGTGTCAATGACAGCACAATTGTCGCTGCAGATATGATGCAGGTTTAATTTGGAAACTGTGGCTGTTTGAACATCAAAGCAAACAATGGCTACATTGGATCTAACAAGTAAAGGAATGATACTACCGTATTCACTTGTGACCATACTCCCTTGTGACGCAGCCTGGTCCCAGACTGTCTCCAACCATAGCGTTTGCTGCTTGGCATGGCTTCTTGGTCTTGAAGCATCTTGTATTTCCTGAAAAATATTCTTGTGGGGAGAGAAACTTGTTAGACTTTGCCAAATATGTATTGCAGGTCCCAGGGCTTTCTGTCTTTCCACACCTGTAATAAAATGGTTATGGCACCAGGGCATAAAAAGATTCTCATCCTGGTGATACTTTGTGTCATTGTTAATTGGTGTGTGGTTTGCAGAATGACACTCTGCATGTGGTCTCTCTGAGAGCATGCAAACATTTGCACCATCACTAGAAGTCTCTGAGTGCTCGGTGGGGGTTACATAAGTTTGGGAACTTTGTTTGTAAACATGCATTCCTGAATTAATTTCATGGATTTTCCCTTTAAACATGTTTCCAGGTGAATACATTTCAAGGTTTGCAACTCTGGTTGCCATGGGAGTTTTCACCATGGGGAACTTCTCCACCCCTGTGTGCACTGTACTGCAGCTATCAGTGTTTAAATCTGCTGACAATTCACCTTTGCCTAAGGGCATAACAAATTCTTAATTTACATTGGGAACTCTGAGAGTGTATTCAGCAGAATACTCATAATCTGAGTTACAATAATCTTCCCCTTTAGTAGAAACAGTATAGGGGACATCTCCTATTGCTGCTACCTCCTTTACATTAATGTGCTGTCTGATAAAAGACACATCCGGCACATTGCTACTTTCTTCATTTACCACAGAGG
Source organism: Pseudophryne corroboree (assembly GCF_028390025.1). Lineage (NCBI taxonomy): Eukaryota > Metazoa > Chordata > Amphibia > Anura > Myobatrachidae > Pseudophryne > Pseudophryne corroboree. Next base: position 650,135,229 of record NC_086446.1, on the reverse strand, counting down.
CTGTTCTGCTTGTGGTCTGTGTGACCATAACAGACTCCATGCGCTGCACATTGATGCAGTCCTGCAACATTTATTCGGTACATTTATTCATTTTAGGATCTTGACTGATTAAGTCATTTCTGAATCCTGTAGACAGTGTCTCACATACTACACTATTTCTGTTAGGTGTTTCCATAACCTCAGCTTGCTTGCTGGATGTTATCTCTTCATGAGAGATCTTGACAATTTGATTACAAACTGCCAGACTTTTTGCTTTTGACTTAATCTTTTTCTGTTTATTTTCCTGTTTAAGGGACTTAAATAATGAATGCATTTTTGCATTAATGGTCAGGCACGCCTTACGAAGACGTGAACCTGATTCTTCTTTACATTTCTGTTTGGCTTCTAAAGCCGCAGTTCTGCGCATTTTTCCTAATGCTGCTGCAACTTTTTGCATATTTAACATTGCAATGCTAAATTAATATATTCTTTGTTTTTAGTACTGAAGGTATCCTCTCCTTAAGATTGACCGGTGTCTTAAGGTTAAACTCTAATACCTGGTACATTTATACATTTATTTTGAAATACTCATTTCCACTGTGCACATTTTCTATTCTAGGCCTTTAAATTCTTTATTCTCATTTGTAACCTATTCCACTGTGATCTTGTACTTTGCCAGCAGGCTTACAGCCATTGGTGCTGCTTCCTAATAGATATTATGTTAGTTAAAATAACGTATACTGCACTAACACATTTATCCTAGGTTATACAGAATACAAAATTGACATTACACAATGGTAATAAATTTTCATAGATACATCCCCACCGTGATTCTGCAGATTTGGTAGCCAGTTTATAGCATTTGCTACTCCTCATAAATATTATAAATCAGATAATCAGATTCAGTAATAACAAGTCCAATTCGTGGTCGCCAATATTGATTTATGGAATCATATTTATGAATATTAATATTTAATATAACATATATGGTTATTAATATATGGATATATTTAAATTAATATGCGTTATCATATATATCTGCAAATATATTATGTCAGGCTTACAAATTAATTGGCTGATAAATATATGCAGTCCTTATATATATATGACTTATGAAATTATGAAGTTAAGATTCCTTAAAGAGAGTTCAAGCTTGAATATTACCGCTCTTTTTATATGATTATTTATTTACAGGCAGATCAAATCGTACAGAATAAGATATACACAGTAGTGATATATATACTAATTATTATATTAAGCTATGCTATGCTTCCTTCGTTATATAACATAAAACAACATGACATAAGTTTCACAAACAGTTCAATTACTAACATAAAATGTATACTTGCAAGTTAAAGATTGCCATCCCAAGAATCATTCCTTCTGCATGTTCTCCATGACTTCTCCTCCTGACTGACTTCCTTCCTTCTCTCCTTCTCCTTCTTCCTTCTCCCTCCTCCTAACTAAAAAGCCTGCTCCTTTTATCCCATATTTTACCAATTCAAACTATCATATTCTCATAGTTTCCAATGGAATAGGTAATTATAGGTTTGTCAGATTCCAAGGTGTAATAAAACAAACATTGAACTGGGCTGTCGTGTCCTGTTCACGGAGGCATGGTGTCATAAAAGTGTGGTGTCCACACTGCCTTAAGCAAGTATAGTATTGTAAAATCTGGAACGTCTTTTCATCCAAAGTTCTGTTGTATTGACAAGTTTTCCTGGGGTGGGTTACACCATGTTTTATCAATGGATGTGATCTCTTTTCATAGTAGTTAATTTATGCTCCCTAGCTTTAACCTTTACTGGACAATAGACAAACCAGTTTTATAATTGCGATAGGTATTGTAAACCTTGATTCTGATCTACTGTAAGCACACCTGTGAATTCCAATGACCAACAGAGCTCTGTCACACACCTATTATCATTTATGGCCTAATACCTTTTCTCTACAATGACTCTTGATCTTACTGTGACCTCTCTAGCCTTATTTATGGCTAGAGCAGAATAAACCTGTTCCCTACACTGTTTTACCATCTTGCAGTAAAACACAAATATACAGTATATCTATATAAACACATACACAAACCTAATCTCTTAAATCAGCTAAACATTACCTCATACATTCAAATTTATTTCATATCTATTCCTTACTATATATATCCACTATACACTATGGTTACATCACTTATTTATAATTAATTATTTTAATTCAGACAATATCCATTGCCCTTATATTATACTAAGTGCAGACAATTACCTATAAGGCAACACAAAGAAGTGTTGATCTATGAAATGTGCGCAATAGCTGATTCAATTAGTGTTTCTCAGTCATAAGCGGGTTTCACCTTACCCAAAATTGTGGCATCTATAAATGCGTGTTTATTTATATATATATATATATATATATATATATATATATATATATATATATACATAATGTGGGAAGGGGCATCATAGCATGTGCTTTGTATGGTATCAATCTTGCCATGCCCCCCTTGCCCATGCACCTTAGGTCCCTTTTGGAAAATTGGAGGGGAGGGGGGGCACCAATTCTCTCTCTGGGGGATATTTAATAAAACATAATGATCTCATAAAAGCTGGAAAATGTGATATTTATGTTTTCTGGAGATGGAGATAAATATCTCCTCTCCAGTGACAGTTGCAGCACAGTCCAAAATTCAAACAGGTAACAAACAGGGAGCCACACCAACTGCCAGTGAGTCCCGAACAGCAATGTCTGGCTGTGTTTTGGGTGGCAGTTGGTGTGGCTCCCCTATTTGAATTGTGGACTGCTCTGCAACTGCCACTGGTGAGGAGATATGTATCTCCATCTACAGAGAAAATAAATATCACATCACAGCTTTTATGAGATAATTATGTTTTATTAAATATCCCACTCTGACATAGGGCAGCAAAAAGTCTAGTTACATCTCTGACAAAAGTACCTTAATTTCTCTAACGTCCTAAGTGGATGCTGGGGACTCCGTAAGGACCATGGGGAATAGCGGCTCCGCAGGAGACTGGGCACAAAAGTAAAGCTTTAGAACTACCTGGTGTGCACTGGCTCCTCCCCCTATGACCCTCCTCCAAGCCTCAGTTAGATTTTTGTGCCCGAACGAGAAGGGTGCACACTAGGTGGCTCTCCTGAGCTGCTTAGTGAAAAGTTTAGTTTTAGGTTTTTTATTTTCAGTGAGACCTGCTGGCAACAGGCTCACTGCATCGAGGGACTAAGGGGAGAAGAAGCGAACTCACCTGCGTGCAGAGTGGATTGGGCTTCTTAGGCTACTGGACATTAGCTCCAGAGGGACGATCACAGGCCCAGCCATGGATGGGTCCCAGAGCCGCGCTGCCGGCCCCCTTACAGAGCCAGAAGACTGAAGAGGTCCGGAAAATCGGCGGCAGAAGACGTCCTGTCTTCAACAAGGTAGCGCACAGCACTGCAGCTGTGCGCCATTGCTCTCAGCACACTTCACACTCCGGTCACTGAGGGTGCAGGGCGCTGGGGGGGGGGCGCCCTGAGACGCAATAAAAACACCTTGGATGGCAAAAAATGCATCACATATAGCTCCTGGGCTATATGGATGCATTTAACCCCTGCCAGAATACATAGAAAAACGGGAGATAAGGCCGCCGATAAGGGGGCGGAGCCTATCTCCTCAGCACACTGGCGCCATTTTCCCTCACAGCTCCGTTGGAGGGAAGCTCCCTGGCTCTCCCCTGCAGTCACTACACTACAGAAAGGGTTAAAAAAGAGAGGGGGGGCACTAATTACGCGCAGTATTAAAGATACAGCAGCTATAAGGGGAAAAACACTTATATAAGGTTATCCCTGTATATATATAGCGCTCTGGTGTGTGCTGGCAAACTCTCCCTCTGTCTCCCCAAAGGGCTAGTGGGGTCCTGTCCTCTATCAGAGCATTCCCTGTGTGTGTGCTGTATGTCGGTACTTTTGTGTCGACATGTATGAGGAGAAAAATGATGTGGAGACGGAGCAGATTGCCTGTAATAGTGATGTCACCCCCTAAGGGGTCGACACCTGAGTGGATGAACTGTTGGAAGGAATTACGTAACAGTGTCAGCTCTGTATAAAAGACAGTGGTTGACATGAGACAGCCGGCTACTCAGCTTGTGCCTGTCCAGACGTCTCATAGGCCGTCAGGGGCTCTAAAGCGCCCGTTACCTCAGATGGCAGATATAGACGCCGACACGGATACTGACTCCAGTGTCGACGGTGAAGAGACAAATGTGACTTCCAGTAGGGCCACATGTTACATGATTGAGGCAATGAAAAATGTTTTACACATTTCTGATAATACGAGTACCACCAAAAAGGGGTATTATGTTCGGTGAGGAAAAACTACCTGTAGTTTTCCTGAATCTAAGAAATTAAATGAGGTGTGTGATGATGCGTGGTTTTCCCCCGATAACAACTGATAATTTCAAAAATGTTATTGGCATTATATCCTTTCCCGCCAGAGGTTAGGGTGCGTTGGTAAACACCCCCTAGGGTGGATAAAGCGCTCACACGCTTGTAAGAACAAGGGCTCTACCCTCTCCTGAGATGGCCGCCCTTAAGGATCCTGCTAATAGAAAGCAGGAGGGCATCCTAAAAGGTATTTACACACATACTGGTGTTATACTGCGACCAGCAATCGCCTCAGCCTGGATGTGCAGTGCTGGGTTGGCGTGGTCGGATTCCCTGACTGAAAATATTGATACCCTAGATAGGGACAGTATATTATTGCCTATAGAGCATTTAAAAGATGCATTTCTATATATGCGTGATGCACAGCGGAATATTTGCCGACTGGCATCAAGTCTAAGTGCGTTGTCCATTTCTACCAGTAGAGGGTTATGGACACGACAGTGGTCAGGTGATGCGGATTCCAAACGGCATTTGGAAGTATTGCCTTATTAAGGGGAGGAGTTATTTGGGGTCGGTCTTTCAGACCTGGTGGCCACGGCAACAGCTGGGAAATCCACGTTTGTACCCCAGGTCGCCTCTCAACATGAGAAGACGCCATATTATCAGGCGCAGTCTTTTCGTGGGCAAGCGGGCAAAAGGTTCCTCATTTCTGCCCCGTGACAGAGGGAGAGGAAAAAGGCTGCAGAAATCAGCCAGTTCCCAGGAACAGAAACCCTCTCCCGCCTCTGCCAAGCCCTCAGTATGACGCTGGGGCTTTACAAGCAGAATCAGGCACGGTGGGGGCCCGTCTCAATGAATTTCAGCGCGCAGTGGGCTCACTCGCAAGTAGACCCCTGGATCCTTCAGGTGATATCTCAGGGGTACAAATTGGAATTTGAGACGTCTCCCCCTCGCCGTTTCCTAAAGTCGGCTTTACCGATGTCTCCTTCTGACAGGGAGACAGTTTTGGAAGCCATTCACAAGCTGTATTCCCAGCAGGTGATAATCAAGGTACCCCTCCTGCAACAGGGAACGGGGTATTATTCCACACTGTTGTGGTACCGAAGCCGGACGGCTCGGTGAGACCGATTCTAAATCTAAAATCTTTGAACACTTACATACAGAGGTTCAAATTCAAGATTGAGTCACTCAGAGCAGTGATTGCGAACCTGGAAGAAGAGGACTACATGATGTCTCGGGATATCAAGGATGCTTACCTTCATGTCCCAATTTACCCTTCTCACCAAGGGTACCTCAGGTTTATGGTACAGAACTGTCACTATCAGTTTCAGACGCTGCCGTATGGATGGTCAACGGCACCCCGGGTCTTTACCAAGGTAATGGCCGAAATGATGATACTCCTTCGAAGGAAGGGAATTTTAGTTATCCCTTACTTGGACGATTCCCTGATAAGGGTAAGATCCAGGGAACAGTTGGAGGTCGGTGTAGCACTATCTCAGGTAGTGTTGCGGCAGCACAATTGGATTCTCAATATTCCAAAATCGCAGCTGATTCCGACGACTCGTCTTCTGTTCTTAGGGATGATCCTGGACACAGTTCAGAAAAAGGTGTTTCTCCCGGAGGAGAAAGTCAGGGAGTTATCCGAGCTAGTCGGGAACCTCCTATAACCAAGCCAAGTCTCAGTACATCAATGAGATGGTTCTGGGAAAAATGGTGGCTTCCTATGAAGCAATCCCATGCGGCAGATTCCACGCAAGAACTTTCCAGTGGGACCTGCTGGACAAATGGTCTGGGTCGCATCTTCAGATGCATCAGCGGATAACCCTGTCACCAAGCACAAGGGTGTCTCTCCTGTGGTGGTTGCAGAGTGCTCATCTTCTAGAGGGCCGCATATTCAGGACTGGGTCCTGGTGACCACGGATGCCAGCCTGCGAGGCTGGGGAGCAGTCACACAGGGAAGGAATTTCCAGAGCTTATGGTCAAGCCTGGAGACATCACTTCACATAAATATCCTGAAGCTAAGGGCCATTTACAATGCTCTAAGCTCAGCAAGACCTCTGCTTCAAGGTCACCCGGAGTTGATCCATTCGGACAACATCACGGCAGTCACCCACGTAAACAGACAGGGTGACACAAGAAGCAGAAGGGCAATGGCAGAAGCTGCAAGGATTCTTCGCTGGGCGGAAAATCATGTGATAGCACTGTCAGCAGTATTCATTCCGGGAGTGGACAACTGGGAAGCAGACTTCCTCAGCAGACACGACTTCCACCCGGGAGAGTGGGGACTTCACCCAGAAGTCTTCCACATGTTTATAAAACTCGACAAGTATTGCGCCAGGTCAAGGGACCCTCAGGCAATAGCTATAGACGCTCTGGTAACACAGTGGGTGTACCAGTCAGTGTATGTGTTCCCTCCTCTGCCTCTCATAACCAAGGTACTGAGAATTATAAGATGGAGAGGAGTAAGCACTATATTCGTGGCTCCGGATTGGCCAAGAAGGACTTGGTAACTGGAACTTCAAGAGATGCTCACGGAGGATCCGTGGCCTCTACCTCTAAGAAGGGACCTGCTCCAGCAAGGACCCTGTCTGTTCCAAGACTTACCGTGGCTGCGTTTAACGGCAGGGCGGTTGAACGCCGGATCCTGAAGGAAAAAGGCATTCCGGATGAAGTCATCCCTATCCTGAGCAAAGCCAGGAAAGATATAACCGCAAAACATTATCACCGCATTTGGCGAAAATATGTTGCGTGGTGCGAGGCCAGTAAGGCCCCGACGGAGGAATTTTCAACTAGGTCGATTCCTACATTTCCTGAAAACAGGAGTGTCTATGGGCCTGAAATGGGGGTCCATTAAGGTTCAAATTTCGGCCTTGTCAATTTTCTTCCAAAAAGAACTAGCTTCAGTCCCTGAAGTTCAGACGTTTGTGAAAGGGGTACTGTATATACAGCCTCCTTTTGTGCCTCCAGTGGCACCTTGGAATCTAAATGTAGTTTTTGGGTTCCAAAATTCACATTGGTTTGAACCACTTAAATATGTGGAGTTAAAATATCTCACATGGAAAGTGGTCATGCTGTTGGCCCTGGCCTGGGCCAGGTGCGTGTCAGAATTGGCGGCTTTATCCTGTAAAAGCCCTCATCTGATTTTCCATTCGGACAGGGCGGAATTGAGGACTTGTCCTCAGTTTCTCCCTAAGGTGGTTTTCAGCGTTTCACCTGAATCAACCTATTGTGGTGCCTGCGGCTACTAGGGACTTGGAGGACTCCAAGTTGCTAGACGTTGTCAGAGCCCTGGAAATATAGGTTTCCAGGACGGCTGGAGTCAGAAAATCTGACTCGTTGTTTATTCTGTATGCACCCAACAAGCTGGGTGCTCCTGCTTCTAAGCAGACTATTGCTCGTTGGATTTGTAGTACAATTCAGCTTGCACATTCTGTGACAGGCCTGCCACAGCCAAAATCTGTAAAAGCCCATTCCACAAGGAAGGTGGGCTCATCTTGGGCGGCTGCCCGAGGGGTCTCGGCTTTACAACTTTGCCGAGCAGCTACTTGGTCAGGAGCAAATACGTTTGTAAAATTCTACAAATTTGATACCCTGGCTGAGGAGGACCTGGAGTTCTCTCATTTGGTGCTGCAGAGTCATCCGCACTCTCCCGCCCGTTTGGGAGCTTTGGTATAATCCCCATGGTCCTTACGGAGTCCCCAGCATCCACTTAGGACGTTAGAGAAAATAAGAATTTACTTACCGATAATTCTATTTCTCGTAGTCCGTAGTGGATGCTGGGCGCCCATCCCAAGTGCGGATTGTCTGCAATACGGGTACATAGTTATTGTTACCAAAAAATCGGGTTATTGCTGTAGTGAGCCATCTTTTCTAGAGGCTCCTCTGTTATCATGCTGTTAACTGGGTTTAGATCACAAGTTATATGGTGTGATTGGTGTGGCTGGTATGAGTCTTACCCGGGATTCAAAATCCTTCCTTATTGTGTATGCTCGTCCGGGCACAGTATCCTAACTGAGGCTTGGAGGAGGGTCATAGGGGGAGGAGCCAGTGCACACCAGGTAGTTCTAAAGCTTTACTTTTGTGCCCAGTCTCCTGCGGAGCCGCTATTTCCCATGGTCCTTACGGAGTCCCCAGCATCCACTACGGACTACGAGAAATAGAATTATCGGTAAGTAAATTCTTATTAAAAAGGTGTGTGAATTCTATATTTTGAAAATAATAATTATAGAAAATGAATAACCACTTTATCTTCCCCTATAGCAGGGCAAGATTTTAGAAAAAAAATTGATGAACTAATTCATTGATTAATGAAAAAAATACAGATGAGTCCTCTGTTATCTTGGCAGTTTCTCCACCTAAACGGAGGTTTAGTTACGCCTAGGCGATAGCTTAGGTTGCTGAGTTTAATCACGGACAGACGCGTTGAGGCACGAGTACATACTCAGCATGCAATACACATCTCCACCACTGGGTGGCTAATGCTCCACTAATCCAGTACTTTAGATCGAATAGCGGCAGATTGATCTAAAATACAAGCTCTGGCAAATAGTCAGTGACAACTGTAATGTTAATATAAAGTCCTGTACTGCATACTGTACACACAGATGGTGACCAATGGTCAGATGGAGAGAGTATAAGAAAATAGTTTATACAGATGCAAATGAACGTATTAAAACACTTGTCAATTGCCGTGTTGCTGAATGTGAGTGTCCAAGTCCCGTAGACAGAGCAATAGAGTAAAATTTAATATAGTGTATGCAGACGCAACTAATGTGTGAATGGAATAATGTTCATTGACTTTAAAGTATGTACAGTGCACTAAATACCATGGTTTGCAATATGAGCGTCCAAGTCCCCTAACGACATAAAGGAACACCAATTTGAAGGAATTGCTGCTTGCAGTACTTTTACACGTGAACTTGTGTTTCTTCCATGCAGCGATGTGGGAAGTGGTGAAGGCTTCCGCCTTCCATGGTTAGAGTCCTGGGTTCGATTCCAAAAGTGGCAATGTATTTTTTCCCCTGACATTCACTTTATTATTATTTTTCTTTGTAATCTGTTGTAATACATTCAATAGAAGTGTGCACACAGGTTTCACATAAGTCAGGGTAAATCTGCAGGAGCAACTCATTCCACTATCTAAAATACATAGTGACAATGTGGATCTGTAAGCATATCAATTAATATAAATGAGTGTATTCTGACGCAACTATCTGTTTGAGCAACACAGTACTGTAGATCGTCAGCATTAGAGAATCTGTGTTGTACTTTATGAGAAGGGATCACTGCTACTGTACCATTTGCACATCTATCAAAGCGACTGCAGTTCTCTATCTGATTTTCATATGCAGTACAGTATTGTGTTGTATATTTATTGTAACCTGGCCCCTCTCCCTGTCTACTGTATGAACTGTGCAGGCTCCGAGAGGGGAAGGGGGAAGTAGGATGGGGTTAGGGGGAGGTGGTGGCTTAATACTAGAGATGAGCGCCTGAAATTTTTCGGGTTTTGTGTTTTGGTTTTGGGTTCGGTTCCGCGGCCGTGTTTTGGGTTCGACCGCGTTTTGGCAAAACCTCACCGAATTTTTTTTGTCGGATTCGGGTGTGTTTTGGATTCGGGTGTTTTTTTAAAAAAACACTAAAAAACAGCTTAAATCATAGAATTTGGGGGTCATTTTGATCCCATATTATTATTAACCTCAAAAACCATAATTTCCACTCATTTTCAGTCTATTCTGAATACCTCACACCTCACAATATTATTTTTAGTCCTAAAATTTGCACCAAGGTCGCTGGATGACTAAGCTAAGCGACACTAGTGGCCGACACAAACACCTGGCCCATCTAGGAGTGGCACTGCAGTGTCACGCAGGATGTCCCTTCCAAAAAACCCTCCCCAATCAGCACATGACGCAAAGAAAAAAAGAGGCGCAATGAGGTAGCTGACTGTGTGAGTAAGATAAGCGACCCTAGTGGCCGACACAAACACCGGGCCCATTTAGGAGTGGCACTGCAGTGTCACGCAGGATGTCCCTTCCAAAAAACCCTCCCCAATCAGCACATGACGCAAAGAAAAAAAGAGGCGCAATGAGGTAGCTGACTGTGTGAGTAAGATTAGCGACCCTAGTGGCCGACACAAACACCGGGCCCATTTAGGAGTGGCACTGCAGTGTCACGCAGGATGTCCCTTCCAAAAAACCCTCCCCAATCAGCACATGACGCAAAGAAAAAAAGAGGCGCAATGAGGTAGCTGACTGTGTGAGTAAGATTAGCGACCCTAGTGGCCGACACAAACACCGGGCCCATTTAGGAGTGGCACTGCAGTGTCACGCAGGATGTCCCTTCCAAAAAACCCTCCCCAATCAGCACATGACGCAAAGAAAAAAAGAGGCGCAATGAGGTAGCTGACTGTGTGAGTAAGATTAGCGACCCTAGTGGCCGACACAAACACCGGGCCCATTTAGGAGTGGCACTGCAGTGTCACGCAGGATGTCCCTTCCAAAAAACCCTCCCCAATCAGCACATGACGCAAAGAAAAAAAGAGGCGCAATGAGGTAGCTGACTGTGTGAGTAAGATTAGCGACCCTAGTGGCCGACACAAACACCGGGCCCATTTAGGAGTGGCACTGCAGTGTCACGCAGGATGTCCCTTCCAAAAAACCCTCCCCAATCAGCACATGACGCAAAGAAAAAAAGAGGCGCAATGAGGTAGCTGACTGTGTGAGTAAGATTAGCGACCCTAGTGGCCGACACAAACACCGGGCCCATTTAGGAGTGGCACTGCAGTGTCACGCAGGATGTCCCTTCCAAAAAACCCTCCCCAAACAGCACATGACGCAAAGAAAAATAAAAGAAAAAAGAGGTGCAAGATGGAATTGTCCTTGGGCCCTCCCACCCACCCTTATGTTGTATAAACAAAACAGGACATGCACACTTTAACCAACCCATCATTTCAGTGACAGGGTCTGCCACACGACTGTGACTGATATGACGGGTTGGTTTGGACCCCCCCCAAAAAAGAAGCAATTAATCTCTCCTTGCACAAACTGGCTCTACAGAGGCAAGATGTCCACCTCATCATCACCCTCCGATATATCACCGTGTACATCCCCCTCCTCACAGATTATCAATTCGTCCCCACTGGAATCCACCATCTCAGCTCCCTGTGTACTTTGTGGAGGCAATTGCTGCTGGTCAATGTCTCCGCGGAGGAATTGATTATAATTCATTTTAATGAACATCATCTTCTCCACATTTTCTGGATGTAACCTCGTACGCCGATTGCTGACAAGGTGAGCGGCGGCACTAAACACTCTTTCGGAGTACACACTTGTGGGAGGGCAACTTAGGTAGAATAAAGCCAGTTTGTGCAATGGCCTCCAAATTGCCTCTTTTTCCTGCCAATATAAGTATGGACTGTGTGACGTGCCTACTTGGATGCGGTCACTCATATAATCCTCCACCATTCTTTCAATGGTGAGAGAATCATATGCAGTGACAGTAGACGACATGTCCGTAATCGTTGTCAGGTCCTTCAGTCCGGACCAGATGTCAGCATCAGCAGTCGCTCCAGACTGCCCTGCATCACCGCCAGCGGGTGGGCTCGGAATTCTGAGCCTTTTCCTCGCACCCCCAGTTGCGGGAGAATGTGAAGGAGGAGATGTTGACAGGTCGCGTTCCGCTTGACTTGACAATTTTGTCACCAGCAGGTCTTTCAACCCCAGCAGACTTGTGTCTGCCGGAAAGAGAGATCCAAGGTAGGCTTTAAATCTAGGATCGAGCACGGTGGCCAAAATGTAGTGCTCTGATTTCAACAGATTGACCACCCGTGAATCCTTGTTAAGCGAATTAAGGGCTCCATCCACAAGTCCCACATGCCTAGCGGAATCGCTCCGTGTTAGCTCCTCCTTCAATGTCTCCAGCTTCTTCTGCCTGATGAGGGGAATGACCTGACTCAGGCTGGCAGTGTCTGAACTGACTTCACGTGTGGCAAGTTCAAAGGGCATCAGAACCTTGCACAACGTTGAAATCATTCTCCACTGCGCTTGAGACAGGTGCATTCCACCTCCTATATCGTGCTCAATTGTATAGGCTTGAATGGCCTTTTGCTGCTCCTCCAACCTCTGAAGCATATAGAGGGTTGAATTCCACCTCGTTACCACTTCTTGCTTCAGATGATGGCAGGGCAGGTTCAGTAGTTTTTGGTGGTGCTCCAGTCTTCTGTACGTGGTGCCTGTACGCCGAAAGTGTCCCGCAATTTTTCTGGCCACCGACAGCATCTCTTGCACGCCCCTGTCGTTTTTTAAATAATTCTGCACCACCAAATTCAAGGTATGTGCAAAACATGGGACGTGCTGGAATTTTCCCATATTTAATGCACACACAATATTGCTGGCGTTGTCCGATGCCACAAATCCACAGGAGAGTCCAATTGGGGTAAGCCATTCCGCGATGATCTTCCTCAGTTGCCGTAAGAGGTTTTCAGCTGTGTGCGTATTCTGGAAACCGGTGATACAAAGCGTAGCCTGCCTAGGAAAGAGTTGGCGTTTGCGAGATGCTGCTACTGGTGCCGCCGCTGCTGTTCTTGCGGCGGGAGTCCATACATCTACCCAGTGGGCTGTCACAGTCATATAGTCCTGACCCTGCCCTGCTCCACTTGTCCACATGTCCGTGGTTAAGTGGACATTGGGTACAGCTGCATTTTTTAGGACACTGGTGACTCTTTTTCTGAGGTCTGTGTAAATTTTCGGTATCGCCTGCCTAGAGAAATGGAACCTAGATGGTATTTGGTACCGGGGACACAGTACCTCCAACAAGTCTCTAGTTGGCTCTGCAGTAATGATGGATACCGGAACCACGGTTCTCACCACCCAGGATGCCAAGGCCTCAGTTATCCGCTTTGCAGTAGGATGACTGCTGTGATATTTCATCTTCCTCGCAAAGGACTGTTGGACAGTCAATTGCTTGGTGGAAGTAGTAAAAGTGGTCTTACGACTTCCCCTCTGGGATGACCATCGACTCCCAGCAGCAACAACAGCAGCGCCAGCAGCAGTAGGCGTTACACGCAAGGATGCATCGGAGGAATCCCAGGCAGGAGAGGAATCGTCAGAATTGCCAGTGAGATGGCCTGCAGGACTATTGGCATTCCTGGGGAAGGAGGAAATTGACACTGAGGGAGTTGGTGGGGTGGTTTGCGTGAGCTTGGTTACAAGAGGAAGGGATTTACTGGTCAGTGGACTGCTTCCGCTGTCACCCAAAGTTTTTGAACTTGTCACTGTCTTATTATGAATGCGCTGCAGGTGACGTATAAGGGAGGATGTTCCGAGGTGGTTAACGTCCTTACCCCTACTTATTACAGCTTGACAAAGGGAACACACGGCTTGACACCTGTTGTCCGCATTTCTGTTGAAATACCTCCACACCGAAGAGCTGATTTTTTTTGTATTTTCACCTGGCATGTCAACGGCCATATTCCTCCCACCGACAACAGGTGTCTCCCCGGGTGCCTGACTTAAACAAACCACCTCACCATCAGAATCCTCCTGGTCAATTTCCTCCCCAGCGCCAGCAACACCCATATCCTCCTCATCCTGGTGTACTTCAACACTGACATCTTCAATCTGACTATCAGGAACTGGACTGCGGGTGCTCCTTCCAGCACTTGCAGGGGGCGTGCAAATGGTGGAAGGCGCATGCTCTTCACGTCCAGTGTTGGGAAGGTCAGGCATCGCAACCGACACAATTGGACTCTCCTTGTGGATTTGGGATTTCGAAGAATGCACAGTTCTTTGCTGTGCTTTTGCCAGCTTGAGTCTTCTCATTTTTCTAGCGAGAGGCTGAGTGCTTCCATCCTCATGTGAAGCTGAACCACTAGCCATGAACATAGGCCAGGGCCTCAGCCGTTCCTTGCCACTCCGTGTGGTAAATGGCATATTGGCAAGTTTACGCTTCTCCTCCGACAATTTTATTTTAGGTTTTGGAGTCCTTTTTTTACTGATATTTGGTGTTTTGGATTTGACATGCTCTGTACTATGACATTGGGCATCGGCCTTGGCAGACGACGTTGCTGGCATTTCATCGTCTCGGCCATGACTAGTGGCAGCAGCTTCAGCACGAGGTGGAAGTGGATCTTGATCTTTCCCTAATTTTGGAACCTCAACATTTTTGTTCTCCATATTTTAATAGGCACAACTAAAAGGCACCTCAGGTAAACAATGGAGATGGATGGATACTAGTATACAATTATGGACGGACTGCCGAGTGCCGACACAGAGGTAGCCACAGCCGTGAACTACCGTACTGTACTGTGTCTGCTGCTAATATAGACTGGTTGATAAAGAGATGTCGTAGTATGTATGTATGAAGAAGAAAGAAAAAAAAACCACGGTTAGGTGGTATACAATTATGGACGGACTGCCGAGTGCCGACACAGAGGTAGCCACAGCCGTGAACTACCGTACTGTACTGTGTCTGCTGCTAATATAGACTGGTTGATAAAGAGATGTCGTAGTATGTATGTATGAAGAAGAAAGAAAAAAAAAACACGGGTAGGTGGTATACAATTATGGACGGACTGCCGAGTGCCGACACAGAGGTAGCCACAGCCGTGAACTACCGTACTGTACTGTGTCTGCTGCTAATATAGACTGGTTGATAAAGAGATGTCGTAGTATGTATGTATAAAGAAGAAAGAAAAAAAAACCACGGTTAGGTGGTATACAATTATGGACGGACTGCCGAGTGCCGACACAGAGGTAGCCACAGCCGTGAACTACCGTACTGTACTGTGTCTGCTGCTAATATAGACTGGTTGATAAAGAGATGTAGTAGTATGTATGTATAAAGAAGAAAGAAAAAAAAACCACGGGTAGGTGGTATACAATTATGGACGGACTGCCGAGTGCCGACACAGAGGTAGCCACAGCCGTGAACTACCGTACTGTACTGTGTCTGCTGCTAATATAGACTGGTTGATAAAGAGATGTCGTAGTATGTATGTATAAAGAAGAAAGAAAAAAAAACCACGGTTAGGTGGTATACAATTATGGACGGACTGCCGAGTGCCGACACAGAGGTAGCCACAGCCGTGAACTACCGTACTGTACTGTGTCTGCTGCTAATATAGACTGGTTGATAAAGAGATGTCGTAGTATGTATGTATGAAGAAGAAAGAAAAAAAAAACCACGGTTAGGTGGTATACAATTATGGTCGGACTGCCGAGTGCCGACACAGAGGTAGCCACAGCCGTGAACTACCGTACTGTACTGTGTCTGCTGCTAATATAGACTGGTTGATAAAGAGATGTCGTAGTATGTATGTATAAAGAAGAAAGAATAAAAAACCACGGTTAGGTGGTATACAATTATGGACGGACTGCCGAGTGCCGACACAGAGGTAGCCACAGCCGTGAACTACCGTACTGTACTGTGTCTGCTGCTAATATAGACTGGTTGATAAAGAGATGTAGTAGTATGTATGTATAAAGAAGAAAGAAAAAAAAACCACGGGTAGGTGGTATACAATTATGGATGGACTGCCGAGTGCCGACACAGAGGTAGCTACAGCCGTGAACTACCGTACTGTGTCTGCTGCGACTGGATGATAAATAATGATATAAAAAATATATATATATCACTACTGCAGCCGGACAGGTATATATATTATATAATGACGGACCTGCTGGACACTGTCTGTCAGCAGAATGAGTTTTTTATAGAATAAAAAAAAAAACACCACACAAGTGAAGTCACACGACGAGTGTTTAACTTTTTCAGGCAATCACAATATAGTATACTACTAACTATACTGGTGGTCAGTGTGGTCAGGTCACTGGTCAGTCACACTGGCAGTGGCACTCCTGCAGCAAAAGTGTGCACTGTTTAACTTTAATATAATATGTACTCCTGGCTCCTGCTATAACCTATAACTGGCACTGCAGTGCTCCCCAGTCTCCCCCACAATTATAAGCTGTGTGAGCTGAGCACAGTCAGATATATAATATATACATAGATGATGCAGCACACTGGGCTGAGCAGTGCACACAGATATGGTGTGTGACTGTCTTGTACTCCTGGCTCCTACTATAACCTATAACTGGCACTGCAGTGCTCCCCAGTCTCCCCCACAATTATAAGCTGTGTGAGCTGAGCACAGTCAGATATATAATATATACATAGATGATGCAGGCATGCAGCACACTGGGCTGAGCAGTGCACACAGATATGGTATGTGACTGAGTCACTGTGTGTACCGTTTTTTTCAGGCAGAGAACGGATATATTAAATAAAACAACTGCACTGCTGGTGGTCACTGTGGTCAGTCACTAAACTCTGCACTCTCTTCTACAGTATCAGCCTCAGGTCAATCTCTCTCTCTCTCTCCTAATCTAAATGGAGAGGACGCCAGCCACGTCCTCTCCCTATCAATCTCAATGCACGTGTGAAAATGGCGGCGACGCGCGGCTCCTTATATAGAATCCGAGTCTCGCGAGAATCCGACAGCGTCATGATGACGTTCGGGCGCGCTCGGGTTAACCGAGCAAGGCGGGAAGATCCGAGTCGCTCGGACCCGTGAAAAAAAACATGAAGTTCGTGCGGGTTCGGATTCAGAGAAACCGAACCCGCTCATCTCTACTTAATACTGTGTTTTGCACTATGAACATCCAAGTCCCCTAAAGGCATAAACGAACACAAATCAGAAGGAATTGCTGCTTGCAGTATGTTTACACATGAACTTGCGTATCCTCCATGCAGCAACGTGGGCAAGTGGTGAAGGCTTCTACCTCCCATTCTTGGAGACCCAGATTCGATTCCCAAAGTGCCAATGTATTTTTTTTTCTCCCTGACATTCAATTTATATAAAAAAAATGTCTTTGTAATCTATTGTAATACATTCAATAGAAGTGTGCACACAGGTTTCACATGTCAGGGTAAATCTGAAGGAGCGACTCATTCCGCTATCTAAAATACACAGTGGCAATGAGGACCCATAGACAAAACTAACTCTTCGAGGAACACAATACTGTAGATCGTCGATGTTAGAGAATCTGTGTTGTACTTTATGAGAAGGGATCACTGTTACTGTACCATTTCCACATCTATCAAAGCGACTGCAGTTCTCTATCTGATTTTCATATACTGTACAGTATTGTGTTGTACATTTATTGTATTTAACACAATATATGAAGCGCCTGTGTTAGTACAAAACCTGTAGTTATAAAATTGATAATGCAAATATAAATATAAATAATGCACCTTATATCTGAATTCCGACGTTCGCCTTCTATAAAGGGACTGTGTTTTGTCCCCTAACAATGGTCAATGCTAAAGAAAAAAAGATTTCTAATGGCGCTCATGGAATTAGACATACAGTTTATAAAACATGCCCTTGGAGCCAATGAGTATAAAATTATACATTTATTTAACATGCAGCTTTATATACACATACAAATTCCTATGCATAGGAAATAGACATAAAAAAAACTCAGTTCACTATAAGAACAAGTTGGTATCAAGCTGGTAGGTTGTAAGAATCCTTGTACGTATCGTATTTAAAGGCCAATAATTGAAACTCTCTGTGATTTAAAATCCAATATTACCATTGTGGTACCTGTTCGCAAGGCACTGGAATAAAATGACAGTCAAAGGATTACTACAGTGGCAAACGCAGGATTTTTATGGGGGGGTTTCCGTATCTATATTATACACACACATATTCGTGTATATATATATATATATATATATATACATATATAGATCAAAAAATGAGGCGGCACTCAGAGATTTGTTGAAAAGCAAACAGGTGTGTATTCAAATCATCACATCACATCATGTGTGATGTGATGTGATGATTTGAATTAGACACACCTGTTTGCTTTTCAACAAATCTCTGAGTGCCGCCTCATTTTTTTATCTACATATGGGGGTTGCCAACCCAGATGGAGGGCACCAGAGTAAGCAAGCCCTAGGGGGCATCCAGAGTGCCGGCGTTACGCTGTATGTATGGAGATATATATATATATATATATATATATGGAAAGCAGTACTCAGTCAGAACGGTTTTCAATATTCAAATTGTATTCATTTGTATTAATGCCGACGTTTCGGGGCTCAAGCGGACCTTTGTGGCGCTTAAGCCCTTAAATGTTCGCATACTTTTGTAATATTTTGTAATGTTTTAATACAATTTTGAATAATGAAAAAGTTATCTGTGTGCCGCTGCCTTTCTACATTTGCACTACATCACTTCCAGGGGGCACCGAAGTCTATATTTATGCTGGTGGGTGGAGTGCCAGATATATTTATATATAAATAATTTGTGAGACACACATCATTATTACACAAACACAGACACACACATCATAGACACACACATCATACTTACAAACACACACACACACACACAAACATACATACCGTACCATACATACATGCATACACAGCATTCATTACACATACTGTAGCATACTTACATTACAAATTGCAGCTTGTCCTTTGATGAGTGCACCAGCCGCGGCACCCCCGCGATCAGAGCTTCCAGACACTTCCTGCCCGGCTGTCTCCGTCTGCACCAGCCGCGGCACCCTGCGATCAGAGCTGCCGGCTGTCTCCGTCTGCACCAGCTGCGGCACCCCGCGATCAGAGCTGCCGGCGGTCTCCGTCTGCACCCCCGCGATAAGAGCTGCCGGACACTTCCTGCCGGCAGCTCTAAAAAAGCTATTTGGTCCATCAGGGGGGGTTTCTTGGTACCCAGAAACCCCCCCCCTGCGTGCGCCACTGTACTAAAGTTCATATAATATGCACCGCCAGAGATTCCACACTAAATAAAATGTAGCAAGCAGCCCAGTGTTACAATTAATCATAGTTTACTTCGTAACAAACGCAGCATGAGCTGGTTTAATTACCCCCGGTCCCGAGCATCCTCGGGTTGTGTTACCGTCAAATCTATGTCATTCCCCCGGAAGAGGCATTGTAGAGATGTCCACAATCGTGTTTTCTTTTGGACAGTACTGTAAGTCAAGAAGACCTTGTTTTTGTAGGATTCTCAAGAAATAATATTTCTCAGCAATGTGCTCGGTGTTCTGGTAAATCCTTGGTTGCTGTTAAAATTAGTTTTCTTTTATGTCCTAGAGCAGAGGTGGGGAACCTTTTTTCTAGTGAGGGCCATTTGGATATTTTTAAAATCCTTCAGGGGCCATACAATAATTCTCAATTTAAAAAAATTACCCTGCCCCCCCAGTAGGTCTGCCCCTTAGATGTACTGTGTGTGCGCACCAAAAAAAATGGGTATGGCCAGTTAAAATGGGACGTGATACACATATGCCCCCAATAGTGCAGTGCCAGATCCACAATTGCCCCCACAGTGCCAGGTATACAAATGCCCCTCACAGTGCCAGGTATACAAATGTCCCTCACCGTGCCAGGTATACATATGCCCCTCACCGTGCCAGGTATATATATGCCCCCCACCGTGCCAGGTATACAGATGCCCCCACAGTGCCAGGTATACAAATTCCCCCCACAGTGCCAGGTATACAAATGCCCCCCACCGTGCCAGGTATACAAATGCCCCTCACCATGCCAGGTATACAAATGCCCCTCACCGTGCCAGGTATACATATGCCCCTCACCGTGTCAGGTATACAGATGCCCCCACAGTGCCAGGTATACAGATGCCCCCCTAAGCGCCAGCTATACAGTTGCCCCCACACTGCCAGCTATACAGATGCCCCCACAGTGCCAGGTACACAGATACCCCTACAGTACCAGCTATACAGATGCCCCCACAGTGCCAGGTACACAGATACCCCTACAGTGCCAGCTATACAGATGTCCCCACAGTGCCAGCTATACAGATGCCCCCACAGTGCCAGCTATACAGATGCCCCCACAGTGCCAGGTATACTGATGTCCCCACAGTGCCAGCTATACAGATGCCCCCACAGTGCCAGGTATACAGATGCCCCCACAGTGCCAGCTATACAGATGTCCCCACAGTGCCAGGTATACAGATGCCCCCACAGTGCCAGGTATACAGATGCCCCCCCCCCCGTGCTTCTTACCGCTGCTTGCTGACAGGGAGGAGAGCGTGGCTATGTCGGGTGGCGGCGGCGGCGGCGTGTAGGACTTCAAACCAGCCGCCGGTGCGAGAGCCAATCAGAGCTCGCGGGCAAGCAGCCGCGGCTCCTGATTGGCTGCCGGTCCGCGAGCCCTGATTGGCTCACGAAGCGGCGGCTAGTTTGAAGTCCTACACGCCGCCGCCGTCATCCAACATCGCCGCGCTCTTCTCCCTGTCCTGACAGCTGAGACACGCTGACGCCGGACTGAGCGGCGGCGTGTCTTACTGACAGAAGCGGGTGGGCCGGAGCAAACGGCTTCGCGGGCTTTATACGGCCCGCGGGCCGGAGGTTCCCCACCCCTGTCCTAGAAGATGCTGGGGTCCAAATTAGTACCATGGGGTATAGATGGGTCCACTAGGAGCCATTGGCACTTTAAGAGTTTGAGAGTGTGGGCTGGCTCCTCCCTCTATGCCCCTTCTATCAGACTCAATTTAGAAAATGTGCCCGGGGGAGCTGGTCACAGCTAGGGGAGCTCTACAGAGCTTCTCAGGTAAAAGTTTATATTTAGTATTTATTATTTTACAGGAAAACAGCCTCCTTGCTTCGTGGGACTAAGGGGGAGAGTAGGACTAAGGGGGGGGGGAGTAGTGTCCACCCTGCGGGGTCTGAGCCACTATCTCCACTGACAGGACACTGAGCTCCTGAGGGGATCAAATGTTCCCTGCCACAGGGGATCGCCACCCCCTTACAGAGCCAGAAGATCAGTGGCAAGTCAGTCACTGGCCCCCCTGGCAAGCGGGGAGCCGGTGTGAAGATGGCGGCAATAGGGTATGGAGCGCAGTACTAACTGCGCTCCGGGGCTCAGCGGTACATAGTGCGGCGCTGTGAGGGGCTCCCTGAGCCAGCGCCTACACTGACCTATATGCCTGTCAGGGTCCCAGGATCGCTGCCAGCATGATTCCCCAGGCCAGTATAATCTCCAGAAGAGCGGGAAGACAGCACCATTAAGGGTGTGGAGCTTCTCCTCGGAGCGGACCCAGCAGCGTTCAGCGCCATTTTCCTGCCTGCAGAAATGCTGTCAGTCCCTCCATATCAACTCCAGCTATCTCTTACAGTACCAGGGTGTTGTAGAAGGGGGCACGTCAGCGCTGGTTGGGGTCTCCCTATACCTTAAAAGCGCTGTGTGTGGGTTGGATCCAATCTCTGTGTCTCTCTTGCCTTTCTTGGGGGGGGGAACTCTGTCTATCCTCCCCTGTGTGTGTGTGGAATGTCTGGGGTCTCCATTTAGCTATGTCCAGGGACTCTGTGTGATATGCTGCAGAGGATATGTCCTCTCAGGATGATCTCATTCCATGTAATCAGGATTGCACTGTTTTAGCGCAGATACCAGCAAGGGAGCCTGAATGGTTATCCTCTATCAAATCTATGATTTCTCAGATTTCTACTAGGGTTGCACAGAATGAATCTGGAGCTAAGGTTTCACAGAACTCTGTGGCAGTTTGATCCAGTTCTGTTACCTCAGGGCACCCCTCTGTAGGTTACCACAAACG
This sequence comes from Pseudophryne corroboree, assembly GCF_028390025.1. Taxonomy (NCBI): domain Eukaryota; kingdom Metazoa; phylum Chordata; class Amphibia; order Anura; family Myobatrachidae; genus Pseudophryne; species Pseudophryne corroboree. Next base: position 650,113,277 of record NC_086446.1, on the reverse strand, counting down.
TGCTCTTGCGCAGATTATGCAAGATGACACGGATACCAATTCTGACACGGCAGACGGTGATGGGGATGTGCTCAGGGGGGCCGCATCTCTTACTAAAGGGGTGCAGCTGATGATAGAGGCTATTAGGGATGTGTTGAATATTGCTGATACAACACCTTAGCAGATTGAGGAGGCTTACTTCACTGACAATAAGAAAACCTCGCTAACTTTCCCTGCGTCCAAGGAATTAAATGCTATTTTTGAGAAAGCATGGGAAAACCCAGAGAAAAAAATCCAGATCCCTAGAAGGGTTCTGGTTGTTTTCCCCTTCCTTGAGGAGGATAGGAAAAATGGGAAAACCCACCCATAGTGGACGCATCTGTATCCAGATTCTCGAAAAAGGTGGTTTTACCTGTTCCAGGATCTACCGTCTTAAAGTAGCCGGCTGACAGCAAAATTGATACTATGTTCAAATCCATATACACAGCTTCAGGGACAATACTACGTCCCACTATTGCCTGTGCATGGATTTCCAAAGCTATCGTAAAGTGGTCAGGCACGCTACTTGAGGATTTGACTACAATGGATAAAAGTGATGTTGAATTGTTTTTATGTAACATTCAGGATTTATAGTGGAATGCATTAAAGACCTGGGTTCCATGGCTGCAGGGATATCTTCCATGTCTGTCTCAGCTCGTAGGGGACTTTGGATGCGCCAGTGGTCTGCCGACGCGGAATCCAGGAGAGGTGTGGAGACCCTACCCTACACAGGTCAGGCACTCTTTGGGGAAGCGTTGGATGCGCGGATCTCCACGGCTACAGCGGGTAAGTCACCTTTTCTTCCCTCAGCTGCACCTGCTACGAAGAAACCATTTTCTTCAGCTGCATCACAGTCCTTTCGGGTTGCTAAAACAAGAAAGGCCAAACCGTTCATTACCTTCTTTAGAGGAGGTCGACCAAAATCCAAGAAACCTGCTGCTGAGGGTTCCCAGGAACAGAAGCCTGCTTCAGGTACGCCAAAGTCCTCCGCATGACGATGGGCCGCGCAGCCTGAAGGTGGGTGCGACACTCAGGCATTTCAGTCACGTCTGGGTGTCGTCCGGCCTGGATCCCTGGGTACAAAATATTGTGTCCCAGGGGTACTGGCTATAATTTCAAGATCTCCCTCCTCACCAGTTCTTCAAATCAGGCTTGCAAGCTTTGCTGGCAGACAGGGCTATCCTACAAGGAGCCATCCAGAAGTTGGTGGAGGCACAGGTTATTGTACCAGTTCCTCCCCAGATGCAAAACAAGGGATACTATTTGTACCTTTTTGTGGTGCCGAAACCGGATGGTTCGGTCAGGCCCATTCTGAACTTGAAATTACTAAACCCCTTTCTGAGGGAGTTCAAGTTCAAAATGGAGTCTCTAAGGGCGGTGATATCAGGTCTGAAGGGGGGGGAATTCCTGGTATCCCTGGATATCAAGGATGCGTACCTCCACATTCTGATTTGGCCACCGCATCAAGCTTATCTCCAATTTGCACTGTTGGACTGTCATTTTCAATTCCAGGCCCTGCCATTCAGCCTCTCCACAGCACCGAGGGTGTTCACCAAGGTGATGGCGGAAATGATGGTTCTCCTCCACAGACAGGGGGTGAACATAATTCCATATCTGGATGATCTGCTGATAAAGGCATCGTCCAAGGAGAAGCTGTTACAGTCCATAGCTCTCAAGACCCAGCTTCTCAGTGTCATGACTGTGGTTTTGTGAACCCGGTGTTAGTGAAGTCTGTGCGGGCGACTGGAGGATTATATGAATACTACCACTGACCTGGTTTGGGAGTGTTGTGAACTCGGGGTTTCTTCCGGTGACTGGGAAGAGGAACCGCAGCAGAGATGGCCGAATCTAGGTTCTCCTCATGCAGGATTAGGTCGGCAGACAGGAGGCACGTGTGGACGCTGAAGGTCTCCTGAAAGACAGAACTGGAAAGGTGCTGATGAATCAGTGAAGATACCAGGTACAACTGTGCTAAAGTGCACTGTTGCTTGGAGACACTGAGATGCTTGGAGAAACTAAGGTGCTAGGAGGCGCGGAGGCGCTTGGAGACACTGAGGTACTAGGAGGCACGGAAGTGCTTGGACGCACTGAGGTGCTTGGAGGTACTGGGGTGCGTAGAGACACTGGGGTGCGTAGAGACACTGGGGTGCGTAGAGACACTGGGGTGCGTAGAGACACAGAGGTGCTGGAGGCACGAGGTGCTGAGGCACGGGATGCTGAAAGCACAGAGGCACTGGAGGCACGGAAGTGCTTGGACGCACTGAGGTGCTTGGAGGTACTGGGGTGCTGAAAGCACGGAGGTACTGGAAGCACGAGGTGCTGAGTCACAGAGATGCTGGAAGCACGGAGGTACTGAGGCACGGAGGTACTGAGTCACGGAGATGCTGGAAGCACGGAAGTACTGAGGTACTGAGGCACGGAGGTGCAGAGACACAGAAGCCACAGGGATACGGGAGCTCTGGAGATCACAACTCCAACAGCAGTAAAACTGAAACACGACAGCTGTGGTTTTCAGTGGAGAATACGGAATTCAGTACTGTGCCTTTAAATTGAGACTCATGGAAATGGTGAAATCAATGGCAACACAAAAGTAAACCAAACGGTAACAATGGAACAGAGTTTCCACAGGAACTTAGGTACAAAGGTTACCTTTAGAGAGCTCAGCTTGAAGACTCACACAAAGCTGTGTGTGACACGAGGAACTGGCCCAGTTTCTAACTCAGCCTCCTGATTTATACTTCCTGGTCCTTGGTGATTGGTGAGCAGGATTAGGTGATGCAGAGAGTCTCAGGCTGGCAGAGGATTGAACAACTCTGGGTCAGGTGAACAGTCACTGTCATGTGACTACTCTAGCCAAGGCTGTGATGTAGAATGAGGCCTAGCAGGCCGAGAGAACACTGAAGCCTGAACTTCTGCAAAACACAGGATGCTTGCTTTTAGACCTAAAATTCAGATTACTGAATTCAGCCTCGAACAGGAGATCACCACAGGTGGAGCTAATTAACTATTACCTCTCAGGCAGAGAACTCAGGAAAACTCATAGTGCTGACAAGCTGTTTAACTCCGTGAGTGAAAAGACACAGGATCCAGGACAGATGGCAGGGGTAAGTCACCAAATATAAAACCTACAGTCAGGATTGTGACAGTATCCCCCTCTTCAAGGGTGGACTCCGGACACCCATCTTGAATCTTAGAGGAACTTGATGAATAACTTGTACACAAAGCTTCTAAAAAGTGGAAACCAGAGGGTCCAGAAACAAAACTTAAGCTGGATTCTTTAGAAGTCTTCCTGATCTTCATCTTCAGAACAGGTAGACCATCCATCATTGACAAAACTGGAATTTCCTTCATCTGAAAGGACTGAGGAATAAACTGTAGAAGGTTTCTTTCCTAGATTAGTATTACGAGAGGATTGTGCTTTTGAAGCTAGCACTCCACTGAGGCTTAAATTAATTCTTGTTCTATAGTGAGGACTTTCATACCGAGACCTGTAGAGTTTTTTGGTAATTCTGGATCCTCTTCATGCGTTAAAGTATAACAGGAACGAATGGGACCTCCCAGGAAATGAGTAGAATCATGAACTGAATCAAATTCAGAGTCTGAGTCCAAGTCTATTGGAAGATACCAGTCTTCTTTGGGAGTAACTACATCCGTTTTGTAAGCTGCATTAACAAGTTCAGAATAACACAAGGAACTTGGAGTGGAATCAATGGAAACATAACCAACTCTTAAATCAACAGGCTGTTGTCTTTGTACAGTTCCCCAATTCTTGGCATCACTGAAATTCTTAAGGTATTGGTTCATCAAGGCATTATCTTGCTCAGAAAGCAAGGAGTCAAAAAACGGAGCATTGGCTGAATGTTCAGAAGACTGAGTGGAGGATGAAATTGAACTCAAGGAAACAGATGTCACTGAAACATTAGACTGAGGTACACATTCAGACATTAGGTCAATAGCCTTGGTATCTTTTTTGACTTTAGATGCTACAGCAGAATTATCCCGACATTGATGAGAAAATATCCTTTCTGAAGTTGCCTCACTGGAATCCTCAAATGAGACTGAAAAGTCACTTGAAATATCATTCTGGATAGTGATGCTAGTAATTTCCCCTGAAGCTGCGACACTCGCGTCTGCGACTGAGGCAAATGACTCTGATGACTGGATTGAGAAAGCAACATCAGTATCCTTCTCAGCAATATTAGTCTGATGTCCTTTATCCGAATCAGCAGATGGAACATTAGGTTGCTCAGACAAGCTTAGGGACAAAGCTGAGAAAACTGTACTCAGATCGGTATCCGGCTCTGTAGCACATTCAGACTTTAAGTGAGTAGCCTTGGGAATTTTCTTGACTTTGGTGGCTACAGCAGATTTATTCTGATATTGATGAGAAGATGTATTAGATTTCCCTGCAGAAGTTGTGGACTCAAAGCTGGAAGACGAGGAAACAGAATCAGAGACAGACTGAAGTCTAATTTTAGAACTAGATGGTGGAAGTCCTTTACTGGGACCAACTGACAAAAGTTCTTTACTCGGACCAATGCTTGGAATCGGTTTGAGTCCACATGAGTTTGAACAGACTGAAACTGGAGAAATCTCTGGCTGGACGAGTAGGACTGGATTAGATCCGAGGATACTTGAATTGTCTGGAGCCAAAGGAGACTGACCAGGCTGGTCCTGGAGTATCGATGGACCAGCTGGAACCGGAACGGACTGACCAGGCAGGGCCTGGAGTATTGCTGGACCGGCAGGAGCCCCCTCTTCACGGGGCTGGGCTGAGGCAAAACCCCCCCTTCACGGGGCTGGGCTGAGGCAAGAGCCCCCACCTCACGGGGCTGGGCAGCACTCTATAGACTCTCTGGCTGGGCAGCACTCTGTAGACTCTCTGGCTGGGCAGCACTCTGTAGACTCTCTGGCTGGGCAGCACTCTGTAGACTCTCTGGCTGGGCAGCACTCTGTAGACTCTCTGGGGCTGGACCCTTTGAACCCCTCACAGGGGCTGGAGATACGGACGCCCCTCCTGGGGCTAGACACTTTGAAGACGCCCCTCCTGGGGCTGGACACTCTGAAGACGCCCCTCCAGGGGCTGGACACTCTGAAGACGCCCCTCCTGGGGCTGGACACTCTGAAGACGCCCCTCCTGGGGCTGGACACTCTGAAGACGCCCCTCCTGGGGCTGGACACTCTGAAGACGCCCCTCCTGGGGCTGAAGACACGGACGCCCCTCCTTGGGCTGAGGACACGGACTCCTCTGTGACTCTAAATGGCTTAAACATTCTTCTCTGGACACCCAACTTGGGATAAGGTCTTTTAATCACCGGATCTCAATCATAAATTTGAGTCTCTTTCAGAGTAGCCATCTTGATACCCCCGTCAGCAGTAGCAGGATCGGCTACTGTGGATGACTTGTAGACATGAGCACTGTGATACTGAGATTTGTCACCATTCCCTGGCTTACGAAGAATGCAGTCTTTAACAAAATGACTGGAATTTCCACAGTAAAGACAGAGGTGTAGCTCCCTACGCCGCTGACGTTCAGCTTCAGAGAGTTTGGGCCGTGGATAGCTCTGATGAACAACTTTTCCTTGCACAGAGGAAGAGACTCTATTAACTGGATGGGACAAAACAGGATCAACAACGTTGGTAGTATTCCTGAAGAGATCAGGCATCACAGAAAGAATACTAGACAAAAGTTCTTGTAACTGTAATAACATCTGGAAGAAAATCTGCAGTTGGTCAGGAGTCTTAGTGCAGAAGGTCAGAGAATCTCTGGAGAAAGAATTCCGCTGCAGACACTGTGCTAATTGATGCTGAGTCGACTCCAGACCTTCCAAGCGTCCTGCAATATTGCTTAGGAGGTCCTGCATCAGACAAACACTTTCGGCCGGGTCCATGTGGCCAGTTCCTACTGTCATGACTGTGGTTTTGTGAACCCGGTGTTAGTGAAGTCTGTGCGGGCGACTGGAGGATTATATGAATACTACCACTGACCTGGTTTGGGAGTGTTGTGAACTCGGGGTTTCTTCCGGTGACTGGGAAGAGGAACCGCAGCAGAGATGGCCGAATCTAGGTTCTCCTCATGCAGGATTAGGTCGGCAGACAGGAGGCACGTGTGGACGCTGAAGGTCTCCTGAAAGACAGAACTGGAAAGGTGCTGATGAATCAGTGAAGATACCAGGTACAACTGTGCTAAAGTGCACTGTTGCTTGGAGACACTGAGATGCTTGGAGAAACTAAGGTGCTAGGAGGCGCGGAGGAGCTTGGAGACACTGAGGTACTAGGAGGCACGGAAGTGCTTGGACGCACTGAGGTGCTTGGAGGTACTGGGGTGCGTAGAGACACTGGGGTGCGTAGAGACACTGGGGTGCGTAGAGACACTGGGGTGCGTAGAGACACGGAGGTGCTGGAGGCACGAGGTGCTGAGGCACGGGATGCTGAAAGCACAGAGGCACTGGAGGCACGGAAGTGCTTGGACGCACTGAGGTGCTTGGAGGTACTGGGGTGCTGAAAGCACGGAGGTACTGGAAGCACGAGGTGCTGAGTCACGGAGATGCTGGAAGCACGGAGGTACTGAGGCACGGAGGTACTGAGTCACGGAGATGCTGGAAGCACGGAGGTACTGAGGTACTGAGGCACGGAGGTACTGAGGCACGGAGGTGCAGAGACACAGAAGTCACAGGGATACGGGAGCTCTGGAGATCACAACTACAACAGCAGTAAAACTGAAACACGACAGCTGTAGTTTTCAGTGGAGAATACGGAATTCAGTACTGTGCCTTTAAATTGAGACTCATGGAAATGGTGAAATCAATGGCAACACAAAAGTAAACCAAACGGTAACAATGGAACAGAGTTTCCACAGGAACTTAGGTACAAAGGTTACCTTTAGAGAGCTCAGCTTGAAGACTCACACAAAGCTGTGTGTGACACGAGGAACTGGCCCAGTTTCTAACTCAGCCTCCTGATTTATACTTCCTGGTCCTTGGTGATTGGTGAGCAGGATTAGGTGATGCAGAGAGTCTCAGGCTGGCAGAGGATTGAACAACTCTGGGTCAGGTGAACAGTCACTGTCATGTGACTACTCTAGCCAAGGCTGTGATGTAGAATGAGGCCTAGCAGGCCGAGAGAACACTGAAGCCTGAACTTCTGCAAAACACAGGATGCTTGCTTTTAGACCTAAAGTTCAGATTACTGAATTCAGCCTCACACAGGAGATCACCACAGGTGGAGCTAATTAACTATTACCTCTCAGGCAGAGAACTCAGGAAAACTCATAGTGCTGACAAGCTGTTTAACTCCGTGAGTGAAAAGACACAGGATCCAGGACAGATGGCAGGGGTAAGTCACCAAATATAAAACCTACATTCAGGATTGTGACACTCAGGGAACATGTTTGGATCCTGAATCTTCTAAAATCACATTTGGAACCAACCAGGAGGTTGTCATTTTTGGGAATGATCCTTGACACGGAAGTGCAGAGGGTGTTTCTTCCAGAGGAAAAAGCGTTGGTGATACAAACAATGGTCCGGGATGTCCTGAAGCCAGCCCGGGTGTCAGTTCATCAGTGCATTCACCTTCTGGGGAAGATGGTGGCCTCTTATGAGGCTCTGCAGTACGGGAGATTTCATGCTCGGTCCTTCCAACTGAATCTCCTGGACAAATGGTCGGGATCTCATCTACACACGCACCAGAGAATACGTCTGTCAAAGGCCAGGATCTCACTCCTCTGGTGGCTGCAATTACCTCACCTTCTGGAGGGCCGCAGGTTCGGGATTCAGTACTGGATCCTTATAACCACGGTGTCACGGTCCAGGTAATTCCTTATCAGTATTTACCTTCCAAATGCCTCTTGAGACTGTCCCAGCTTTCCAAGCCTGGATTCCATCTGCACTATCTGCATGCAGCACGCTGCATCTCATTGTCTCAAGTCTCTTCACTGTGATTCTGGCAGCTTTATGGTTAAAACTCACATGCAAGTTACAAACAGTCTTTCCCTCCAAGTTCAAACATGGGCGCAGCCATGTTTGTTTTCATCACGTTACTTTTCAGTCTATCAGCTGCACTCTGGTTTCTGCCTAATTATCCAGCAGCTACACTCTAGACTCTGCTTAATCAGCCAGCCAATCCCTGTTTCCCAGCTGGTATAAATATCCTGTTCCTGGGCTGGAAAGTGGTCAGTGCTTCAGTTGTCATACCCTGTGATAGAAGTCTCTCCTGCTTGTGGTCGTTCCTGCCTGCAAACTCCACTAGAGACACACCAGTCCCCATGGTGCAGCCTGACTCTGCAGTGTCTCATCATTGCATCCTGTGACCGGCAGTTACCTGACACCAGCTTCCAGCGGTCCTCTGCCCTGCCAGTAACCATCGGTGTTCCACCATCGATCTCCAGTCACCATCGGTGTTCCGCCATCGATCTCCAGTCACCATCAGTGTTCCGCCATCGATCTCCAGTCACCATCGGTGTTCCTTCCAGCGGTGCTCTTCCCTGCCAGTAACCATCGGTGTTCCGCCATCAATCTCCAGTCACCATCGGTGTTCTGCCACCGTTCTCCAGTCACCATCGGTGTTCTGCCATCGATCTCTAGCTACATCGGTGTTCCGCCATCGATCTCCCATTGCACCCTGCATTTGGCAGATTATTATAACACCGGCTTTCAGCATTACAGCTTCCAGTGGTGCCCTGTTCCTGTATTCTGGTAATCTGCGCTCTCAAGCATCCCCTGTATATGCTCTCAAGGATCTCCTGTATATGCTCCCAAGCATTTCCTGTATATGCTCCTAAGCATCATCTATACATTCCTCGCTCTCAAGCTACATTAGTGCGCTCCAGCACTATCTGGTCAGCTCTTCCATTGGACCAGTCCTATCTGGTAAAACCTGGCAGTTCACAGTCACCAGCTTCTACTTCCAATCAGCTCCCTAGTGTTGGTAAGGACATACTATCTCCAGGTCCTTCAAGACTGTACCCAATTGTACCACACCTAGAGACTTCCTATATGCACTTCCAAGAACTGTGACTTGTTATCTGTTATCATTCTGCTACTGCCAATATTCATTACTAAGCTGAGTTTCAATAAAACCTTTGAACATATATTCTGTTGTTGTGGTCATGCCTTCGGGCTTTAGGTACTGCAGGTTCACGCATGTCCAGGAGTCCTACCTGGCCTCTCACATTTAAGTATACCTCAGCCCTACAACTGTGGCTTCCAGTAGTGAGCACCAGCCCTCAGTTGTGACACATGGATATAAGTCTCTGGGGCTGGGGCGCAGTCACTCAAGGGGAAACCTTCCAAGGAAGGTGGTCAAGTCTGGAAGCTGGCCTGCCGATAAACATTCTGGAACTAAGAGCCGTCTACAACGGTCTTCTCCAAGCGGCCCATCTTCTGAGAAATCGGGCCATTCAAGTGCAGTCGGACAATGTAACGACAGTAGCTTACATAAACTGATGGTGGAATAAAGAGCAGAGCTGCAATGTCAGAGGTAACAAGAATAATCCTCTGGGCAGAAAAACACGAATTGGCGCTGTCGGCAATCTTCATTCCGGGAGTAGACAACTGGGAAGAGAACTTCCTCAGCAGACACGATCTCCATCCAGGAGAGTGGAGTCTCCATCCAGAGGTGTTCAAGTAGGTAACAATCTTTGGGGCGTACCCAAAATAGACATAATGGCCTCTCGTCTCAACAAGAAGCTTCAGCGATGTTGTTTCTGGTCGAGGGACCCGCAAGCAGTGGCGGTGGACGCCCTAGTGATTCCGTGGGTGTTCCAGTCAGTGTACGTGTTTCCTCCACTTCCACTCATTCCAAGAGTGCTAAAACTAACAAGGAGAACAAGAGTTCAGGCAATCCTCATTGCTCCGGACTGGCCAAGAAGGGCTTGGTATGCGGATCTTCTGCTTCTACTGCTAGAAGAGCCAAGGCCTCTTCCTCTTCGGGAGGACCTGCAGCAGGGGCCGTTCGCTTATCAAGACTTACCGCAGCTACGTTTGATGGCATGGAGGTTGAACGCCAGATATTAGCACGGAATGGCATTCCGAACAAGGTTATTCCTACCCTGATACAGGCTACAGGCTAGGAAAGGAGTAACGTCAAAGCATTACCATCGCATTTGGAAAAAGTATGTGTCTTGGTGTGTATCCAAGAAGTTTTCTACGGTGGAGTTTAAACTTGGACGATTTCTCCTCTTCCTCCTATCAGGTGTGGATATGGGCCTGAGATTAGGTTCCGTAAAGGTCCAGATTTCGGCCCTATCCATTTTCTTCCAGAAACAGTTGGCTACCCTCCCTGAGGTTCAGACCTTTTTGAAGGGAGTTCTGCACATCCAACCTCCTTTTGTGCCACCTATGGCGCCCTTGGATCTTAACGTGGTGTTGCAGTTCTTCTAGTTGGACTGGTTTGAGCCTCTACAGGTGGTTGAGGTCAAGTTTCTCACGCGGAAGGCCGTCACTTTGTTGGCCTTGGCTTCTGCTAGACGTGTGTTGAAGTTGCGGGGCTTTGTCATGTAAAAGCCCATACTTGATCTTCCATGAAGATAGAGCTGAGCTCTGGACACGTCCGCAGTTCCTTCCGAAGGTGGTGTCGGCATTTCATATCAACCAACCTATTGTGGTGCCAGTTTCTTCTGACTCCTCAGCTTCATCAAAGACCTTGGATGTTGTAAGGGCTCTGAAAATTTATGTGAAGAGGACTGCTCGTCACAGAAAATCGGACTCTCTGTTTGTCCTGTATGATCCCAAGAAACTTGGGTGTCCTGCTTCTAAGCAGACAATCTCTCGCTGTATCAGGTTCACTATCCAGCATGCGTATTCTATGGCAGGGTTGCTATGTCCTACGTCTGTTAAGGCCCACTCTACTCGTAAGGCGGGTTCTTCCTGGGTGATTGCCCGGGGTGTCTCGGCTTTACAGCTTCGCCGAGCGGCTACTTGGTCGGGGTCGAACACATTTGTAAAGTTCTACAACTTCGATACTTTGGCCTCTGAGGATCTGATGTTTGGTCAATCAGTTCTGCAGGAGCCTCCGTGCTCTCCCTCACATTCTGGGAGCTTTGGTACATCCACATGGTACTAATGTGGACCCCAGCATCCTCTAGGACGTAAAAGAAAATAGGATTTTAATTACCTACCAGTAAATCCATTTCTCGTAGTCCGTAGAGGATGCTGGGCGCCCGCCCAGCGCTTCGTGATCCTGCAGTGATTAGTACTGCTTAGTTCTTGGTAAGTACTGTTTTGTTACTTGGTAAGTAATATTGTTCAGCCATTGCTGATGTTTCAAGCTAGTTAGCTTGGTTTGCCTTGTGTGTGAGCTGGTGTGAATCCTGCCACTCTCTGTGTAAAATCCTTCTCTTGAAGATGTCCGTCTCCTCGGGCAAAGTTTCTAGACTGAGTCTGGTAGGAGGGGCATAGAGGGAGGAGCCAGCCCACACTCTCAAACTCTTAAAGAGACAAATGGCTCCTAGTGGACCGGTCTATACCCTATGGTACTAATGTGGACCCCAGCATCCTCTACGGACTACGAGAAAAGGATTCACTGGTAGGTAATTAAAATCTATTATTTCTGCCTGCTATTGTCCCCAGTTTCCTATCACCACTTCATTCACATACTATGCTGCAAGCCTGCAACTTCTTTTGCCTATTGATGCAATATCAAGCTAGGTGGCAATAATAAGCCACTGTTTCTTTTGCAAATCTGGACACTGGTCTCCGGACCTGGCTTGGCTGCCACAGTATTATATAAACACAGTCTCAGAGTTATATGTTCCACATTCCTTCTTGCAGGTGTGCAAACTGGCCTCTGAGCCTGGCTTGACTGCTACAGCTTTATACAAACACAGTCAGAGCCAGTCCTAGGCATAGGCAAACTAGGCAATTGCCTACGGCATCTGGTATGCATAGGGGCACAAGCAGCTTTTGCTGATTAAAATTATATGCGGCATGCCTATATTCTGTGTGTAGCATTTCGTATGCAGATACAACTACAGTCGCACACAGTATATAGGCATGCCGCATATCATTTTAATCAGCAAAAACTGATTGTGCATCCTAGCCACATAACAATGCAAATAAGATGCATTTTCATTAAAAAATAGGCACTTGATGTTAGCAGAGCTGCCAGTTGACTCAAGCCAGGGACTATATGTGTCATTATGTGTATAAGGGCAATAATAATGTATAACATAAGTGTAAGGAGCACTATGTGTGTCATTATGTGTATAAGGGCACAAATAATGTGCGGCATATGTGTAAGGGACATTATGTGTGTCATTATGTGTATAAGGGCATTAATAAGGGTTGGCATAATGTATAAGGCGCATTATGTTTATAAGGACATTAATAATGTGTGTCATATGTGTAAGGGGCATTACTGTGTGGTATTATGTGTATAAATGCATTACCAGTGTGTGGTATTATGTGTATAAGGTGCTCTACTGTGTGGCGTAACATATAGAAAGGGCACTACAGTGTGGTCTGATGTGAATAAATAGCAATATGGTGTGGTGTAATGTGAATAAGGAGCAATATGGTGTGGTGTAATGAGAATAAAGAGCAATAGGTTGTGGTGTAATGTGAATAAGGAGCAATTCAGTATGATATGTGAATGAGGGGCACTACTGTGAGGTGTAACATATATAAGGTAAAGTAGTACTACTGTGTGATGTAATGTGAATAAGGGACACTATCGCATGATAAATTGTGAATAAAGTTGCACCACTATGAGGCATAATTTGAATTGGAGGTACTATTGTGTGGGCATGCCCATTGCCAGCAAAATCACATACCTTTTTGGGCTGTGCGCCGAATGTGCACACTGTTCTTATTTTAATTACAGGGGGTAGGAAAACAAAAAAAAAGGACTGCTATGGGTGGGGGGTGATGGTGCTGGGAAAGAGTTGCAGAATCAGAGGCGGAACTAGCAGTGGTGCTAGGGGGCACCAGACAAAATCTTGCCTAGGGCATCATATTGGTTAGGGCCGGCTCTGAACACAGTCTCAGTGTTTTATGAACCTCACTGTCTCCTGGGCCCCTACTGGACTCCTGGCTTATGTTTTGAGCACACTGAGCTCTTTGGCTGCCTCAGTCCCACTTGGACTGTCTCCAAAGGGCAGTTTGACTTGACTGACACAACACCACCTTGTTTTCCTATGTGTTGGCAGTTCCCTGAAACAGTGGCTCACTATTACCACCAAGATTGATATTGCCACATTATGTTGAAGACTATGTTGGATAAAAATAATCTGCCAATGCTGGACAGTGAGAATCCTGGCAGGGGGAAGGTAGGTATATTAACCCTAACCCTCCACGGGGGTGCCTAAACAAAATTGCCCCTCCCCGCAGAGTAAACCTAACCCCTCCTTCCCGCAGCCTGACCCAAACCTTCCCCCGTAGCCTAAACATAACCCCTCCCCTGTGCAGCTTTCCTGCCCGGTAGTGTCTCGGTTAGGATTGCAGGTGTCAGGATGCGGGGATTGAGATCCCAGTCGTTATGCTAGCACCAGCATTCCAAATAGTGTTAAGATTCCATTGTCTGTATTTTGACTGCCAGGATCCTGCCGGTCGGTATCCTGACCCTATCCCATATGTGCAGTGTGTCTGGACTTCAGGAGATCCAAGTTCATCATAGACAGCAGGCTTTGTGGTTTTGAGGGTGCTATGTCTCGTGTTTGGAGGCATTGTTCAAAGATGGCTCCCTATGGAAAGAGGTCTGCCACCTAATTGCTAATATTGTTAATGTACATTTGTCTACTTCCCTTCCTACTCATTTTTTACTGTGTGATGTCCCAAATACTTCTACATATATATACCTAAAAAAGGTTAATAACACACAAACTTAGTGGCAAAAAATAAATACAAATTAACTAGAGATACTGTCACCTAAATCCTTTGTGGCATCTTTGTGGCAGGGTGGCCAGGTCGCTACTCCCTAGGCCAGAGGCTACCAAACTTGGTCCTCAAAGCACCCTAGTGGTCTAGGTTTTACGGATAACCAAGCTTGGGCATATGTGACTTAATTAGAACCTCAATCAATTTGATCTAACCATCTGTGCTCAGCCATGGATATCCTTAAAACCTGGACTTTTAAAAGGTGCCTTTAGTACCGAGTTTGGAAACCACTGCCCTAGCAGTTGCCTCAGTTGCATCTGCTAGACAGCAGTGTGCTGCTGCACTGTCTTCTTACTGTGCATATATGCTGGACACTAAGACCCAGTCCTCAAATCTGATGTACTTCTGCACCATGTGCTGCTGCCATCCTGTAGATACAGTACTTTTACTATGTAAGACTGTGTGAGAAGTAACATGACAGGGCACGGAACTCTCCTGCTTAGCATGTGACAGACCCCAGTGATTACCTGAATAAAGCAGTACCAAAAACTCTGCACCACTACCAATAAGCAGCATACACCTACCGACTACTGAGTTGTATAGAATCCCACTTCACTCAAGCTTTACCATCACCTCTGTAAATACAACAGTGAGTACAGCTGTGCAAATTATACTTCAATAAACTAAGCAGTTCATAGCTTGAGTCATCCGCTGGTGTGTGCCTATATACCCCTGCAACAGCAACACCTGCAGACACATAGTTCCTAACAGTATCTGCATCATCAGCTGTCCTCCGTTTTTAACATGATATGAAAAAAGTAATCCAAAGCAGGAAATAAAACAGGCTTACTGCACTTTGCTGTAAATTATATACATACAGTTAGTAATGTAAATATGTGCTCCAGTAATGAAAATTAAATGTCTCAGTAAGTACAGATGTGTCTGGTGCCACTGGTCAGAATAGCTTGTTACAGCCTGTAACAGATTTTCCACAGTGTGCAATAACATAGAGCAAACAGCCAGCAAGACGGCCTCCTCTTGTCACATCTGTATGATATTACCACTAATCAGATCCAGGTGGGAAACACAGCGCATTACAAACTGTACAGCAATAATGAAAAAAATGGTGGTCCAACATATAGTATTTGTATATACAGTACTATGTAAAAACCAGTTGTCTTCTCGTCTTCTTATTCAAAATAATTATTATGTGTAAGAAATAAACGATAACGACATAAACGTTGTTATCGTTTATTTTTAGGCCTATATCATCCAGTATGTTTGGGGGTAATATTGGTGACCGATGAATGTTGCATGCTTCCGCACGCCGTTCAGCAATCTCCAATATTGAGCTGACAAGCAGCTCAACCCGTCAATGTCGGGCTGAGTGGCATACACTATATCGTGTATATGCACTATATCGTTGCTCTATATATAATCCCTATATCGTTGAACATTATATCAAGACCAATGCAAAGTTGAACACAAGCGTGCACGGAAATCAAGTCAGAAGGCATTTCAAATGCCTAAAGAATAGTTAAACCCCCTAGCACGGGGCAGGCTTCAGCCATCCTTCATAACAACAGCAGTAATAGTTGGTTGGGTGAAATTTTGAATGAGTTAGTGTACCTATCTGATAGCTTTAGGCTTTAGGGGAAGGTTGTTAGCAGTTATAGGGTTGTGTAGGCTGTCATTGTCAATCAGCTTCTTTCTTTTAGAGATTCCTCCCTCACTGTCATTTTGTGTTGGCTTAAGGGTGGAAAGCAGTCAGTGATATGGCCATCTTGCGCTATTAGATCTAAAGGGTACTACCTTCTGATACTCTCTTTGGCTGATTTATTACCTACTGGGATATGTCTGGATGGGCCTCTCATGATGGTTTATTAGAAGGGAGTATGGATAGCTACAAGATTTCTTAGTCTGCTGGGCTGTCAGAAGGCCCCTAGGACAAAAATTTCTCATTGAGAAATTTAGAAGGCAATATTAAATTAAGTAAATTGTGTTTATATGTTATCCTTAGGTTCAGTTACTGTATGTGGTGAGGGATAAGATTTGCTACTGTTTGTCCACATATTTTATGAATGACAGCCACCAGCACTGGTTTTGCCTATTGCATTGACCATAAATATTGCCTTTTGCCTATTTGCCTAATACATTGACCATAAATATTTTTCATTGATCCTGGACCACCAATCCTAGGCGCCGCTACAAGTGTCCTGAGGCACCCCAGGAACCACTGCCATAACTGTATAAAAAGTGTAGAAATGTGACTTGACAATACAAGTACTAATAGTATGGTATGATCAGGGTAAGGATGCCATTTCCTGGGGTAGATGGTGCACTTTCACACAGCACCCAATTAGTAACACAACAGTCCAGAACCTTGGCACAAGTAGCTGCAGCTAGTTTTATTTGTAGTACCAAGATAGATAAAGCATAAAAAAGCCTGGTCTGATTGGCTCCAACTAAACAAAATAATTCCTTCTCTCATATTGAAATGACCTAACGTCCCCCTCACGAAACAGTAGTTTTAGCACAGTTCTTACAGTAAGTAATCACAGTGCCACTCAACAGGCCTACTGCTTCCTCCTCAGGTAGTGAGAAATAAAGACTAGCAACTGACATGCTGTATAGTTGCTTTGACATTCAAGGTTGACAGTTAAGGGGGGTACTCACGGAGCGATAATCAGCCTGATCGCTCCGTGAGTACCCCTTACAGCGAAGGCGATGCGCAGCCCCGCGCATTGCTATCACTGCTGCTAGATTGGCCTGCATGCAGGCCAGTCTAGCGGGTCTCTCACTTCACCCGCTGGGTGAAGTGAGCGGCCCCCCGTCTCCCCCCCCCCGCACGCTCAGCACAGATCGCGCTGTGCTGAGCGGCGGGAGAGATGTGTGCTGAGCGGTTCACTCAGCACACATCTCTCATGCATCGGCCCGTGGGTACTGGGCTTTAGCTTCTAACCACCAGTCAGAAGACAGGTACCTGGTGCACACACAGCTCCCATTTACCACTTCTCCTGTGCTTTTAATACATATGCCCCCTCTTGTTTTGACCTGTGGAGCGACCTTTGGTTTCTATACAAAAGAGACAGGGCAGAGCATTTGCATTGGTCAATTAATTTCCTAACCTATGTTCACTGATAAATTTTAATTTTGCAACACCAAGAACCATCTTGTTATTTTCCCATTGCTCTCTTTATTTTCAGACATTTTCAGCGGAGCATGATCGGTAATCAACATGAATTTTCTTCCTAAAATCTGTTATCTGAGTGTTTCTAATGCCCACTTAATTGTCAATGCTTCTTTTTCAATAGTGGCATCGTTTCTCTTATGTATATTTAATTTTCTACTATAAGAAATAAGTAAATGTTGCCCCACTTTTTTTCTGAGACAGATTTGCACCAGTCCCTACATCTGATGTCTGTGTTTGCACCACAAATTCATATTTAAACTCAGGTGTCATCAAAACTGGTTAGGTGCACAATGCTACCTTAAGTGTCTGAAAAGACTTTTCTGTCTCAGGGTAACCTTTAACCATAATTTACTGTTTGCCCTTGATAAGGCCAGTCAACAGGACAGCAATAGTGGCAAAATTGGGAATAAATCAATCATAGACACTCTAGTCAATTTATTTAAGCACAAGCTCCTGTCGTGTTTTTGGAATTAGTACAGTGAGTCTTGACCACTAAGTATGTGATTTCAATTATATCTAACTCAAACATTTTTTTAAATCTCTTTAGATAACAATTCCTTTTATGCCTCTGGCATTCTATAGTGCTTTAGGTTTAACATAACCTGGTTCATTGTTTATGTCATGATTTACCAAGTATGTCAGAAAACAAATCTCTAGTCTTATGAGAATTTTTTTATCCTCATGCTGTTGAATTGTTAAGGTGGTTATGACTGTTGTTACTATAGTAAGGTACTACAATTACAGAAGGGACCAGGGTGCTTACTGGGATACTCTATCCTGCCAAAGTTTTGTGAGATTTACATAGATCTGTTCTGGCTTTCTTTTCCTGGGCTGGTACACTTTATAATTAATCTCACCAACTTTTTCTATGAATTCAAATGGCCCTTGCCACCTGTACAAAATGTACCTTTCACCTTGAGAATCAAAATAAGCACTCTGTCCCCATAATCAAAGGTACGCAATTGGGCATTGCAACTTTACACAGTATGTTGTCCCTGTTGGGCTGATCCAACTACTCTTTCCCAATCAGCACCACTGCAAATATTCTTTCCTGCATCTGATAAACATGTTCAATACATTTTATAAGGACTGGGCTGCCCCTCCCAATTCTCTTTTGCAATATCTGGCAATCTCCTTGGGTGTCTCCAATACAGCAAATCAAAAGCCAGGAATTTATGGAGGAGTGTGGAACTTCTTTAAAGGCCAACAATAAATAGCATACCAAATAATCCCAATCTTTTCCATCTTTATCCACCACTTTCTTTAGCATATTCTTTAATGTTTTGTTAAACCACTCCACTAACCCTTCAGTCCAAGGGAGATACACGGATAACCTTAGCTGAGTAATCTTGAACAGGCAGCATAACTTTTTCATGATTTTTTAAATAAATGGGGTAACCTGGTCATTTTGGATTTCCTTAGATATTCCAACTCTGCAAAGGATAGTTCCCAGGAGTGACACAACATTTAAGATTGGGGAAGGGGGGCGGCAAAATACCATAATTGCTGAATTCTGCCACCTCAGGGGTTGATGGACTTACCTGCCAGACAACATACCTGATGATATATATATATATATATATATATATATATATATATATCTTTAGTTATGTAAGCTCTCACAAGCAGGGCCCTCTCCTCTCATGTGCTTTTCCTTCTCTTACTTAGACCATCTTCTATGCCATACTCCCTACTTTGGCACCTAGCCCCCGATTTTGGACACCCTGATGCTTAGTTCAGTGTCATTATATATTCGTAGGTGGTGGGGATGTCCTACCTCAGGCGCTTAATGCAATAATGACCCGTTAAGGTGACTAGGTGCAATCACAAAAATAGCACAATTGTGATACCAAAGTGTGCAAGGAAGATTAAAAAAATCCATAAAATTCCTTATCTTTCAAATTAGATGGACAGGAGGATTCTTCCTCAATAAATGTTACTCATTCCATATATTCCCATATGTGGAAGAAAAAAGGAATATCATGTGTAGCACAGTAACAATATTTTAATACTGACATACAAACATGACAAATAAAGGAACACAATGTGCAATAGCATGCAGGACTATCCCAGTCTCTGTGGGTGGGGAGTCAGAATAATTACCAGCAGGTCTGGGAACTACTAAGAGATTCCCAAACAAGTTCTTAAAATGTCCAATCGCCTCTCCAGATAAGCCGACTGGATTCCGTTCCTGGCAAGAATTCTGTAACCCAGGTGTAACCACGGAAGCTGCAAGGTCCACTGCTGACCCCTCAATAACCAACGCGTTTCCACCTGCTTTGCTGCAGGTCTTTTTCAAGGTGAGATAAGGGGTAATCTGTTGGATCCAAATTTAAACCTGTACTCAGCCAATCCTCATTCTGATATAATTATTCCAAGCAGCTGTGTGTTTCCATAGTTATACTGTCCTTCAATCCTGTTGAGGGGCTGACTGTGGTTGTGTAACATCACTTCCGGGATCGCGGGCTTCAACTTGATACATTCGCGTTGTGCGGCTGATTTCCGCCAACCTCCATTACGTGTGCTCAACCTGAATCGGAAGTCATAGATATCAACTTCCGCCCACCTCGCCGCCGGTATCCATAGATACCAACGACGTTGGAACCCGGCCTCTCGCTTCCGTCCGTCTCGTCATCCTGATTGAGACCAGAATTGCTGTTATTTATGCTGCTCCTATTTCCGCCAACCATCCTTAACACGAAGCCGCCAACTATACCCGGAAGTGTCTCTCACAAGCACCTCAGCCCTCATAATATGTGCGTTCCATAGTCCAAACAATTGAATATAAAGTGCCTTATAGTAGTTCAAATCAGCTTCTTTTCCAGATAAACTAAAATTGTGAAGACATATGAATAAAAATATATATAAAAAACTCATTTAATAAACTGAAGCATATAAGTGCAAAAATAATACAATTTAAAAGAAATTCTTATAAAAACCATTTCAATTCAATATCATTATTTAAACCAGAAGGATGCAGTGTATTAAATTCATATATAGCCTGCATTTCATTTTTGGCTAGAATTGACATAATGTCATTTTGTCTGTTGGTGCATTTTATTAATTTAAACCCTGCAAATCTAATAATATGTTTTACAAAGCTGTTGTGAAAAACTTTAAAATGGTTAGATAGAGCATGTGTAATTAATCCTCTTTTTATGTTTCTGCAGTGCTCACTTATTCATACTTTAAGTTGTCTAGTAGTACGTCCAATATAAAATAAATGGCAAGAGCATTCGATAAAATATAACACATTTTTAACATTACAAGTAATAAAATCATGTATTTTAGCAGTTTTTCCATTGATACACACAGTATCTAACTTTTTGGTACCCTCACCTTTAATCTCCCTGCACCCAATGCAGTTCCCGCATCGGTGAAACCCTTTCGTTAAAATCCTGCCTTCCCTTTTTTTCGGTGGGAGGTAACTCCTTACTAGAGCGTTTTTCAAATTCGGGGCTTTCCTATAAATAAAAATGGGATGGTCTGGGATTACATCCCCAACTATTGTATCCTTTTTTTAAATATTCCAATTTTTTATAAAAGATCTTTCCAATAATTTATGTTGTGTGTTAAAACTAGTAATAAAAGCCCATTCATAATTTCCTTTCTTATTCCTTTGTTGTTTTATTTCATTACTTAAAAGGGTTTCTCTATCAAGTGCCTCTATATCACCAAATGCTTGCTCAATTTTCTTAATATCATAGCCACTTTTTTCAAATCTATACTTTTAATCCTTCGCTTGTTGTTGGTATACATCATCATTTGTACAATTCATTTTGCATCTTTTTAATTGACCATGAGGGATTGAATTTAGCCAATTAGGGTGGTGACTATTTATGGCTATTTATATTGATATATGCTTGAGAGTCGGTTTCTTTAATGAAAGTTCTAGTACAGAATTTCCCATCTTCTTGTGAGAGGGTGATATCCAGAAAATTAACTTCCTTATGATCTATATTGAACGTCAACTGTATATTTAGATCATTCCTATTTAGATATTTACAAAACAGATCTAAAGTTTCTCTGTCACCTCTCCATATGAAAAGGATATCATCGATAAACCTTCTACAGGACACCAGGTTCGCTCCAAATGGGTTGTGGGTCCAGATACAATCTGTTTTCTATTGACCCATGAATAGATTCGCGTAGCTAGGAGCGAACCTGGTGCCCATGGCTGTCCCTACCTTCTGGATAAAAAAGTCCCTCTCCACCGTGAAAAAGTTATTATTTAAAATGAAATAAATACCCTCTAAGATGAATTGTTGTAGATTCTCTTCTAAAATGCTATTGTGCAGAGCATTACTCACAGCCCTAATTCCATCCTGATGTGCAATGATAGAGTAAAGAGATCTGACATCTGCCGTTACTAATATTAAGTTCTCTTCACACGGGACCGTGGAGAGGAGATTTAATAAGTCTTTTGTGTCCTTTAAATGTGATAGATTCTTCAATACTAACGGCTGTAAGAAATAGTAAATATACTCTGAAAGGTTCACTGTTATTGACTCTATTCCAGAGACTATAGGCCTACCTGGGGGGTTGGTGGGATCTTTATGCACCTTGGGTAACAAGTACATAGTGGGCACCACTGGTTTTTCATTTATGAGGAATTTTATTTCTTTTTCTTCCAATACATTTAGATCGCTATATTTCTTTATTAGTTCTTTCAAATTTGTATTGATCCTCTCTGTTGGATTCGATCTAAGTTTTTGATAAGTATAACGATCTTGCAGGTGGGATTCTACTCCCTTGGTGTACCACTCTCTATCCATTACCACCACCACCACCACCCCCCTTTATCCGCAGGTTTAATAACTATTTCTGCGTTCTGTTTTAGTTCTTTTAAAGCCATTCTCTCTTTTGAAGTAAGATTATGTCTTATTCCAGTAGATTCACATTTTCTTACATCCCCTTGTACCAATTGGCAAAAAGTGTCAATAAAATTCCCCTTAACATGGGCAGGATAAAAAACAGACTTGGGTTTGAATGGCGTGTGATTCACCAATTCTACATTTCCCAAGTCTACTACTGTCTCCTTTGAAAGAAAGAATTTCTTGATGCATAGCTTTTGTAGGTACTTATGAATATCAACAAAAGTCTCAAATTTATTCATTGGTATGGCAGGGGCATACTTTAGACCCTTCTCCAAAACTTTCCTCTCATTCTCTGTGAGGGTATGGGAACTAATATTAAAGATCTTAATTCCTTTCATCTCTTTATTATTCCCTATGTTATTATCATCAGTTTCCATATCTTGTGTGGGAGATCCTTGATGGACCTGGGATTTTAAGGGTGAGGGTTTCTTTTTCCTCCTATGTAGTTTTAAACGTCTTTTTCTAGGGGTTTTTTTTCTCTTTTTCGCCCCTCCCCTTTTTCCCCTATGGGTCTTCTTTTTTATTTCCAATCCCGTCTCCTCCATCTGTCCTCTAAAAAATGAGTTTCTCTATAATTGTTAATGAGAGCCCCATACTGATTTCTGACTGGCAATGGTGTTCTAAATGGTAAATTATTTCTACTCCAGTTTTCTTTACGGCCTGTCTCTCTTCTATTATCATACTCCTGTCTAGGTGGGTCCCTATTGTAATATCCGTTGTCATTAAACCTTCCTGATTTAGGCACTCCATATTTAAATTCCTCCCTTGGATAATCACGTCTTTCCGTATTTTTAGTTACAGGCCTCCATGATATGGAGGTTTTTCTTGATTTGCTTGGGTATTTATGTTTTTCCTTATAGCTATCCTTCAACTGTCTAGATGAATTTTCATTCTGATGTCTCTCTTATCTATCCATACCTTCATCCTCCTACTCAGACCCCATTGAGTCAGAAGATTCCCTTTTATCTCTTATAAACTTTCTAATTTTACAATCACCTAATGCTTTTTCGTTCTTTTTTATGTTGATTTCTATTCTTTCCTCAAAATGTTTGTATTCTGGCATGTCCGCAAAGCGGACAATCAGATCTCTGTAGCGTTTAATTTCCTCATCCATATTAGCTAGATCCTTTTTCCTCTCATTTATAATAAGATTAATGAGGGAAAAGGAACAATCTGTCAAAATCATATCCCAATCGTCTTTGAATGTTTCCGAGGAAGTTTCGAAGGAGGCCCTTTTATTCAGCCTCAATCCTCTCTGGATAATTTTGTGGGAGACGTACTTCTCCAAAGTAACCGTCTCCCACAATATCCGATGCTCTTTCAAGAGGATTACTTCTAACTTCCTCATAATACTTTCTAAGCTTTCATCAAGAAGCTCAATGTGTTCGCCCTCATCTTTGAAGAGGTTCTCTAACATTGATCTTCTATTTTCTCTACATTTAAACATGGCAACTGCAGTTCCAAATACCAAAAAGATAGGAGAAAAAAACAGTTCAGTGTCATGTCCGCTGATGCAGAAATGTTTAAATACCTTGCACAGATGTGTCCCTATACATCTTCCAGCATGCCGTGGGGTTAGCCGGAGCATGCATGAGTACTCACGCTCCCGCAGCAAAATACAGACAGCTGGGAGGAGGCTCCCATTGCCACAAACATGTAGGTGGACTATGAGGGGACTTTTCTTCTCAGTAGAAGGTTGAAAAGCTCCCACTACCCATTGTAATTTGTTAGGTTTACTAGCGGCGTTCGTGGGTGCATAGCAAACAACAGAAGTGTGGCGGTGCTAGTTCCCACAATGCATTTGAGCTAAGGATGTGTAAGGACATATCTGTAATTGTCCTACATTGTCTTGTATGCTAAGTCGCTGTTTTCTTGTTCTGCTCATTTGTTTACTTACTTTGTCAGGTGCTGTGGAACCCTTGTGTTGCCATATACAAAAAGGATAATAATTATAATATAGATCTATCTATCTATCTATCTATCTATCTATCTATCTAGTATCTATCTATCTATCTATCTATCTATCTATTTATACAGTACACAAAAGTATGCACACATTTATGTTAAACACAGCATAGAGGACTAGAGGACACTATAAGGAAGACAGAGGTAATAGTGTATTAGAATAAAAATACAACAATAAGGGGACCATTTAATATCTATTGAATTATAGACACTGCTATTTTCGCTCAGATTTATTAAAAATCACATCCAGGGACATGGGCTCTGATTAATGTCCCTGCAATGTGTAAACTAAAGTGCTCGCATCAAAAACCGTTTTTCTGTATGCTGCGGATCTACTGCACATGTGCCTGTGGCTGTCACTGAGGAGGGATCAGGAGGACTCCCTGTATCAGCCCCTATATAAGTGTGGTTTCTAAAATGTAAAAACTCATCTTTTTGGACCACCGCATTTGTCTGTTTTTGGTAAGTACTTAATAAAAAGGCACCACCCCCTACCTTGTTACAGTACATCTTGCTTACTGTATGTGGTTATTGTAAGTGGTGCTACAGCAATGTTTAGAAACTTTGGGGAGTATCCAATTATCCCTTAAATTGTTCCGAAGACAAAAAATGGGTGTTTTCATGATTTTGCAAACTTATTTATCACCTGTATCCTATTGCTACACATGAAAACCCCCAGAAAAGCAGCAGAACCACGTATTTTTAGAGATGTGCGGGTTCGGTTTTACTCGGTCATCTTTTTGGATTACGGATGTCACGCGTTTTGGATAGCCAATAAGCAAAACCCGAAAAACCAGAGTAAATCCGAGTAAAACCGAACCCGCACATCTCTAGTATTTTTGCAACCGTGATTGCTAAAAAAAACTAAAATCCTGCTTAATGCAGGCAAAACCAACCCTCCAATAAATGCTAGCATTGGGGGATAAGTGCCAGGTAATTGGACTAATTAGATAGCCCCAGGCAAATAATTTTCGATGGTAGATTACAGCAGATAATTGGATATACCCCCCCCCCCTCCCCCTTTGTCATTGTTCTGCAAGGTTTTGTACTGTAATTCACTGTTGTTTTTGTTTTTGTTTTGTTTATACTGTTTGTACTTTGTAAGGTGTTGCGGACCCCTTGTGGTGCCATATAAATAAAGGATAATAATAATCATCATCATCATCTCAGAATTATTGTTTTTTGGTGTTATGCATTTGTGATTTATTTAAAACAAAACTGCTACTGCTGTTGTATTACCTCACACACCAAACTTATTTTTATAGTTTATTTCGTACTATTGAATATTTTTTATACTCTACTATCTTTAATAAGCCCTTTTTATGCAAATTAGGCACCAGTAATCTTTAGAGAAGGATAGCAAATGCAAACATCTTAGTAAAGGTAAAACTTTTGAAAGTAAATGCTGTCAAAATTTTGTCAGTTGTCCCAGAGAGTACTGGGAATTGGGAATTGAAACTCAGTATCAGCAGTCATTCCTATCTTTTGCATTTGCTTAATAATATTTCATTTATCATTTAAATACTGTGCAGTTTTATTTGATGCTGTACACAGATTTTAGCATGTGCTGTTTCCCACCGAGAAAAGCTTGCAGTCTAGCCATTGGTACACTGGAAAAAAAAGAGACAAAGGAATTTGTCCAAAGTCAAAATGAGCAAAATGTGGTATTCAAGTCAGGGTCGCCAGCAATACTAACAGTGGGCTATTACTATTAAGGTGCTAATTTATCATTGGTAGTAGTGGGACTTCATAAACTGTAATTTCTTATCACCACATGTCGCTGTGACAAGAAATTATGTTGGGTGTCTAGCAAAATTGTAAACGTTAAAAAAAACGCGCTGAGCCTGGGATTTGAAATGCTTGAGCTGCTCCGTATATGATAGTACTTTTAAATGAATAAACCAAAGCGCTTGAAAATTATGTGAATGTAACAATGAGTGTGGTGGAATGGCTATATTGTAGCCAAATGAACAATGTAATTTAGTGCAATACCTGTGAATAAAACACTGGTTAAAATCAAACAAAAAAGATGCTGATGTTTACAGCCCTTTTGTGTAAATTGCTGGGATCTCCAAGTGATGTTGAATAATTGCGGGGGTTCCGTGATTAGCCGTGTAGGCCGGTCCGTGTGTTGATTGTCCCGAGCACCTAACTCTCCCTATACTACCAACCTTGTTATAGGTGACGTCCGTATTCCTCCGGCTGGTTCCCCCGCTCCGACTTGTCCTCTTCTCCGGCCACCGCTCACTTGCGCTGTGCGGCGCTCAGCGAGTCACCACAGTCCCGGTCTGTCAGGCGGCTTGTTATAGGTGACGTCCGTCTCCCTCCGGCTGGTTCCCCCGCTCCGACTTGACCTCTTCTCCGGCCGCCGCTTACTTGCGCTGTGCGGCGCTCAGCGAGTCACCACAGTCCCGGTCTGTCGGGCGGCTGTAGCAACGGCTTCCAGATGGTCAGCTATATGCTGACGAGGAGAAGCAAATAAAGTAAAATGCTTGGTTCTTTGTTAGTTTCCCAGTCTTTCCTCCGACGCGTTTCATGGATGGCCCAGGTTTAGCCCATTTGATAATTTATACTAAAAAAACTTTATTAGCAACAACTTTCCTGAACATTCTTCCAGGAAGTTAAACTTAAAAAAGGCGGCATGCACATGGGCCCACAGGTATTGCACTCCATATTGGGAATATGTGAAAATGGATGTGGAAAAATAAAAACTAAATAAATGTATGTTTTTTTTTTTGGTTTTTTGTTTTTTGCAGAGATATATTGTATAAAAATGTTTTTTAAATAATAAAAAATGAATAAAATGAGAAAAATATTCATTTAAGGAACACGTTAAGTTCAATGTCCACATTTAAACCCATCGGCTGTAGTGTTTGTAAAGTGAAGATCCATTCTGTTTCTTTCTTTTTGAGAGTATCCGAAATATTCCCTCCTCTCCAATGCTGATGGATTTCCTGGATTCCTATTAATTTTAATCCTTTCGGATTTTTGTCATGATGATCTGAAAAGTGTTTTGATACACTGTGTGATTGAAGTCCTTTTTTTATATTATATATATGTTCCATTATTCTGATTTTTAATTTTCTTTTTGTTTGACCAATATATTGCTTTTGGCAGGGGCATTCCAGCAGGTAAACTACCCCCTCTGTATTGCAAGTGATGATATCTTTGATTTTATAATTTTTTTGTGTGATTTGAGACATAAATTCATCTGTTGGAGCGGTGGAGGGGTTTTTTATTATTTTGCATGCATTGCAATTCAGGCAGAAACGATGTCCTCCATTTTTTGTTCTTGTTTTTATTGACTCCTCCAATGGTACATAACTTCTGGTCAATTCTTGTTTTAAATTCTTTGCCCGCCTATAAATAATTCTCGGTTTCTCTGGAATCAGGTCCTTCAACTGGGTGTCTAGATGAAGTATATGCCAGTGTTTTCGTAAAATAGATTCCACAAGGTTGTGCTGACTGCTGTACTGAGTGATGAATGCCATTTGGAAGTTCTTTGTTTCTTGTTTTTGTCTGTATTGAATGAATTCAGTCCTTTCTAATTTTGAAATCTTCTCTATTTCTTGATTCAAGTCTGTTTCTCTGTAACCTTTTTCCAAAAATTGTGTTTTTAATTGTTCTGTTTGTGAGATGAAGTTCTCATGTTGTGAGCAATTTCTTTTTATCCTTCTAAATTGACTTCCAGGTATGTTCTTAGTCCAATTTACATGATGGTTACTGTAGGTTGGTAGCATGTTATTGCTGCTGACTGGTTTGGTATGGGTCCTAGTGTGTATCCTGTTTTCCGATATGTATATTTCCAAATCGAGGTAAACCACCATTTCTGTACTGAAAATTGAGGTGAACTCCAAACCATAGGGGTTGTTCTTCATATGTTCAAGGAATTTGTGTAGATCATTTGTCGTTCCTTCCCAAATGAACAGCAGATCATCTATGTAGCGTTTCCAAACAATAAGATTTTCTCTGTATGGGTTATTGTTCCAGATGTTTTCTTCTTCCCATCTGGCGACGTAGAGATTGGCATAACTCGGTGCCATTGAAGAACCCATTGCGGTCCCCTTGATTTGGTTAAAGAAGGTCCCATCATTCCAAAAATAGTTCATGTGTAGGATGAAGTCTATACTTCTCATGATGAAATTCACCTGTTCATTAGGTATATTCGTTGATGTGGATAAGAAGTGACGTGTTGCCTCAAGCCCCATGTCATGTGGGATACATGTATACAGGTAATTCACGTCACTGGTTCCAATGATGTAGCTGTCTTTCCATTCAATTGTCTGCAATAATTGAAGTACTTGCATAGAATCTTTTAAGTAACTTTGTTGACTGACAACTATCTCCTGAAGGAAGGAGTCCACATATTGTGACAAGTGTGATATCAAAGACCCTATTCCCGAGATGATTGGTCTTCCTGGGGGGTGAGTAGGATTTTTATGAATTTTTGGCAGTCCATAAAAGGTCGGGATCTTTGGGAATTCAACGTATAGAAAAAGGAGGATTTATTGAATGAAGGTTTGGAGCTGGAAATCCTCACAAAAAAGGAGTATGATTTTCTATACGTTGAATTCCCAAAGATGGGAAGAAGAAAACATCTGGAACAATAACCCATACAGAGAAAATCTTATTGTTTGGAAACGCTACATAGATGATCTGCTGTTCATTTGGGAATAAACGACAAATGATCTACACAAATTCCTTGAACATATGAAGAACAACCCCTATGGTTTGGAGTTCACCTCAATTTTCAGTACAGAAATGGTGGTTTACCTCGATTTGGAAATATACATATCGGAAAACAGGATACACACTAGGACCCATACCAAAACAGTCAGCAGCAATAACATGCTACCAACCTACAGTAACCATCATGTAAATTGGACTAAGAACATACCTGGAAGTCAATTTAGAAGGATAAAAAGAAATTGCTCACAACATGAGAACTTCATCTCACAAACAGAACAATTAAAAACACAATTTTTGGAAAAAGGTTACAGAGAAACAGACTTGAATC
Source organism: Pseudophryne corroboree (assembly GCF_028390025.1). Classification (NCBI taxonomy): domain Eukaryota; kingdom Metazoa; phylum Chordata; class Amphibia; order Anura; family Myobatrachidae; genus Pseudophryne; species Pseudophryne corroboree. The sequence goes on along the minus strand of NC_086446.1, from coordinate 650,084,396 downwards.
AAGAAATAGAGAAGATTTCAAAATTAGAAAGGACTGAATTAATTCAATACAGACAAAAACAAGAAACAAAGAACTTCCAAATGGCATTCATCACTCAGTACAGCAGTCAGCACAACCTTGTGGAATCTATTTTACGAAAACACTGGCATATACTTCATCTAGACACCCAGTTGAAGACCTGATTCCAGAGAAACCGAGAATTATTTATAGGCGGGCAAAGAATTTAAAACAAGAATTGACCAGAAGTTATGTACCATTGGAGGAGTCAATAAAAACAAGAACAAAAAATGGAGGACATCGTTTCTGCCTGAATTGCAATGCATGCAAAATAATAAAAAAAAACCTCCACCGCTCCAACAGATGAATTTATGTCTCAAATCACACAAAAAAATTATAAAATCAAAGATATCATCACTTGCAATACAGAGGGGGTAATTTACCTGCTGGAATGCCCCTGCCAAAAGCAATATATTGGTCAAACAAAAAGAAAATTAAAAATCAGAATAATGGAACATATATATAATATAAAAAAGGACTTCAATCACACAGTGTATCAAAACACTTTTCAGATCATCATGACAAAAATCCGAAAGGATTAAAATTCATAGGAATCCAGAAAATCCATCAGCATTGGAGAGGAGGGAATATTTCGGATACTCTCAAAAGGAAAGAAACAGAATGGATCTTCACTTTACAAATGCTACAGCCGATGGATTTAAATGTGGACATTGAACTTAACGTGTTCCTTAGATGAATATTTTTCTCATTTTATTCATTTTTTATTATTTAAAAAACATTTTTATACAATATATCCCTGCAAAAAAACAAAAAAAAAAAACAAAACATACATTTATTTAGTTTTTATTTTTCACATCCATTTTCACATATTCCCAATATGGAGTGCAATACCTGTGGGCCCATGTGCATGCCGCCTTTTTTAAGTTTAACTTCCTGGAAGAATGTTCAGGAAAGTTGTTGCTAATAAAGTTTTTTTAGTATAAATTATCAAATGGGCTAAACCTGGGCCATCCATGATTAAGGGCAGTGCACCTGAAACGCGTCGGAGGAAAGACTGGGAAACTAACAAAGAACCAAGCATTTTACTTTATTTGCTTCTCCTCGTCAGCATATAGCTGACCATCTGGAAGCCGTTGCTACAGCCGCCTGACAGACCGGGACTGTGGTGACTCGCTGAGCGCCGCACAGCGCAAATAAGCGGCGGCCGGAGAAGAGGTCAAGTCGGAGCGGGAGAACCAGCCGGAGGGAGACGGACGTCACCTATAACAAGCCGCCTGACAGACCGGGACTGTGGTGACTCGCTGAGCGCCGCACAGCGCAAGTGAGCGGCGGCCGGAGAAGAGGACAAGTCGGAGCGGGGGAACCAGCCGGAGGAAGACGGACGTCACCTATAACAAGGTTGGTAGTATAGGGAGAGTTAGGTGCTCGGGACAATCAACACACGGACCGGCCTACACGGCTAATCACGGAACCCCCGCAATTATTCAACATCACTTGGAGATCCCAGCAATTTACACAAAAGGGCTGTAAACATCAGCATCTTTTTTGTTTGATTTTAACCAATGTTTTATTCACAGGTATTGCACTAAATTACATTGTTCATTTGGCTACAATATAGCCATTCCACCACACTCATTGTTACATTCACATAATTGTCTAGCAAAATTCTCTTGCCCGGGTATGACTTATGGCAAAGAGTGAAAAGTAAAGTGATATCACTTTACGGGGAAAGTTCAGACCCAACTTACATGTAGCACATGTGCAAGTGTAGGCTGCTGGCTTTTCCCCAGTGAAAAATTTTGTGAAAGCATAGCCTATTGGCTAAATGGAGTCATGTTTGGAAGGACAATCAGAAGATAGTATTAGCTAACAGAGAAAAGCTCCGAAATTTTAGGTTAAATACCTCTATATCAAAGTCCTTATAGGAAATTTTAGGGATGGTGCTAAAAACGCTGTTGCTCTCCTGCTCATAGCTTTGTTGTTTAGGGGCACTGGCGTTTCTATCATGGGTGCAATGTCTGCGGTGCAGGGTCCAGGGGAAGCCCCACCACACGCCCCACCACACATATTGCACCCATATTTTCATACTCACCTCTCCGAAGTCCATCGCCGGGCACTGGAGTGGCAGCCGTCACAGCCCAAAAAAAACATAAAGAAATGGCCGCTGTGCATGTGCAGTTTTACTTTTGTCTCCAAAACATGGCAGGCGCCATGTTTTGAGAGACCTGCGCATGCGCAGTAGACTCCGGCATATTGCCGGAGTCTACGGCACCGTGGAGGGGAGGGGGGCCTCCCAGAGTGTGGACACGGCCCCATCCTCTCTTAAGACACCCCTGTTTAGGAGTAATACTTAATTCTGTAGTTTTAAGGACAAAAATACTGTGAGAAATAGGCCTAAAATTTGATGACGATAATTGTTATTATTATTTTTATCTAGAAATATGTGGTTCTACCTGAATTTTGCAGATCTGAACTGAACCAAAACCCACGGTTTGGAATTGGGATTTTAAATCCAAATTTCAGGTTTTAGATTGCAAAATTTATGATATTTAAGGTATTTTAAATCAATTGTTATTGCTTTATTTTTTACCAATTCAAAACCAAATCCGAGCCAAAACACGTGAGGGTGATTTTTTTCTTAACATGATAATGAATTATAACCAGAATCAAAACACAGGGATCTGTGCACATCTCTGTTATTATGGTATAACATGCCAGTAAAATACTCTACAGTGCCTTACACTTTAATAAGAAATACAGCAATATAATAAGACTATTTGATTAACATTCAGACAGAGATAAAAAAAAATCCTTCACACATTCTAATAACCTCAGTTCTTAAATACTAATGATATCTTGACAATATAGGCAATTATAAATATTTTATATTCAGAATCAGAAAATATTATTATTATTATTATTATTATTATTATTATTATTATCATCCTTTATTTATATGGTCCACATGGGATTCACAGCACCCAATTACAGAGTAAACAAATAAGCCAAACATGAAGACAGTATAGCACAAGTACAGGGTATATAAACATAGTTGCGTCAGTAAACAGCACTTAAATAAGTATCAGGGTGGCAGAAACTGAGGAATTTGGTGCCGTCAAAGGGAGTATTGAAAAGAAGATAGGTTAAGCAAGCGGCCTAAAAGCACAAGAAGGAAGAGTGTTTATTGGTACCAATTATAGTTATTATCTTTGCATTTTTGTAAAAACAACTCTAAACTACTGACATATTTTATCACGAAACCAATAAAATTGAATTCATTTTATATCCTCTTTATTACTCATCTTTTCTAACAAGTTTTCTAGATTACTAAGAGTGCACCCACAAAAGAGTCTTCTTTCTATCCCCTTGTGTTTGTATAGTCTCATACTGACTCAGGGTGCACCACCAAATACAGATATGGATTAGAAAATATTATTTTCTCGAATGTTATCACTATCTTGGTACTTATAATTTATCTACTTATTATTGTATCCAACCTGTGTGGTATACACCCACTATAAAAAAGTTTAAGAAAGCGCTGGGACATCCAAGAAGAGATAGCAGAGAGACAGTTGGATACACGAGTAAGGAGAGAAGGTGAGAGGTCAAGGGAGGAAAGGTAGATTTGAGTATCATCAGCATAGAAATTATATTGTAAGTCAAAAGAGCTAATGCGTTCACCTAAAACAAGGTGTTCATAAACTGTGAATATACATAATTTGTTATAAATTTGAAAAAGGAAATTGAATATTACAAATCCTTTATAATATCAAAGTAAAGTAGTAGGAATGGTCGGTTGGAAATTCTTAAGAACATATCTCTCATATATCATTTACAAACATTGCATTTGGGTGCAGAATCTGTCTTGACCCACAGTAACCATACAGACTTTTGCTTTTTATAACTTTCAAACCACAGTAGGAATTTGGGATTTCCTCCATAGATGCTATGTTGCCACAAAACTTTGGTGCACTCTTTGACAGGCTTGAGCTCCCTCTTGGCATCTCTAGTGGTGCATCTTTACATTTTTAATATTCCTTGCTGAGATCTCCATTGTCTGGAGTATTTTTATACCACATATATAAGCAGTGGGGGTTGTCACTCCAGTGGCCTGTTGGAAATATAAGCAAAAAGCAGTGAAGGAAGTACATTACTCACAGACTATAGGCCAAGGTCTAATTTTTAGTTCCCATCACTGAAACTGGACCTTTGTTCTGCAACTGTAAGCCAGTTGAGAGCCACTGGGCAGGATGTATCATTTGTCACATATTCCATGCGATACATCCCATCCCCTATTGCATGCATACTGGCGTTTATTAACACTGTATGCATGAATACTTATACAAGGGACATCTGTTCCAATAAGAGCTTTCTCCTGCAATGAGACAACATCCCAGTTTAATACGACATCCCAGTTTAAGAATTATCAAGGCAGCAAGAAAAGATGAGGAGGTAGATGTCATTGTCCACCTAGGGACAAATGACCTGGCAAATGCTGGACTCATGGCCATAAAAGATGGATTTAGGAAGTTAGGGACAGCTCTGAAGCAGGTGGCAACCACTGTAACTTTTTCAGAAGTATTGCCAGTACACAGAGGGGAAGACAGAATTCATTGCATCAGAAACTTCAATGTTTGGCTAAGGGCATGGTGCAATGAGGAGAGATTTGGATTTATAGGCCATAGTCACACCATCTGGCAAGATAGGAGCTTATACAAAAGTGACGGCCTGCACCAATATTCAAGGGGAACGAGAATACTAACTGAACAGTTTGGATGCTTCATCAAGAACTATTTAAACTAACAGAGAGAGGCAGTGAAAAAAATAGGAATAAAGCAATCTGCTACCCCAACACAAAGGTATTGTTTCTGCAGCTAAAGGGAATAGGAAGCATATCCACAGCAACAGAAGATCATTCAGATCAAAACCAAATAAACATAGGCAGAGAGAAGAACATAGCTAGGAACAGAAAAGGCACAAACAAAACTCTAAAAGCTATGTGCGCAAATGCTAGGAGCTTAGGAAATAAAATCTCAGAACTAATTGCAATGACAAGGGATGATCTAGATATTGTGTCAATTGCAGAGTCATGGTGCAATGGAAATCATGACTGGGACATAGCTATACCGGGATATACTTTATTTAGGAAGGACAGAATGGGAAAAATCGGAGCAGGGGTAGTAATGTATGTTAAAAAAAGCATAAATACTACCTTAATACAAAGTATTGAAGAAAACACTGAGGCCCATTGGGTGACCATAGAAACAGGAGAGAAGTTGATTATTCATATTGGCATGATATACAGGCCACCAGGTCAGAAAGAGGAACTGGACAAGAACCGATTGCAGGACATAACTAAAATGGCATTGAAAGGAGGGGTAATAATCATGGGAGACTTTAATCTTCCAGATGTAAACTGGGAGGTGTCTGTTGCTAGTACCACTAGAAGTAGGGACATTTTAAATTTCCTTCAGGAAGCATCCCTCCACCAATTGGTGGGGGAGCCCACTCGGAAAGACGCAATATTAAACCTAATACTTACAAACGGAGACAAAATATCAGACGTAACAGTGGGTGAAAACCTGGGATCCAGTTATCATCAAGCAGTATGGTTCAACATAAAGACAGAGACTGACTCAGCCCATACAAAACAAAGGTGTTGGATTTTAGGAAGGCTGATTTTGTAGGGATGGGAAAATGTGTAAGTGATTCTTTGGCAGAGTGGAGGAACTTGGAAGCAGTGCAGGAGAGGTGGGAAACATTAAAAAGTGCAATATTAAAGGCAACAGACCTTTGTATCAAAAGTGTTAGGAAAAACACATGGAAAAGGAAGCGATTGTGGTTTACAAAAGAAGCAGCCAGTATTGTTAAAGCAAAAAACATGGGCCCTCATTCCGAGTTGTTCGCTCGTTCTTTTTCATCGCATCGCAGTGAAAATCCGCTTAGTATGCATGCGCAATGTTCGCACTGCGACTGCGCCAAGTAACTTTACTATGAAGAAAGTATTTTTACTCACGGCTTTTTCTTCGCTCCGGCGATCGTAATGTGATTGACAGGAAATGGGTGTTACTGGGCGGAAACACGGCGTTTCAGGGGCGTGTGGCTGAAAACGCTACCGTTTCCGGAAAAAACGCAGGAGTGGCCGGGGAAACGGTGGGAGTGCCTGGGCGAACGCTGGGTGTGTTTGTGACGTCAACCAGGAACGACAAGCACTGAACTGATCGCACATGCAGAGTAAGTCTGGAGCTACTCTGAAACTGCTAAGTAGTTAGTAATCGCAATATTGCGAATACATCGGTCGCAATTTTAAGAAGCTAAGATTCACTCCCAGTAGGCGGCGGCTTAGCGTGTGTAACTCTGCTAAATTCGCCTTGCGACCGATCAACTCGGAATGAGGGCCATGGCTTTTAGGAAATATAAGCAGACACAAAATGATGAAGACAAATAGATATATCTTGTTAGACAGAACTAGACTAAGAAGGTAATCAGATCTGCAAAGGCACAAGCTGAGGAGAAGATGGACAAGTCAGTGGTAAAGGAGGCAAAACTTTTTTAGGTATATAAGTGAAAAGAGAAAAACAAAAGGTGGAATATTAAAACTAAAGACAGAGACCGGGAGTCTTGTTGAGGAAGACAATGTAATAGCAGATCATATTAATAATTATTTTTGCTCAGTATTCACTATTGAAAGAGAGGGGAAGGGGCCACAGTTAAGGTGCAGGGACAGTCAGGAAAAGGAAACAAGTACATTTACAGGGGAGAAGGTCCTAACAGAACTCTCAAAGCTATAAGTGGACAAATCTATGGGGCCAGATGGGATAAATCCAAGGATACTAAAAGAACTTAAAGAGGTGCTAGTAGACAGAATTATTCAACCAGTCATTAGCTACAGGAGTAATTCCAGAGGGATGGAAAAGAGTGAACATAGTCCCACTGCACAAAAGTGGAAGCAAGGAAGAGGCAAATAACTAAAGACCAGTGAGTCTTACATCAGTAGTAGGGAAATTGATGGAAACAGTCTTAAAAGAAATAAATCAGCAATTTACAGTATCCCAAACAGCATGGATTCACTGGGGGGGAAATCATGTCAAACAAATCTTATTGACTTTTCAGATTGTGTGACTAAAGTGATGGATAAAGGTGGACCCGTAGATATAGCTTATCTAGACTTCAGTAAGGCTTTGACACTGTTCCACATCGCAGACAGCTAAATAAACTTGAAAGCTTGGGATTGGTTACTAGGATTATTGAATGGATAAGATCTTGGTTGCAGGATAGAAAACAGAGTTGTGGTTAATGGAGTGCATCCACAGGATGGAAATGTTTCCAGTGGAGTACTCCAGGAATCTGTTCTTGGACCACTGCTTTTTAATATCTTTATTGGTGACATTGCAAATGGCATTAAAGGGAAATTATACCTTTTTGCAGATGACACAAAGGTATGCAACAGGGTAGACACACCAGGTGGGGTAAAATAAATGATTGAGGATCTAAGTAGACTAGAGGAATGGTCAAGAGTGTGGCAATTACAGTTAATGCCAAAAAATGCTAAATCATGCACTTGGGCCTCAAAAATCCAAAGGCTAAATATAGTATTAATGGCACTATACTGGAAACTACTGAGGAGGAAAGGGATCTAGGAGTCACTATTTCAGGTGACTTAAAGGCAGGTAAGCAATGTAACAAAGCAATGAGGAAGGCTAGTCAGATGCTTGGCTGCATTGGGAGAGGAATCAGCAGCAGAAAGAAGTATTAATGCCACTATATATACAGGTCATTGGTACGGTCTCATCTAGAATACTGTGTTCAGTTCTGCAGGCCATATCTTCAAAAGGATATTAATATATTAGAGACTGTACAAAGAAGGGCAAATAAAATGGTGCATGGCCTCCATCACAAAATATACCCAGAAAGACTAAGAAATCTCAATATGTATAGTTTGGACCTGTTACAAGCCACCTCTGGTGGGTCTGTGTAATTGCAGCCTGAGTACTATGTCGTCTGTGTGCAGTCCAGCTGCTGCATAATTAGGCCATTAGCACTAGGCCTTGTGTGTCAGGCTGCTCACCTGCAGTGACTCTCCTCATTAAGGGGGCTTGTCCTTTTTAGCTGTCCTAATCGGATATTGTGTCTTTTATTACCCAGCCAGCCTAGGACCTGGCTGCTGGTTATACTTAGTCCTTATCCTGATTCTGTACAAACCTGATCTACTCAGTCTATCCTGATGAACCCTGAACAGTTCATGTAATCCTGTCATACTCTGAGCCTGCTGTTTCCTTGCAAGTGCCTGATCTTGGGTGTTCCAGTCTACACTGTCTCTGTTAAGAGCTTTTGTTTATGTACCTAATTCTGTGCACAATCCAGTGTACTCCAGTCTGTAGCTTCTGTTTATGTACCTGATTCTGTGCACAATCCAGTGTACTCCAGTCTGTAGCATCTATTTATGTACCTGATTCTGTGCACAATCCAGTGTACTCCAGTCTGTATTTGTTCAAGTAGAGCTTTAGTTTGTACCCTGTGTTATTACCTGTGTCTTGTCAGTCTGGTCCCGCAGTATGTCTTTCTGTGTCACTCCTAGCATATATTCCAGCATGTTATACATGTACTGTTGGTGTTGCTATTAGCGGTCACTTCAGTATTCCAGCCCTGCCTGTTTGTATGTCTGTAGGCGGCACTGCTCTGCGGTCTGGTCCTGTATTTCTGTCTATCTGTGCCAGCGCTGCTCTGCAGTCCGGTCCAGCAAGTCCATTTGTGAGTTGCTGTATTGTGTGCTATCTGGTCCTGTATTTCTGTCTGCCTGTACTATATTTAGACGCTACCAGGGACTGCACCGCTATCACCTCGGCCATTACAGTTCAGTACCCAGTGCTTGGTTTCCCATCTCCAGTACTGTGCTGCTAGTGAGTACCATCTGCTGCAGTAATCCCATGCCAGTCGCATACAGTAGTGTGCTGAAGTTATTGTTTGTCCTGTGTGTCTGGTCCTTCCTTCTGTGTCCCAGTCTGACTCCAGTTCCATACTTGCCTTGTCCAGCCTCCCACAGCAGCCTTTTCTATTCTAAAAACCTGGGGGCATCTGAGTACTGGGCGGACATAATCCTCCCGGGAAAGGCGGCTGCTCTAGGTGAAGTCTTTGGCTGCAGGAGGATAAAGAACTGCTGGGCAAGAGCAAAGCGCCACCTAGTACCACCCTTGTGGCACCCCTAACAGAAGCAGAGAAGGGAAAGGGGGGACATGATAGAAACTTTCAAATATATCAAGGGTTTTAACAAAGTCCAGGAGGGAAACATTCTCCAAATGAAGAGAAGCAATAAGACACGAGGACATGCACCAAGACTGGAGTGGGAGGAAGTTCAGGGGAAATGTGAGGAAAAATTACTTAACAGAAAGGGTAGTGGACAAGTGGACTAACCTCCCATCAGAGGTGGTAGAAGCTAAGACAGTAGAGCAATTTAAACATGGATGAGATAGACAAGGATATCCTTACAAATAAATTAGGATCAAGCAAAGTTTGATAAAAAATATGGTAAAAAAAAAAAAAAGGGGCAGACTAGATGGGCCAAGTGGTTCTAATCTTCCGTCAAATTCTATGTTTCTAAGACCCGGATGTCTTATTACACAAGGTGTGGGGTGGAGGAGGTCAGATGGAAATAGATTCATGTAGATAAACGTGATTGGACCCCAGCCCCCTCCCCAGCACAATTGAAATGGTGTGCACCTGCAGCAGAGAGGTGTTCATGAAGGTATAAAACAGGTAGAGGGGCACAGATTAGATCATTTGCTAACAAAATGGCTTTCCAGAAGAAGAGGGGATTATCGTAGGATGCACAATGTCATGTTTACATGGTGACATTGGACTGGTATACAGAACATTCAGTAACCCAGATTGACTGGCCAGCTCAGAGTCCAGATCTTAACCCCACTGAGAACCTCTGGGATGAATTGGAGCTACGGGTGCAATCTAGTCTGACTTGACCTTCTTTGGTATTGTAGTCAATAACTGTACCTTAAGGCAGAATGGCAAAACATACTGCCTGCTATTGTCCAGGAACTTTTGGACAGTTTGCCAAGAAGGGTGTCTATGGTAATCACTGCACATGGTGGAGGTACAAAGTACTGATGTATATACAATCTTGTTGATCTATTTGCTGTCAGTGTCCAATCACTTTTGTCTACATATAGTAGTGTATAAAAGATGCCTATAGGCAACCCCATCTATAGTTTTACTTTCCAGAGCTTGTTGCATATCAGCCCCAGAGCATTGCATGGGAACTGCAGTGCCTGAGGTCCGCAGCACTTTAATACATATATGGATTGCAGAAAACCTCTGAAAATGGCAGTTTTGTGATGTTTGACAACATTTAAGAGTTTAGTACATCCCACAAATGATATTTGTTGTGTAAGACACCTTGGTGAAGTGAGTAGCCACAGTAGTTATGTCTCTGGATAAATGTAGGCTACTGTAACCTACAGTATGTAAAGCATTTAAGTATAAGCTTCGGTTTAGTGCAGAAGTTCTTAACCCGGTCCTCAAGGCACCCCAGCCATCCAGGTTCTTGGTATATCCATGGCTCAGTACAGATGGTTAAACCAAAATGACTGAGGTGCTAATTAAGTCACCTGTGGTCAAGCATGGATAAACTTAAAACCTGGACCGTTGGGGGGCCTTGAGGACCGCGTTTGAGAACCTCTGGTTTAGTGTAAGTTAGATTAATGAAAAAAAATCATTGGTTACTATGAATTACATTATTTTTGTTTTACTTACGAGTACAATGGGGTCATTCAGATCTGATCGCTGCTGTGCGTTTTCGCACAGCAGGCGATCAGGTACTAACTGTGCATGCGTATGCACCGCAATATAGGAAAAAGGGTGCAGGTGCACCATACACCGTTAAAATGATAATATCCGTAAAATTAGAGGTTCTTGGCATATATTGGCCAGTATATGAGCTTGCCCGCCTACTTCACGGTGACCTCGTCTGTCAGGTCCCTAATACTTTTTCGCACAGCGTGCGATCAGGTACTAACTGCACATGCATATGAACCGCAATGCGCATGCGCGTCGGACAGCAACAAAGGGCATCGCTGGTCAGTGAAGGGATGGTGCGAAACATCGATTTACATGGGCATTCACAAGGTGATTGACAGGAGGAAGCCATCAGTGAGTGGTAGCTGACTGTTTTACTGGGAGTGTCTGGAAAAACACAGGTGTGCCCAAGCTTTTTCAGGGAGTGTATCTGACATTAGCTCTGGCCCCGATCAGCCTGATGTGATCGCACTGTAGAAATAAGTCCCGGGCTGCGCAGAGACTGCACAAAGTGGATTTTAGCTGCTCGGCGTACATATAGGATCGCACTCTTGCACGGCAAATATACACTCCCCTTGGAGGCGGCGACTATTTGAATGCAGGACAGCAAAATTAGCAGCTCAGCGGTCAGATCTGAATGACCCCCAATGTTATTAAATGCCCTTGGAAGGTCAACATAATCCATAAGTGATATCTGCCGAAACAAATGGATGAGTACATCACTTATAACACACTGATCACTATTTTAATTATCTCACAAGGCCTAGATTTATCAAGGCTTGGACAGTGATAAATTGCACAGTGATAAAGTACAAGCCAATCAGCTCCTAACTGCCATGTTACAGAATGTGTTTGAAAAATGACAGTTAAGAGCTTATTGGTTGGTACTTCATCATCACGCAATTTATCACTCTCCAAGGCCTTAAATTAGGCTGAAGTAGCAACTAAGGAAACAAGGTATCAAAACTTCTAAATAGGACATGTGAAGAAGTTTCTATAGCAACCTTTTATATTTTAGCTGTCAGTTTATAGAATTTGCTAGATGCATGATAGTTAGAATCTGATTGGTTGCTATGGGCAACACATCTACGCATCCTTCTGTCTTTTTGTATTCAGTTTTTATGCAGAACGTAAGCAAGCAAAGTGTTTGAAGACATAACACCTCAAGTGTCTTCAGAGCCTGCACGAAGAGATAACATATAACTATTATAAATTATTTATATGTCGACACCAATGTCCAGAGTATTGGAGAGGGAAAAAGGAATGACATTGAAACATAACCAATTCAATAACATTGCAATTTAAACCCTGTGTTAGGCCCAATTACGCAAAGGTATTTTATGTCAGGATAGAGTCCCTTTACATGAAAAGAGAAGTAGTGATGGCATGTGAAGCATATCTAGTACTTTTATCCCTCCTGTTTATTCCGTTAAAGTTGCATTAAACTCTATTTATGTTTCCACAGGTTCTCGCCTCCAATATTCTGCTATTTGATGAGCATAGTGCCATCTCTTTGGCTTCTTGAAATAAACTATAAACCTGAGGTAAGGCATCTGTACTGTAGTAGCCCATACTGTGAGGCCATCTATTACATACATGGCCTGATTAAGAGGTGGATGCAGTAGCCCACACAGCTGCATCTACTGGTGGTTGCCCGCCTGTGACTGTAAGACACCTCCCTGTCACCGCCCAGGAATGCCCACTACATTTTCTATACTCTTCTCCCTGCGTGCGCCTGAAATTACAAATGCAACTCTGGGCCTGATTCTGCTTTGGGAGTAATGTAAGAAGGAGCAAGTAACTGTGCAACTGGGCAAGCCATGATACACTGCAGGTGGGGCAGATGTAACATGTGCAGAGAGAGTTAGATTTGGGAGGGGCGTTTCCAAACTTAAATCTAAATTGCAGAGTAAAAATAAAGCTGCCCAGTATTTGTGGGCTATATGCAAAAACAGCCAGTATTTACCCTACATGCAAAATAAGAAATGTATTGCTTGAGTTGCATTGCAACATGGTTTGTCCAGGTGCACAGTTACTTGCTTGTTTTTTTTTACATTTCCCTAATAAGAAGTAGGCCCTCTGTATGGACACAATCTAGACGCGTGCATGGTGTGATTTAGATGCATGCGCTGTAGCAAAAAATAATTCCACTATGCCTGATATCGACACTGTGTACAGCTCTGACCCATTCTGTGTACAGCTCTGACTACAGCATTCTGTGTCACTCTTCGCTGCCTCATATGCGCTAACTGTTCTCTAAAATTAGTCATAGGGCAGCTGGTCTTTTTGTGTGTTATCATCAACTTCATGCATTGTTTCCGTGCGTGTGACTGTACTGAGCTAGACATTTTTTTATATTAATATGTTTGCTGAATATATTCATATTCACATTTCATTCATTACAACCCATTACTGATCAGCCTGCTTTATTTTAGTGAATGCCAGTAAACTCATTGCTAGTTTATTAACCATGGTCATGGAAATGACCATGCTACCAGTTTGTCATTGTTCATAGTTGGTTGATTCTAAATTGGGAGCAAGGCAAATAAAAGAAGTAACGCTGAACCTGGTCCATCCAAGCTGTAATAAAAGGTGAAAATATTTTTTTTTGCATGCAGGGTAAATACTGGATGCTTTTGCATGTAGCCTACAGACGCTGGACATCTTTATTGTTGCACTGTCCTTTAGATTTAAACTAGGGACAAACCATTCCCAACTTTAAAAATATCTGTACAATTTTCAGCAGCTACCACGTGTCAAAGAGTAAAGCTCCAGTGGCTCCCAGTCACCAAAAATGTAACTAAAATGTGGGCTATACAAAACAGGATCACTAGTGTGAACGTAAGTCAGCTGATGTATGCTGTGCGTATATGAAAAACATGATTTGACATTTCCCAAAATCTAAAAATGGAATTAGGCAGTTGATTAGGCAGCATCAGGGAAGTCCTGTGTATGGCAGTTAATCTCGTTGGGTTGTGTACAACCCATTTGCAGATTTATTTATGGGAATTTTTATCCCAGGAAATTATCTTACTGTATGTTTCTTTCAATATTGACCTACATGTCACTAGTCAAGAAGTTTACATTAAAATGTGTTTGGGGTTTTTTTGTACTGTACAAAAACACATTCCTGTACTCAGGACTAAAATAACGGATGACAGTTTCCGTTTGGAAAAAGAAGTATGTATTATCAGATGAGTATGTATTATCAGATGAGTATGTATTAGCTGAAAGAGTTATTACTTATCTCCATGCCACTCCCAGTTCTTGTAGTTGAGGTTCAGGGTTGGGGGGAGCATGTTATCAGCTAATGATATCAATACACATAGCAGAGCACTATGGTCACGCACATACAGTATGTGTAATAATAATAATAATAATAATAATAATAGCACATTCCTCCTCCCAGATAACAAGCATTGTATGAGAGCCATGCAGCAGTCACCTTTTGGGTAAATTACTGCAATACCACCTACACCTGCTCTTTTATTTCTCTGAAACTGGAAATAGACTAAACAATTTTTATATGTTTTATTGTAATACAACTTTCAATTCCAGATTAATACACACTTTGGAGCCTAGTTACCATTCAATATATGCAGCAAATACCCACAAAAATGAAGTATCACTGGAATGTACCTTGGAGCTAGCGCAATCACCACCACACCTGCGTGGGCAGTGGACTGTACATGTGCAGTAGTGTTGTGGAGGCACAAGACAGAAATGAAGTGACCACTAATGTGATCACTTCACTTCTAACACCTCAGCACGTGTATTTTGATTTCTTATTTCCATGAATAGTGGTGATAAGAGATTACAGTTATCGTCACTGTAAGAGTAGGGAGCGGAATATTATTCAGTATAGTTAAAACAATATCAACATTTCATTAATTTATATATAACATGGAGCTGGAAATGTTATGCCAAAGGAGGATCAGGTAGATAGAGGTTTATAAGAAGCAGTCCAGGGGTTAAGGGAAAGTCATGGTCTCACCACTGATGCCACAGCGCAGTGTTGTCAACACTATTGTTATTTTTGAGTAATTGTAGAGGAGAAGTTTACATTAGTTCATGAGCAGGAAATTGTCATACTACAGTTAAGTAATCTCATAGCGGCAAAATAAAGAACAATTCCTTCTTTGAATCTTGCAGTGAAGTCACTAATCGCCAGACAAGAGACTTTTTGTTCCACTATTTGATTAATTCATAAAGAGACACATTAAAGGCTTTTAGTTTTAGCAACTTCATTTCATCTTCTTGTTATCTCAATAGCTGTTTACAATGAATTTTAAAGTCTGCAGGCAAAATAAAAGTTAAAAAGAAAAATCTCTAGCATAGAAAAGGTGATATTTGTGCATCACTGTTCTGTAAGGGAACATCAGTAACAACATAAGTATTAGAGCTGACAACTGTCCTGTGATGATACGAATTTGGGGGAAGACAGCTAAACCTAACATGCTGGACAGTATATAAAAAAGCGCATTATCTAGTAGCTATATACAGTACAGTATGTAACTTTAAAGAGCTCATTCATAAAGATTTTGAGTTGGTTTAAAGTTGAGATTGTGGAGGGAAGTTATGTTATTTCCTGTACACTGCATACTTCCTGTAGCAGAAAATGGTTAATATGAACATAAATGTTCCTAGGCAATCTGCATCTTGGCAAAGAAGTTGAAATAGCACCCTTCTCATCATGTACAAATACTCCCAATATTTGTATTTGAAATATACAAAATAAAATGCAAAAAGCAAGTAATTTTAAAGAATTATTATTACCACTAACAAAGTAAATAGTATTCCATTATTTTTTAAGAATTGTCATTGTTATTTGAATAAGAAGGAACGTTAGCTGCCTTCAACTGCAATACAAATTTAAATTCTATCCTATTTTTAGTCACAAAAAGAGACAATTGGCAATCACAAAAATTATATACCCAGGTTCTTTAACCACACGAAATGTAAAGTAGAGATTTGACATAAAAAATCATAAAATCATTACCACATTACAGGAAGTTACAGGAAGTTATGTTTGGCGGTGCTCCATTTGAGTAAAAATAAATGCATATGAAAAAGGAGGTAATGAATAGACCCAAATTTGAGGAGTGCTCTATGTCCAAGTATATGGAAATAATGGAAAATAACATATCAACTTTTTATAAATTACCAAAAAAAACAACAATTTTCAGGTTGAGACATACAGAAAACAATATTCCATATACTGTAATGACAAAAAAAAGGTAATTGTGACTAAGTAAGAAAGTTCAAAGAATAAAACACACAAAAAAAGGAACTTGCAAGGTAATGATGCTAAAACAGCAGTAAGGGGAAAAAAGAGGCTTCCCCAGGAGAAAAGAAAAATCATTAGCAATATAAATCTCCCCGGGGGAAATGTAATAGTGTGTGAGAAACAGAAAGGGAGAGATTTTGGTCAAATTCTCAATTTTTTTTTAAAGTGGCAGTCATTTACATGGCAAAATCTGCCTGGTTTTGCCATGAAAATGATTGCCACTTTAAAAAAAAACCTGGAGAATTTGACCAAAATCTCTCACTTTCTGATTCTCATAATTTTTACACCCCCCCCCCCATGTTAAATTGCGTGATTTGTTAAAATAAAAAGTCAAACTGTAAAATAAAAGTAACAATAACATAAAACTTAAAGGATAACAAAGAGAAAAACAGCAGACACGCACAATGTAAATTATGGATTAATACAGTACTCGAAAACCCAAAATAAGCCCCCAAAGCAGCAAAGCTATTGCTCTATATATACAGTATCTCTCTCTCTCTCTCTATATATATATATATATATATATATATATACATACAACCAATCTAGGCAGCAGTCCAAACTTCAAAAGAGACCAGGAGAGAGGCAGGCTGAGAGACATAGAATGAAGGATAGGAGGCTGTGAGGCACAAAGTGAAGGGGGGCCAGGCTGGGAGACACAGAATGAAGGATGGGAGGCTAAGATACACAGAGTGAAGGTGGGGAGGCTGTGAGGCACAGAGTGAAGGGGGCAGGCTGAGAGACACAAAATGAATGATGGGAGGCTGAGAGGCACAGAGTAATGGGGGAGGCTTAAAGGCACAGAGTAAAGGGGGCGGGCTGAGAGAGATACAGAGATGGGATGCTGAGAGACACAAAGTGAAAGGGGGCAGGCTGAAAGACAGAGAGGTGAGATGCTGAAAGGTGCAGTGTGAAGGGGGAGGCTGGCTTGTTTCAGGGTATCTCATGTGGATCTTGATTGTTTTAGTGTTTCTCACCCCCAGTGTGACTAAAAAAGGGGGGGGGTGACACAAATGTCATAACGAAGGTAGGCACACAAAAATGGGGCATGGCCTTGTGATAGTTATACCGGCTCTTTGACTTGACTACAGATATTTTTTGGTCTCTTTTCCACTGACTGGTTGGCCACCCCTGTTATATTGCATCACCAGCTATAGGTGTGGGGAATGATATTAATTAGTAAGGTGCACAGGGATTGTATTGTTTGACATAATGCCAAGAAATGATTCAGACAGCTTTTCAGGCTATTTTTTTCTCCAAAATAAAGTGAGAGGACAATTTAAGATTAGCTATTCTTTCTTGGAATCTGAAAGTAAAAATTTACATTACATATTTAGTGGTACTTTGTAGGCAAATTGGAAATTAAAAATATTTCATAGTTTGTAGTTGTTAAAATAACTAACACACTGCAGTTAGGGCACTTAACAAGTCCAAGTTTGGCATTTCACATACTGTGATTCTGTTTTTATCAGTACTGACAGAACAAAGCACAGACACTACATCCGTATTGTAGTACACCACTGAAGCCACCAAATTTTTTGTTCACAGGGGATGTGGTCAGCATCCGAGGGGTCAGTATGCCGGCGGTCATGTGACTGATGCTGGAATCTGGACACTACTTGGAAACCCAGCACTGTAACACTGACATCCCAAAGTTATGTTTTGGGGTGACGGTTAGGATTAAAGCCCGAGGATGGTGGGGGCTAGAGTTAGGCAATAGAGTGGGGGTTAGCCATAGCTGCCACCCCCGTGTCTTAGCTCTAGCCACCACCCCAATATCTTAGCCCTAGCTGTCACCCAAGATGGGTTAGGATAGGGGACAGGGGAGGGGTAAACTAATTAAACCCATCCCCTGTTGGCGATCTAAAGGTCAGGATGCAGGTGTAGGTCATGTGACTGCCGGCATCCCAACCACCGGGATCGTGTATCACACCCATTCACAGGCACCTATAACCTCATTCAAATTAGCCCAACATCATATCAAGAAACATATAGACCATGTAAGTGATTTGAGTCGCCACCTACTGTATAATTCTCTTTTCTTATTCAAACAGCACCAAATGCCCAGTAGTCACTTAAACATGGCAGTTGCCAATGATGTTTCAGTATTTGTGGCTAATAAGTTTGCTGCCTTTCAATAGCCACACACAATTTCCCCTTCAGCAGCTACAGTTGTTATTCCATAGCCTTATGCACCAACTGTTTCCCACCCCCACATCTCTTAGATTTTAAGCTCATATGGGCAAGGTCATCTTTACCCGCTGTTACATGTCACTGAATGTTAATTATTTTTATCATAATCCCTGTAATGTACAGTGCTGTGTATTATAGGTCTATTTGTATGCAAACATGATAGTTTGAGTACAAGTACTATATTTGGGGGTCTGCACAGGTGCAGAACGAGTCTTGCAATGTCGTCGCAGACCCCTGTTAGCCGTAGCATGTTGGACATGCTGCAGCATTTGGGGGGGTGGAGTGGGGGCAGCACCCAGCACTGTTCTTCAAAATGGGGGCATGTCGCCTCTGTTTTTAAGGCATGACAGATCCAGAGTCTGCTCATTGGATGCAGACTTCCTGGTCCCCGGTGTCCGTATCCTACTGCCAGCCCAAATGAGCTTCAGCTTATGCAGGCTGGCCAGTGCCTATGCCAGGGTTAGACTGGCCACAGGGGTACATGGGATTCCCCACAGTGGGTGCCTCTGCAGATCTGCACGGCGGTCCGGCGCATCCACACTGTGCCGCACTGAAGGGAACGGTTCTTACCTGAACGTACCGCTGACGGATGTCTCACCCATGCACAGGGTGATAACAAGTGACTTTCAACTACTTATCCCGTGCAGTAAGGGATTACAACGTCTCAGTGAGTAACAACAACCGGTTGGTTTTATTATTCCTATTTGCTCCATGGAAACAGCTATCTAAATTTGGACACTTTTATATGGTCATAGACGTTAATTACATCATTTGGAGGATTTATTCCCATTTGAACTGTGAGATATGGAATTATTTTGAGAGACTAATTCTATCCAACAGGGAGTGGCTCTCTCCTATATTTCAGCGTCCCTTTCACATATTAATACATTATATGTATGCATCTATAGAGGCTTATAATACCTCAGTTATATGCTTTGTGAATTGTTGTGGTCTTTTAGTAAGTCTGTCATTGTTTTTATGTTAATAAATTGCTTTTTATCAACATCATTGCTATTGTGCGCCGACCTGGTGGTTTGTTTTAGTTGTTCATTTTTTATGAGGCAGGCTATCTCCTTACCAGGTGGCGGCCAATATCAGTGTTATATTTACACGACTCTGCTCAGCGCCTACAAACCCTTTTTTTGTAATGTGGAAGTTGGCTACACTCCCTCTGGAGACTAGTTTCACTCCCAAACATGGGCTACTACCACAGTATTCCTCCTGGCGTACCCTTCGTGCCCCAGTCTGCCTGTAACCATCGTGAATCATGACCGATGATCGCAATGGGGATCCGAGGCTGCAATGCACCTGTTGAGTGACAGAAAAGAGAGAAAGAAAAAACAGGCTGTCCAATGTATTCAATAGAATGAACATTTATTTAATAAGAAATCAATCACAGAGATCATAAAATAATCACATCATCAATGCAGCATTTGCTAAGTCAGTGATTTTCTGATAGAACCTCTTACCAATACCTAATAGTTACATTTAAGCATTGTCTCACGATCCTGACTTATTTCCTTTGCATACTAAGTGATTTCCTTGTGTCTTACCTCTTGTCCTACAGGGTTTTCAGGGTTTCTCTCAGCCCTGCTTTAAGCTCCGTACAGACTTTAGCATCCAAGTTGCCTTCAGTGTAAACTGTGTTACTGCTGCAACACTTTCCCCAGGCTGATTGTGCACCTGTGTAGACTACAGATTGCAGCAGTGATCACAGACTAGCAGGCAACTATTTGTGTGCTTGTTTGCAGAGGTTATGCAAGCTCTCCTGTGTGCAGTATTGTGCTGTATTACTGTCATAACTGCACACATGTTGCCCAGCGTATACACCACGGAGATTCCGCCATTCTAGATACTGGTCACCGCCATGACACTTTGATCACCTAACTGCTATTCCTCCAATTTGAATCTAAGCAGTAGTCCCTTGGCTCCAATTACCAATCGGCTAATGAGACAAAATTCTCAAATCTCTGTCATTGCAGTTTCCACCTGATCCAAACCTCCAATCGGCGTAAGAGAAGTGGGATAAAAGCCCTGCTCAGGCAATCTGTTGTAGACCACTGGCGGTTTTAGACTCTGCGCCTCTACCTTGGGTATTTGCCAACAACCCCAATACTTAGCAGCATGAGTCCGTATTCCACAGACTCCTCCATGTGACCTTCCAATCTTCAGTCCATGCACAGAAGCTACCTCAGACCACCTAGCTTACACTATTCAGCATCTACTACTGGTCCACTGTGGTCATGTCTGGGAACAAATCCCAAACACCTGACATGTTATCTTTAGTGAAATTGCATACAAATACATTGAAGGGCTAAAATTTTAACCGGAAAAGCAATCCCAATTCCTGTTTCACTTTATTCATAAGGTACATGGCTTCAGCACCTCCCTAATCGCATTAAAAAAATTATTAAATACATTTTAATTGTCATACAGATCCTCTACTGCTATTTGTCATATACACTAGCTTTCCAAATTATTCAACCTCCTAAAAGTAGAGATGAGCAGTTCAGATGTTGAGGATTGCAGAATCCGAATAATGGTATCTGAGCATACACAAGCCAGAGGGGCATGCAGGAGATGCTGTGTGTGGCCTGAAAGATTAAAGGACATTTTGGCATTCGGCAACAGCATGCAGGAGATTGAAGCACCTGCAAGAACAGTTTAATTTGCCCTGTCATCAACTGAAGCAAGAGGTGGTAACAAGGAGGAACTCCACCCTTTATATGCTTCAGCAGATGGAGGAACAGCAAAAAACTATCCATAGCTATTCAACAAGCCATGACTTTGGGAGAGGAGGGGGAATCTACCTTAGCTCAGCGCAGTGGAGAGTACTTTCTGTCTTGTGCAAGGTGCTCAAACCCTTTGAAGAAGCCACCTGTGAAGTGAGTGCTGACACTGCTAGCTTGAGCCAGGTGATTCCCCTAATTAGGCTTTTGGAAAATCAGCTGGAGAAATAGAGGGAGGAGATAAAACAAGGCGAATCCCCAAAGTATGCCGGACTTGTAGATCAAGTTTCGCTTCGCCAGGATCCAAGGATTGCCAATATATTTGAATTGGATCACTACATTTTAGCAACAGTACTTGATCGTAGGTTTAAGCCGTATGCTTTGTCTTTCTTTCCAACTAACCCAGATCTTAAGAGATGCAAAGAGCTCCTGGTGAGCAAGTTAGCAGCTCAAGGACACATGACACTACAAAGTCTCTTTCAGGTTCTGCGGCAGCAGCCAGGAAAATCCTTACCTTTCCCAAAAGTACTAGTGGTGGTGCAGATAGGTCAACACAGCATTTTGACACCTGGTCAGGTCTAAATGAATTGCCCAGCATTTGTGACACCTCTACTGTAACTCCATCTGATACGGTCACCATTCAAAGATTAGTGGAGGATTATGTTCATGAGACCGTAAAAATAGCCATGTCACAGAGTCCCTTCAAGTACTGGTAGGCAAAAAAAGCAATTTGGAGGCCCTTGTGCAAACTGGCTTTGAATTACTTAAGCTGCCCACCCTCCAGTGTGTACTCGGAGAGTTTTCAGCACAGTGTTAGTGATTGGCATAGGAGGCTACTTCCTGAAAATGTGGAAAAGATTTTGTTCATTAAAATAAATTGGAAATTCCACGAGGACGACCTTTCCCGGCAATTATGTCAAAGTACAGAGACTTCTGTAATGGTGTATTCCAGCTGGGATGAATTAATATTGTGAGAGGAGGATGATGCAAACTGACGAGAGTGAGGATGGCACTGACATGCCAGCTAGCCACTGTAGCGCTGTAGCCTTAAGCCAACTGGTAGCTTGTTTTGTAGTGGCCCAAACAAACCAACCACTTGAACCACAAAAGCTGCAGTCCCTGTCACTGGAGGGCTTGGTTTGTTAAAATGTGCATGTCATTTTTTAATATCCAACATAAGGGTAGGTGGGAAGGGCCCAAGGACAATTCCATCTTGCACCACCGTTCATTTCTCTCACTGCTGTGCTATAAACTGCTTCATGTTTGTGCAGCTGCTCTGTCGCTTAGTAAACCAGCCAGCTCACTGCAGACTTTGGCCTAAAGTGGATAAAAACAACATGGGTGTTCATTCCAAGTTGTTTGCTAGCTGCATTCATTCGCTGTGCAGCGATGAGGCAAAAAAACGGCACTTCTGCGCATACGGCGCAATGAGCACATGCATCGTACTATTACAACGAACGATGTAGTTTCACACAGGGTCTAGCGAAGCTTTTCAGTCGAACTGCTGGTCACAGAGTGATTGCCATGCAGTGGGCGTTTCTGGGTGTCAACTGACCGTTTTCAGGGAGTGTTCGAAAAAACGGAGGCATGCCAGGAAAAACGCAGGCATGGCTGGGCAAACGCAGGACCTGTTTGTGATGTCAAAACAGGAACTGAACAGTCTGAAGTCATCGCAAGCGCTGAGTAGGTATTGAGCTACTCTAAAACTGCACAAAAAAACTTTGCCGCCACTCTGCGATCCTTTCGTTCGCACTTCTGCTAAGCTAAAATACACTCCCAGTGGGAGGCGGCATAGCGTTTGCACGGCTGCTAAAAACAGCTAGCGAGCGAACAACTCAGAATGACCACCATTGTGAGCTGTAAGGTGGTTAAAATTCAGTGAAAGGTATTGTAGAACATAACCCATTGTTGTTCATCCACCAGTGTTGCTTTGGCCTTGTGCTTTGTGTAATTGTCCTGCTGAAAGGAGAATTTTTCCCAAGCTTTAATTTTCCTAGTATACTGAAACAGGATGACTTGTAGTATCTGTGTACTTTGCTACAGCATAGTTCTTCAATTTTAACAAGATGCTGAGTTCCTACTAAGAAAAACTATCCCCAATAAATGATGCTGCAAACCCCCATTTGCCACATTTCTGATTGATTGATGAAGAATGTGCAATGTTAGGTTTGCGCATCACATAGCATTTTGAATGGGGGCCAAAAAGTTAAAACTTTGTCTCATCTTACCCACACTTTTTAGCTGGATCACTCTCTTATATTCTGCTAAGCTCCAGATGTGCTTACAGGTGCTCTTTCTTGAA
Source organism: Pseudophryne corroboree (assembly GCF_028390025.1). Taxonomy (NCBI): domain Eukaryota; kingdom Metazoa; phylum Chordata; class Amphibia; order Anura; family Myobatrachidae; genus Pseudophryne; species Pseudophryne corroboree. Next base: position 650,061,061 of record NC_086446.1, on the reverse strand, counting down.
TAATGGCTTCTTTATAGCCACCCCTCATACAGGCCATATGTATGCACAGCTCTTCAAATGGATGACTCGTGCACATTCACTCTGGTACCAACCACTGAACACTGCAGCTCCTTCAAGGGGTTAGTTGGCCTCTGTGGCTTTGCTCACAAGTATCCTTCTTGCTCTGACATTGAATTTGGAGGGATGGCCTTGTTCAGGCAGGTAATGGGGAGTATAATGCATCTTCCATTTCCTCAAATTGATCTAAGCGTGCACATGGAGATATCCAACCATCTGGATATTGTTTTGTTGCCTTTTCTCAGAATGATATTTTTTTCCTTATTTTCACAGCTTTCCTTATGAATCACAGTATGACTAATTTTTATTAGACTTAGGGAGCTGTTACCCATAAAAGCTGCCTTTCTTTTTAATTATTCACATGTAGAAACTAAATGAAAGCCAATTATTAGGGAATATATTTAATATGTGTAAAATATGAGCTCCCACAGCAGTGTTCTTGAGTTTGTATTTATGTATTTTTTTCAAATCTGCAGACAAATATGAATTATGAGTGTGAATATTGTATTTAAAAGTCAACTAGAAAAACGGGAGGTGGTTGATAGACAGTTAAAAAGTCGACAGTCAAAAGGTCATCAACATAGGGTCAACAGTCAAAAGGTCGATAGGTCAAAAGGTTGACAGGGACAAAAGGTCAACATGAAAAAGGTAGACAGGGTCAAAAGGTCGACAGAAAAATGTCAACACACATATGGTCGACATGTTTTTTGTGTGTTTTTTTCATGTTTTTACAACTTTTGCTGTATTTACTATCCATGTCATAAACTATTACCTTTATTAACCTTGTGGCAAGTGGAGCAAGCCACGGAACCCAAAGCGTTGCGAGCTAAGCAAGCCTTTGAGGGGACGCATTTCAAAAATTTTGGGTAAAATAATTATAAAAACAAAAAATAACACCCAAAAACATTTTTTTTATGTTTACCTTTTGACTTTTGATCTTTTGACCATGTCGACCTTTTGACTGCTGGCCTTATGGTGTAGACCTAATTACTGAGCATCTTTTTTGTGTCTATTTCTGTACCACACCCCTAGTTCACAATAAAAAAAAAAAATACTGCCTGGAACAATCTGCACAAGCACCATAAGTAAAACAGGCAAATCTGTTGACTTTTTAGGGGGTTGAATACTTTTGAAAGCCACTGTAGATGCTCTGGCAGATGCAATCAGTTTCAGTACTGATTAGTGATTCTTGGGAAATGTGCAGATTACTGGGATAAAGGGAAATGCAGCATAGAGTGATGTTATGATTCTACTTGTAATTAAGCTGAAGAACATATTGGGGAAAATAATGAAACTGTTTCTGAAACAGTGAAATTGAATAATGAGAAATATGACAACTAGTGTTATCATCCTGTAGATGAGCTAACAATTGAGATAAACTATACAACTTTAAATTGCAATAGCCGTGTCCAGAATATAGAGCCGCTGGTGATACCTGGGTCTATGCCAAGAAAAAAGGAAAACGTGCATGAGAGTTTGATGATGATCAGTGGCGCCGAGAGGAGGAGGAGGTGGGTGGGTACTCTTTACCCAGGCCTGTTTGAGGGGCCTGATGGGGCCCAAGTCCCATGGCCATTCCACCCCCTTCCCTGTTGCAGAGAGCCGCACTTTGGGCAGGGAGAGAGATGATTGACTGCTGCTGCAGCAGCCTCTCTTCCCAGCCTAGCACACAATGCCATGTGCTGGATGGGGAAAGAGGCAGCTGCAACAGCAGTCAGTCCTCTGTCTACATGCTTGGTTGAGTAACATAGTAACATAGAAGGTGAGATAGTAGTCCATCGAGTTCAACCTGAATTATATTGTATTCCCTATTCTATTCAGGTTAAAGGCTATATCCTCGTATATATTTTTAAATGCATTTATTGAGTCCGCCATTACAACCTTCTCTGGCTGTGTATTCCATATTCGTATTGCCCTTACAGTGAAGAATCCCTTCCTGCGCTGAGTACGAAACTTCCTCTCCTTAAGCCTTAGCGGGTGTCCATGCATTTTTTGTAGAGGACTCTTAACAAACAAATCACATGATAGCTCCGCATATTGCCCCTTTATATATTTGTAAATATTAATCATATCTCCTCTTAGTCGTCTCATTTTTAGTGTAAACATATCTAACCAGGAAAGTCTCTCCTCATAGTCCAGTGTCTCTAACCCCTTTATCAATTTGGTAGCTCGCCTCTGAACCTTTCCAAGTTCTAATATGTCTCTTTTATAGTTTGGTGCCCAGAACTGTACACAATACTCAAGATGCGGCCGTACCAACGATTTGTACAGTGGCAGGAATATGCTCTCATCCCTTGTCTCAATTCCCCTTTTAATGCATGCTAAAACCTTATTTGCCTTTGTTGCTGCACTTTGACATTGTGTGTTGCTATTAAATCTACTATCAATGAACATCCCCAAATCCTTTTCTAATACAGTTTCCCCTATATTTTCCACATTTAATTGGTAGGTTGCATGTTTATTTTTAGTCCAAAGTGCATAACTTTACATTTTTCCACATTAAACCTCATACACCATTTCGTTGCCCAAACTTCCAGTTTAAATAAATCGCTCTGTAGAGACTCCCCATCCACATCTGACTTGATTAGCCTACATATTTTAGTATCGTCGGCAAAAATTGACACTGTGCTTTCTAGTCCTTCTCCTAGATCATTATTAAATATATTAAACTATAGTGGTCCCTGCCCAGAACCCTGCAGTCAGGGCTGGCTCCAGGCCTACTAGCACCCTGAGTGAGAAAATTTAAAAGCGCCCCCCCCCCCCCCATGCGCGCATCGAAGGAAAATGCGCTCTCCTGGAAAATTGGGCGTGGCCTCCTGGGAAAGTGGACGTGGCCTCGTAACTTCATATCATCAAACTATAAATATATTTTCACACACCCTCTACGCACACAATTAGCAGCCTTACACACAGTAGTGTTCCTTACACACAATGTCTCCAGTATAGTGTCAGATACACATAATGTCTCCAGTATAGTGCCAGATACATATAATGTGCAGTGCCAGATAGACATGATATGCCCCCCAGCAGTGCCAGCTACACGTGACATGCCCCGCAGCAGTGCCAGCTACACGTGACATGCCCCGCAGCAGTGCCAGCTACACGTGACATGCCCCCCAGAAGTGCCAGCTACACGTGACATGCCCCCCAGCAGTGCCAGCTACACATGACATGCCCCCCTGCAGTGCCAGCTACACGTTACATGCCCCCAACAGTACCAGCTATACGTTACATGCCCCCCAGCAGTGCCAGCTATACATGACAGGCCCCCCAGCAGTGCCAGATACATAAATGCCCCCACAGTGCAGATATGCCCCCACAGTGCCAGATACATAAATGCACCCACAGTGCCAGACATATAAATGCCCCCACAGTGCCAGATACATAAATGCCCCACAGTGCCAGATACATAAATGCCCCCCACAGTGCAGATATGCCCCACAGTGCCAGATACATAAATGCCCCCACAGTGCAGATATGCCTCCACAGTTCCAGATACATAAATGCTCCCACAGTGCCAGATACATAAAGGCCCCCACAGTGCCAGATACATAAATGCCCCCACAGTGCCAGATACATAAATGTCTCCACAGTTCCAGATACATATATGCCCCACACAGTGCCAGATATGCCCCTAATGCCAGATACACTTGTCCCCACAGTGCCAGATATGCTGCCAATGCCAGACATGTCCCCCAGTGCCAGACATGACCCCCAGTGCCAGACAAGACCCCCAGTGCCAGACATTACCCCCAGTGCCAGACATTACCCCCAGTGCCAGACATGACCCCCAGTGCCAGACATGACCCCACAGTGCCAGACATGACCCCAAGTGCCAGACATGTCCCCCAGTGCCAGACATGACCCCCAGTGCCAGACATGAGCCCCAGTGCCAGACAAGACCCATAGTGCCAGACAAGACCCCAGTGCAAGACATGTCCCCCAGTGCCAGACATAAGCCCCAGTGCCAGACAAGACCCTCAGTGCCAGATATCCTCCCCCCCCCCCCCCCCGTGCTGCTCACCGCTCTTCTGTTGTCCAGCTGAGGGTGGGGAGGAGAGCGCAGCATGCACCTCTCCTAGCTCTCAATCTCTGGCGGCCGCGGCGGTGTCAGCTTCAACTTGACGCCGGTCCGCAAGCCAATCAAAGCTCGCGGTCCGGCAGCCAATCATGAGCCTCAGCTGCCGGACCGCGAGCTCTGGTTGGCTCACGGGCCGGCGCCGGTTAGCGGGGAGGGAGGGTGGTTTACACAGGGGCATGCAGTGCACGTCTCTGCTAGGAGACGGACACTGCTGTAGGGACAGCTCCAGGCTCCAATATGGCGGCCAGAGCTAGCGGCGCCCATAAAGTGCGGCGCCCTGTTCGGCCGCTCTATTGGAACATGCCTGGAGCTGGCCCTGCCTGCGGTATTCCACTGATTACTTTAGCCCAGGTGGAAAACAACCCATTAATCACCACTCACTGTTCCCTGTTATCAAGCCAATTACTCACCCATGTACAAATAGTGCCTCCTATACTGTGTTGAAAGCTTTTGCAAAATCCAGATAAACCACATCTATTGCGTTACCCTGGTCAAGATTGTCGCTTACTATCTCATAGGAGCTAATCAAATTAGTTTGGCATGACCTTTTTCTTATTAATAGCATGGGAGATCTCCAAGTAATACTGTATGCTGTCCCTTAGTATACTTTCCAATAGTTTCCCCACTATTGATGTCAGACTAACCGGTCTATAGTTACCAGGATGATGTTTAATACCCTTTTTAAATATTGTGACTACATCCGCTATACACCAGTCTTTTGGTACCATGCCTAATCTAAGTGTATCAGTGAAAATCAGATACAGTGGCCTTGCTATTTCAGCATTTAAGTCCATCAGAACCATAGGATGCAGGCCATCTGGACCAGGAGATTTATTAGCCCTAATTTTTTTTAAATCATTTACAGACTACATTCGCCAACAGATAAGTATTAAGCAATGGGCCTTTATCATTACTATTATTATTGTTACTCACTAATCCCACCATCTTGTCCTCTCTAGTAAACACAGATGAAAAAAATGTGTTCAATATTTCAGCTTTTTCTTTGTTGTCATTTATCAGGAATCCCAGTTCGCTTTTTAATGGTCCTATGTTCTCTTTTTTAACCTTTTTCCATTTATGTACTTAAAGATTTTTTTTATGGTTAATTTTACTCTCCTAAGCAATTTGATTTTTGTTTTCTATTTTAGCTGCTCTGATTTCCTTTTTGCATTTTTAATACATTCCTTGGAGTACTGGAATGACTCTGCCTTTCCATCTGATTTGAAAGCTTTGAATGCTCGCCTCTTTTTATTCATTTCTTCCTTTACCTTTTTGTGTAACCACATTGGTTTGAATTTAATACTCTTATTATTACTGCCCAAGGGGATGCACTTACAGATGAAGCCATGCTTATCTGAGGTGGTACCAATGAAAATGAGCACTCCCGGTGTGACTAGGTGATCCGTCCGCCTAGTCACGCTGGGAGTGCACAGATATACTCCTATTCAGAGCATCTCTGTCTGGGTGCGTGAGACACTCTCCATTCAAGTGAATGGGGGGGTGTCTCCATCACGGGCATGTGCACCCAAACAGACAGGATGCTTTCGGTGATAGGCACGCCCAGGCAGACGCACCTAATCACAGACGGAGCCACAACTAGCGTGGCTCCATCTGTATGGGTATTTTTGTCTAGCGTCATTTTAAAAATATCCCACATTTCAGCAGTGTTCTTTTCCTAAACCAAAGTTCCCCAAGCTATGTCCTTTAGTGCGTATTTCAGCATGTTAAAAAAAATTTAAGTTAAGAGTCTTAGTTGTATCCTTAGAGTGCTGCTTTTGAATGTTAATGTCGAAAGTGATCATGTTTGCACCTGCACCCCACCGCCCACCGGATCTCGATCTGCACGGGCGCACCCTTGTGTGGTGCAAGGTTTCTCAGCACCCTTGGCAAATGTAAATACCAAATTGCTTTCTAACAAATATTTAAAATGCCCGCTCTAATATATATTGTAAACGCCTGCACCTCTTATTACCATGTGCCATAAATGTGCGCTATACATAGCGAAACACTGCATCCCATAAGAGAAAACAATACACCCACACATTATCTGAATTCCAAAGCTCTTTGATGTATATATTTGTTATTAAAAGGATATTGATTCAATATATTACAATGTACAGTATACCTATAGTTACATGGTTACAACTCATACAGTAAGCAGTTAAAACATACAGTTACAGTTACAGGCCAGCGATACAATTACCATATCTTTCTCATATAAATTTGTCCCTCCATATCACTCTCTTACTCTTTGTAAAATCAATACACAAAATGGAAAGCTGCTCAATCAGATTGTAATGTCACTCAGGTGCTAAAAGGGGAGGGGTAATTCTGTGTAGGAAAAAAACTGTGTTCCCTAATGCACACCGAGTGAATAATATTACTACATAATAATAGTCAGATTATACGGAGATCTTAGTTGCGTATATCTGCAGATATAGGGTTAAGCCCCCAGGCCGATCGACAAGGCTTCTCCGTCACTGGGGGTCCCTAATACTAGGTATGGGCCTGGGGTGCAGGACCCCATGATGTCGGCACAGGTCGGCCACCCCAGGTCAGCACACAGGTGAAAATTATTAGGGGTTAATAAGAAGCACAGAAGTGCTATGTAAGTGGTGTGATTAAAATAATATATACAAAGTGATAGGAAAAATAATAAGTGTTAATAAAGTGTTAGGGTGTGCCGACCCGAAGCAGCCCAGCCATACCGACACAGGGGCCACCGCACCCCACACCCACCCCATAAATAATTACAAATATATCTGGGTTAAATTCCCAGTGTAAGGCCACATGGTAATGGCACCTACAGCATCTGAGAGCCAGCTTACCTGGGGATACCCCTGGCTTCCCCTATGGCACTTCTGGAGTCAGCAATCTAGTTTTGGGGGTGGGAACTTTCTCATTCATGATGAGTCACTAGTCTGTTCGTATGCTAAACAGGTTCAGCCTTGAAGACATCAAAAGGGGCTGGCCTGAGCTTCCTGTCCACTGTCCTAATAAGAGTGATTTTAGCTTTCATACATTTAATCATAACTATTTGTTGCAGTGTCCTACAACTTAATAACAAGTATCAAATGAATCTACACATTAATCTGCTTGATTTAATACCAAATATGACAGGCCTATCTTGCTTTGTTCAAATAATACGCATACATGACATTACTTCATTATATAATTTAAAATCATTATGATGTCTGGCGCTTGATATTATTATAATTATGTACTGTATGAAATAAGTGTTGAATCCATCTCTGTGGCATGTCCGTGTAAATGCATATGTTACCATATATTGCTGTGCTCGCTGCGCATATTTGCAAGTATAGCGACTTATATGTGTGTAGAGTATGTATGTTCTTTCTATGTAATATTTTTGACTTCGACAGTCCACCCTTTGGCAGTAAACAATAACTGTCATTAATTATTAATATAAGAAAAAAATATTTCAGGCAATAATCGGTGACCTAGACACAAGTATGTATTCATTTCGCAAATCAGACACTTGACTATATTTGGGGAAGACAGGGAGGAGGACAAGACATCCTCTATATGCACTCGCCGGTCACGGGACCACTGGTTGGGTGTGGGACAACATTCAACCTATAGAGTATGCTGGGACAGTGCTTTGGCCTATAATGTCTGATTTGCGACAAACATTTCACACATACATGTACATACGTCTTTGTACACTGATGATTGGATTCGATTGAGGTTCTGCTGGGTAGATGAAGAAGACACAAACAAATCGTGAAAGTGACATATAAAATTTTCATGATCTACATATTCCGATCATTTTCTGAACATTGTTTCCATTTCCGGAATGTATGCTAGGTCTGTTAAATCATTGAACAAGGGTTATAAGTAGTGTCCTTCCTAAATAACATAAACCTTCGGAGTTCGGGGAGAGCCACTCATAAACCTTTCTTCCACATATATTAATGAGCTTTATCTGCAATGTATGAATAGCCATTGTCTGATTGTTCCTGATTACCTCTGAACTCCATAATTACTAGACCTTTGATTTTTTTCTCTGGCTTTAACAAACTGATCGGCTAATCCTGGGATCCTATAAGGAAATCACTCTTTCCTCCAGAACCAGTTCCAGTCCCACACTCGACTCCTCATAAAAAAACCCTCGCAAAAATAGAATGTCCTGAAAAAAAATGTTTGTCAGCGGGAAAGAGAGAAAAGAGAAATAGAACAAAACAACTCTTGTTCATAACAACTCAATTACAATGACTGGTCTTTCTGCAATCGTTTAGTACGCTCAGGTAGTGTTCAACAGTGCCGCCTCTCAGTCTTCACGGAACAGAGTCTCTGGTGATACTTTTGCGATCTCACTCCATTTACGAGTTCCTTCCGGACTACCGACTTTCCTGCAATAGGAATCGTGGACCCAAGTCTCTCTCACGGCTACTTTCATTGGGATAGTGCTGTCAACAAAACTTGGTATGGTCCTTCCCACTTATTAGGCAACCTGAGCGTAAGAACAATCACACAGTCTCTTGGTTCACAATCAAGACAGTTAGTATTTGGCATACCAGCAATCAACAGTTTCAAGTTCTTTTGTCAAGTTCTCAAATGCTGGCTCATCTCAATAAGGTACTGTACTGTCACATCATTGGTGTATTTCTGATCATTGTGTGGATCAATCATGACATGAGGTTGTCTTCCAAAAACAACCCAAAAAGACACAAATACCAAAACCAAAACAAAAACAAATTTTGAAGACGGTGATTCGTTAAGTGAAGATCTGGGAGTGGTTCCGATGCTACATAATACTTGTGGCAGTATCTATGATCACAATAGTACAATTTCAAGCTTTGCTCCTACTTCTAGGGGTACCATTATCTACACACAAATTTCTGCGCAATTTTTTCTTTGCGGTAAACACAGCAGCATCCGTGGCGGCAGGAAATGGCTCTACCCAGTTTGAGAAAACATTGGTGCACACCAATACATAACAATAATTCCTAAAGGGTGTTAACTGTACGAAGTCATTGTGTGTTTGCAATGTAGAGTACCATGAGCATAACTCAAAAAAAAAAAAAAACATCTCTAGAGGAGAGAAAGAAGAAAATGAAAAAGAAAATGTCAGGTTTGCCATTCACCAACAGGCATATCAGTGTCTATACAAAATTTCCCTTCACCAGTATTCTCATCCTTCCTCCACCCTTTGTGCATGACAAGGCACACTGCAGTAATACTGGTGTTATCGTGCTGTTGAGATATACTGGGTTTGGGCAGAACTCTGAAGGACCAATTAGGCATATGGAGTTTGAACTGTAATCGGGTCCATGTATTGTACCACCCTGTGTGAACGCAAAAGATGAAGAGGAAACTGTAGAGAAACAGAATAGAGGTTGGTGACAGATGAGTTTGTAGAGGTGGAGAAGATTTTTTAAAAATTTGACAACTGGATTGGGCACTACGGGGAAGTGAATCTCTACTTGGTCTATACCCCTTAAAAAAATTCTGTGTTTATTGTATCACTATTGGGACTATCCCAGCCATCAATCCAGTGTCCTGTCTATCCTAAGTTCATAGGGAACCCGCTATCTGTGAGATAATTTCCTCTACCTGTGATAGACATGCATCTAGAACAGTGATATGTAACATCAGTCTTTGAGGGGTGTCTAACATACTTTGTACTTCCTGAGCGGGAGCACAGTATATGTATATCATATCTAACAAAATTAAGTTAATCAGGGGCCATTTCTGCTAGGAAAAATAAGCAAAAGTTTAGAGGCCCCATCTTAACCCCAGCAAGTCTTGTCAAAGGGTAATGTTGCATTTATCTTGTTCTTCCCATTAGCCAAATCTGTGTTTTCTATATGGCTGATGATTCCTTACTATATGTCCCTTGGTCCCGTCTATGTGTTTACTAATGTGGCTTGTGTTTTCTGTCTAGGGGGTCTATATTGACTATGTGTTCTACTACTCCTACAATCTCTGGCAAAATGCCCTTCCTTCCTACAAGTGTAACATATTATTGACCATTAGGGATCTGAGGTTTGGACTAATGGGTCTTTCCTGTATGTGCCAGTATACTTACCGTCCTCAACCTCTCCACCTGTTGTTCTCTGCGCCTAGCACTATTCTTGTGATGTTCAATAGCACACTCTCTAAGATTAGCTACTGTGACCCCTTTCCAATTTTACAAAGAAGTCTGCATCCTGCCCTCAATGCCTTATTGAGCCCGTCCATTAGCACAGAGACAGCCACCTCCCATTTGCCGAATTAGTGTTTACCAGTGATCTTATCCAGATGGAGAGTTTTCTATTACTGCAAAAGACAAAAAAAAAAAAGTTTAACAAGCTTCTAGGTCATGTGAAGTATTCATTCAATCCTTCTCATCCCGTATTAAGGGTCTGTACGTGGTCCAACAAACATTTCTGAGCTCATCTTGACTAGGGGCATTACTAGGAATGAATACTTCTTATATGGTAACTGAAAGAAATACCTGGGGGTTACCTTGTCTCTGTCCGCTTTCCTACTGGCAAATACTAATGTGCGGACAGGTTTTTCTCCATTTCTGACATTACTTTCTTGATTTTTTTATTTTATTTTTGGGTTTTACTATATATGTACACGAATGATACCATACTTACCTGTTCCACTGGTCTCAGCCACTTCACCCGCAGGCTACTGCTCTTCTTTTACCAGTTGGATACTCCTCTGGGTGCATGAGAAATGGCTGAAAACAATCAGGTCACCTTCTCCTCCTAAATTAAACTTCAACATTCATTAGTACATATATAGGTTACAGTCATATTTTTCATATTTTTATTATTTTCTATAGTTTGTATGCTGGCCGTAACTGCTTCCACATCTGCATAAGGCGGTGTACTTGCATTCTCTTTTTTTTCCTACTTGTTTATTGTTGTTACAAGTTCAAACAGTTGTAATATTTCCATTCTTGTCTAATATGACTTTTGTTAGACCTACCACCTGCAATACCTTAGGATAAAACTCACCAACCCCTCTTGCTGCCACAGGTTTAAACAATTTGTATGTTTGACCCTTTGTTTTCTGGATTTTATCAGACATATTGTTATCCTTAAGTTCTGCAATACCTCTGGGTCAAAGCTGCCCACCCTAGGGAATGGTACCCTATCTTTGTCAGTCATACATACCCATTCATTGCATAAAACTTCCGTGTGTGAACCATATTTTCCACACATAATCTGACCTTCTCAGTCCCGAGTCTGACCTTCTCGGTCCTAACTCTTCTGCCTGAACCCTGCACAAACATCTCTCACTTGAGCAACTGGCTCCTATATTTGTGGGTCTTTTTAATAACTAAAAAAAATTCCCACAAACACCAAAATACTCAATGTAAGTAGACGGTGGAAGTATCTCCGAGCGCCTTCCACTCGCTCTCGCCCACGTTGGCCGGTACTATCATACACTGTCGATAGCAAAGGCAATGTGCCCAACTTAGGGCTCCTATCAGACCTTACAGCACCGTAATTTCTTTCGGTGGAGGTTCTGTTGGAATATTTTCCTGTGAGAGGCAGCAAAAAATTCCTTTTCGGTATCTTTCAACTGGAATTGTTTGTATGGTGAAAAACAGAGAAATTAGATAACTATCCTTCACCCTTTCCAGTGAAGCCCACCAGGGAGATTTCCCGACGTTATCAAAGAAAAACCCCTTTGTCTATACAATCACGTCTGCGTATGCTCTTCCACAGCACATATGACACAATGGTATCACGTTGTGCTGTGCAGAACACATGGACATGCGATGCAATAGCACAGCCTATAGATACTAGTTATCTATATGCCCTACGATTGCTGTAGACCACTTAGCCTAGACCACTCCAGATTACTTAGTTGTATGGGATCACTTAGACCACTTCAGATCACTTAGATCACTTAGTTCTAATCACGCAAGGTAGCGAACCCTACGCTCTTAGTTCCTGGGTTCAGCTCCACTCACTCCTGCTTTCACTCATTCAAATATACTTTGTTTTTCTGTACAGAAAATTTTCACTCGTTCTGATTGGCAGCTTTACCCCCAGAGGTGTTTACAGTTTTTAAACTAAATTTAGAGTAACCTGCTTTTGAAATCGGATAGTGATGTGCTATTGTATTAAATGTCTACTATCCCACCTTAATTAAACAAATATCATGTGCTTTTATTATGCGCACACAACCCTACGCAAGCTTGCGTAATTACGCAACCGTGCGTACCCCTATGCCACATGTGCGGCCTTGCGCCACGTGCACGTTTTTGTACGCTGTCCTCACGTTCTGTACCACGTGTACCAATGTGCATACGCAATTCAACAAACCACACAGTCTCTATAAATGTGAGCAATACTAACTATAATCGCTCACTTAACACAACACCCAGTTTTTTTCTTATCAACCAGGCCATAACTTCGTTTCATGTCTATAATTACTCCCTTAAATACATTTATTTCAAATGTACCTATATAGCAACAAATGTATCCGATTTCACACAGATCTATAATGACTGCAATAATCTATAATTTAAATGATATGATTTAGATTGGATAGCTATCTTGCAGAACATACACTGATATAAATATACACATAATTACAATAATATGATATATATGTATCATTCACTGGCCTTCTATGTGACACTTTACCTCTTATTTGTATATCAAAGCTATTTGCAGCCTCTTTCATTTGCTTAACACTGATCTTTCACTCTTATACTTTTTCTGTGTGATGCCCTGGGATGGTTTGGCTGGGGTGGTCTGGGGTGCTCTGCCTCCCTATAGTGTTAGGGACCTGTCTGATGAGGTCACCGTGAAGCAGGTGGGCAGGCTCATATACTGGCTAATATATGCCAAGAACCTCAAATATTATATTATGGTTATAATAATTTTAATGGTGTATGGTGCACCTGCACCCTTTGTTCCTATGTTGTAGTATTACAGTACTTAGTCCCAGCAAGGTAGCACATCCCGTAATAATAAGCTAGGGTGTGCAGTCCAAGCTCCATTTTCATACCTTCCTAAAATGGCCACTGCTCCTCCCCCTTCCACATCCATGAGGTTTACACAAGATGGTGGACAGGCCATGTGGTTAGTCCAAAATGGAGGACAGACCATGCGGCTTACTTTGTCACAAAGAAATCACACATTATACAAGCACCATAAGTTATTTTAGGCCTGAGTTTAAAAAAAAAAAACAACTATATCAAGGCTATGCAGCAACTTTTAAATGTACTTTTAAATCTACTTAACAGATAAACAATCCAATCTGAATCAAACACAATATGACTTATTTGAACTTTGTTTTGCAACAATAAAAATACATTTTAGCATCTTAAATATTATGAGAAACACATTGTCCCTTGAATTTTCATATCATTGGCTTACTGATAACACGACAGAACACACGGATATGATTTTCTCAGCGTCAGGATGTGGCCATCACAAGCTGATCGACCACAGCGTCGCGTTTATAATGTACAGTGCATCATTAAGACCATGATATCCCGAAAGAGCCCTCATCTGTAAATACAAAATTGCTTTCTAAAAAATATTTAAAATGCCCGCTCTAATATATATTGTAGACGCCTGCACATCTTATTACCATTTGCCATGAATGTGCGCTATACATCGCAAAACACTGCATCCCATAAGAGAAAACAATACACCCACACATTATCTGAGTTCCAAAGCTCATTGATGTATATATTTGTTATTAAAGGGATATGGATTCAATATATTACAATGTACAGTATACCTATAGTTACATGGTTACAACTTATACAGTAAGCAGTTAATACATACAGTTACAGTTACAGGCCAGCGATACAATTACCATATCTTTCTCATATAAATATGTCTCTCCATATCACTCTCTCTCTCTGTAAAATCATGCAGGAACTGGGCAGACAGCATCTCCATCATCATCTGGGAAAAAACAGCAACTGCCTCCTGTGTGATCAGCAATGTGTTATCTAGTTTTGGGGGAGGGAACTTTCTCATTCATGATGAGTCACTAGTCTGTTCGTATGCTAAACAGGTTCAGCCTTGAAAACATCAAAATGGGCTGGCCTGAGCTTCCTGTCCACTGTCCTAATAAGAGTGATTTTAGCTTTCATACATTTAATCATAACTATTTGTTGCAGTGTCCTACAACTTAATAACAAGTATTAAATGAATCTACACATTAATCTGCTTGATTTAATACCAAATATGACAGGCCTATCTTGCTTCATTCAAATAATACACATACATGACATTACTTCATTATATAATTTTAAATCATTATGATGTCTGGCGCTTGATATTATTATAATTATGTACTGTATGAAATAAGTGTCAAATCCATCTCTGTGGCATGTCCGTGTAAATGCGTATGTTACCATATATTGCTGTGCTCGCTGCGCGTATTTGCAAGTATAGCGACTTATATGTGTATAGAGTTTGTATGTTCTTTCTATGTAATATTTTTGACTTCGACACAAATTTTCAGCAAAGCCCCCTCAAATAAAAAAAGATATATATATATATATATATATATATATATTTCTATATATGCACACACACACAATGTTGTTAACCTACCACCCTTATGTTGCACTGTCACTGTACATTGTCTTGTTTCTTTTTCTCTTTGCCACTTCTGATGGCAGCTGCCAGTTATAGGGAGGGAGGAGAAGGTGGCAGACACACACATGTGGAGGTAGGAAAGGGACAGAGGCACTCAAGGGGACAAATGGAGATCGTTTCATAGGTACAGATGGAAAAGGGGACATAGACATGCAGGGGTGAAGTATCAGAAGGTGTAGAAGAGAGTAGGCAGAGGCACAGATGGGAAAAGATACTGAGGCATAGAAGAAGGATGAATAAATGCACACAAGGGGGCAGAGGCACAGCTGATATAGATGGCAGGAGCACATATGGGGTGGAGGGTTGAATCAAGCAGAGACACAGCTGGGGAACTTCATTCTTCTGAGTGCCTGCCTAGCAGAAGCAGTGAGAGGAGAAAGGAGGAACTGTAGGAGACCTGTGGGGTGATCCAGGCTACATGTGGAGGAGTCAGCAGTGAAGGACAGGAAGCCGTGAACTAGTCCAGACTCTGGAATGAAGTCCCCTATGTACTGCGGGCACGGCAGTGTGGGCACACAACCCCCATCTTGCACCTGGATGTTATGAGCACAAGGCTGACAGATGGAGCCACTGGTGTTGATGATCCCAGACCTTTGTTGATTTGTTCTCACATCTGCCTGTCAGTGAGCAGCAGTCTGCAGCCATGATCACCAGCACCAGCGGGCCCTCTGTCAGTGAAACTTCCCACCTTTCCCCCCTGAGGCTTCCAGTTATTTCTGCCCCCTCAGCTAAGTCAGCTCCATGTTATTAATTGAAATCTGGGTAATTCCCATTTGGAATGTATATCAAAACGGTACACACATGACCTGCATATTAATAAGCTGACCAATATGCTTTTGGGTTTCTTCACTATAGACTGAGATCTTTCACAAGCAGACATAGTGATTATGGCTGGTAATTATGCTACTGTATGTGGTACAGTAAGCTGTGGACTTGGGATCCATATTATAACTATTAGGGCACTGTCGGAGCTGTAGATGGAACATGATTACATACAAACCATTTATATCATGAGTACAAGGAACGTAGAAGGTAATAACACTTTTCTCACACTTCCCTTTAGGTCCTTGGTGCAACATATAAAGCACTTGCCGTACGGTTTCCTTTTTTAATTGAATTGTTTTGTAAAGCAGTTATATCTAGTTAAAACAACAGTCACTTAAATAAACATGTTAAGTTTATAAAATCACTATGTACTTTCGTTCAGAAGCGTATCTGTTATGTTCACAATATAATTTCTTTTCAAAAATGACATTTAAAAATAACAATATTTTGTTTTAAAGGACGGTTTTGTAATAGAATTCAAATTAGGTGTTGCTATTGGACGGGGGAGGGGGGATTCGGCACAGTACTGCACATTATCAATTAATTTATTAGAAACACCAGCATACGATACATGATCAGGTCATTAAAGCCAGGTACTTTCACAGAAAGGGAGTCTTCTTCTTTCTCACTCCCCCCCCTCCCACTTTTCACCCGCCCTGAAGACCGGGGGTGGCACCTTCACCCAGGAACGACAGGAAAGGACTTTTTCCACTAACGACAGATCCATCCCCCTGTGTAGCCCTGACCAGCAGCAGCTCATCAGTCAGCCTGGCTCCTCCTTATCCTCGCCGGTTGCCTGCTGAAAATATGTGCCTGGCACTCTGACCCTCTCCTCCTGTCTCACCTTCTGCTCTTACAACAGCCGCCGCCAGTCAGGTCGCGCTGCGATGGGTGATAGATCTGCCATTACTGGAAGAAGTCCTTTCCTCCCTGGGTGAAGGCGCCGCCCCCGGTCATCTGGGTGGGTGGGTGAGAGGAGGGAGGGGGAGTGAGTGACACAGCAGTGGAGGAGGGAACAGTCCCAAACGTGGCTCCAACCGGGAAAACACCGGGTGAGGAGAGAGCGGTGGCCTGACATTTTTTTTTATGTTTTACTCAGCACCGCCCTTCAAGTGCTGGCGCCCATAGGCAGCTGCCTAGTGGTAGCACCGGCCCTGGGCGGCACTATAAGTTATGTTTTTCTATAATTACTAAGGAGGTGTTCTGACCACACTTCCCTCCAATGGTCAAACCCCTAACCACCCCTCCTCTCTCCTTCCCCCCCGTACTGGGGCCCGTCAGAGCTCTCGGTGCCCCTGGTGATGATATCTGGTTAAATCAGAATAAATTAAACTGTTTACATAAACTGTTTACACCAAGGTGATATTTATGAAAATGGTTACACAAAATGGTCACAAAATGGCCCTGCATGCAATTCATGTAAAATGATGATGTTCAGCTAGAGATGAGCGCCTGAAATTTTTCGGGTTTTGTGTTTTGGTTTTGGGTTCGGTTCCGCGGCCGTGTTTTGGGTTCGAACGCGTTTTGGCAAAACCTCACCGAATTTTTTTTGTCGGATTCGGGTGTGTTTTGGATTCGGGTGTTTTTTTCCAAAAACACTAAAAAACAGCTTAAATCATAGAATTTGGGGGTCATTTTGATCCCAAAGTATTATTAACCTCAAAAACCATAATTTACACTCATTTTCAGTCTATTCTGAATACCTCACACCTCACAATATTATTTTTAGTCCTAAAATTTGCACCGAGGTCGCTGTGTGAGTAAGATAAGCGACCCTAGTGGCCGACACAAACACCGGGCCCATCTAGGAGTGGCACTGCAGTGTCACGCAGGATGTCCCTTCCAAAAAACCCTCCCCAAACAGCACATGACGCAAAGAAAAAAAGAGGCGCAATGAGGTAGCTGTGTGAGTAAGATTAGCGACCCTAGTGGCCGACACAAACACCGGGCCCATCTAGGAGTGGCACTGCAGTGTCACGCAGGATGTCCCTTCCAAAAAACCCTCCCCAAACAGCACATGACGCAAAGAAAAAAAGAGGCGCAATGAGGTAGCTGTGTGAGTAAGATAAGCGACCCTAGTGGCCGACACAAACACCGGGCCCATCTAGGAGTGGCACTGCAGTGTCACGCAGGATGTCCCTTCCAAAAAACCCTCCCCAAACAGCACATGACGCAAAGAAAAAAAGAGGCGCAATGAGGTAGCTGACTGTGTGAGTAAGATAAGCGACCCTAGTGGCCGACACAAACACCGGGCCCATCTAAGAGTGGCACTGCAGTGTCACGCAGGATGTCCCTTCCAAAAAACCCTCCCCAAACAGCACATGACGCAAAGAAAAAAAGAGGCGCAATGAGGTAGCTGTGTGAGTAAGATTAGCGACCCTAGTGGCCGACACAAACACCGGGCCCATCTAGGAGTGGCACTGCAGTGTCACGCAGGATGTCCCTTCCAAAAAACCCTCCCCAAACAGCACATGACGCAAAGAAAAAAAGAGGCGCAATGAGGTAGCTGTGTGAGTAAGATTAGCGACCCTAGTGGCCGACACAAACACCGGGCCCATCTAGGAGTGGCACTGCAGTGTCACGCAGGATGGCCCTTCCAAAAAACCCTCCCCAAACAGCACATGACGCAAAGAAAAAAAGAGGCGCAATGAGGTAGCTGTGTGAGTAAGATTAGCGACCCTAGTGGCCGACACAAACACCGGGCACATCTAGGAGTGGCACTGCAGTGTCACGCAGGATGTCCCTTCCAAAAAACCCTCCCCAAACAGCACATGACGCAAAGAAAAAAAGAGGCGCAATGAGGTAGCTGACTGTGTGAGTAAGATTAGCGACCCTAGTGGCTCTGTACTATGCCATTGGGCATCGGCCTTGGCAGACGACGTTGCTGGCATTTCATCGTCTCGGCCATGACTAGTGGCAGCAGCTTCAGCACGAGGTGGAAGTGGATCTTGATCTTTCCCTAATTTTGGAACCTCAACATTTTTGTTCTCCATATTTTAATAGGCACAACTAAAAGGCACCTGAGGTAAACAATGGAGATGGATGGATTGGATACTAGTATACAATTATGGACGGGCTGCCGAGTGCCGACACAGAGGTAGCCACAGCCGTGAACTACCGCACTGTACTGTGTCTGCTGCTAATATATAGACTGGT
Organism: Pseudophryne corroboree; assembly: GCF_028390025.1. NCBI lineage: Eukaryota > Metazoa > Chordata > Amphibia > Anura > Myobatrachidae > Pseudophryne > Pseudophryne corroboree. The sequence goes on along the minus strand of NC_086446.1, from coordinate 650,042,344 downwards.
TGATAAAGAGATAGTATACTCGTAACTAGTATGTATGTATAAAGAAAGAAAAAAAACCACGGTTAGGTGGTATATACAATTATGGACGGGCTGCCGAGTGCCGACACAGAGGTAGCCACAGCCGTGAACTACCGCACTGTACTGTGTCTGCTGCTAATATATAGACTGGTTGATAAAGAGATAGTATACTCGTAACTAGTATGTATGTATAAAGAAAGAAAAAAAAACCACGGTTAGGTGGTATATACAATTATGGACGGGCTGCCGAGTGCCGACACAGAGGTAGCCACAGCCGTGAACTACCGCACTGTACTGTGTCTGCTGCTAATATATAGACTGGTTGATAAAGAGATAGTATACTCGTAACTAGTATGTATGTATAAAGAAAGAAAAAAAAACCACGGTTAGGTGGTATATACAATTATGGACGGGCTGCCGAGTGCCGACACAGAGGTAGCCACAGCCGTGAACTACCGCACTGTACTGTGTCTGCTGCTAATATATAGACTGGTTGATAAAGAGATAGTATACTCGTAACTAGTATGTATGTATAAAGAAGAAAAAAAAACCACGGTTAGGTGGTATACACAATTATGGACGGGCTGCCGAGTGCCGACACAGAGGTAGCCACAGCCGTGAACTACCGCACTGTACTGTGTCTGCTGCTAATATATAGACTGGTTGATAAAGAGATAGTATACTCGTAACTAGTATGTATGTATAAAGAAAGAAAAAAAAACCACGGTTAGGTGGTATATACAATTATGGACGGGCTGCCGAGTGCCGACACAGAGGTAGCCACAGCCGTGAACTACCGCACTGTACTGTGTCTGCTGCTAATATATAGACTGGTTGATAAAGAGATAGTATACTCGTAACTAGTATGTATGTATAAAGAAAGAAAAAAAAACCACGGTTAGGTCACTGGTATATACAATTATGGACGGGCTGCCGAGTGCCGACACAGAGGTAGCCACAGCCGTGAACTACCGCACTGTACTGTGTCTGCTGCTAATATATAGACTGGTTGATAAAGAGATAGTATACTCGTAACTAGTATGTATGTATAAAGAAAGAAAAAAAAACCACGGTTAGGTGGTATATACAATTATGGACGGGCTGCCGAGTGCCGACACAGAGGTAGCCACAGCCGTGAACTACCGCACTGTACTGTGTCTGCTGCTAATATATAGACTGGTTGATAAAGAGATAGTGTACTCGTAACTAGTATGTATGTATAAAGAAAGAAAAAAAAACCACGGTTAGGTGGTATATACAATTATGGACGGGCTGCCGAGTGCCGACACAGAGGTAGCCAAAGCCGTGAACTACCGCACTGTACTGTGTCTGCTGCTAATATATAGACTGGTTGATAAAGAGATAGTATACTCGTAACTAGTATGTATGTATAAAGAAAGAAAAAAAAACCACGGTTAGGTGGTATATACAATTATGGACGGGCTGCCGAGTGCCGACACAGAGGTAGCCACAGCCGTGAACTACCGCACTGTACTGTGTCTGCTGCTAATATATAGACTGGTTGATAAAGAGATAGTATACTCGTAACTAGTATGTATGTATAAAGAAAGAAAAAAAAACCACGGTTAGGTCACTGGTATATACAATTATGGACGGGCTGCCGAGTGCCGACACAGAGGTAGCCACAGCCGTGAACTACCGCACTGTACTGTGTCTGCTGCTAATATAGACTGGTTGATAAAGAGATAGTATACTACTAATATTATATACTGGTGGTCAGGTCACTGGTCACTAGTCACACTGGCAGTGGCACTCCTGCAGCAAAAGTGTGCACTGTTTAATTTTAATATAATATTATGTACTCCTGGCTCCTGCTATAACCTATAACTGGCACTGCAGTAGTGCTCCCCAGTCTCCCCCACAATTATAAGCTGTGTGAGCTGAGCAGTCAGACAGATATATAATATATATAGATGATGCAGCACACTGGCCTGAGCCTGAGCAGTGCACACAGATATGGTATGTGACTGAGTCACTGTGTGCTGTGTATCGCTTTTTTCAGGCAGAGAACGGATTATAAATAAAAGTGGTGGTCACTGGTCACTATCAGCAAAACTCTGCACTGTACACTACTGAGTACTCCTAATGCTCCCCAAAATTAGTAAATCAAGTGTCTAAACGGAGAGGACGCCAGCCACGTCCTCTCCCTATCAATCTCAATGCACGTGTGAAAATGGCGGCGACGCGCGGCTCCTTATATAGAATCCGAGTCTCGCGATAGAATCCGAGCCTCGCGAGAATCCGACAGCGTCATGATGACGTTCGGGCGCGCTCGGGTTAACCGAGCAAGGCGGGAAGATCCGAGTCGCTCGGACCCGTGAAAAAAAACATGAAGTTCTGGCGGGTTCGGATTCAGAGAAACCGAACCCGCTCATCTCTAATGTTCACATAGTTGAGCATTCGTTACAGATAGTGTGTGGACATAGCTGCTGTTGTGATTGAGACAAACGGTATTGGAAATATTGTGGAACATTGGGCTATCCCGGGTGGCAGCTAGAAAAATATGTAAAAATGGTCCGTTCCGTGGGTGTGTTATTTGAGTGTCACAGGCATGTCAATGCAAGCGGCTACACGTACAGACTACAGATGCTGGCATAGGAGAGTATAGTCAGACAGAGAAACTGCACCTGCCATAGGATTGGTGCAATATACGATTGTGCAACCAATGTTAGCATCTAAGGAATGTACCAATTGACATTACAGCATGCATGATGCTAAAAGTGGTTATTTCTGTCCATGCACATCCAGTGGCACAGATGTGCACGAGGGAAAGGGTTAATAGCATTATTTTCATAAAGTTGTGTATGGATGGCTGCAAATAAATGCCACAGCGCACGCTTCTGCATGGGCTTCTTCTGCATGTGACCCATAATCACGACTTACGATAATTGCACAACCAAAGTGACGTCAATTACAATATACACATTTTATTCATACTAATTGCCTTCTACAGAGAAAATAAAAACAAATATTTCTACATAAGAAAAAAACTATACTTTATCTGCAGCTAAACTAATGTTTTTTGTCCACTTGTTTTTCAGGCCTTAATTGATAGTAATAAGACCATTGAGGACATCAAATTGGCATATGGCAGTACCTCAGATGGTGACTTGCTAAACATAGTAAGTATTGAGCTGCATCATGCTTTTCTTCATGAATGTAAATTGGTTGAAAACAACTAAATTGGCAAATCAATCCATGTATTTTGCACTAAAGACTTTACATTACCTCCTGGGATCGGTATGAAATACCTCCAATCAAAATCCCGACTTTCAAAATCCCGACACCAATTGACCGATGGTCATAATCCCGGCAAGGTCAAAATCCCGACATGGACAAAATACCGACATTTAAAATACCGACAAGGTCAAAATACCGACATATAAAATGCCGACAGGTCAAAATACTGACATGCGTTTTTGGTTGTTTTTTTGTGTGTATGTCGACATAAGTCAACATGGACACCATATAAAGTGTACCGCGTCCCCTCGCATGGCTCGCTGCGCTCGCCATGCTTCGGGCACGGTGCCTCGCTGCGCTCGGCACACTATTATGTTCCCCCTCCAGGTCCACTGGGATGGTAAAGTATGAACAAGTTGGTTTCAATGAAAAAAATCATGAAAAACTCATGTCGGTATTTTGACCTGTCGGCATTTTGCATGTCGGTATATTGACCTTGTAGGTATTTTAAATGTCGGTATTTTGTCCATGTCGGGATTTTGACCTTGTCGGGATTTTGACCATCGGTCAATTGGTGTCGGGATTTTGATTGTAGGTAAACTGACTGCATCCCTACCTCCTGAATGTGGTGTGCATCAGCTGAGTAAGAGTGGATCATTTGGTTCATTGTGAATGTTTGTGAATTGACCATTTGGTGCACTGTATCTGTGAGTGTGTCATTTGGTACAATACAGTAATGCTACAATTAGATCCCAAAAACTTGCTGCCTATGAAGGAAAAAATATAGGCATGGGCAATTTTATTACAAAATCAGCCTAGGAAATATTTGGAAGCAGCCGTAAATATGGGGGTGTGGAGTTTGTTAAAGGGTGGGGTCTGTTGAGGGGGCAAAATCTTTCTCCTAGAAAGAGGAACACTTTAGACCTTCTTCCCCTCACTAGCCAAATATTAAATCAGTAGCACCTCAATATAATAATTGGAGTCCTTCACATTAATATTCATACTATATGACTTAAATAGCCCTCACAGTGGAGCCCATTTATTATTTATTAGTTATTAGACCTGATAAATAGAATTCATTATCACCACTGTTTGCGGCATTAAGACATTTTTTACCCCCCAGATGTATTAAAAATCACATCCAGGGAATCTGAGCCCATCTCTGCAATGTGTAAAGTAAAGTGATTGCTTCAGTCATGCTTCAAGAACTTCATCTCCTCCCAGTCTTTGAACCCCTGGCATCTTTTTGCAACTGTGAACTCCCTCTTCTACCCACCCCCACCTCGACTTCCTTCTTCACTCTCTTCCCTTGACTTTGCCACCTACTTCACATCCATAACTGACTCCATACGCCAGGACATCACATCGTAACAGACCCTCAACTACCTTCCCATTCCTTTCCGTGACAACTCCTCACTATCCATCAAACTAACTCTGACATGTTCGCAATGTATCTAGATATTAAATAATGCCCCCCTCCACCTCACCACTAGACCCTATCCACTCCTGCCTTCTGCACTACCCCTCTCCTTCTGCCATGCCCTTGTCTTTCATATTCTTAAAAGACTTACCCTTGATCATAACACTCTCCAACTATTGACCCATCTCTCCTCCCTTTTGCCTCCAAACTCCTTGAGCATATTGTCTATAAATGCCTTACGGCCTTTCTTTCCTTCCAGTCCCTGCTTGACCCATTTAAGTCTGGCTTCCATTGTCTTTACTCCACTGAAACTGCTCTCACAAAAGTCTGCAATGACCTCCATGCTGCCATATCCAAGGGACACTACTCTCTGCTTTTTCTCCTTGAATTCTCTGCTATTTTTGACACTGTGGATCACCCTCTCCTCCTGCAAATTCTTCACTCTTTTGGTCTGCATGATACTGCCTTCTCTTGGCTGACCTCTTACCTCTCTAACCACTCCTTCTCTATCTCAATTTATGACACCACCTCCAACGCACTTCGTCTAACAGTAGGTGTCCCCAAAGGTTCTGTTATTGGACCTCTCTTTTCTCTCTCTATACATCCTCTTTATAGTCTGATGATACTCAAATCTACCTTTTTTCTTCCCTTGACCTTCCCCCTTTCTCCTCACTTGTATATCTAACTGTCTCTCCATTATATCTTCTTGGATGTTTCAGTGCTATTTAAACTTAACATGTCTAAGACTGAGCTGGTCATCTTCCCACCCTCCTGCATAACCTCAATTCCCACAATGTCATTATCTATTGAGGGCACAACTATCTCCTCTAGCCCCTAAGTGTGCTGTCTTGGAGTTATCCTTGATTCCTCACTCTCCCTCAAACCATACATTCAGTACCTCTTGCAGACCTGCAGCTTCCGTCTCAAAAATATTACTAAGATCAGACCCTTTTTTACACTAGCTGCTACTAAAACCCTTATCGACTCACTGGTCATCTCCAGTTGGACTACTGTAATCTCCTCCTATCTGGCCTCACTGACAAATGCCTCTCTCCACTCAAATCTATCCTCAATGCTGCTGCCTGGCATATCTTACTCTCAATATGTACTATGTCTACCTCCCCTTTCTTACAAGCCCATCACTGGCTCCCCTTTCCCTTCTGAATCCAATTCAAGCTTCTAACACTCACTTACAAAGCTCTCACCCATTCCTCTACCATTTACATATCTCACATTATCTCCATTTACACTTTCACCTGCCCTTTTTTCTGGACAAATACATGCCATGTCTCCTGCCAACTAATTACTTCCTCGCATTCCTACCTCCAAGATTTTGGCCGTGATGCTCCCTACCTCTGGAATTCTCTACTTCTCGCTATCAGACTCTCTACCTCTCTACAAAACTTTAAACAGGTTCTCAAGACCCACTTCTTCATCATCAAAACCAGCCATCTCTCATCCTAACCCTCTGTTACATTCTCACTTCTACACCATATGTGTCACCCCTATTTGTCTACCGCTCCCCTTTAGAATGTAAGCTTTCACGAGCCGGGCCCTCTCCTCTCATGTGCTTTTCCCTCTATTAGACTATTTTTTACTCCATACTCCCTACAACGGCATCCAAACCCTCAGTTTCTGTCACCATAAGATTTATTTCAGTGTTCTGTCCCCTGGTGGAGAAATGTTTATATACCATGTACTTGTCCTACATTATCTTGCACTGTTAGCCATTGTTTTCCTTTTTGGCTCATTTATTTATGTACTTTGTTAGGTGCTGCAGAACCCGTGTGGCACCATATAAATAAATAATAATAATTCTAAGGTCCATCCGAAGTCAACCACATCCACTGTCTCCCATAATTATGGAATCTGCCTGCCACCGATACAATGATACTTCTGCACATGTGCAGTTTTATTATAATGGCGATTGAGTTAATGGGTGTGATGCAGCAACACTAAAAATGCAGAAACCCACCGAAAATGCAATTTTATGATATTTGGCTGCTTACCACATATTAACCAAGCTCCAGGAATGTATCACAATTATTCCCACAAATAAAGATCAGATACAGATGGAGCCACACTAATCTACTGCGGCTCCATCCCATACGTGCAATTTCAGCGGGACTAGGTAATTTGGCACCTAGCCCAGCCACGGGAGTGCACAGAGGTGCTCCCATTCTGTGGCACAGATGCAGACGGAGCCATGATTAGCATGGCTCCATCTGTATTGAATCGCTCCCGTTTTCCCTCTCTACTGCTTCACCCCTTGAACCTATAGACTGATAAAACTGTTGATCCTTGACTAATGTGCTTCACACACTTTCTTACCTCACACAACCTATCAAGCCATCTTCAGTCAGGCTTTCATTCCCAAAACTCCACAGAGACTGGACTGACAATGGGTGGTCATGAGTTGATCACAAATTAATTTAAAGGCTAACTTCTAACTCTCCTGCCCTTCTGCATTGACATTGTTGACCACTATCTTCTCATACAAATACCACATTATCTAGATCTTTAGGCCACTGTGCTAATTAATCAAATTGCTCTTTCAGTATTAATTTCTCTGGATCCACTTCCCCTTCACTTCCTTCAGAAGTTGAAGTACAACACAGCTCTATATTAGGTCATCTGCTCTTCTCTATCCATACCACTTCTCTCGGAAAATGAATAAGATACTTTGGATTCAGTATCATCTCTATGCAAATAATACCCAAATATACTTACCCTCCAGCTCTCTAACCATCTATGTTGGCCCATGTAACTGAATGTGTTTTAGCCATTTTCATATTGCTTTTCATCATAAAACATTTTTCTGATTCTGTTCCACTCTGTTAGTCCCTATATTGTATTTTACTGAATCCAATATAAAATACTTCTACATATGAATCCCTATAGAATACCTTCCCTCACAGATACTTTCCTCTGGTCTCCAAACCTCCAAACATGTTCTGAAAGCTCACCTCTTCAGGCAAACTTAACAATCCTGAATCAACCACTTAACCTTCCTAAGCTATTCTAATGTACTAACACCCCTCTTTACAGTTCACACAAAACTTACATGTTTTCTTTTTCTATACTCAAACTCATAAACAACCCTCTGACCCCAGATCACATTGTTGATTGACTGGATCAAGCAAACCACCTAGCACTTTTTACCACTGCTTATTTTTTTCAAGGCCAATATGCTATATGTAGCACTTAACCTCATGTATAAAGTTCCTATTTCCCAATTGATTGTAAACTTGCAGGCAGGCCCCTCTTACAGTACCTTTCTGTTTATTGGGTTATCTCCATTCTTCAGGGCATACACACGAGACGATCCAATGATCCAAGTGGACTATATGCCTGATAAAGATTAAGATAAAGATATTGGCCCTCATTCCGAGTTGTTCGCTCGCTGCTAATTTTAGCAGAATTGCTAATAGGCTAAAATCCGGCAGCTCTGCGCATGCGTATGCTCAGCAGGGCGCACGCGCTAAGCAATTTTACACAAAACTATGCTATTTTACTCACGGGCGAACAAAGCTTTTCAATCGCTCTGCTGATCATAGTGTGATTGACAGGAAGTGGGTGTTCCTGGGCGGAAACTGGCCGTTTTCAGGGAGTGTGCTAAAAAACACAGGTGTGCCAGGTAAAAATGCAGGAGTGGCTGGAGAAACGGAGGAGTGGCTGGCCGAACGCAGGGTGTGTTTGTGACGTCAAACCAGGAACTAAACGGACTGAGGTGATCGCAATCTAGGAGTAGGTCTGGAGCTACTCAGAAACTGCAAGGGAATTGCTTTCATTAGCAATTCTGCTAATAATAGCAGAATTGCTAATCTTTCATTAGCAATTACAAATCTTTTGTTAGCAATTCTGCTATGCTAAGATACACTCCCAGTGGGTGGCGGCTTTGTGTTTGCATTTCTGCTAAAAGTAGCTAGCGAGCGAACAACTCGGAATGAGGGCCATTATCGTGCATATGGTCAAGTGTGTATGCTCTGACTATAACTATAAAGATGCATGCTCCAGCAGGTCATTATTGTTTATCTTTATCAGCTGAACATGCCGTCAAATTTAGGCTATACTGTATCTTTCATGGCTGCATGATCAGGGATGGGAGGGATGATGTCACTGATCGATATCGTTCACTATATCGTTCAGTGTGTATGCTCTATATCTTTCATTCTGCAGCTGGGGAAACTTCAAGGGAAATCTTTATTGTTTCAAAATCATCAAGTGTTTACCCACCTTTATTTCATTGCTGTGGTTGTTTCGGAATATGCTAGTGCAATATAAACAAATGTTAATAAATAATAAATGTGAACGTACAGTATGTAAGTGAATCATTTGGTACATTGTGAGTGGATCATTTGGCACATTTTCCAGTTTGCATACCCCACTCAATGGCCTGTAATACTCAATGTTTTCGGTCTGTTCAGTAAATTCCTCTTTACTGTTCTGGATGTCCAACTTATTTAATTATTTAGTTAATCAATCTGGGGAGTTAGACATGAATGATGTATGAAAGATGATTGCAACAAAGCAGACAGGAAATTGCATTATTACATTAAGGAACGAAAACCAACAAGGAAAATGCCTACTTTAGCATCCCATAGAATATGTAACTACAGCAGGTATATGAATGGGATAAGTGAATTTTTTTTTATGAATTACATATTTTCTGCAGTCTCAGCTTTTTGCTATCTGCAGGTAACATGATGATGGTGGAAATCTACCAGAGATCAAATTTGACTACAAGTCCATTTTTATTTATTTTTGTTTTTAGCAAATTACATTACAATCTGTAGGTCACTTAATCTACTAAAGTCAAATTGCCATGTAAACCACCACATTTTAAACATAAAGCAAAAGAAAAAAAAACCCTCACACACAACCACGGAAATCATCAATTTCTGCATTTTGAAGGGTTTGAGCAGGAATCTATTATGAGATATTTGCAAAATTGAAGTGGACATCTTGAATAATAAGTTCAATAGTTTTTGACAGTTGAGGTTGCATGAAAACCAGTGTGACATATGAATGGACAATGGGGGAGATGTACAGTATGAAACATTCTACAGAGGACAACATTATACTGCACTCTATAAAATGATAGCTGAAAGATGATTTGTTGCTATGGGCAAATTTTTCTTTTGTCCACTTTCAAAAGTTTGATACATCTTCTACAATGTATTTCAGTGGGTACAGAAAGCCCACAGAAATGCATTGGAAATTGAAATGAATGTTAAAATGCTCCATAAAGTAAATAAATGTTTATTTTTAAAAAGATACAAAAAATATGATATACTATTATGGAACTACAGTACAAGTCCCAACAAGCCTCGGCAGGTATTGACTGCCTGGACAGTCTGGGAATACTAGAACAGTTCCACAATGTTTGCAGTTACACATTGTGCAGCTCTCACCACTTTTGGGACTGTTTAGAAATTTCATTGTTGACATTTTGGACTGGATGTAATAAAGTCCAAGTTCAGTGGTCGCCGTGCAGGATGTCAGCCGAACTCTGATTATTTTTTTTAAATGGGCAATCATTTACAAGGCACAGTTTAGCCTTGTAAATTATTGCCCCTTTAAAAATATGTCTGCGTTTGGTAAGCATGTCGCAGAGCCGTCAAACTTGGGTCAATCCAATTAGGTGCAAGTTGCGAGGTGTGAGTTACCATTTTTTCTGCAAATTCTTATTGTAAATTCATTTTGCAATCCAATTGAACCATTCGCACCTCACTGAGGGTGAGAGATGCTAGAGAAAATCTTTATTTCAAGGTTAAAATGTCAGAACACCTTGTAGAACCCCTTGAGCATCCCCCCTAATGACTAATTTGGAAGTTTTCATTTAACTTAATTGTGCCAATAAATACATGTCATTTTTGGGTTTGTTTAGGTATTATAAAAATGAAATGGCCTCAAATTACACCAAAATCACCTTTTTCATTAGATTATGCCACCCAAATTTAATTAAAGCATTTGTTTAAGCCAAAAGTAATTGCTTTGTGTCATTTTGTAATTTTTTTACGTTAAAATGGCCGCAAAACACACCACAAGCACATTTTTTAAAAATGTTTTGGATTTTTTTTAATTCTTTTGTAACTAACATAAATTCATAAGCTTTTTACATAATTTTACTCTTAAAAAAATAAAAGCCATATTACTCCTTTTAAAACATCTGTATTTTACATTTTCCACTTTTTCATGCACTTCTCCCACATCACATACAGAGGTGTAGCTAGGTGCCATGGTGCCCGGAGCAAAGGTATGTTTTGGCACCCCTCTCTCCTGTACTGAATTGGATAGCATGTTACATTTGAAAAGAAACCATATTTAAATTGGTGGCAGGTTCAGTTCTAGACCTTGTAGAGCTCATTGCAAAAGTTTTCTTTTGGTGCCCCCATGTATAAAATATGGACAGTGCACACAAAAATATTGGGGTGTGGCCACATAATAGTACCAATTCACATTACACCGCACAGTAGTGTCCGTTATTTCACATTACACCACACGGTAGTGTCCGTAATTCACATTACACCACACAGTATAGCTTCTTATACATGTTACGCCACACAGTAGAGCCACTTATACACATTATGCCACAGAAGAGCTGCTTATATATGTTATGGCACACACTTGAACTGCTTTTACACATTACACCACACAGTAGAGCTGCTTATGCACATTACGCCACAGTAGATTACCTTATACATATTATGCCACAGTAGAGTCCCTTATACACATTACACCATGGTAAATCCCCTTATACATGTCATGCCATGGTAGAAAACCCTCATACATGTTACACCACAGTAGAGCCACTATGGAAGTAGCTGTATTCAAATATTTACTTTTTTTAATTCAAATAAATTAAAAACACTATGTATGCCCCGACTGACCTAACCTCACAACCCCCAATCCTTTAATGAAATAATGCCCCAAAAGTGACCTCACACAGACCTGATAATCCCCCAATCTCTCAATAAAAATAATGCCCCAAAACTGACCCCCTCCCTAGATCTGATAACCTCCCAATTTCTCAATGAAAATAATGTCCCAGAATTGCCTGAGGGGCAGAAATAGCTGCACCGCAACAGTTTGAGGAGCAGGGAGAGCTCCAGTATGTGTCGGCTGTCAGTGTCTCCTGATGTTGCCTCTGCCTGCCCTGTTCCCTACCTAGTCTCAGAGTCTGAGTCAGTGTGTACCTCCTCTGCTCCTCCTCCTCTGCGGAGTGCCCTCTAACTTTACCGACACCTGGAGCTCATGCTCCACCGGAGCCACCCTCGCTACACCCCTGATCGTATATTGCATAAAATAAAATAAAAAAACCCTCTCTGCAAGTAACACAAATAGGAATTTTTTATTGGATTGGAAAATTCTCGGGTGCGTGCATTTGTGCATAGTCTGTGAGTTCTTAAAACAAACTCGCAACTCGCACCTACTTATATTGACCCCTTAGATTGTCAACATATCATCTGTGTGGAAATTTTTAATGTTGACATATTGTAACATTGTTGATATTTTGACTGTCAACATTTTTATTGTTGACACTGGGACTGCATACCATAATACCCTAATATTATGACTATTGGATTTCCGCCAAGAAATGTGTTTCCTTACGGGGAGACTATACATTGTGGTATGTCAGTGGCAGAATTTGTTACGATGTAGGGACCATAAACACTTTAACGTGCTATTAAATATGATCTAATAACTAACCTGTCTGTATTGAAATCTTTATTTAAATACAGCCTAACGTTATTGCTTCACTGAATGCAATTTCCCAATCCATATGGACACTTGGGCTACACCAGACATTTCTACTGCTTCTGATTATTGGAAGGTGGCTTCTTCCCATTGGTGTTGGAATAACACGTGACCAGCTATCTCAGCTTCTTCTCATGTTCGTGGGAACTGCAGCAGACATTTTAGAATTCACTAGCGAGACTATGGAAGGAGCTGACGTAAGGTACAGTGTGTATAATTCTGCAAAATATATCTGATTAAAAACATGGATGTACATAAACATCATTTTATTTTATTACTGCAAATATTTAGGTTCCAGGACTAATTCATAACATAAAAAATCTACAATAGTCCAAGTTCTATTTTTAGAGTAACTCTTTTCTGATCAGTATAGCCTCCTAAAGTGAGTTGTTCTTAACACTAATATTTCCAGTCATTTGGCTGTACAGCAGCCTTTCTTTTATAACATATTCCCACATAATTCTCACCAAAATGTATGTTTCCTGATAAATAACTTACATTTAGGGAATGAGGGTATTTAAAACAGGAGATACAGTATTGCAGATATCTCCTGTGCCAAAACCCATGAAATGCATGGGAATGGAGGTCTTCTCCAATTTAAATAGCTCCAAAAAGCCCAGCATTTTAGAGCTTGTCTCTAATATGTAATGCCATCTTCACATGACTATCGCAGCTCTTTCCTATGGAGTTTGACTCTGCTTTGTACACTGTGATCAGGAATGGAGGAGTAATTTTTCATGAAAGGAATAATCATTCGCCCAAAAACTAAATTGTATTGCTGTAAATGATGGAAATGAGGTGTTAGTTTATGGGACAAAAATGTGAAGGGTGTTAAACAGACCCATCTCTCAAAATACCCTTTTGCTCTTAGAAATTGTAGGTTAAGCATTTTATTTGTATTACTATTATTTTATTTAAAAGGTGCCACATGGGGAAAACAGCAAATGACACAAGCACAGATGGACTCAAACAAGCTAATAACTTCACATAAATACATAATGTCAATGTGTAATTAGCATAATTAAGTAGAGAAGGCAAAGGAAAGAGGGCCCTATCTACACAGTTTTACAATCAAGAGGGAATAAGGGTTGACACAATATGGTGTGCAGGGCAGAGTAGAGGATAGCAGAAGCTGCAGGAAGGAGGGTTTGGAAGGCTTGAATGAAAAGGATGATTTTAAGGACAAGTTTAAAGTTGGGGAGATGGGATTCAAGTCAAATCAACAGTTGAGTATTCCTGATGTGGAAAACAACATAGGAGAAATCCAGAAGGTGTGAGTGGCAAAGTGAGGAGAGGAGGCAGTTATTGGTAGAGCAAAGTTAACACAATGTAGTGTGTGATGAAATTAAACTGGAGATGTAGAGAGGAGAAGAATTATTGAGGACTTTGTGGGAGACTGAGAGGAGTTTAATCTTCATTCTGTGGGGGACGGGAGCCAGGATGAGAGGGGCAGTCATTAAGGGGAACAGAGTAAAGTGATGATAGAGAAAAAAAAATGGCAAGTAGAGTTGAGGATAGAAGGGCAAGATAGGAGTTCAGTAGGCATGGCAGGAGTAAGGAGTAGGGAGAACATGTCAGAGGAAAACACAATGAGTTCAGTTATTTATATATGGAGTTTCAGGATGTGTTATGCCATGCAAGAGGAAATGGCAGATAGACATATAGGAGGTTATGCAGAAAAGGACAGAGGGAGAGAGATCAGGGGAAGAGAGGTAAACTTCAGTATCATCAACATAGAAGTGATATCAGAATCCAAAGAAAATATGAGCTCATCTACAGAAAAGGTGCTGAGAGAGAAAGAAAGGCGGAAAGGACAGAGCTTTGGGGGACGTTGGCTGGGACAAACATTCAGATTGGAAAGAAGAGGGAAGACGAAAGTGGGTGTAGATATAGAGAAATAGTGGTTGATCAAGTAGTAGCTGAACCAGGAGAGAACTTTATCATGGAGTACAATGGAGTGGTAAGTAAGAAAGAAGTGGTAGTCACAGGTGTTGAATGCATCTGTGACAATGAGCACTGTAAGAATAAAAGATTGGTCATTGGATATGGAGAGCCAGATTGGAATGAACCTAAGAGAGATAGGGTAGAGATGAAGGGTACACTAGCCTTTCTAGGAACTAGGATGCATATGGAAAGAGAGAGATTGGATGATAGTTAGAGAGAAAGGAGCATGTAGGTTTTTTGCAGACTGAGTAAGACGCAGGTGTGCTTGAAGGATGAGAGGAAGATATTAGGCCGTGGGAGGGACCAGAGGAAGTGGGAGAGATACTTCATGACTACTATATAAAGTCTAATTATTGATAATACCTTACAGAATAAAGTCTTGTATTTGTGAATGTGAGTAGCTCACCCCAGTATTTTAATTACATTAACAAGCATGTTTTGCATCCATCAGACTCAACTTACCTTTATAAACTAATTTCTTGCAATGAAGTACAGCCAATATTAATACCAGAAACATCAGTTTTTAAGATAATTGTTCAGAATATATAGATAGTTTTCCTTGTATCTGCAAACAGTTTAAGGGGAAACGTTTAATATAGCTATCTATTTATCTGGTTTCAAAATGAAACAGTTTTTATAGCAAAAGAGGCAGTTGTCCTCCTAAGTAAGGTCAGGAAGTTCACTACTAGGACCTAAAGTCCTGCATCAAATACTGTAAGATACATTATACACAGATCCTTTATCAGCATTGATCTGCAAAGGAAAAAAGTTTGAATATATCTCTGCTCAATATAGTTGGGATTTCAGTTGTTTGAAATAAATCTGGTAGCTGAGAATAAAGCATGAGTTCCAAAATACTGAAATTCATTGAATATTGAAACTTTACATTTTGCTTATGTCTGCTAATGGCACAATTCAAAGGCACAATGCAAATAGCTAAAGAGCTGTGAATTTCAAAATCCCTTTATGTAAGATAATTTATAAATCTAATAAAATATTGATAATTATTCCTGGGGCATAACTGGACATTTAGTGGGCTCCATAGCAGAGTGTACAAATACAGTATTGGATGGGCCATACAATTTCAGTTGGGGAAACCCATAGTACTGTAGGTGCCCAAGTAATAGTATGTGCAACCACAAAGCCAATTGAAGGGCATGATCAGCGCCACACGGAGAGACTAGCCAACAACTTGCAGTGCTTAAATAAAAAATATCTTTAAAAATTTGGTAGATGATTTGAGAAATATCTGTGACCTCCTGATTCTTCAGACTAAATGTAATAGAGTGCAATAAGCCAGTTTGTGCAAGAATGCCCGTATTTTTAAAGCGGTTATTATCTACAAGGCAAACCCAGCTAGGTTTTGCTTGTAAATGATTGCCACTCTAAAAGTAAGGCATTCTCGCAGAAACTTCTTGTACCCTTATACATTTAGACCTTAGTTTGTGTTGCTACTGGATTGGGGCAGGTCTAGTCCATGGTCCCTGATGGTGGTAATTTGGTGGTAATTTACTGCTCCAGGCTCTCTGATGAAGCTTACTGGTATTCCAGCTAAACTGGTGCCTAGGGGTCAGTTTATCACAAACTGCATCCTCAGATGCGGATGGGACGTGATCATTTCGATTCAATACGCACTGCAATAATTGATTACATTGCTTGCATATATCAATTATCGCATGAAGGGATAGAGCTTGTGAGGAAGTTATGTCTCTGTGATGCCACTCCGCAGCATTGTCGAGGTATTTTTCGTAAAACATTCCCCGAGTATATGCTGCACATGCCTCGTTGCCGACACTGCCACTACCACTGCGATGACCCCCCCCCCATCGTGACTACCTCCCACGCCATGACACACACACCCCCATGCCTCGACCCTCCCCCCCTCACCATTGATCATACTAACCTACTCAGGGATTTGTGATTGGTGATCCCCAGAGCACCACTTTACTGTCCTGGAGATCACAGAAGCGGCAGAGAGCACCAATCACCAGTCAATGGGTAGATAAGAATTAATTTATATTATTTTTACATTTCTTTTTAAACAGTAATCAGCTTTTGTGTCCATCGGACACACATAACTGATCACACTGCCGGCTCCCCACACAGATTTATCTGCCAGAGGGCAGAGAAAGCTATGCAAGGGTACAGGTTCCACACTGAGCCCTCTGATAATGCTGTCTCAGAACAGCCTTATTATCACAGGGCTCACTGTGGTATTTTAAACCAAAAAAAATCTTACTAAATTTGGTCACTAAAAAAAGTGAATTAAAGGATTTGGAGCAGTTTTTCATGAAAAGTGAGTAAAAAAAGGTTAATAAATCTGCCCGTTAGTCCAGTTTAAGGCTTGTCATCCACGCGAATTACCAAGAACTGGAAACATCCAGTCAAATGTCCATAGGAAATCCACAGACCTCTACCCATCTGATAATTTTTGGAGCTTTGCAACCTACAGTACACAGCACTAATCTATTGCCAACAAGAAAGTCAGAATGAAACATAGTCACACTGAACCTGTTGGAGAAGCAACTAGCTCCAAACCCCAAAGGCCCCATGAAAGGCATCGAAAAAAGCCATATAAATAAACACATTTCAAAATCAGAAAACGCCACATACACGACTACTGTGTTGATGGAAGGAAGGAAATTTGTCTTGTCATTTATGACCAAGTAAACATGAGCCCAACCTTTTAAAGTCTTAATTATTAGAAACTTTTGGTAAGGTTAGGAAGGCCCTTCAGCAGAAAACAAAAATCCCTGCAAGGGACTTAGAGACAGAACTCCTTGATCCGCCGGAGACATTGGAATTCCAAATTAAAAAAAAAGAGTTAAAAGAAAGAGTCAAGCAATGTCCACTGGTACCTCCATGTCAGCAACTTAAAGTGCAATGGAATTTGCTGTGCTATATAAGAAACTGTTCATAAATAAATAAACTATGGGAGAAAGGTTCTCACTTTTCTCAAGGGTGTCAATAAGCACACAGAGTGCCTTAGCACAGAGACTGTACAGCTAAACCCTCCATGCTAACTTGATCACCCATCAAACATAAAAAGGGATGAGCTCACAACTCTTGTCATTATCAGGACCCAAAGGCCTATAGTAAATGTAGCCAAGTGTTAAACACCACACTACAATTACTGCAAGTGGGTCAGTAATTGGTTAGATAACAGGGAGCAGCACGTTGTGGTCAATGGATAATTTTCAAATTGGACTAAAGTACTAAGTGGTGTGCCACAAGGGTCTGTACTCGGACCACTTTTGTTCAACATTTTCATCAACGACCTAACAGTAGGTCTAGAGATCATGGTGTCAATTTTCGCAGACGATACCAAATTGTGTAAGGTTATAAATATGGAGGGGGATGCTGAGTCTCTTCAGGACGACTTAACTAAAATGGAAGCATGGGCAGCAAACTGGAGAATGAGATCCAACACAGACAAGTGTAAGGTAATGAACTGTGGGGGCAAAACCAAAAATAACACCTACATACTAAATGGGGTAATATTAGGGGATTCTGTACTGGAAAAAGACTTAGGGGCTCACATAGATAACAAATTAAGCAGCAGTACGCAGTACCCAAAGTAGGAGTGCAGCAAAGAAGGCTAATAAGATATTAGCATGCATAAAATGGGGAATTGATACAAGGGACGAGAGGATTATACTCCCATTATATAAATCACTAGTGAGGCCACATCTTGATTATTGTGTGCAATTTTCGGCACCATATTACAAAAAGTATATCCTGGAGCTAGAAAAGGTTCAGAGGCGGGTGACCAAATTAATCAAGGGCATGGAGACGTTGGAATACGAGGAAAGGCTTGCAAGGCTGGGTATGTTTACACTGGAAAAGAGGAGACTAAGAGGGGACATGATCAACATCTACAAATATATAAGGGGTCAATACACAGAGCTTTGGAGGGACCTGTTTTCTATAAGATCAGCACAGAGGACACGTGGTCACTCGCTGAGGTTAGAGGAGAGGAGTTTCCGCACATTGAGGCGAAAAGGTTTTTTCACAGTAAGGACAATACGTGTTTGGAATTCCCTGCCTGAGAGAGTAGTAATGGCGGACTCGGTTAACACCTTTAAGAATGGGTTAGATTAATTCCTATTGGATAAAGATATTAAGGGTTATGGTGCGTAGGCACGCATTATAGTTAATATAACTAGTACTAACATAAAAATAACTAGTCCTATAATAAGACTGCATAGGAGACCACAAATAGGTTGAACTCGATGGACAATTGTCTTTTTTCAACCTTAGTTACTATGTTACTATGTTACGTCTCAAGACAAGTTATGTAAGCAAATGCAAAGCCAGCAGAGATGTAGCATGCTGTCAATTGATAACGTGTAACACAGCAAGATTGTCATACCTCAGGACAACACTTTGATTGCACAACCAACCACACCAAAGCACCAATGCAATTACTATTGGAAAGAGTTTGAGAAGTGAAAGATCTATTATGAGACCCCTATCAACCCACTCCTTAGGCCAAGGAGTCACACCATGAACCACCAAGTTAACAACAAGCTCATAGATCCTGCAACATTAGTGAACATCTGTTACTGGAAATAATCCAAAACTGGTTCAGTACACTAAAGAACACCTTTCAAAATTCTCAAGAAACTAAACCTATATAGACGGTGAATGTATTAAATGGTGAGGATTTGATAAACAAGTTGAAGCCCTCTTCAGATTCTGGTTAAAATCCTGCCAGTGGATATAACCCTACAGGCATTGTTCAACAAACTACTGGAATTGACAGAGTGATTTTACATGCAGCTCTGCACACAGCAATGGCAGTTTATCCACCTTATTCTGAAGAAGGCAGCAAGACCCAATGCAGGTATCTATCTTGATGTGCGGCTGGCACTTTTCGGGTTTTGGTTTTGGTTCTAATTCCACTTTCGTGTTTTGGTTTTGGCTTGGTTTTGCCAAAACCACCATTTCATGTTTTGGTTTTGGATCTGGATGATTTTTGAAAAAAAACATAAAAACAGCTAAAATCACAGAATTTGGGGGTAATTTTGCTCAAACGGTATTATTAGTCTCAACAACATTAATTTCCACTAATTTCCAGTCTATTCTGAACACCTCACAATATTATTTTTAGGCCTAAAAGCTGCACTGAGGTGGCTGTATGACCAAGCTAAGTGACACAAGTGTGCGGCACAAACACCTGGCCCATCTAGGAGTGACACTGCAGTTGCAGACAAGATGGCACTATTCAAAAACTAGTCCCAAACAGCACATGATGCAAAGAAGAAAAAGAGGTGCACCGAGGCTGCTGTATGACTAAGCCAAGTGACACAAGTGTGCGTCACAAACACCTGGCCCATCTAGGAGTGGCACTACAGTGTCAGACAGGATGGCACTTTTCAAAAAACTAGGCCGCAAACAGTACCTCATGCAAAGATGTAGAAGTGGTGCAATGACGTAGCTGTATGACTAAGCCAAATCACTGTTATTATACGTCCAAATCACTGGAATTAAATGGCAAAATCACTGGAATTAAATAGCAAAAACCATTGTAATTATACTGCAAAATCACTGGAATTATACTGCAAAATCACTGGAATTATACTGCAAAATCACTGGAATTATACGTCCAAATTACTGGAATTAAATGGCAGTATCACTGAACATATACGGAAGTGTCAGACAGGATGGTACTTTAAAAAAATTGTCCCCAAACAGCACATCATGCCAAGAAGTAAAAGAGTGCAATGAGGTAGCTGTATGCCTAAGCTAAGCGACACAAGTGTACAGCACAAATACCTGGCCCATCTAGGGTTGACACTGCAGTCCCACTGCACTAATGTTGGATACCGGATGCACTTCTAACACCAGCATAGATGTCATGGCCTCGGTAATCGGTTTTGCAACAGGGTATATATATATACGGCAGTATCACTGTACTATACTTACACGCCAGTACCACTGCACTGGACTTACATGGCAGGATCACTGGACTCATATCGCAGGATCAATGGACTTATACGGCTGGATCACTGGATTTATACGGCAGAATCACTGTAATTATATGCCAGTACCACTGTAATTATACGGAAAATCACTGGAATGGGTCTGGGACTCCAGGTCGACAACAAAAAGGTAGACACACCTTAGGTCGATGCCAATTGGTCGACACGCCTTAGGTCGACATGGACAAAAGGTCGACGTGGACAAAAGGTCGACAGGAACAAGGTCGACATGGAAAAAGGTCGACATGAGTTTATGTTTTTTTTGTGACGTTTTCTTCGTAGAGTGACCGGGAACCCCAATTAGTGCACCACGTCCCCTCGCATGCGTCCCCTCGCATGGTGCCTTCGCTCCGCTACGCTTCGCTTGGCACAGATTACCGTTCCAATCGTAGTCCACGTGGATCGTTAAGTATGAAAAGGTTCAAAAAAAGAAAAAAATTGTGAAAAACTCATGTCGACCTTTTCCCATGTCGACCTTGTTCCTGTCGACCTTTTGTCCATGTCGACCTTTTGTCCGTGTCGACTTAAGGTGTGTCGGCCAATTGGCATTGACATAAGGTGTGTCGACCTTTTTGTTGTCGACCTGGAGTCCGGATACCACTGGAATTATATGGCAGGATCACTGGAATTAAATGGCAAAATCACTGGAATTATATGTCCAAATCACTGGAATTAAATGGCAAAATCTCTGAAATTATACGTCAAAATCACTGGAATTATACGGCCAAATCATTGGAATTATACGTCTAAATCACTGGAATAAAATGGCAGTACCACTGGACATATACGGAAGTGGAAGATAGGATGGCACTTTAAAAAAATAGTCCCCAAACAGCACATGATGCAAAGAAGAAAAAAAAGGTGCACCGAGGTTGCTGTATGACTAAACTAAGCGACACAACCACCTGGCCATGATTCTAGTAGTGTCACGCAGTGGCTGAATGTGGAGAGTGGGCCGCAATTGTTTGGTCCACTGACAGCATCTCCAGCACGCCCCTGTCATTATAAAAATATTCTGCAATTGGTGGATTTATATGGCAGTAGCCCAGGACTAATACAGCAGTACCCCTGGACTCATATGGCAGTGTTAGACAGGATGGCACTTTTCAAAAACTAGTCCCCAAACAGCACTTCATGCAAAGATGTCGAAGAGGTGCAATGAGGTAGCTGTATGACTAAGACAAGCAACACAAACAATTACCATTGGAATTATACATCCAAATCACTGGAATTATGCGTCCAAATCACTGGAATTAAATGGCAAAATCACTGGAATTATACTGCATAATCACTGAAATTATACGTCCAAATCACTGGAATTAAATGTCAAAATCACTGGAATTACACGTCCAAATCATTGCAACTAAATGGCAAAATTACTGGAATTATACGTCCAAATCACTGGAATTATACGTCCAAATCACTGGAATTAAATGTCAAAATCACTGGAATTAAATGACAAAATCACTGTAATAATACTGCAAAATCACTGTAATTATACGTCCAAATCACTGGAATTATACATCCAAATCATTGGTATTAAATGGCAAAATCTCGCTGTCGCCTGCCTAGTGAAGTGGAATCTAGATGGGATTTGGTATCGCGAACACAATACCTCCTTCAATTGTCTAAATCCCACTGCACTAATGGTGGATACCGGACGCACGTCTAACACCAACATATGTGTCAAGGCCTCAGTTATGAGGGCTTCCATCGTCATGTGAAGCTGAACCACTAGTCATGAACATAGGCCAGGGCCTCAGCCGTTCCTTGCCACTCTGTGTCGTAAATGGCACATTGACAAGTTTACGTATCTCCTCAGACCCTTTAAATTTCTTTTTTTGGGTCTTTTTACTGAACTTTGGCTTTTTGGATTTTACATGCCCTCTACTATCACATTGGGCATCGGCCTTGGCAGATGACGTTGATGGCATTTTATCGTCTATGTCATGGCTAGTGGCAGCAGCTTCAGCACTAGGAGGAAGTGGTTATTGATCTTTCCCTATTTTATCCTCCACATTTTTGTTCTCCATTATTTTTTTGGAGTTATATAGCACAATATGCGGCACAGGAATGGCTGATGGCTGATGGCCAGGACACTACTACTGGTCTCAAGCAGCACAACACAGCAACACTGTAAGGGACTTGTTGTTGTTGTTGTTATTATTATTATTATTATTATAATACGGGAGCAGTGGACATATAGCAGCAGCATATACCACTGTGACCGCCTGGTCACTGGAATGACTGATGGCAAGGACAATACCACTGGTCTGATGCAGCACAACACAGCAACACTGCAAGGGACCTGTTGTTGTTTTGTAATTATTATTATAATACGGCAGCAGTGAACATATAGCAGCAGCGTATACCACTTTGACTGCCAGGTCACTGGAATGACTGATGGCCAGGACAATACCACTGGTCTGATGCCGCACAACACAGCAACACTGTAAGGGACTTGTTGTTGTTGTTGTTGTTATTATTATTATAATACAGCAGCAGTGGACATATAGCAGCAGCGTATACCACTTTGACTGCCTAGTCACTGGAATGACTGATGGCCAGGACACTACCACTGGTCTTAGGCAGCACAACACAGAAACACTGAACTGATGCAGCACAACACAGTAGCAATGGACATATGGCAGCAAGAGGACACAAACACTGTGACTTCCTGGTCACTGGAATGACTGATGGCTGATGCACAGGACACTACCACTGGACTGATGCAGCACAATACACCATCACTGAACTGATGCAGCACAACACAGCAGCAATGGACATATGGCAGAAAGAGGACACAAACACTGTGGCTGGACAAATACAGCACAAGACACTACCACAGAGGACACTGAGGATGGACACACGTCCTCTCCAGGGCCGTCTTTTCGTATGGGCTCAATGGACTCTTGCCCAAGGGCCCCAGGAGTACGAGGGACCTAGGCTGATAGCTGAGGGTCCCCTCTTTCCAGGCGTACCAGATTTTTGAAATCGGCCCTGGGGAACCGAAGATATCCAACGTGAAAATGGTGGTCCCCATCCGAGCCTGTTAATTGCTCTTCCCAGCCATATATCTCAGGTTCTGTCTGACATAGAGTTTTTCTGAGGGTATAATCTCTACTCTGCCCAGAACCATAGATATCAGCCTTCCAGCAGCTGGTCACTACTCCAGCTCCACACACCTGGTCTGCAGTTTTATATAGTCATTGGTGCATTGCTCTGGCTACTGAACTCTGATCCCCAAGACTCCAGTACCTCCTGAAAGGTGGGACTCTCTAGTTTTTTATCCCATTTAAAGCTAAGAAATATATTTTCAGGAACTTGAGATATCTGCAGTCAAGCAAGCTGCCCTCCCACCGGAAAATGATGACTATTAAGCCCACTCCACTATCCACCTTCCCCTATGTATTAAACACCCCTAACACCCTGGAAGTCATGTACCATGGCCCCTTTATTCAACCCAATGCCCCCTTCTACAGTTTAGCCCCATCTGTGCAGTAATGGAGTAATTAGCAGAAATTACTGCTCCAGGTCCTACATGCTCAGCGGAAGATAGAACACCCCATACCGCCTGCGGGACATCTAAGCTGCCGCTGACAGCACCCCCCACACCTACTGCTGGAGGATGGGTAGGGGGCATTGCTGTGCCCAGGGGCCTACACTGCCGTTAAGACAGCCCTGGTCCTCTCTCTACAATCTCCAAAGAAAAAATAAAGATGGCCACAGCAATCAGAGTTGACAGGACCAGCCGCAAAGGTAGTTATTGATATACAGTAGTGAGCTATCTGATGGCCACTACAACTAGAGATGTGCGGCAGGCACTTTTCGTGTTTTGTGTTTTGGTTCTGGTTCAATCCCTGTGTTTTGTTTCTGGATTGGTTTTGCCAAAACTACCCTTTCGTGTTTTTGTTTTGGGTTTGGATCTGGATGATTTTGGGGAAAAAAACATAAAAACAGCTAAAATCAGAGGACTTAGAGGTCATTTTGATCCTACGGTATTATTAACCTTAACATCATTTCCACTCATTTCCAGTCTATTCTGAACACCTCACCCCTCACAATATTGTTTTTAGTCCTAAACATTGTACCAAGGTAGCTGTATGACTAAGCTAAGTGACACAAGTGTGCGGCACAAACACCTGGCACATCTAGGAGTGGCACTGCAGTGGCAGACAGGATGGCAGTTTTGAAAAATAGGCTCCAAACAGCACATCATGCAAAGAAGAAAAAGAGGTGCAATGAGGTAGGTGTATGACTAAGCTAAGCGACACAAGTGTGCGGCACACACACTTGACCCATCTAGGAGTGGCACTGCAGTTACAGACAGGATGGGATTTAAAAAAACTAGCCCCCAAACAGCACATCATGCAAAGAAGTAAAAAAGGTGCAATGAGGTAGCTGTATGCATAGGCAAACGCAGGGGGGGTTTCCGGTTGCTCGGAAACCCCCCTCCTCTTGACAATTGGCTCACATTATGACAATAGCAATGGTATATATAATATGATTACTAGAGCAGCCGCTACATCATGCAGTGTAAGGGACAGAGCAGAGCTGCTGCACATGCCCAGTGGTAGCAGCTTCTTCTACCAAGTTTGCTGTGTGTGTGTGAGTCCTCAATCAGTGCTCTGGACCAGAGAGTAGCTACCAGGAAGAAGAGACAGGAGCCTTACCATGAGGTGGGAGAATGTATGCTTAGAAAGTGCAGTACTGCTTCTATTATGTTTGTGTATTTATTTACTATGGTATGTTTAACCTTTTATTGACCACTTTGTTTGATACAGCCTATACTATAGACCATCTATAGTGTTAAATATTAATATTGTATTTCATACCGTCCCCAGTGTAAAAAAGACCAGTGTTAACATTAATGTCCAGGGTCATTACTAGGTTCTTCTACCGCTCCCCCAGTCTCCCGCATTTGCTCTAAAGTTCCGCAGAGTGGGAGATTGTTGACTGGCATTTGGAAACCCCCCTTTAAAAATCCTGCATTTGCCACTGGTATGGCTAAGCTAAGTGACACAAGTGTGCGGCACAAACACCTGGCTCATCTAGGAGTGGCACTGCAGTTGCAGACAAGATGGCACTATTCAAAAACTAGTCCCCAAACAGCACATGATGCAAAGAAGAAAAAGAGGTGCACAGAGGCTGCTGTACGACTAAGCCAAGTGACACAAGTATGCGGCACAAACACCTGGCCCATCTAGGAGTGGCACTGCAGTTGCAGACAGGACGGCACTTAAAAAAACTAGGCCTCAAACAGCACATAATGCAAAGAAGTAAAAGAGGTGCAATGAGGTAGCTGTATGACTAAGCTATGCGACACAAGAGTGCGGCACAAACAACATGGGACGTACTGGAATTTGGCCAGATGTAATACACGCACAATATTGGTGGCTCAGGAGAGCTTACCCCTAAACCACACACACACACACACACACACACACACACACACACACACACACACACACATGGCAAAGCCTGTAAAATTAATTTGGATAATAATAACCCTTTTATATGGAGCTATTATTATAATATGCAGCACAGGCGAGCATACCCCTACACCACACTGGGCAAACCCTGTAAATATTATTTGGATAATAATATAAGTAATGTATATAAGCCTTTTATTTGGAGTAAATATACAGCAGTATCACTGGACTGGATTTATATGTCAGTACCACTGGAATTATATGACAGGATCACTGGACTTATTCACCAGTTTCACTGGACTGGATTTATATGCCAGTACCACTGGAATTATATGGCAGGACCACTGGAATTATACGGCAGTACCACTGGACTTATATGGCAGTACCACTGGACTTATATGGCAGTACCACTGGACTTATACTGCAGAATCACTGGACTTATACACCAGTGTCATTGGACTGGATTTATATGCCAGTACCACTGGAATTATCCAGCAGGATCACTGGACATATATGGCAGTATCACTGGACTGGACATATACGACAGTACCACTGGAATTATATAGCAGGACTACTGGACTTATACATCAGTACCACTGGACTTATACGGCAGTACCACTGGACATATACGCCAGTACTACTGGAATTATACGGCAGTATCACTGGACTGGACTTATACGGCAGTACTACTGGAATTATACGTCAGGATCACTGGATTTATATGCCAGTACCACTAGAATTATATGGCAGGATCACTGGAATTATACTGTAGTACCACTAGACTTATACGGCAGTACCAATGGACATATATGGCAGTACCACTGGACATATACAGCAGCACAGGGACACCACCACTGGACTGATGCAGGATAACACAGCACCACTGCAATGGACTGGACTTATACAGCAGCACTGGACATATGGCAGCAGAGAACACCACCACTTTGATTGGACTGATGCAGCACAATACACCACCACTGAACTGATGCAGCACAACACAGCATTACTGGACTGTACTTATACAGCAGCACTGGACATATGGCAGCAGAGGACACCACCACTGTGACTTAGACTGATGCAGCACAAGACACCACCACTGGACTGATGCAGCTTAACACAGCACCACTGGACTGGACATATACAGCAGCACTGGACATATGGCAGTAGAGGACACAACCACTGTGACTGGACTGATGCAGCACAAGACACTACCACTGAACTGATGCAAGACACTGAGGACGGAGACACGTCCTCTCTCTACACTCCCCAATGCCGGAGTGAAAATGGCGACAATGCGCAGCTCCTTATATGGAATCCAAACCCCATGAGAATACGACAGCGGGATGATGACATTTTGCCTCGTTCTGGTTTCCGAATCAGGCGGGAAAACCCAATCCTGACTCGGATCCGGGATCGGGTGGTGAAGTTCGGGCGGGTTCGGTTCTCAGGGAACCGAACCCGCTCATCTCTAACTACAACTAGACTGCATGTGCAAATAAAGTTTTTAAACTGAGTGGCAGTAATAGAGGCGGTCCAAATTTCAAAAAGCGGAGCCACACCAATGTCATCCCAAACTGACTCACTGGCAGTTGGTGTGGCTCCTCTATTTGATTTGGAAAGTACTGCAGCCCCACCTCACAAGCCATCACTGGTTAATCCTTTCAAAAAAAATGCATTAAACACAAACATCTCAAAGGCAAACACTTGTCTATGAAATTTCCATCATCAAGACAAAAGTCCATGAACATGAGAGAATCAATAGAAAGCAAAAGGAAGGTGTATTCCACATTAATCTTAGCCAACAGTGACCCTGGCACACTGCATTTAGCAGTTTGGCTGTGTGCCTTACTAGTGCTATCAAAGTCAGAAGCCTCTGATGTTGAAAATGAAGAACAAGTGATAACCACACAATAAGAATCAAGAAGTGACCTACACCTGAAATCCCCAACTAATCACATCTTGATACTCCTGATGATACCCGTTATGTTCTCAGTCCCATCACTGGCTTCATCAACTGAAAAAGAAGGAAAAACAATACTGGGGAATAAAGTCAACATCAGTGGTATTATAGAAGGCGAAATGTTGCAGCAGCGGAAGTTCCTGGTACTAATGAAGGTGAAATCGCAGCACCCTGCTGCACAGGGAAAGGCCTAAATCTCAGGTGAACTGATGGCAGTACTCCTTTAAAGAATTAAGTGGCATATTCACCGAGGCTATTGACTATTGTTGACTATTGACTCAGTGCTTATAATTATTAATGCAGTGGCACAGTAGCTACAGAGCTTTATTACACACAGAAGTTGAATTTTTTTAAATCATTTTTACAAATGACAACGAACTTCACCAAAAACTTCTGTGGGCACAAGCATGCACTGTGCACCAATAAAGGATTAATGCTGCCCTGTATTAGAAGCTCTGGGCTTCAATGTAGGCAGTGATAAAACAAAACACCAGTATGCACCAAGAGTTAATGCTGCACCTGTATTAGGAGCTCTGGGCTGCAATGTACAGTAGGTACTGAGCAGCAACAAAAACACCAGTGTGCACCAAGGGTTAATGTTTCCCCAGTATTATATATTAGAAACTCTGGGCTGCACTGCGGACAGTGACAAAAAAACACACCAATGTGCAATAAGGGTTAATGCTGCCCTATATCAGAAGCTCTGGGCAGCTGACAGTGCCAAAAAAATACAATACCAGTGTGCACACACCATGGGTTAATGCTCAGAACCAGTATGACACACTTAAGGTTACAGCACCAATGTGACACACTTAGACAATATACTATACATGTAAGTTCCTGCACTTTAAACCCCCCCCCCCCCCCCAAATAAAGAAACATGTTTGTGCTTACTACCTGTCATTTATCTAGCTATGCCAATATTAACACTAAGAGCCTCAGTGAGGGGTTGACAGTGACATAGGTCAGCGGTCAGCTCAGCAGTCGTCAGCAAACACTGTCAGCACACAGCTCTCTAGCGGTCCTGTGTGAAATAGCCTCAGGATCACCTTGAGAGGAACATATATCGAATCCAAAACACACAACATCAAACACCGACAAGATGACAGTTTGCCTCAATTTGGAATCTGAGCCTGGTGGGAAAATCTGAACCGCTCAGATTCATTCAGAAACCGTAAATTCGGGTAGGCTCAGTTTTTTTTTTAAAGTTTATAGTGAAAATGATGGACCACAAACAATAATAAAGAAAATATTGCAAGACAGATCAGAAAAAGAATAGAGAAGCAAATATAGTAAAGGCTAGGAAAGTGAAAGAAAAAAACAAATATGGTAAGGGCCTAATTTATATTTGTAAGTAAAGCAAAAAAAGCAAGCAACTGGGCAAAACCATGTTGTACTGCAGGTGGGGCAGTTGTAAAGTGTGCAGAAAGATTTAGGTTTGGGTGGGGTGTGTTATAACTGAAATCTAAATTGCAGTGTAAAATAAAGCTGCCTAACATTTGTTGACTACATGCAAAAGCAGCCAGTATTTACCCTGCACAGAAACAGTATAAATGTATTTGCTCCCCTCCCATGGCAACATGGTTTGTCCAGACAAACAGTTACATGCTTATTTTTGCTTTACTTACATGAATCAGGCCCCTAAGACAGAAAAGAACAACACAATATAATAAAATCACAGTTATTCAGCTACTCTACCTAAAGACATCAATTTTGCCCTCATACCAACCAAAGCCTTATATAAACTTGCTTAAAGACACGCTCCTAAATTACAGAAGGACACCCTGAAACACTTGACAAACCTACAAGCTAACCCTCAGTCTAGAGGTTTAACCTACCTCACTCTCATTTGGTTCTTCTGTACATAATAGTATGACTGGATAGTCATAGCCTTCCCGAAGAGTAGGACATCTAGTGAAACGTGCGGGACGTAGATAGAATTCCAGACGGTTAAACTGTTTACTTATATCCTGTTGTGATGGCAATTTAATAACAAAGTATCTAATTTCTTCTTGCAATTTGTCTTCATTCTATGTTCTATTCTTTAAAGTTGGTAATAAGGTGATAATAGCCTGGGGAGAACCAAATACATAATGGCCACGTAGATAGAGACTTAATTGCTGGTTGTATTTCATAAAACAAACTATCCCAGACAGTAAGAGCTTTAATCAAAATATATCCTACCATTTAGTCATCAATATTATAGTGGACTAAACTTCAATCTAACAGGGAAATTTAAACTACCAAAAATATTTTACAAAATTTCCCAAAGAAATGAGAAATAAAAAAAAATTTAATGGAAAAAGTTAAGTTACAAGTATTGTTTGATGTTAAGCAAATAGGCTGTTTTTAATTATTCACTAAAGGGTTTTTAAATGTATAAATTTTGTTCTTTAGAAATAAATCAATACACAAACCGGGAGAGCGAAATAAAACTTGATTAGTTGGAAATTTGTCAAAATGCTCACAAACTGTTTCTCAGATTAAACTCCTGAAAGCATTTATAAGACCAGTTATCTTTCTTAAAAGCCTTTTTTGCAAAAGAACTTGCCTCTTAAATTCCTGCAATAAATTGTGATATCTAAGACTAAAGGTACAGTAGTTTGAGCCATTGAAATTGCCATAGGTACCACCGGTGGGAAACAAGCCTAACAAGGCCTTTTGGCATATCCAATATGGAAAGAAACATGACTACTGTAAATGTTCTGTATATGAATATGACCAGTCGACACGAACAGTATGCTTAGGCCAAACCTGCCATGTTGTTCTTATGCAATCAAAATAACTCAGCCATGTAACAGTGCTTACAATGATGAAATGTGTAAATATATTTGTATTTAGCAATATGATATCAATAATATGTTTATTTTTCAGATCAAACACTATTTTGGTATATACTATCCTTGCTGTATGGACATGGAGTATGTTACAGTTCCCACTTGACCTGGCTGGTAAGTATTTTTTCAATATAAAGGAGGAGATTAAAAAATGTGTACATTTTGTGAGCATATTTATGTGGGTGGAAAAGGAGATGATACTGGGGATTAAGGGCTCTATTCAAGAAGCATTGAAAAGAGCAGAAAAGTGAGCCAGTAGAGAAGCTGCCCATGGCGACCAATCAGCTGCTTCGTACAATTGTAAAGTATGCAAATTATAAATTTTACTTCAATGCTGATTGGTTGCCATGGGCAACTTCTCCACACTTTTCACTGCTTAATTGTCATCCCTTCCATGCATGATTAGTGATGAATGGGTGTAGTATGGTTTGCCGGCGGCCGGGTTACCAGCGCTCAGCACACCAGCGCCGAGATCCCGACCGCCGTCTTGCCGACAGCAGTGCGAGCACAAATGAGCCCCTTGCGTGCTCGATTCGCTTACCACACTGTGGGCACAGTGGCGCGATACACGTGCCACACTATTTATTCTCGTGGATGTGTACACGTGTCGGTATGCCAGGTGTCGGGATTCCGGCGCCAGTACACTGTGCACCGGGATCCCAACAGCCGGCATACTGAATACCACCAATGATGAATGGGTATTTTGCTGCAGTGGTTCCTGCTGATTATTAATTAATTAATATTATTGCTCTGTGTTCTACTTAACTATTGAATGTACCTTGATTTTGTATGTATGCCTAGGATTTCCTTATAATTCTGTCATGTTTCTGACTTGTTTATTGTATTGCACTTTATTATGGGTAAGTTTGTGTATCTACAGTACCTTGCCTCTACTCTCCCTACATTCCTCATCCTTCATACACAGCCTGATCTACAGATACAATCTGGTAGTTAGAGACATCATTCAGGAAAACATAGTCACTAGTAAAATAATAAAGTGGCATAAGGTATCTGTTGGGTACACCATGGAGCCTGGCTTCCTAGATAGTCGAATTACCATTACAGTGTATGTGACTTTTGAGGAGCCATTTACTAATTACTTTTCTGTGATATTGTAAGATGCCATCTTATTTCCTAACTAAATGTACACATTTCTCTGATACCACACAACCCAAGTACGGGCAATTACCCGCAGGCCATTGTTATTTTACAAATGGGGACTAGTATTTAGAGATTGATGGTGTCCAGCACACAGGAGAATAGCAGCCCCCCAAAATAACCAAGGTTCTGTTGTAGAAAATAAGCTGGTTATGGTGACCATGCTGCAAACAGATAACAAGCTGTTGTAAAAGGTTTGGCATTGAGGATGAGTAGAGTCCAGAATGATTATTGCAGTAATGAGTCACACAGAAGGAGAACACGAAGTTAAAGGATCAATCAGCAGGGAAATCCAAATGGTGACTGTTATAAAGTAACTGGATGAAAATCCAGCAGTTCTCAGTAAGAGTCTGATTTAGGCCTGGAAGCAAGTGCTCGACGTTTTACTTTTGCACATGCATCCAAGACGCACTGTGCATGTATCCCGATGGTCAGACTCTCAATAGACAGCCCATCAGTTGCAGCATTAGCATAATGTTGCAGTAGAGGCTAAGACGACAGTTGCAGCTTCTATTATTTAGCATCCATCTCTCAATCAGGCCCTAAATCACAGAACAGAATGAACAATATGAAACTATTACCAGCACATGTGTGTATGAAGCACATCTATAATTTGTTCAAACACGTGCAGCAATCAGGGCTGCCATCAGAAATTATGGGACCTGGGACTGACCAAATAGACAGGGCCCCTCCCTCCCAAATAAAAGATTCTGCCGCACTGCTCCATCCCTACATACATACATTGTGACGTTACATATAGGTGGAGTGTTGCGTACCTACAGGAATGGTTTACAGAGAGCTAATGCGCAGATAAGGCTTGTTTATCAGACTGCTGTTAATTCACAGACTGTGCAGCTCTACAAGTATTGGTGGTAGGAGCCAGGGGTGGGGCCCAGTGTCGAACTGGGGCATGAAGGGCACACTGGGGGAATGCAGTGATAGGGGCCCATACTTAGGGGTGTGGTCAGCCTATAAAGGGGGTGTGACCAGCCTCCACATAGGCTTGAAATAAACAATAGTCTAGTGCAGTGTAATGCAACATGTCTACCATGTATAATACAAGTGCACAGTCTGGAACCTGATCACTAGAGGAAGGAGTGGGCCCTCAGGCAGTGGGGCCTACCGGTGGTTTCCCTGGTACCCCTGTGGGCCAGTTCAACCCTGGGTGGACCCCCCCTTTCTGTTCAGGCACGGGACACCAGTCCTCACCTGATGGCTGCCCTGGCAGCTATCACAATCTGGGGAGGTAAAGGCATTAACCCCGGGTGTACATGTACAAGTTTGCAAAACTCAGGAAAGTCAGACAGCATTTAGCATGCAAGTTACCATTGTTTCCAAGCCTTTAGTACCACCTACAGTACCTACATATTCTATCCTATAATAGTCTGTTATGCTAAACATGGAAATGATACATCATAAGCTGCTGTACTTGAATACAAGGTTCAACCCAGTAGTTCAAGTAAAAGTGATCTTCTCACAATGGTTATGTTGCCTCACACAGCATTTGTTGTCTTCCTCTGGACCAGTGTTTCCCAAATTTGGTCCTCAAGGCACACCAACAGTTCAGATTTTAGTGCTATCCATGCTTGAGCACAGATAGTTAAATCAAAATAACTGAGGTACTCAATGTATCATCTGTGCTCATGTATAGCTATCCTTAAAACTTTGGTTGTTAGTGTGCCTTGAGTATAGTGGTTGAGAACCCATGCTCTGGACTGTGAAAAATAGTGTATTGGGTGCAGTATCCTAACCTACAAAACACAAGAAATGAAATAGGACATATACTGTATGTATGTAACCACTTGATGACTTCTAATATCATTATATTTCACAAGAGGGAGTGCATAATCACATTTCTGTCTTATAGTAACATTTTGATTATTAATTTTTTCTATTTGTAGTAAAAAACATTGGGTGCCAGCAAGGATCATCAGCCAAAAGACACTTGTGTTTACTGGTCTACAGATACAGTGCAGATCTTTGGAACATTGGCATAAGTCTACTGATTCAAGATGGTCCATTTCTTATATGCAGGATTATTCTGATGGCATACTTCAACGTGATTAACCAGATGTTGGTCTTTTTTGCTGCAAAAAACACTCTTGTTGTGATGCTGCAACTGTATCGATTTGTGGTATTGTTGATAGACTTCCACACCTCTTTGGAAAATCAGGAAGAAAAAATTGCAGAAGAATGCTGCTGTCCATGTGAGTCCACTAATGGTCCAGCAGTACCTTTCATCGATGCTGATACAGAATCAAAGAGCACAGAAAACATCAATCCAGCCATTGCGCTTTCTGAATCTCTATCAGAAGATCTTTGAATACTGTACTGTTCATTTGGATGTACTACCATCTTGTGTCTATTAAACTCCTCAAGTTTCCAATGCTACCAAAGAGAATGTTTATGCATTGGCATGTGTTCTCCTCATAAATGACATTCACTGTATTAATATGATATGATGAGAGACAGGTAACAATCAGTGCGATCCAAGATATGCCACATTGCTGTTTAATTATACAGACATATTTGTGCTTAGTACAAAACACTGTGACAACCGGAGCACTGTGCAGAGCTTGGAATTAAAACATTTGAACTGTAATTTTTGTGTTTGTGTTTCTGTTACAGACAGCAGGATAATACATTGCTGACTGCTAGACATCATTATCTAATTCTAAAATTAAATACGCATTTAGAAACTCTCAAACTATCATTCAGTGCGATCTGGAAAAGCATTGTCTACTTTTTGGCATTGAAAAAATAGTTGTGGCGGCAAGCATTGGACTGAGGAATATGAGGGTGGATCAATAAGTAACAATATCTCTCACCTGTGTAATGTTAATGTCAACATCAGTTGTAAGATGGTGGGGCTGACGGATTTATGGTCAGACATTGAGGTGCGTAGTGTGATAAGATTTCTGCATCTAAAGGGCACATCAGCATCTGAAAATCATCACCAACGTGTCGAGGTGTATGGTGATAACGTAATTTCACGAAAACAGGCTTTAGTTTAGTGCACTGCCTGTGATGGACACACTTGGCCAGTCAGATCGCTGCTCATCTTGAACATATGTTCTACCATTATCAAAGGCAGTGCATCAACCCAAACCTGTTTCTGTGATATGACGATATCACTGCATACCTCAACAAATTGGAGATGATTTTCAGCTGCTGATGTGCCCTCTGATCACACCTCAATGTGTGAACATGTTTATACCAGCCCTGCCATCTTACAGCTGATGTGGGGACAGTATGACTTATATGAGGCGCAGTATAATAGCCATGAGGAGAAGCAGCGGTCTACCTGTTCTGGCGTGGCGGGAAATTATACTGAAATAGAAAACATTAGGTCTTCTTACCTTACTTATTGAACCAAACTCATACAATTCTAAAACTTAAGATGTAAGTATTTTAGGGTTCAAATCACCTCATCATTGGAAGTTTCGACACATCAACAAGAAGAGTCATACAGATTACCCAAAATGCAATACAACAAAGGTGGTTGTTGTTGTTGTTGTTGTTGTTGTTGTTGTTGTTATTAGATGCAGTACGGATGGTGTAATGGTTAGCATTACTTCCTCACAGCACTGAGGTCATGGATTCGATTCCCACTATGGCCCTAACTGTGCAGAGTTTGTATATTCTTCCCATACTTGCGTGGGTTTCCACCGGGTACTCCAGTTCCCTTCCCCAATCCAAAAATATAGTGTATACTAGTAGGTTAATTGGCTTCCAACAAAAATTAACCCTAGTGTGAATGTGTCTCTGTGTACATGTGATAGGGAATATAGATTGTAAGCTCCACTGGGCAGGGACTGATGTGAATGGCCAAATATGCTCTGCAAAGCGCTGCAGAATATGTGTGCGCTATATAAATAACTGGTAATAAATAATAATAAATAATAATTATTATTATTATTATTATTATTATTATTATATGCACTAGATGACATTGCCTTTGATAAATGTGTTGCCTCTGATATATCCAGGTATTTTTCAGTGCACTGTCTGTATACTGTACATGAACATAATCATGAATTTATGTTACATTTGTCAAACTTCAGAGAGGAAATTACTCATTAAAACAAAGAGAAGAGTTTATCTTGAAAGCTATTTCCCTTCTGTAGTGGTTTACGTTCTTTGAGAAATCACAAATATTGTTTTGAACCCCCCACAGGGAAACCTTTCTATTTCATTCTACTGCACTTCCCAAACACTTTCAAAATAACTTCCTGCTTAGAAAGTACTTAAGAATAAAAAATAAAATAGGCTTTTAAATGGCTAAAGCTAATGTGGTAATATACATGCACAGCACAAAGAGCAGTTTTAGTCTACAATGAACTTGTAGCTTACAGTACATTAAACAGATATTGTCAAATTGTATTAGTTAAAATATTCAACGTGGGAGGTAGAAAAAAAATCTTGGCAAGAAAGCCTGATGTTAACTACAGCCAAGAAATAACCATTCTCCATTGTTAGGTCTTAATTTGAGTTATTGTTTCTTTATAAAACTGTTTCACAAAAGAGGAGAAAATCAGCAGTATAAAATACAAGAATAAGATAATTTGCTGAAATTCTCCTTTTAATTAATGCATTTTAACCATTCTCACCGCTGAATTGTTTAGGTCTTATACTGTGGAAGCACTCACTATGGGCTTTGTTATCAACAGTGTTCTATTGAAATTTATGTTTATTCTTGTTAGTAGGGCTGAGAATAATGTCCCCATTTGTACTACTATGAGCTATCAGCTGGCAGTTTCTCAGTTGATAATTAACCCCTTTACTAAAGTTATTTTTATTTCACAGATCTTTCTAACTTCATTTGTAATTTTACATTAAGTTATTCTTGTCCTAAAAAATAATTTGACATATGAATTGATAACAGGCTTGTAAGAAAATAAATGAAAAGATGTTGCCTCTATTGAAACAATCATGTTTACTTCGACTGAAATAAAAATTAAAACACTTTGATCTCTGATCATAATTTTAGGGAGTGATGCCAGACTTCCTCCTCTGCGCACATTTGATCAAATGTGAGATCCATCGTCAATGTTATTTTGCACATATTTCCAGATATTAAAGTAAGGAAACCATTGATAATTTTGGAAATAAGCAAATAAAATAAGCAATGTATAGTCCCAGTAACATCCCATTGTATAGTCCCAGTGACATCCCAACTGTTAAAATACTGACGCCAGAATCCCGACTGCCAGAATACCGGCAGCGCTGCCACCGCTATTCCCACACCTAGGTGTCCACGACACCCATGGAGTGGAAATAGAATATGTGGTAAGCGCAGCGAGCCACTGAGCCCGCAGCGCGGCGAGTGCAACAAGCCCGTAAGGGGTTTCATTCCGCTTGCCCCCCTTCCGGCATTCTGACGGTCAGGATACCATCGTTGGTATTTTGACCGTCGGGAATATGATCGCCGGGATCCCATACCCAACCCCATTGCGACCCATTGCACAAGGTCCAATAGGATCCTGATTGTGTGATTTCATTGTCCCCCAAATGTCAACAACACAAATCAACACTGGAGTCCATTTTGTTAATTAACTGTAAGTTTTAAATGCTTTTAAAGTAAGATTTGAATATTTGTTTATCCAAATTGTTAATTTCATGAAGTTTACAAGAATAAATTCCATGTAACAGTGAAGGGATTTAAGAGGACCGATGCACAAGAAAAATAACTTGATCTATAGCAACCAGGCAATTTTATTTATAGACTTCATAGAATTGATTATGTAGCTTTAGGTAATGACATTTTTATCAATGTCCCTTTGTGTGTTTTTATGAATAAAAAGAAAATAATGTAGAATATGTCTGTCCTGTTACTGAATCATAACTATGGCCATATGTATTGTGTGTATGCTTTACATGTCTTGCATAACTTTAAATCACTTTTTATTTATGAGACATACGGGTCCAAAATTACACATGTTAACCCGACAGACCCAAATAACAGTGTTGCCCCCAATTCCACTAACCTTCCCCTGAACACTTAATTGCCACACTCTTGCTAAAAAAATAATTTGCAAACAACATGAATAACATAGCAAAGTTGCAAAAGATGCTTATAATATGTAAGTAATGAGTATTCCTTTACACATTTGTTATACTGACCTTAGTTAAATGGTTATTGTGTGTAAATAATAATTTAGTTATGATAAATGATATTACAATTAAAGAAACTAGAGATGTGCAGGTTCAGTTATCCAAAAACCGAACCCACCCAAATTTGGTAATTCCGAGTAGTTCCGAGTTCGGGCTCAAGTCTTCCAGCCAGGAAACAAGGCAAAACTTCACCATCTCCAACATTGGATCTCGCTTGTTTTGGATTCTATAAAATTCCCTCCTTCATGGTTCAAGCGCCATTTCACATAGAATCCTGGAAGGGTAGGATGTGGGGCTGTGGGCTGCAGCACTCTGTCAGTGAAGGGCTGTGGGCAGCAGCAGCACTACTGTGACTGTGTCAGACAGACTGTGAAGGGCTGTGGTGTGCAGCACTGCTGTAACAATAATAACTGTGTCAGGCAGACTGTGTAGGGCTGTGGGGTGGAGCCCTACTGTGACACTACTGTAATAATAGTAACTGTGCCAGGCAGACTGTGAAGGGCTGTAGGGTGCAGAACTACTGTGGCACTACTGTAATAATAAATAATAACTGTGTCAGGCAGACTGTGAAAGGCTGTGGGGTGCAGCAATACTGTGACACTACTGTAATAAAAGTAACTTTGTCAGGCAGACTATGAAGGGCTCTACTGTAATAATAAATA
Source organism: Pseudophryne corroboree (assembly GCF_028390025.1). Classification (NCBI taxonomy): domain Eukaryota; kingdom Metazoa; phylum Chordata; class Amphibia; order Anura; family Myobatrachidae; genus Pseudophryne; species Pseudophryne corroboree. Next base: position 650,003,853 of record NC_086446.1, on the reverse strand, counting down.
CTGTCAGAAAGATGGTGATGGGCTGAGAGGTGCAGCACTGTTGTGATTGTCAGACTGTCAGTGGTGAACTGTGGGCTACAGCACTGTGAGGAACAGTGTTGCGCGTTCAGTGCAGGCACGTGTTAAAAAAAAATTAAAAGAAAACTGCCAAAAAATAACCTTCATTAGGTGCCAATTTGTCACCATTACTAGAAGCAGTGTGAGTCACAGTGTGTAAAAAAACAAAATGTGTGTCTTGTTCAGGTGCAGGTGTTCTAAAATAATATTTATTTTTTATTAACAGGTTCTTATATAGCGCAGCAAATTCCATTGCTCTTTACAATTGGAACAACAGTAATAGAACAAATACAGTTAAGCATCTACTTCTGTAACCTTATTTGATGACGATGCAACACCTTCTTGCTGTCATGAACCTGTCGAAATTCTCATATGTTTAAGTAACCAGCCCTGTGTCTTACCTCAGTCTCCTGTCCTGTGGGCCAGGATATCCTGCAGTATCCCAGAGGGACTTAGTATGTAATACTGATGCCTGGGATGCCGTCATCAGCGGCATCCCAGCCACCAGGATGCCAGCAGTGGGGCGAGTGCAAGTAAGCCCCTAGAGGTCTCTCTGCGCTTGCCATGCTGTGGACACAGTGTCTCGCTGCGCCCACCACAGGTTATATTCTTTGGCATGCGCAAAATAGTATTTTTTGTCAGGGGGTGCATTTTAAAATGCCTATGGGGTAGGGGGGGTCACATTTTTTTACTGTTGGCACTGGGAGCCAAATTGTCTAGAAACAGCCCTGACAAATACCACCATCATTCTTCTGCATTTCACATGGGAGTGCAGTGACAGCAGGTTATATGGAAAACATATTGTGCCAACTTGCCATGCTCAGGTGTCTATTTTGTATGTCACTTCTGAACAGCTGCCCACAGCATAAGAGGAGGAGGAAGGTAAGGGGAGAAGAGGATAGAAGAGGAAGAAGAAAAATGGATGGGTGGGAGAAAGTGCAGGACAAGAGTAACAGTGATTTGTGAAGGGCAGAGGGGAAAGATTGGGGGGGACGTAAATGGTAGGAGTAGGTGGGGGAACAGATATAATAAGGAATAATGGGAGACACAGACAAAGGAGGAAAAGGAAACACACATAAGGATGATAAGAGACAAACTGGGGCCTTGGGATAATGATATGTAAACATACACACTGGAGACTGGCGTGTTGACTTGGTGGCATAGACAAAGAGGCTTTTTGGGACATGGTGATACACACACTGGGGCCTGGAGGGGGGACATGGTGATGCACACATAGTGGCTTGTGGGGTCATGGTGACACATGTTCTGGAACCTAGGAAAGGGAAGGTGTAGGAAACTATGGCAGAGCAGCAGGGCTTAGATAGTAACTGAGCACCTAGTGGAGGAACACTGCATAGGAAGTGCAACAAGTGCACAGGAGGAGCTGTGCCCCTATGGAAACAGAGAAGGTTCACCGCTGTGCAAAACATAGCCATTCACTGGTCCTAAATGGGGACATTTTCGTTGGAGCCCCCATCATATTTTTTTGGGTGGCCTGTATCCTGATAGGCAGCAGCATTTGCAGTACAGATGGTGTAATGGTTATCATTACTGCCTCACAGCACTGAGGTCATGGGTTCAATTCCCACCATGGCCCTAACTGTGTGGAGTTTGTATATTCTCACCGCACTTGCGTGGCTTTCCTCCGGGTGCTCCGGTTTCCTCCCATACTCCAAAAATATACTGGTAGGTTAATTGGATTCAAATTAAATTAACCTTAGCATGAATATGTGTGTGTGTGTGTGTGTGTGTGTGTGTGTGTGTGTGTGTGTGTGTGTGTGTACATGTGATAGGGAATATAGATTGTAAGCTCCACTGGGGCAGGGACTGATGTGAATGGGCAAATATTTTCTCTGTAAAGCACTGCAGAATATGTGTGCGCTAGAGTATATAAATAACTAGTAACTAGTAATAAATAAATAAATAATTTGAGAGCAAGATGAGGGGAGGACAGGGCAATTCATCACTGGAGCCCACCCCTCATTCTGTCCGCACTCGTGGCTCCTGTTCCAAACACACTACTCCTCCACATGCAGGCAACAATCACAATGCGATTCAGAGGTCTTCCGCTACTGCTCTGTCATGTGGATAATCCAGTCATTCAACAGTCAATAGACTTAGGTAGCCCTTGTTGCAATCTGATTGCAACACTTAGTGCAAACCACCACCCCAAAACAAGCTGGTGCTTGGAATTGCAACACAATACAGAGATCATCCTAATGACAACCACACAACAGAGAGCATGCCAGTGACTCCTCCATAATACAAAAAGCATCCCAGTTACCACCACACAATACAGACAGCATCCCAATGACTGCCATAGAACATACAGAGCATAACAGTGACCAACATTCAAGGTGAAAAACATCCCACTGACTGCCAAAACATGTAGAGAACTAATGTAGAGAGCTTGGAATTTCAACACAATACAGAGAGCATCCTAATGACGGCCACACAACAGAGAGCATACTAGTGACCCCCAAACAATGTAGAGAGCATGTCAGTGACCACCACACAAGACAGAGAGCATGCCAGTGACTCCTCCATAATACAGAAAGCATACCAGTTACCACCATACAATAAAGACAGCATCCCAATGACTGCCATAGAACATACAGAGCATAACAGTGACCAACATTCAAGATAAAAAACATCCCAATGACTGCCAAAAAAATGTAAAGAACATCCCATTAATCACCATACAATTGATAAAGCTAAATATTTATCGTATATATGACCCTTTATGAGGTCTAAGAACACTGTACGCTATCTACGTGAGAAGTACCGTAAGGGTACGCAAGTTGCGTATCGATCGCTTAGCCGTGATCGAGACGCTCAGGCGTCACGTTCACTCACGGCCAAGTGATCGCAGGCAGGCAGACTATTGGCTGTTGACTTATCGTAATGATTCGCTATAGCGTAGCGGCGCTCGGGACCACGAGGAGATCACCAGCGATGCAGACGCTCACAACGTTAAACCTTTATATCTATACCCTTAACAATGAAATACACAGTAAACCTTAATGTAGAGACAAAGTGTAAGTGCAACCTTGTGTAACCTGATTAACTACAAAGCTGTTTGAGCGTAACCGACGCTCAGAGAATACTTAATACTATAAAGAATACACAGATACCTGGGCTTAGGGTCCGAAACCTATTATGTGTATTATGACTATTATACTTGCAAAAGGAATCACAGTACAAATGATACACTACAACATAACATAAACCAACTAACCAGATAAACTACACAGGTAATACAATACAATACAATTCAAGTCTAATCAAGGAAAAATACGAAAGAAAGAGAAGAGAGGGAGAGAGAGAAATGGCTCACAGTAAGACAATATGATTACGGAGAAAACTTACGCACAAGGGGAACGATCGCATGCGCCTCGATATCCAGCTCCCGATTATCAGCAATGAGAACCGTTGAAGAGAGTGAAGTTGGATATGGTCGGCCTGCTATTTATGCCCCACACACAATACAATTCAATGGTCCCTACAATCTCATTGTTCATTGGACACAGGAATTCGGCTTCGCATTATAACAAAAGGTCATAGGTTGATTCATACAGGTGGGCTGTGACTATTTCCAACTGCTCAGGTGGGAGGGAAACTGGGTTTCCCGCCGCATGGGTAATAAAGTGCAAATAAAGTAAATGTTCATAAACTTCTTATGTCCATAACTATTTGCACGAGCGATTGATCTGCTTCAAACCAACACCGGAATATTTCTAATTAAATATTCTTCCGATGGATACTAAACACCACTGTATTACTCCTGTCTGACCCTTCGTATCAAACAAAGAGGGATTCCTCTGTTCATAAACATTCTATATTAACCAAACTTTCAGAATCTATCAAAGGGACCATGATCTACAAAATACATTATTAGTGAAAATATGTAATGATTGAGTCGCACGCTATGATCGCATAAACTCTACCGTAAATACGCATACCATGCGCCTGCGGGTGCCCGCGACTGTGAGTATGCGCACGTACGGGAGAGCGTACGCATGCGCAGCACGGACCTGTGTGAGGTGCAAATATGGTAGTGTGCATAGAGATATTTTTCTGACTTTGACAGTCCACCCTTTGGCAGTCAATAATAACTGCCACTTCCTGAAAACATTTCAAAAGGAGAAAAATATATGTTAGGGGTTAATTCATTTCCATGGTTGGGTAAGGGAGGAGAGAGGAGTAGGTGTGAAGAGGGTATGACCTAGTGAGATAGCAGAAGCATGTGTGTATGAGTCCATGTTTGGGGGGGTCATGTATCATCGTGCCGTACGTGTTGTAAATCAAGCTTCGAGGTATTGCGAAGTATACATTTGAATTCCTTCTTATCCCGTGGTACAGGTCTGTGGATGGGCTGTCAAACTTTACCGAGCTCTTTTCGGATTTTGAACAAAATGGGGAGCACATTTTAGTTGATGATACATGAATGGGGGAATATGTGATTGCTGATATCTGTGCCTGTATTCCCTATACTATGTGTGTCATTATCTGAGGGTTGTAGAAATGAAGAAAAGACATAATTACGGTAAATGCGGTGGTATTCTATGTCAGGTTAATGTACATCTGTCGGTTGAAGTTTTGTTCGGTATCAGTTGAAAGTCGTCTTCTTTGCGCTGTTTTGCTCATTAAGCGTGAGCAATAAGCTTTGTCAATGCCATTAGATTTACAAAAAATGTTGGGCTAGCGTAATTTTAAGAATTCTAGGGAAACTGGGGATCCATGGCAAAGTTCATCAAGTGTCCATATCTCAAGTGGTCAAAACTTCTCCTTTGGTCTATCCGTTGTCTGTATAGCGTCTTATCAACTTCCTCGTCCAAGGGGGTCTTGTTATCTTGGAGAAAAACCAGAAAAACAGGTGAAAGAAACGGACCGTAGAAATCGCATTTTCATCACATCATTGTTTCTATCGTTGGGTCATAAATCAAATCCAGGTTAATTACAGTTTCCTCACTCCTCAAACTCATCACTCTGGTACTTTGTTTGCACCTCATTAAAGCCTGCCCGCATCTAAATATCAATCCAATCGATATAACGACACCTAAGATACATAGGAGAAACTTCCCAACATCCATTATGACTCCTTGAGCCCAGTCTCCCAAACCGGAGAACCAATTTCGCGGGTTCAACCATGACACCCAACCAGTCAGCTCATTACCTACAGCAGCAAGAGTGAGATTGTGTTTTCGGCGAAATTCCCACTTTAATTGGAGAATATCGTCCATCTTTTGGTCTATGACCTCTACCGGATCCTCAGTGCTATTTGTGATATACGTGCAACACTTCACGCCGTACTGTGTTGCCAATGTAACACAATATCCGCCTGTCACTGCTGTGAGGTAATTAAGAACCATTCTATGCTGTACCAGTTCTGTTTTATAAGCTTGAAGTTCTCTTCCAGTATATCTAAACGTGTCATCATACATTTCAGTGATATTATCTAACAAATTGGCGAGTGCGGAAATGTATCTATAATTCATCACTCCTCGAGCGGTGCGAGTGAAATCTAACGCCACCAGAACCTGAATCCCGGTGGATTCATGGATCAGATCAGAGGCCGGATGCTCTAACCTGTCTGACAGTTGTCTTTTAACGAGGTGCTCGTAATGAGTGTGAGTATAAGGAGCTTGGGCACCACGGTGTATGTCTTTCATTTTATCATGAGCTACAGTCATTACTTCAGGCAATACTCTTCCAATATAACACAATCCTTCAGAGTTTGGGGCAAGCCACTTGTACGCCTTTCTCCCGCATATGAAATATGCATCATCGGGGAGAACATATGGGACGGAGAAAGACATTACCATATTACACACCTTCCAGGTGAAATCTCCTAGCCCTAATTCTTCCATCTGCTTAATGCACGTATCAGGTTGTACGATATGTGCACAGTATCCTGGTGATACTTCTCCAACTCTAGTAATCCTATTTCCTAAGGTGTATCTATACCGGAAAGATTTTCCTCTACTGGCTATGTGGCGTACAAGCTCTGTATCTGTAGGCATTCTATCTGCTCTATGTGAAAAGGTCATGGTGTGGTTACTCCATGATACTTCCCAATTTCCCGGCTTTCTGGGATTGGAGATGTTGAAACATAATAGGGACCTATCCACGTGGTATTGGTGGAGCTTCAAACTAGGAGGGCTGGAGATATTAAACCTCCGGTCCACCGGTCTCCCACCATTTAACTCAAGTACCTCCCCTATCGTTAAAGGAAATGGTACTAGCCCTGATTTGCTATGACCCTGAGGTACTTGAGAGCATACCCAACAATCTGTTTTGTTTAATACGTTACCCACTAAGGAGTGATAGTCACTCAATGGATGCCGGTCCATATAGATATTAAAACTGGATTGGCATTTCTTAATGCACCCATCCTCAATGACATTGTTACAGAGCCTACAGATACAGTTTTCTTCAGCTAACAATCCGTCACAATTTCTTCTATGATCAATGCTATCGGATCGTTTTCTGATACTCGCCTTTGCTTGTTGGTTAGGTTGATCTTGGAAAACTACGCCTCCATCTTTATCATCAGAACCCATTCCAGAACCTCTATCGACCTCCATGGTACTCTCGCCGGAACAGACTGCTCTGGTTAACATCATGGTCAACAGGAAAATCCGGATCACAGTCTCTTGGGGCAAGTCCATCTTTGAGGAGGAGACGAAGAAGAATGAGAAGGAGGAAAAATACATTTGAGGGAGAGGGGATGGGAAGTGGAGAAAAACAATAAAAGGGAGTGGGGAGTCGACAACAGCTCTCGGTCTTCAAGGCTCAGGTGCCGCCTCAGTCCTCCTGGAACAGACACTCCAGTGATACAACCTCTACCGTCTGTTCCTTATCACGGGACTTCTCTGGATCAGCGACCTTCTTGCAGTGGGATGAATGGACCCAAGTCTCTCTCTCAGCAACCTTCAGTGCTGTAGTGCTAGTCAATAAGACCTGGTATGGTCCTTCCCATCTGTCAATAAGGCAACCTGAGCGTAGAAAATTCCGTATCATTACATAATCCCCAGGTTCAATGTCATGACAATTACTATCAGGTAGATCAGGAATCACCAACTTCGGATTATCATTTTGATTCCTTAACTGTTTACTCATGTTAATCAAGTACTTTACAGTCACTTCATTGTTACATTTCAAATCATCCTGAGGGTTAATCATGACATGCGGTTGTCGACCAAACAAGATTTCAAAAGGGGACAGATTAAGAGGGGACCTGGGAGTGGTTCTGATACTGTACAATACAATGGGCAAAGCTTCTGGCCATGTCAATCCTGTCTCTGCCATTACTTTACTCAATTTATTTTTAATAGTGCTGTTCACTCTTTCGACCTTCGCACTCGCCTGTGGACGGTACGGAGTGTGCAGCTTGCTATCAATTCCCATCAATTTACACATTCCTTGAAAGACATCACCTGTAAAATGGGTACCCCTATCACTTTCGATTATTCTAGGGATACCATATCTACATACAAATTCCTGCACAATTTTCTTAGCTGTAAACATAGCGGTATTTGTAGCTGCAGGAAATGCTTCGACCCAATTCGAGAAAACATCTATACAAACAAGTACATATTTCAAATTCCGACAAGGGGGTAATTGTATGAAGTCAATTTGTATTACCTGGAAAGGGCCGCCGGCAGGTGGGATATGGGATGGTTCTGTAGGTATTGCCTTTCCAATATTCTTTCTCAGACAGGTAAGGCATGACATTGCTCTTTTACTCGCATGAGAGGAGAATCCTGGGGCGCACCAATAGGCTCTTACCAATTTGCACATTCCCTCCTTGCCTAGATGAGTCAGCCCGTGAGCTGCTTCAGCCAGACATGGAAGATATGCTCTGGGGGCCACTGGTTTACCATGTCCATCCGTCCAGAGTCCTGAGGACTCCTGGCCACATCCCTTTACCTTCCAGACTGCCTTTTCCTGTGTGGAACACAAATTTTGCATTTCACACAACTTCTGTGTGTTGATGGTATTGAATACCATCAGTTGTGTGGTGTCTGTCTGTATGGGGGTAGCAGCTGCTAACTTAGCAGCTTCGTCTGCTCGGCTGTTACCAAGTGATACCGGGTCTTGGCTATATGTGTGTGCTTTACATTTGATAACAGCCACTCTGTCGGGTTCCTGTATCGCTGTTAGAAGCCTTTTTATGTGAGCTGCATGCGCTACCGGTGTACCAGCTGCCGTCATGAAATTTCCATAGGGCTCCGAAATCATGGACTACCCCGAATGCGTATCTAGAATCGGTGTAGATATTGGCTGACTTACCCTTAGCCAATTCACATGCTCTGGTTAGGGCGACCAGTTCAGCAACCTGGGCTGAGTGAGGTGGGCCTAGCGGTTCCGCTTCTATGGTGTCTTGGTCATCTACGACTGCGTATCCAGTACACAAGTCTCCCGAGTCTGACTGTCTGTGACAACTACCGTCCGTGTAGAACGTGAGTTCTGCATCTTCCAGTGGGTTGTCACTGATGTCAGGCCTTGCGGTAAAATTTTGGGTCAAATATTCCATACAATCATGTGTATCTTCCTTTGTATTAAATCCTCCTTCCCCAGCACTCTCACCTTCCACCCTTTGTGCCTGACCAGGCACACCTGGGAGATATGTTGCAGGATTTAATGCACTGCATCTCCTTATGGTGATGTTTACGGGGGCCATTAGTGCCAATTCCCATCTTGTAAATCTCGCTGATGAGACGTGTCTGGTTTGGGCAGAATTCAATAAGGCTGATACTGCATGTGGCGTATGGATTGTGAGGTTGTGGCCTAGCACGACATCTTCGCTTTTTGTCACTAGCAATGCTATCGCAGCAACGCTTCGCAAGCATGTGGGGAGGGATCGCGCTACCGTATCTAGCTGAGCGCTGTAGTATGCAACTGGCCTGCTGGCATCACCGTGTTTTTGGGTTAGTACACCTGCCGCGCAACCAGCACTTTCTGTTCCGTATAGTTCAAAGGGTTTCCCATAGTCTGGCATACCTAGTGCTGGTGCCTGCGTTAGGCACTGTTTGAGTCTCTCAAATGCTGTTTCGGACTCGTCTGTATGCGAAATCCTATCAGGTTTGTTTGAGGAGACCATTTCCTGCAAAGGTAACGCTAAAATGGAAAACCCTGGGATCCAATTACGGCAATACCCACACATTCCTAAAAACGTTCTGATCTGTTGCTGGGTTTGTGGTAGAGTCATGTCTCTAATTGCTTGGATTCTATCAGCGGTCAGGTGTCTCAGTCCTTGTGTTAGACAGTGTCCCAAATATTTTACCTTAGTTTGGCATAATTGCAACTTGTCTTTGGACACCTTGTGTCCGGTGTCTGAAAGATGAAACAGGAGCTGTTTCGTATCCTTCAGAGATGCTTCCAGTGAATCTGAACACAGTAATAAATCGTCCACATACTGTATCAATACTGATCCACTGTCTGGTTGAAAAGACTGTAAACAATCATGCAAAGCTTGAGAAAATATACTTGGACTATCTATGAAACCTTGGGGTAATCGAGTCCACGTGTATTGGACTCCTCTGTATGTGAATGCAAACAAATATTGGCTGTCAGGGTGCAGAGGTACCGAAAAGAAAGCGGAGCAGAGGTCAATAACAGTGAAAAATTTGGCAGTGGGAGGGATTTGCATTAGGATGACAGCTGGATTTGGCACTACGGGGAACTGACTCTCAACTATTTTGTTAATCCCCCTTAGATCCTGCACTAGCCTGTAACCCCTCCCCCCACTCTTCTTAACAGGGAAGATGGGACTATTGGCAGTGCTGGACGTTCTTACCAGAATGCCCTGTTGTAGCAAGCGCTCTATTACTGGGTAAACTCCTAACTCCACCTCTGGCTTCAGAGGATACTGTGGGATTTTTGGAGCTATCCTACCATCTTTTACTTGTACAACTACTGGAGCTACGTTTGCCATTAATCCAGTGTCCTGTCCGTCTTTTGTCCAAAGTGACTCTGGTATCTGAGATGTCATCTCTTCTATTTGGGATGGATTCCTATTTGTCATAATGGTATGTGACATTAATTTTGATGGGGAGTCTAACATGTCTCGCACTTCCTGAGCGTGTTTCTCAGGTATGTCCAAGAATACACCTTCAGGAGTACAATAAATGACGCACCCCATTTTACACAGTAAGTCTCTTCCCAGGAGATTGGTTGGTGCCGATGCAGCCAGCAAAAAGGAATGCTTGGTATGCAAAGGCCCTATTGTAATCTCGGCTGGTTTGCTAACAGGGTAGTGCTGGACTACTCCTGTTACTCCCATGGCTGGAATTGTCCTACCAGTGGTTCTCATGCCCACTGTCGAATTTATCACTGACTTGGCCGCCCCTGTGTCTACAAGAAAGTTTAAAGTTTTACCAGCTACATTAATTGCGATCTCGGGTTCACTTCCAAGATTGGCAATTAATTTTACTGGCTGCAGATTACAGGTATGGCCACACCCCTATTGGGTATGGTGACCTCCCTGAATCCCGCTGGCAGCAACTACTTGTGAGGGAGATAGTTGGGAACTACCAGAGGCATGCCAGTCTCTGTTTGGGGGATATCTTTTTGTTTCCCCTGTATGTGGCTCATAACTCCGTTTCTGCGGACCTTGCTCCCAATGTCGTGTGTCGTGTCGTTGTCTAGGGGGTTGGTATGATCTTTGCGAATTTTTCGCTCTACAGTCTCGTGCATAGTGCCCCTGTCTTTGACAAGAATAACATGTTATCATAGTTGACTTACCCACAGGGTTGGATGGTACATACGCAGGCTGCTTTGTGGTCAGAGCCTGTATACTTACTGACATTAATTTGTCACCTTGTTGTTCCCTGTGTCTGGTGATGTTTCTGTCGTGATCAATAGCAGCCTCTCTCAAAGTAGCCACAGACAGACCTCGCCAACATGGTTGCGTGGTCTGTACCCTAGTCTTCAATGACTCTTTTAAACCATCCATCAGTACCGATACTGCTACTTCCCGATGGTTTGTGTCTGTTTTAATGTCCTCTATACCTGTGTATTTTGCCATTTCTAATAATGCTCTGTGAAAATACTCTGCAGATGTCTCTGACTCCTTCTGTTTAATGGAGAATATCTTATTCCATTTAGCTACTGCTGGGAAATACTCTTTTAACTGCAAGTTTATTCTTTTCACATTATCTTGGTTGTACACATCTGTAAGAGGTACATCATGACCTAGTCCGCAATCAGCTAAAAATTGAGTTGCGTCGACATTTGAGGGTAAACATGCTCTCAGCAATATCTGCCAGTCTTTATTGTTGGGCTCTACAGTGTTACCTAAGTCTCTGATGTATTTTTGACTGGCAACTAAGTCTTTTCTAGGGTCAGGAAATTCAGACACTATGGTCCTTAATTCCATTCGGGATAATGGAGTGTACATGGCAATGTTCCTAATGGGAGTGGCTCCTGATGCGTCTGTTTTCCCATTTGGCACTGCTATTACTCTAACAGGTGTAATTCTAACAACCTCATTCTGTGTAGATTCTACAGGCTGTGGTGAAATAGTTTCAGCATAATGCATGGTGCCGTACTTACCAGTTGATACGACCTCACCTATCCCTCCGCTAGGGGCCTTTACTAATCTCGTGGGTGGAGCTGTGCCTACTGTGGTCTCTGCTATGGTGGCTGCTAGAGAGAGCGCTGAAATTGTTGCCGCTTCGTCCTCTTGATCACACTCCTGAGGAAAGTTCAAAACAGGGTACAACTTGCACGGGTTAATACTTGTATGGGTTAATGGGTTAACATTATCATTAACATTTACACAGTTACTAAGTGACTTTGTGTTACACCTTAGTGCGTCTTTCTCCGTAATCAACTTCTCTCCTGATATATATGGTGGCGGCGGGGCCGTGGCAATCAGTTTTCTGTTAGAGCCAGATCCTGCCGCCTGAGCCAAACCTCTCTGTATCTCACCTTCCTGTTGCCACAACTGTAAATAATCATAATGCTGGATTCGTCTCTTTGTTGATTTTATGAGACATATCCTCCTCCTTAAATTTTGTAACACTTCTGAGCTGAAGCTCCCTATTCTTGGGAATTTCTCCCCGTCATGCACAGTCATTCTCTCCCATTCATCACATAAAGTTTCTGTGTGACTTCCATATTTTTCACACATTATATACCTGGCCGACCCAATTGGTCGGACCACTGAATCAACCCGAACCGAGGTTGATCGCCCCCTACCTGAACAAGTGGCCCCCATAGTTCGAAAGTGTTGCTTTATTTAGCCAACCCTTTACGAAAAACCAAATGCCAACAATAGGCTGACGGTGGCGGTTTACCGAGTACCCCACTCACTCGCCCACGCCGACCTATACGACCTGATCACACCGATATGGTGCTGGCGTACTCGACCTAGGGCCCCTGCGACCTGAACCTCTATTTACTGGAACCTGTGAGGGTTATCCGAAGAACACTTACTCTTTCCAGTAACTATTGGTTGCTGGATAGTTCCTGAGTGAGCAGCGAACTTCCCTTAAAATAAAAAAATTACACAAATCACGTTAGAGTGTACAGATAGCGTTTGTGACCCCTTTACTCTAATGGTATTAGGTCAGATTACTAACTACTGCACACACTTACGTGCGGTCCAGTCGTTCAGTACACAAACAACTAAGCTTATGTACGGAAAGACCAATGGAATCGAAACTTACGACTGCGAATTCCTTCAGCCAGAGCTTATATGGCCTATATGGGTGTTGCACCAACCCTTCTCGGTGTTGTGCCTGTGAACTGTATAGCGGACTTCCTTGTCGGCTGTACCTGGACCTCCTGGTCTGTTATGACCTCCTGGTCTTGTTACAGTGTGACCTCCTGGTCTTGTTAGTATGACCTCCTGGTCTGCTATACTCTAATGCTCAAAATTGTATTTAACCAGAGATGCCTCCCTAGCCACCGTGCACGTCACTTACACGCATGTACCTCACGAGTACTCGACTTTTCTTGTGGTTCAACCTTTAAAAATTGTAAAAATACTCACTCATCACATGTACACTTTTGTTTCTATTTCTATTTCTGCGCAGAAATTTTTTCTTTAGCCCAGCTGTGTTACCAATTAGGAGCAGGATCTGTTAATTTAAATTTTGGATTTCCAAAAATAGACTTGCGTTATTTATCGCCTGTGGCGCTCTTTACCGCTTTGCGTTACTTACCGCGTTGCGTTAAAAATCAACTTATCGTGACTTGAGCTACGTGGGCGTAACCGGACGCTCCGTTGCGTAATGTACGCTGCGTGCGTCCGCCTTTGGATTGCGTACACAAGTCTTTTGTTAGGGACACGTGTACGCAAAGCAAAGATCCACCGTAACACAATTTATATTTTTATCAATGTAGATGATCCCTGGTCATCTACCACACAACACACTGACTTCGCCTTATCTCCCAGGCAAAACTGTGTGTTTGTCTATCTTTTAACTATATAACCTTTACTCTTAAACTATGAAATAACGGCAAATCTTTTTTTAGCACTTGTATCGACTATAAAACTGGCAGACAGGAGAGTGATATACGAAAATGAAAAAGAAAAAGAAATGCAGATATATATGTGTGCGTGCGTGTGTACGCAAGACAGAAAAATACAGTTTTAAAAGACACTAGCGTTTTGTTCTTACCTCCGGTTCCCGGATTCCTTCAGCACTCTTTTATCTAAGCGAAGCAGACGCTTATCCCGTCAGCACTACGAGACAACCTCCCGCCCTTTGCTGAGGGATAATGTCCGCTGATCTACCTAGTGCAGATATGTGAAGGACAGGACGAGCCGCCAATTGATAAAGCTAAATATTTATCGTATATATGACCCTTTATGAGGTCTAAGAACACTGTACGCTATCTACGTGAGAAGTACCGTAAGGGTACGCAAGTTGCGTATCGATCGCTTAGCCGTGATCGAGACGCTCAGGCGTCACGTTCACTCACGGCCAAGTGATCGCAGGCAGGCAGACTATTGGCTGTTGACTTATCGTAATGATTCGCTATAGCGTAGCGGCGCTCGGGACCACGAGGAGATCACCAGCGATGCAGACGCTCACAACGTTAAACCTTTATATCTATACCCTTAACAATGAAATACACAGTAAACCTTAATGTAGAGACAAAGTGTAAGTGCAACCTTGTGTAACCTGATTAACTACAAAGCTGTTTGAGCGTAACCGACGCTCAGAGAATACTTAATACTATAAAGAATACACAGATACCTGGGCTTAGGGTCCGAAACCTATTATGTGTATTATGACTATTATACTTGCAAAAGGAATCACAGTACAAATGATACACTACAACATAACATAAACCAACTAACCAGATAAACTACACAGGTAATAAAATACAATACAATTCAAGTCTAATCAAGGAAAAATACGAAAGAAAGAGAAGAGAGGGAGAGAGAGAAATGGCTCACAGTAAGACAATATGATTACGGAGAAAACTTACGCACAAGGGGAACGATCGCATGCGCCTCGATATCCAGCTCCCGATTATCAGCAATGAGAACCGTTGAAGAGAGTGAAGTTGGATATGGTCGGCCTGCTATTTATGCCCCACACACAATACAATTCAATGGTCCCTACAATCTCATTGTTCATTGGACACAGGAATTCGGCTTCGCATTATAACAAAAGGTCATAGGTTGATTCATACAGGTGGGCTGTGACTATTTCCAACTGCTCAGGTGGGAGGGAAACTGGGTTTCCCGCCGCATGGGTAATAAAGTGCAAATAAAGTAAATGTTCATAAACTTCTTATGTCCATAACTATTTGCACGAGCGATTGATCTGCTTCAAACCAACACCGGAATATTTCTAATTAAATATTCTTCCGATGGATACTAAACACCACTGTATTACTCCTGTCTGACCCTTCGTATCAAACAAAGAGGGATTCCTCTGTTCATAAACATTCTATATTAACCAAACTTTCAGAATCTATCAAAGGGACCATGATCTACAAAATACATTATTAGTGAAAATATGTAATGATTGAGTCGCACGCTATGATCGCATAAACTCTACCGTAAATACGCATACCATGCGCCTGCGGGTGCCCGCGACTGTGAGTATGCGCACGTACGGGAGAGCGTACGCATGCGCAGCACGGACCTGTGTGAGGTGCAAATATGGTAGTGTGCATAGAGATATTTTTCTGACTTTGACACAATACAGAGAGCATTCCAAACACTTCCAAACTATACATATAACATTACAGTGATCACCACACAAAGCAAATGATTCCCAGAATTGTCATAAAATAGAGTATCCTGATGACTCCCATATAATAGAAAGAATCCCAGTGACTGAAATACAACATAGAGACCATGCTAATTACCACCATATAATACAGATAGCATTGCAGTGCCTGCCACATAGTACGGACAGTATCCTAGTGACAACAATACTGTACAGAGAGCATCTGAGTGATCACCACTCAATACAGATAGCAACCCAGTTGCCACTAGGGTTGCCACCTCATCCCTTTAATCCTGGAGACCTGTGATTTACACAGGTTTTGTGGCTGATTAAAACCAGGTGGAATGTAGGCTTGAATTTAATCAGCCACAGAACCTGTATTATTCATAGGTCTCCAGGATTAAAGGGAGAAGGTGGCAACCCTAGTTGCAACTGTACAATACAGGGAACATCAAAGTGATTGCCACACAAATACTCCACACAATACAGAGTATCCTAGTTACCACCATACAGTTCCGAGAGTATCTCAATCATTCCCATAACAAAGCATTTTTTTTACCCTCCAAAAAATATCAAATGAGCATAAATGAATCATCCCCAAATATCATTACATCTTCAATTTTTTCAGAACAATGAAGAAATATAATATGCTCCTTCATCCTCAACATTATAAATTACTTATTTCATGTTTGTTAACCTATAATTACCATCCTCATTCACATCCAAAGAACCACTGTATAATAAGCTCATTAAGATCAATAAACCATTCACTCTCATAATCAAACCCAATAATTCTAAGTAGCCAATTATTCTTAACACTAACCTCCATTAATAATACCTTCCTCCATGCAGTCCCACTCACCTGTTGCTGTTGATTTTGCTATCTGTGCTGCTCCCACACATTGCTGCCATTATGTAAAGCAGGTTGTGGCATTTGGGGATGTGCCACTATAGCAATAGGCTGTATGGCTCCATCAAGGGGAGATGATAATGAAACCACCCAGGAGGCCATGGAATGCCCTCCCAACACTGACTGCTACCTTTTTGCAACTATTAAAAAAAACACATCAGATGGCCTTACTGAAAAATTCCAAGTGATTCCTATACCCAATATATTTTCAAGTCCCAGTATGCTAGCCTGTAGCCTATTGTTCAATCAGTCACTACACAGAGTGTATTAATGACTAATATCCTTTTTCGACTGCAATCCGGGGTTCAGCCCAGGTCAATGAACATAGTGTTCAAGTTGTGTCACAGCAGCTTTAAGCCCTTTCACACTGCAGGCTGGACCTGGCATATTGCCGGGGCATCTACTCAGCTGGCGCTTGGAGTTGATATCACCGGAGAGCAAGCTTTCCATAGGGCTTGAATCTGAACTTGTTCTGATTACCCATTTTTTTTTAGTTCACACTGCCTTGTAACCTTGGTCTTTCCTGGACAAACCAGGGTAGTTACCCCGGTCACTGGACCCAGGATAACCCTTTCACATCGATCTGCGACATGGGTTAACCAGGCAGTAACCCTGGTTTTTGTGGCAGAGTGAAAGGGGTATTATTCTCAGAGTAGTCACTACTTAGCAGATGATGGTTGCAGAATTGCTTACTAGTTTAAATGAGAGCCAGCCTCAATGTACAACTCTGAGGTACCATGACAGCAAGGACAGATACTGCACCAAAAGAAGACAGATGTTCTCTGATATGCTGGATATAGCAGTACCACACACAGAGTCTCTTGCTATCTCAAATGTAGTAGATGAGTCTGACATTAAATAATTTTGACAGTATAGAGTAGAAAGTAATTGAGAGACCACAGTGTAAATGCACTCAGTTTATTAGCTTCAGCTGTAGTATATGTGTTTGGCCAGGAATACTGTACAGCAGTGTTGGGGAGAAACACAGGAAGATTGCACATCAGTTAGATTTAAGCAAAGTGGAATAGATGAATGAGAGCAATGATGACCTATACAAGAGAAAGCTAATTGGTCAGATGAAACGTCAGCATGCTTGTAGGTATAAGAAGAATTAATGTCACAGGCAAAACATTACTCAATACAATCAGTGGCTAGGTAAAACAGCTGGCACCACTGAGAATCAAGCACAAACAGTCCAGAGATGACAAAAAATAATATGACCACAATACAGACCTCAGAATGAAATGAAAGAGATGCCAGCAAAAACAGCACCTGCAATAAGCACCAAAACAATGACATGGATAACCTACAGCATGCTTGTAGGTATAAGAAGAATTAATGTCACAGGCAAAACATTACTCAATACAATCAGTGGCTAGGTAAAACAGCTGGCACCACTGAGAATCAAGCACAAACAGTCCAGAGATGACAAAAAATAATATGACCACAATACAGACCTCAGAATGAAATGAAAGAGATGCCAGCAAAAACAGCACCTGCAATAAGCACCAAAACAATGACATGGATAAGCAGTTAACTACTTTCCTCACAGTCTAGCAATTAATTGGAATACTGTATGATCAATAATGTACAATAATACAGATACATCCTGCCCTGAGTCTTAAAAAAAATCCTCCTTATAAACTGGAATTTATTAATATTAATAGGAATTTAAAATATAGTTGTCTATGCTAAATGGTAATACTGTAGATTACACTTGTCCAGTAATCACCCTTGGAATGTAGTGGTCATCTTTTTACTTATGTACAAATATCACACTGATCTGTCCTTCCCCTTTTTTCACTTTCCCTCTCCTACTAAAATCAAGTTTAGAGATGGATTTGGTGGTCTGTGTTCTACGCATGCACAGTATCCACAGAACGATCGCTCATAATCCCACTTAAGCTTCGGCTAAATCAGACTATCCGAGGGCTCGCGATGTTTATCCGATGCTGTATCTTTGGGTGCAGCTCTAGGATTACAGATGCTGGCAGGAGGCATCAATGTCTTATAGATTCCTTCCTTCAGCATTAGAATATTTGCACTACAGTAGAGCAAAGCCGCTTCCTTGCAACATCATAATCAGGCCCATAGAGCACATACCATCTGCCCTGTTAGTCCTATTTGGGGAGGAAATATAGCTATTTATTGAATTGATTTTATATCAATATGGGTGACGTGTCGTGGTGTGGATTTCTAATTATGAAATGTTGGTGGTATTGATTTAACAATGTATTACAGGTGGATTAAATTCAAGGAGACCCAGATGGGTGGATTCTCAAAAAAGTACTTAAACAAACAACTTGAATATATAAATATGAATTTATTGTATACTTAGCTAAGGTTATTGATCAATTCAGCAGATGTTCAATACAGCAATCACATCAGCATACTCAGGAGCCTCTCCCTCTGCATCTAGAGGCTGCGTTATATTCAGATCACCCTGGCACTTCTGCAGTCCGTGTTCATCCAGGCAGATCAAGGCTGATTTAACATTGACAATTTCTATCTTATATACGTAGGCTGGAAAACTCCTGAATTAGCTATTTCATAGGTACAAGGGTCAAATTAGGAAATATACATACAGTAAATGCTAAGAAACCATAGGGGGCACTGTTGCCTCAATTTTGAGTGTTAGAAATAAACATTGTATACAGTGATTAACATGGATTATATAGATCAGAGGTGGGGAACCTCTGGCCCGCGGGCCGTATAAGGTCCGCCAAGCCGTTTGCTCTGGCCCACCCGCTTTTCCCAGTGAGACACGCCGCCGCTCAGTCCAGCGGCAGCGTGTCTCAGCTGTCAGTGTCAGGACAGGGAGGAGAGCGCGGCGGCGGCGTGTAGAACTTGAAACCAGCCGCCGGTTCATGAGCCAATCAGAGCTCGCGGACCGGCAGCCAATCAGGAGCCGCGGCTGCCAGTCCGCGAGCTCTGATTGGCTCTCAAACCGGCGGCTGGTTTCAAGTCCAACACGCCGCCGCCCCACATAGCCGCGCTCTCTTCTGTGTCCCGCCGAAAGGAGCGGTAAGTAGCACGGAAGGGGGGGCACTGTGGGGGCATCTGTATACCTGGCACTGTGGGGTCATTTGTATACCTGGCACTGTGGGGGGCATTTGTATACCTGGCACTGTGGGGGGCATCTGTATACCTGGCACTGTGGGGGCATCTGTATACCTGGCACTGTGGGGGCATCTGTATACCTGGCACTGTGAGGGGCATTTGTATACCTGGCACTGTGGGGGCATTTGTATACCTGGCACTGTGAGGGGCATTTGTATACCTGGCACTGTGGGGGCATCTGTATACCTGGCACTGTGGGGGCATCTGTATACCTGGCACTGTGGGGCATCTGTATACCTGGCACTGTGGGGACATCTGTATACCTGGCATTTGTACACCTGGCACTGTGAGGGGCATTTGTATACTTGGCACTGTGGGGGCATTTGTATACCTGGCACTGTGAGGGGCATTTGTATACCTGGCACTGTGAGGGCAATTGTGGATCTGGCACTGCACTATTGGGGGCATATGTGTATCATGTCCCATTTTAACTGGCCACACCCATTTTTTTGGCACGCGCACCTCCGGCGCGCACACACAGTACCTCTATGGGGCAGACCTGCTGGGGGGCAGGGTAATTTTTTAAGTTGAGAATTTTTGTATGGCCCCCAAAGGATTTTTATAAATATCCAAATGGCCCTCGGTAGAAAAAAGGTTCCCCACCCCTGATATAGATTAACACACAAGGTAAAACGCCATTGTCTCAAAATGAAGACGCAAACATTCTAATGTTGACATATGTCCAACTCCAAACACTTGTCTTGTTTTGGTCTCCTATAACCAGACAATGGACATTGCCCTTGCTTGTAAAATATACCTGTGTCAGGAATACTGACAAACACAGAAACACATCAGTTTGTAATAAATATACTGTGTGTATATATATATATATATATATATATATATAAATTCCCTTGTATTAAATATATACGCCCCACACTAAGTCCTCAGGCCCTATTGTTGCGTGATGTCTGAATATTAAGTATGAGGGACTATTTATATATGTCATTTGTCTTCCAAACTATTTTTTTACTATTAATTAATATTTATAATAATTGAAAGTTATTAGAGTGCACATTAAGTTAGCCCAGTGGGTATACTGTTAATGAGCCTTGTAGCAGTGTGGACTTTGTCTGTCATGTTACTTGCGGGTATCTGTGGGTTTAACCCCATGAGCGCAGTAAACTGAGACATTGGATATTGATTTAGCATGAACCGATGCGTCTCACCTTTGTTTGGTGGAACGCATGACACGCTTCCGGTCTGTAGAACGCATGAAGCGTCCCCGACCGAGCTAGCGGAGGCATTTCCGGTCCGTAGAATGCAAAGCGCGTCCCGGACCGTTATGTTCGGTGATTGAGCATGGTGCACTGGAGGGCTGCAGGCTTGAGAGATTAGCGACACTGCTTGGAGGTGGGGAGGCCAGTCCAAGTTATGTTTTTTATGTAGATATTGATTGTTTGATGTGTGCAGTGAACGGAAGTGATGTTGTCTCTACTTCCGGGTGCTCGGGGTTATAACCGCCTGCGCTGAGACAGTGTTTGTGGAGCCATGTGCATTGTGACAGCATGATATCGGCTATGTGAGTATCTGCACTCCAGTGGTTATGACTATTGTCTAAAAGTTATACTCCAGGTGGTTGACAGCAAATATGTATTGTTTTGTATTCTAGTGATCTGTTTGACCTTATTTGAATCAACTAAATAGCCAACTTGGACATACAGTGGGGATCGAAAGTTTGGGCACCCCAGGCAAAAATTCATTTTAATGTGCATAAAGAAGCCAAGGAAAGATGGAAAAATCTCCAAAAGGCATCAAATTACAGATTAGACATTCTTATAACATGTCAAAAAAAGTTTGATTTTATTTCCATCATTTACACTATCAAAAGAACAGAAAACCAAAAATGGCGTCTGCAAAAGTTTGGGCACCCTGCAGAGTTAATACCTTGTACTGCCCCCTTTGGCAAGTATCACAGCTTGTAAATGCTTTTTGTAGCCAGCCAAGAGTCTTTCAATTCTTGTTTGAGGTATCTTCGCCCATTCTTCCTTACAAAAGTCTTCCAGTTCTTTGAGATTCCTGGGCTGTCTGTGATGCACTGCTCTTTTAAGGTCTATCCATAGATTTTCAATTATGTTGAGGTCAGGAGATTGTGAAGGCCATGGCAAAACCTTCAGTTTACGCCTCTTGATGTAATCCACCGTGGATTTTGAGGTGTGTTTAGGATCATTATCCATTTATAGAAGCCAGCCTCTCTTTAACTTCAGCTTTTTCGCAGGTGGCATCAAGTTAGCGTCCAAAATTTGCTGGAATTTTATTGAATCCATTTTTCCTTCTACTCGTGAAATGTTCCCTGTGCCACTGGCTGCAATACAACCCCAAAGCATGATTGATCCACCCCCATGCTTAACAGTTGGACAGAGTTTCTTTTCATTAAATTCTGTGCCCTTCCTTCTCCAAACGTACCTTTGCTCATTCCGGACAAAAAGTTCTATTTTAACCTCATCGGTCCACAGAACTGTATTCCAAAATGCATCAGGCTTGTCTATATGTTAAATTGCAAACTTCAAATGCTGATTTTTGTGATGAGGACGTAGAAGAGGTTTTCTTCTGATTACTCTTCCATGAAGACCATATTTGTACAAGTATATCTTTATAGTGGAATAGTGTACCACAACTCCAGTGTCTGCCAGATCTTCCAGGAGGGATCATGCAGTCAAACGTGGATTTTGACTTGCTTTTCTCACAATCCTACGAGCTGTTTTGGCTGATATTTTTCTTGGTCTTCCAGATCTTGCTTTAACTTCCACTGTTCCTGATGACTGCCATTTCTTAATTACATTCCGAACAGAGGATATGGGCATCTGATAACGCGTTGCTATCTTCTTATAGCCTTCAACTGCTTTGTGAGCGTCAACTATTCTCAGTTTCAGTGTTCTACACAACTGCTTAGAGGAACCCATGGTGCTGATTGTTGGAGCAAGGTCAGATGAGTCTGGGCTTTTAAAACCTTTGAGATTGACATCACCTGGTCTTCCCAGACGATGATTGAGAACAATCCATGACACTGCCAGGTCTCAACTGTCCAAAGGGGGCAGTACAAGGTATTAACTCTGCAGGGTGCCCAAACTTTTGCAGATGCCATTTTTTGTTTTCTGTTATTTTGATAGTGTAAATGATGGAAATAAAATCAAACTTTTTTTGACATGTTATAAGAATGTCTAATCTGTAATTTGATGCCTTTTGGAGATTTTTCCATCTTTCCTTGGCTTCTTTTTGCACATTAAAATGAATTTTTGCCTGGGGTGCCCAAACTTTCGATCCCCACTGTATTTATATCTGAAAGACCACCTGGACATAGTTAGTAGTTAGAGGCTACTATGTTTATGTACTGCCTCATTGTATATTCATATAGTCATTGGCTTTGCTCCCCTTTTGTTTATAGGGAGAGCCGATCATATTAAGAAGTAACAAGCTGATATATGTGGAGGCACGGCTATCGGAGTATGTGGTTACCTGTGTATTTTCTTTGAGTTAAACTAAGCGCTGTTTCTCTCCCTATACCTCTGATAATTTGTATATATTGACTCTAGATGCATTTGGGCCGCCCACCTGTTGATTGGACAGGTGCTATTTGACATCTCCCAAAGAGATTTGTTTATGTAAGCCTTCTAGTTAATTGACTCCACATGGGTGGTCACTGCAGTATGTTTATCTTTACCCACTGGGCTTAAGGTGTATTAGACGAGTGCATTGTGAGTGCGCTTTGAGTAATAAAGAAGTATTTATTTTGCAACGATGGGGCCTGGGAGGCACTGAGTGTGTTTTTATGTTTTATATCTTTCCTAGATCTCTATTGATGTTGTAACATTTACATCTGTGAATTTTCTGAACCTTCACCGAATCTGCCTATCTTGAAAAAGACCCAGATATGGGGTCGAAACGTCGATCAAGGGCGAGTTGGTGCAACAGATGATCCAACAATTAAACTATGAAAATTTTATGAGATATGACTTTATGTATGTTTTTCATTATTGTGAGTGCCCCTTCCACTTTTGTGGAACTCCAGGTTTATATATATATATACCATGTGTAAGCCCCGGCACTCCAGTTGCTGGTTACTTGCTGCGGTTCCCTCCTTGTGGGTTTGCAGACCCACCATAGTACAGTGGACGAAAACAGGCGGTTCTCACAGACTTGTAGCGTGCATAAAAGCCACCCTGCTGGGCGAGCTATTTATTGAAAGTGCAGGTTACGTTTCGGGGATGTGTCCCTTTCCTCAATCTGAGGAAGGAGGAAGGGGACACATCCCCGAAACATAACCTGCACTTTCAATAAATAGCTTGCCCGGCAGGGTGGCTTTTATGCACGCACGCTACAAGTCTGTGAGTGCAGCCTGTTTTCATTTTATATATATATATATATATACATTTCCCCCTTCATGTCCTATTAAAAACACCATATTATATTCATAACAAACACCAACCACCTTTCTAAAAATATAAAATAATGCACTCATATAATAATCAAATGCAGTTAAAAACACAAATTGTGTATAGTCAGTATACAACCTGACATGTAATGGATAACTAGTACTATCTTCAGTATGTTTATTTAATTAGTACTTTGCATTGGTGCTAAAACATCTGAAAGCATGAGATTGATTAATAGAAAACTGAAAAAGTTTTTTCCACGAATGGAAAAAGATAGAGGCGCTGATATAGAAATATTGTTAATAAACACACAGTATAACAATGTATATAATTTTTTATTTATTTAAGCAATAAAAATGATTATTTATATTAATACCGGCCTGTAAGTATAATCAAAAATATTTCATTGTTTGTACAATCCTGAAAATAAACACTTTAAAAACAGATAAATTACTGTATCTAAAAATCTATAACAGAGCTACGGTACAGAGTGTCCTTTAGAATAAACATGTATCCAGGTGCTAATGATTTGTTACACCAATGCGTGTGCCCAATTTTGTAATTGTAATCACTCTTCCCGTCCGCTGGTAGCAGTTCCTTTACATGCGGACATATCTGGAAATCAAGTGGGTATATTTAATTCAAAGCTGTTTTTTAAGATGCCCAGAATTAATATTGGCTTGCCCAGTGAAGTTCACTGTATGACAGTTTCTTAATCACTGTAACATAGGAGGGGCACAGTTTTTCTTTTTCTTAAAAAGATAGTTATTTAGTTGATAATGAGGGAGCTTGTCAGCAGTATTTCCATTGGAGCGAGGTGTATAATGCAGTGCTCACCTCGTTTTCTATGTTGGGCTGTGCACCGCTCCCGGACTAAGCTGCTGGCGCTGCTTCAAACGCTCGCCTCTCCTGCAGCCGTCTCGTAGCTCGCTCCCTCTGTGCTATGGTGTCAGGCTCCACGCTGCACGTGAGCCGCACGGCAAGTGTTGCTCCCAGTGCCGCTCGCTCCCGGACTAAGCTGCCGGCGCTGCTTCAGGCGCTCGTCTCTCCTGCAGCCGTCTCGTAACTCATTCCCTCTGTGCTGTAATGTCGGGCTCCGCACTGCATGTGAGCCACACGGCAAATGCTGTTCCCAGTGCCGCTCTCTCCTCGGATATCGGTTTACTTTCAGGACATGTAAACCATATTCATCTCCTCGTATGATGAAATAAATGAAATGCCGGCTTGTAATAAAAGGTTTAAAAAGGTTTAAAAAGGTTTACGCGTTTCTCTGCCTTTAGATCAAATTGGCTGCATATGTTCTGAGGATTATATGAGTGACCGCATCCAAGTAGGCACGTCAGACAGTCCGTACGTATACTGGCAGGAAAAAGAGGCAATTTGGAGGCCCTTGCACAAACTGGCTTTATTCTACCTAAGTTGCCCTCCCTCCAGTGTGTACTCCGAAAGAGTGTTTAGTGCAGCCGCTCACCTTGTCAGCAATCGGCGTACGAGGTTACTTCCAGAAAATGTGGAGAAGATGATGTTCATCAAAATGAATTATAATCAATTCCTCCGTGGAGACATTCACCAGCAGCAATTGCCTCCAGAAAGTACACGGGGACCTGAGATGGTGGATTCCAGTGGGGAAGAATTAATAATCTGTGAGGAGGGGGATGTACACAGTGAAAGGGGTGAGGAATTGGAGGATGATGATGAGGTGGACATCTTGCCTCTGTAGAGCCAGTTTGTGCAAGGAGAGATTGATTGCTTCTTTTTTGGTGGGGGACATTGGTGTGCATGTCATTTCAGTCACAGTCGTGTGGCAGACCCTGTCGCTGAAATGATGGGTTCGTTAAAGTGTGCATGTCAGTCACAGTCGTGTGGCAGACCCTGTCGCTGAAATGATGGGTTTGTTAAAGTGTGCATGTCCTGTTTATACAACATAAGGGTGGGTGGGAGGGCCCAAGGACAATTCCATCTTGCACCTCTTTTTTCTTTCATTTTTCTTTGCATCATGTGCTGTTTGGGGACATTTTTTTGGAAGTGCCATCCTGCCTGACACTGCAGTGCCACTCCTAGATGGGCCAGGTGTTTGTGTCGGCCACTTGTGTCGCTTAGTTTAGTCACACAGCCACCTTGGTGCGCCTCTTTTTTTCTTTGCATCATGGGCTGTTTGGGGACAATTTTTTGGAAGGGCCATCCTGCCTGACACTGCAGTGCCACTCCTAGATGGGCCAGGTGTTTGTGTCGGCCACTTGTGTCGCTTAGCTTAGCCATCCAGCGACCTCGGTGCAAATTTTAGGACTAAAAATAATATTGTGAGGTGTGAGGTGTTCAGAATAGACTGGAAATGAGTGGAAATTATGGTTATTGAGGTTAATAATACTATGGGATCAAAATGATCCCCAAATTCTATGATTTAAGCTGTTTTTTAAGGTTTTTTGAAAAAAACACCCGAATCCAAAACACACCCGAATCCGACAAAAAAATTTTGGTGAGGTTTTGCCAAAACGCGTCCGAATCCAAAACACGGCCGCGGAACCGAACCCAAAACCAAAACATAAAACGCGAAAAATTTCCGGTGCACATCACTACTTTAAATGCAACTGTTCCTGAGCCCCTCATTGTATTTTGTATTATGATTTTCTTTATTTGCAGTGTGGAAAACTAAAAAGCAGTATTCTGCCTAGTTTTCATATGAAAGTCAGGGAAGGATATCTCTATCTATAAAAAATTAAATATTATGAAATTTTGCATTCATCAAATACAAAGTTAGTAATCAACAAAAGATGTAAATTTACAAACTACTGTAAAATTTATGAGCCCCTTGCTCCTCTAGATTATGAATAATTTCATTTTTGATACATTATCATATTACATAAATAATAAGTTAGGAAACATTGGTATTTCTCAGTATAATTTTAAGTCTTAAAAAAAATCTGAGTTTAGAATTCACTTAAAGTTCTGTGTAAAGTTTCTACAGTATGTAGGAAAATCTTGTTAGTACGAGACAGTGATGTCATAGAGTTAAAGTAACAGTATTATAGCTTTTAATTAATGTTTAGGTTAGAAAAGAAGCCATCTGTTTTAAGGATTTAACACCTATACTAAACACGGGCATGGCCAAAACGTTTGCATTGTGGAATTATTATTCTAAAATGTATCTGCCAATTATAAGGAACAGCTGCAACTACTCTATTTGCAAACTTGGATAGTGCTGGAAAAATACCACTTTACAGTCACACTATTATGTGATCTACAGAAAAATATATGTGAAATATGCCCCACGGGACACTTTTCTTTCTGTCAGGTCATAACAGTTACACCTGGCATCATTCCAGCCAATGAGTACAATGGTAATAACTCATATACATGTGTGCCTGGACAGAAAAAAAAACCCTTTGAATTGTAAATACAGCCATGCTCTTTGTAGTTGTTCAGAATGTAACATTTACCCATGTATATGAATTTAGCATTTTGCTTCACAGTCTGAATAATGCATAAAAACCACAGATCTACTTAAATAACAGGTAATGACAAACCTGTATACTGTTCTTCTGACCCTTGCTCAGAATACAATGCAGAATATTTGAATCCATTAAGATGATGCAAGAAGTGTTATTGTAAAAGTCAAGGATAACTTACATACAATGTGGATGGGGCCAGCGGGCTACAGGGATGTATTATCCATAAGGTTGACTAGGCTGAAGCCTAGGGGCCCTTTAATATTTTTTGCAGAGGCACTGTTACCTGCGCCCTGGGCTCCTGTGGTTAAAGTCACTATGCAGTCTGCACAGTATCAAGGTACACTGGTAGTGTGCTGAGGTTTGTTTTAAGACACTGGAGGAAAGACACACAGGCTTAATTTCAACTGTGTATCAGTTTCCATGTGAATACCGAAATTGTAAATGATGGCATATATTTTGCTTCCCAAATGTCTGCTATAGTGGGGTGAGAGATTGAATGGCTGGAGGGGGCTCGAAATACCTAAACGCCTAGGAGCCTGGCCATGGGTTAATACTGCCCTGATGGGCTACCTATACTTTACAGAACATGAGCTTTCTATGTTATATACATGTTTCTTAGTGATGTGCACCGGACATTTTTCGTGTTTTGTGTTTTGGTTTTGGACTCGGTTCCGCGGCCGTGTTTTGGATTCGGACGCGTTTTGGCAAAACCTCACCGAAATTTTTTTGTCGGATTCGGGTGTGTTTTGGATTTGGGTGTTTTTTTCAAAAAACCCTAAAAAACTGCTTAAATCATAGAATTTGGGGGTCATTTTGATCCCATAGTATTATTAACCTCAATAACCATAATTTCCACTCATTTCCAGTCTATTCTGAACACCTCACACCTCACAATATTATTTTTAGTCCTAAAATTTGCACCGAGGTCGCTGTGTGACTAAGCTAAGCGACACAAGTGGCCGACACAAACACCTGGCCCATCTAGGAGTGGCACTGCAGTGTCAATCAAGACAGGATGGCACTTCCAAAAAATTGTCCCCAAACAGCACATGATGCAAAAAAAAAAAAAGAGGCGCACCAAGGTGGCTTTTGACTAAGCTAAGCGACTCAAGTGGCCGACACAAACACCTGGCCCATCTAGGAGTGGCACTGCAGTGTCAATCAAGACAGGATGGCATTTCCAAAAAATTGTCCCCAAACAGCACATGATGCAAAGAAAAAAAGAGGCGCACCAAGGTCGCTGTGTGACTAAGCTAAGCGACACAAGTGGCCGACACAAACACCTGGCCCATCTAGGAGTGACACTGCAGTGTCAGGCAGGATGGCACTTCCAAAAAATAGTCCCCAAACAGCACACGATGCAAAGAAAAAAAGAGGCGCACCAAGGTGGCTGTGTGACTAAGCTAAGCGACACAAGTGGCCGACACAAACACCTGGCCCATCTAGGAGTGGCACTGCAGTGTCAGGCAGGATGGCCCTTCCAAAAAATTGTCCCCAAACAGCACATGATGCAAAGAAAAAAAGAGGCGCTCCAAGGTGGCTGTGTGACTAAGCTAAGCGACACAAGTGGCCGACACAAACACCTGGCCCATCTAGGAGTGGCACTGCAGTGTCAGGCAGGATGGCACTTCCAAAAAATTGTCCCCAAACAGCACATGATGCAAAGAAAAAAAGAGGCGCACCACAGGTATAGAATGTAGATGGATAGTATACTTAATGGATGACGACACAGAGGTAGGTACAGCAGTGGCCTACCGTACTGCTATATATAGTATACTGGTGGACACTGTCAGCAAACTGCAAAACTAAAATGCACCACAGGTATAGAATGTAGATGGATAGTATACTTAATGGATGACGACACAGAGGTAGGTACAGCAGTGGCCTACCGTACTGCTATATATAGTATACCGGTGGACACTGTGTCAGCAAACTTCAAAACTAAAATGCACCACAGGTATAGAATGTAGATGGATAGTATACTTAATGGATGACGACACAGAGGTAGGTACAGCAGTGGCCTACCGTACTGCTATATATAGTATACTGGTGGACACTGTCAGCAAACTGCAAAACTAAAATGCACCACAGGTATAGAATGTAGATGTATAGTATACTTAATGGATGACGACACAGAGGTAGGCACAGCAGTGGCCTACCGTACTGCTATATATAGTATACTGGTGGACACTGTGTCAGCAAACTGCAAAACTAAAATGCACCACAGATATAGAATGTAGATGGATAGTATACTTAATGAATGACGACACAGAGGTAGGTACAGCAGTGGCCTACCATACTGCTATATATAGTATACTGGTGGACACTGTGTCAGCAAACTACAAAACTAAAATGCACCACAGGTATAGAATGTAGATGGATAGTATACTTAATGGATGACGACACAGAGGTAGGTACAGCAGTGGCCTACCGTACTGCTATATATAGTATATTGGTGGACACTGTCAGCAAACTGCAAAACTAAAATGCACCACAGGTATAGAATGTAGATGGATAGTATACTTAATGGATGACGACACAGAGGTAGGTACAGCAGTGGCCTACTGTACTGCTATATATAGTATACTGGTGGACACTGTGTCAGCAAACTGCAAAACTAAAATGCACCACAGGTATAGAATGTAGATGGATAGTATACTTAATGGATGACGACACAGAGGTAGGTACAGCAGTGGCCTACCGTACTGCTATAAATAGTATACTGAGGGACACTGTGTCAGCAAACTACAAAACTAAAATGCACCACAGGTATAGAATGTAGATGGATAGTATACTTAATGGATGACGACACCGAGGTAGGTACAGCAGTGGCCTACCGTACTGCTATATATAGTATACTGGTGGACACTGTCAGCAAACTGCAAAACTAAAATGCACCATAGGTATAGAATGTAGATGGATAGTATACTTAATGGATGACGACACAGAGGTAGGTACAGCAGTGCACTCTGCACTGTACTCCTCCTATATAATATTAATTATACTGGTGGTCCCCAGTCCCCACAATAAAGCAGCACACTGAGCACAGATATGGAGTGTTTTTCAGGCAGACAACGTATACTGGTGGTCACTGTCAGCAAAACTCTGCACTGTACTCCTGCTATAGCTGCTCCCCAGTACCCACAATTAAGCAGTGTGAGCACTCAGCACAGATATATTATGCAGCACACTGAGCACAGATATGGTATGGAGCGTTTTTTTCAGGCAGAGAACGGATAAAAACTGGTGCTCACTTATCAGCAAAACTCTGCACTGTACTCCTCCTAACAGCTGCTCCCCAGTCCTCCCCACAATTAAGCAATAAACCAATCAACTTCAACAATAAACGGAGAGGACGCCAGCCACGTCCTCTCCCTATCATCTCCAATGCACGAGTGAAAATGGCGGCGACGCGCGGCTGCTTATATAGAATCCGAATCTCGCGAGAATCCGACAGCGGGATGATGATGTTCGGGCGTGCTCGGGTTAGCCGAGCAAGGCGGGAAGGTTTGAACCTGCCTCGGACCCGTGTAAAAAGGGTGAAGTTCGGGGGGGTTCGGTTTCCGAGAAACCGAACCCGCTCATCACTAGTTTCTATATGGGGTTCTGTCAAACAGTGATGGCATAAAATAAGGGTTAGGAAGTTCAGGAGAGGCAAGTTTTACAAATGAATTTAAAAATGCTTTCAAAACTCAATTACATGATGGCATATGTATATATGTCTACATACAGGATGTATTGGGAGAGCACACTATATGAAATCTGCAACTTATTGATAATATTTTATCCAAAGTGTATTTCTCAGAAAGGGTTGTATAAAATCAAGTGGTATTAATTATTATTAATTGATGCCTAAAAAGTTCTCTTATATCTATTAACTTAACACCCTACTAAAACAGGCTTTTAGCCTTACATACTTTAGAAACACAAATAAAACAGTTTAAAAATCTATTAAAATATAGTTGTAAGGTTCTCACTCATGAGGCCAGATTTTTCCCGTAACCACTCCGGGGGTACAGGTTCTCACAAATTAATTTCCACTGTGGATCTTCCAGTTTCTTTGACCTATGCATTTTGTCTCCTCATGAGACTTCATCAGGGGGTTAATCTCTGCAGTACTGTAGTACAAACTTGGAAACATTATGCCAGATCAAAAAGTTGTATCGAACAATGTAGTCAACCAAATAGGATCGCATTGTATCAAATAGTTGGTCCTACAGGTAAATCGGAGCCTCTTAATCAAATGGTTAGAGCACCAGAACTGTGTGAATGTAATGCAACAATGCTGCATTGCATTCACAGACTGAAGTTCTGGGGCTCTATTCATTTGAATAAGTGGATAATGCTGTCCTTTGATTGCTGTTATCACAGTTAGTAAATCAAATCAAATGTTTACAGTGTAGTTACATCTATTGTCTAAAGGGGGGTACTCACGAAGCGATCGCTCCTTAAAATCTAAGCAATCTGACTAGATTGCTTAGATTTTAAGCAGTGATCACTCCGTGTATACCTCTCACAGCAATAGCGATGCGCAGCCCAGGGCCGGTTCTATGATTTCTGGTGCCCCGGGCAAAATATGGGGGCGTGGCTTCGATTGGGGGCGTGGTCAGCGCGCTGAAAGAAAAAATAAAAATAAATAAAAAGTATACTTAGCATCCCCGTTCCTGATCCAGACCCCCTCCGCCGGCGGCGCCGCTCTTCTCCTCTCCTCCTCTCTTCTGTTCTCTTCGATCTATGGGAGAGACGTTATTACGTCTCTCCCATAGAACAGCATAGACACTAGAGGTCAATTATGACCCCTAGTGTCTGTGCCACTATGTTCGCTCAGCACACATCTCTCCCCACATCTGCCGGTGAGTACTGGCCTTAAGTGTGTTACACTGGTGCTGCTAAGCATTAACCCTTGGAGCATAGCCCACTAGGGATTTTTGTCACTGTCTACATTGCAGCCCAGAATTCCATATAGGGCAGTATTAACCCTTGGCACACACTGGTGTTTTTGTCACTACCCGCAGTGCGGCACAGAGCTGATATAATGCAGGTGCAACATTAACCCTTGGTACACACTGATGTTTTTGTCACTACGTAGTGTACATTGCAGCCCAGCACTCCTAAAACAGGGCTCCAGCATTAACCCTTTGTTTTTGCACAGTACATAGATGAACACACACAGGTTGTATGAAAAAAGCATTTTTTTGTTTTTTCATAAATGACAGTCACAGTGATTAAACTTATGTGAAGGCAGTGAGGTACAGGCTGTACCCCACTGGCTTCACATAAAGATAAGCACTGTGACTGCCATTTGGGAAAAAAATAAAAAAATGAGTTTTTTTATACAACTTAATTGTTCATCGATATGGATCATGATTTGTCGAAAGAAGAGCAGAAGCAGCAACCAAATACTAGTACAGCAGCTGCTGCCACCAGTCATGATGATACCAGCCCTTCAACGTCATCTACTAAATCCATTGCTCAAGGTCATAGAGGGTTTAAGTCAGGGTGTCTGCAATAAAAAAAAATTACATTGGTAAAGAAAAAACACCTCTAATAAAGGGAAAGTTTACTGCAGGAAAACATAAAAGTGTCAAAATAATATTTACCACATACAATGGCAAGGAAAAACTCAGGCCTTGGTCTTTATTTATGAGTGCTGGTTCTGCATCTTCTTTTGCCTGTCATGATAATCCAGAATCTTCTCACTCATAGACTAAAAGACAAGTAAAAAAATGAAAAGCACCAAGGGCATAGCTACCATAGGTGCAGGGAGTGCAGCTGCTATGGAGCCCCAGAGCTGAGAGGGGCCCACCTTCCCTGTCAAAGTTACATGTGCTATATACATTTTTTACCATTAGTAGATACATAAGGGCCCTTACAAACTTTTGGGGCCTACAATATATCTAGTTATGCCCATGGTCCTTATCATTGTAATGTGGTATAAAATGAATTTGAGGGCATTATAATGTTATATAATATGAACTTTGGCACTGTAATGTGGCACATTATCAAGTGGAGTCACTATAAATTGGAGTCACTATGCCCCGGACCGCCTGATTAACAGGCAGAGTCATTCGCATAAGTGAGATGCAATCACATCTCACTGTGTGTGCATGAGCAGTATGGCTGCTTTGCGTGCACACTCGGCATAATCGCTTCAGTATGCGATAGCATCGCTGATGTGATCCATACTGAATGAAGCCCATTGTCATGTCTTGGCATAGGATCAACAAATCTACCTCTTATGTGTGGAATTATTTTTACCCAAATACTGACAAAAATTGTCTAGCCATCTGTAGCATATGTAAAGCCACAGTAAGTAGAGAAAAATACCGTAACCATCTATGAATCTCCTCCCTGTTTTATCTTTTGTAACGAGTTAATGGAAAGTGTTTGCAAAAATAAAAAACATGCTTAAAAAAAATAACAACAATCAGTCCTGCATCAGCTACCTCTCAGCTAGATCCCAGCACCTGCAATCTCCACCACCAACACACCTGCATCATCATCAATATCCTCACTAATGATTGAAGGTAGTCCTGCATCCAATTTGATATTGCTAGTTGACTCTAGAGATGAGCGCCTGAAATTTTTCGGGTTTTGTGTTTTGGTTTTGGGTTCGGTTCCGCGGCCGTGTTTTGGGTTCGAACGCGTTTTGGCAAAACCTCACCGAATTATTTTTGTCGGATTCGGGTGTGTTTTGGATTCGGGTGTTTTTTTCCAAAAACACTAAAAAACAGCTTAAATCATAGAATTTGGGGGTCATTTTGATCCCAAAGTATTATTAACCTCAAAAACCATAATTTACACTCATTTTCAGTCTATTCTGAATACCTCACACCTCACAATATTATTTTTAGTCCTAAAATTTGCACCGAGGTCGCTGTGTGAGTAAGATAAGCGACCCTAGTGGCCGACACAAACACCGGGCCCATCTAGGAGTGGCACTGCAGTGTCACGCAGGATGTCCCTTCCAAAAAACCCTCCCCAAACAGCACATGACGCAAAGAAAAAAAGAGGCGCAATGAGGTAGCTGTGTGAGTAAGATTAGCGACCCTAGTGGCCGACACAAACACCGGGCCCATCTAGGAGTGGCACTGCAGTGTCACGCAGGATGGCCCTTCCAAAAAACCCTCCCCAAACAGCACATGACGCAAAGAAAAAAAGAGGCGCAATGAGGTAGCTGACTGTGTGAGTAAGATTAGCGACCCTAGTGGCCGACACAAACACCGGGCACATCTAGGAGTGGCACTGCAGTGTCACGCAGGATGTCCCTTCCAAAAAACCCTCCCCAAACAGCACATGACGCAAAGAAAAAAAGAGGCGCAATGAGGTAGCTGTGTGAGTAAGATTAGCGACCCTAGTGGCCGACACAAACACCGGGCCCATCTAGGAGTGGCACTGCAGTGTCACGCAGGATGTCCCTTCCAAAAAACCCTCCCCAATCAGCACATGATGCAAAGAAAAAGAAAAGAAAAAAGAGGTGCAAGATGGAATTATCCTTGGGCCCTCCCACCCACCCTTATGTTGTATAAACAAAACAGGACATGCACACTTTAACCAACCCATCATTTCAGTGACAGGGTCTGCCACACGACTGTGACTGATATGACGGGTTGGTTTGGACCCCCCCCCAAAAAGAAGCAATTAATCTCTCCTTGCACAAACTGGCTCTACAGAGGCAAGATGTCCACCTCATCTTCACCCTCCGATATATCACCGTGTACATCCCCCTCCTCACAGATTATCAATTCGTCCCCACTGGAATCCACCATCTCAGCTCCCTGTGTACTTTGTGGAGGCAATTGCTGCTGGTCAATGTCTCCGCGGAGGAATTGATTATAATTCATTTTAATGAACATCATCTTCTCCACATTTTCTGGATGTAACCTCGTACGCCGATTGCTGACAAGGTGAGCGGCGGCACTAAACACTCTTTCGGAGTACACACTTGTGGGAGGGCAACTTAGGTAGAATAAAGCCAGTTTGTGCAAGGGCCTCCAAATTGCCTCTTTTTCCTGCCAGTATAAGTACGGACTGTGTGACGT
This sequence comes from Pseudophryne corroboree, assembly GCF_028390025.1. Lineage (NCBI taxonomy): Eukaryota > Metazoa > Chordata > Amphibia > Anura > Myobatrachidae > Pseudophryne > Pseudophryne corroboree. Next base: position 649,968,699 of record NC_086446.1, on the reverse strand, counting down.
GCCTACTTGGATGCGGTCACTCATATAATCCTCCACCATTCTATCAATGTTGAGAGAATCATATGCAGTGACAGTAGACGACATGTCCGTAATCGTTGTCAGGTCCTTCAGTCCGGACCAGATGTCAGCATCAGCAGTCGCTCCAGACTGCCCTGCATCACCGCCAGCGGGTGGGCTCGGAATTCTGAGCCTTTTCCTCGCACCCCCAGTTGCGGGAGAATGTGAAGGAGGAGATGTTGACAGGTCGCGTTCCGCTTGACTTGACAATTTTGTCACCAGCAGGTCTTTCAACCCCAGCAGACCTGTGTCTGCCGGAAAGAGAGATCCAAGGTAGGCTTTAAATCTAGGATCGAGCACGGTGGCCAAAATGTAGTGCTCTGATTTCAACAGATTGACCACCCGTGAATCCTTGTTAAGCGAATTAAGGGCTGCATCCACAAGTCCCACATGCCTAGCGGAATCGCTCCGTGTTAGCTCCTTCTTCAATGCCTCCAGCTTCTTCTGCAAAAGCCTGATGAGGGGAATGACCTGACTCAGGCTGGCAGTGTCTGAACTGACTTCACGTGTGGCAAGTTCAAAGGGCATCAGAACCTTGCACAACGTTGAAATCATTCTCCACTGCACTTGAGACAGGTGCATTCCATCTCCTATATCGTGCTCAATTGTATAGGCTTGAATGGCCTTTTGCTGCTCCTCCAACCTCTGAAGCATATAGAGGGTTGAATTCCACCTCGTTACCACTTCTTGCTTCAGATGATGGCAGGGCAGGTTCAGTAGTTTTTGGTGGTGCTCCAGTCTTCTGTACGTGGTGCCTGTACGCCGAAAGTGTCCCGCAATTTTTCTGGCCACCGACAGCATCTCTTGCACGCCCCTGTCGTTTTTTAAAAAATTCTGCACCACCAAATTCAAGGTATGTGCAAAACATTGGACGTGCTGGAATTTGCCCATATTTAATGCACACACAATATTGCTGGCGTTGTCCGATGCCACAAATCCACAGGAGAGTCCAATTGGGGTAAGCCATTCCGCGATGATCTTCCTCAGTTGCCGTAAGAGGTTTTCAGCTGTGTGCGTATTCTGGAAAGCGGTGATACAAAGCGTAGCCTGCCTAGGAAAGAGTTGGCGTTTGCGAGATGCTGCTACTGGTGCCGCCGCTGCTGTTCTTGCGGCGGGAGTCCATACATCTACCCAGTGGGCTGTCACAGTCATATAGTCCTGACCCTGCCCTGCTCCACTTGTCCACATGTCCGTGGTTAAGTGGACATTGGGTACAACTGCATTTTTTAGGACACTGGTGAGTCTTTTTCTGACGTCCGTGTACATTCTCGGTATCGCCTGCCTAGAGAAGTGGAACCTAGATGGTATTTGGTAACGGGGGCACACTGCCTCAATAAATTGTCTAGTTCCCTGTGAACTAACGGCGGATACCGGACGCACGTCTAACACCAACATAGTTGTCAAGGACTCAGTTATCCGCTTTGCAGTAGGATGACTGCTGTGATATTTCATCTTCCTCGCAAAGGACTGTTGAACAGTCAATTGCTTACTGGAAGTAGTACAAGTGGGCTTACGACTTCCCCTCTGGGATGACCATCGACTCCCAGCGGCAACAACAGCAGCGCCAGCAGCAGTAGGCGTTACACGCAAGGATGCATCGGAGGAATCCCAGGCAGGAGAGGACTCGTCAGACTTGCCAGTGACATGGCCTGCAGGACTATTGGCATTCCTGGGGAAGGAGGAAATTGACACTGAGGGAGTTGGTGGGGTGGTTTGCGTGAGCTTGGTTACAAGAGGAAGGGATTTACTGGTCAGTGGACTGCTTCCGCTGTCACCCAAAGTTTTTGAACTTGTCACTGACTTATTATGAATGCGCTGCAGGTGACGTATAAGGGAGGATGTTCCGAGGTGGTTAACGTCCTTACCCCTACTTATTACAGCTTGACAAAGGGAACACACGGCTTGACACCTGTTGTCCGCATTTCTGGTGAAATACCTCCACACCGAAGAGCTGATTTTTTTGGTATTTTCACCTGGCATGTCAACGGCCATATTCCTCCCACGGACAACAGGTGTCTCCCCGGGTGCCTGACTTAAACAAACCACCTCACCATCAGAATCCTTCTGGTCAATTTCCTCCCCAGCGCCAGCAACACCCATATCCTCCTCATCCTGGTGTACTTCAACACTGACATCTTCAATCTGACTATCAGGAACTGGACTGCGGGTGCTCCTTCCAGCACTTGCAGGGGGCATGCAAATAGTGGAAGGCGCATGCTCTTCACGTCCAGTGTTGGGAAGGTCAGGCATCGCAACCGACACAATTGGACTCTCCTTGTGGATTTGGGATTTCAAAGAACGCACAGTTCTTTGCGGTGCTTTTGCCAGCTTGAGTCTTTTCAGTTTTCTAGCGAGAGGCTGAGTGCTTCCATCCTCATGTGAAGCTGAACCACTAGCCATGAACATAGGCCAGGGCCTCAGCCGTTCCTTGCCACTCCGTGTGGTAAATGGCATATTGGCAAGTTTACGCTTCTCCTCCGACAATTTTATTTTAGGTTTTGGAGTCCTTTTTTTTCTGATATTTGGTGTTTTGGATTTGACATGCTCTGTACTATGACATTGGGCATCGGCCTTGGCAGACGACGTTGCTGGCATTTCATCGTCTCGGCCATGACTAGTGGCAGCAGCTTCAGCACGAGGTGGAAGTGGATCTTGATCTTTCCCTAATTTTGGAACCTCAACTTTTTTGTTCTCCATATTTTATAGGCAGAACTAAAAGGCACCTCAGGTAAACAATGGAGATGGATGGATTGGATACTAGTATACAATTATGGACGGACTGCCACGGTTAGGTGGTATAAAAAAACCACGGTTAGGTGGTATATATTGTAATACAATTATGGATGGACGGACTGCCTGCCGAGTGCCGACACAGAGGTAGCCACAGCCGTGAACTACCGCACTGTACACTGGTTGATAAAGAGATAGTAGTATACTCGTAACAACTAGTATGACTGACTATGACGGTATAAAGAATGAAAAAAAAACCACGGTTAGGTGGTATATATTGTAATACAATTATGGATGGACGGACTGCCTGCCGAGTTCCGACACAGAGGTAGCCACAGCCGTGAACTACCGCACTGTACACTGGTTGATAAAGAGATAGTAGTATACTCGTAACAACTAGTATGACTGACTATGACGGTATAAAGAATGAAAAAAAAACCACGGTTAGGTGGTATATATTATAATACAATTATGGATGGACGGACTGCCTGCCGACTGCCGACACAGAGGTAGCCACAGCCGTGAACTACCGCACTGTACACTGGTTGATAAAGAGATAGTAGTATACTCGTAACAACTAGTATGACACTATGACGGTATAAAGAATGAAAAAAAAACCACGGTTAGGTGGTATATATTATAATACAATTATGGATGGACGGACTGCCTGCCGACTGCCGACACAGAGGTAGCCACAGCCGTGAACTACCGCACTGTACACTGGTTGATAAAGAGATAGTAGTATACTCGTAACAACTAGTATGACACTATGACGGTATAAAGAATGAAAAAAAAACCACGGTTAGGTGGTATATATTATAATACAATTATGGATGGACGGACTGCCTGCCGAGTGCCGACACAGAGGTAGCCACAGCCGTGAACTACCGCACTGTACACTGGTTGATAAAGAGATAGTAGTATACTCGTAACAACTAGTATGACTGACTATGACGGTATAAAGAATGAAAAAAAAAACCACGGTTAGGTGGTATATATTATAATACAATTATGGATGGACGGACTGCCTGCCGACTGCCGACACAGAGGTAGCCACAGCCGTGAACTACCGCACTGTACACTGGTTGATAAAGAGATAGTAGTATACTCGTAACAACTAGTATGACACTATGACGGTATAAAGAATGAAAAAAAAACCACGGTTAGGTGGTATATATTATAATACAATTATGGATGGACGGACTGCCTGCCGACTGCCGACACAGAGGTAGCCACAGCCGTGAACTACCGCACTGTACACTGGTTGATAAAGAGATAGTAGTATACTCGTAACAACTAGTATGACACTATGATGGTATAAAGAATGAAAAAAAAACCACGGTTAGGTGGTATATATTATAATAATACAATTATGGATGGACGGACTGCCTGCCGACTGCCGACACAGAGGTAGCCACAGCCGTGAACTACCGCACTGTACACTGGTTGATAAAGAGATAGTAGTATACTCGTAACAACTAGTATGACTATGACGACGGTATAAAGAAAGAAAAAAAAATACCACGGTTAGGTGGTATATAATTATACAATTATGGATGGACGGACTGCCTGCCGAGTGCCGACTGCCGACACAGAGGTAGCCACAGCCGTGAACTACCGCACTGTACTGTGTCTGCTGCTAATATAGACTGGTTGATAAAGAGATAGTATACAACAATATACTACTATACTGGTGGTCAGGCACTGGTCACCACTAGTCACACTGGCAGTGGCACTACTGCAGCAAAAGTGTGCACTGTTTAATTTTAAATTAATATAATATTATGTACTCCTGGCTCCTGCTATAACAACCTGCAGTGCTCCCCAGTCTCCCCCACAATTATTATAAGCTTTTATACATTGATGTGCAGCACACTGGGCTGAGCTGAGTGCACACAGACTGAGTCACACTGTGTGACTGCTGTGTATCGTTTTTTTCAGGCAGAGAACGGATATAGCAGAGAACGGATATATTAAATAAAAGTTAACTTAACAACAACTGCACTGGTCACTGTGGTAAACTCTGTCTGCACAATCTCTCTCTCTCTCTCTCTCTTCTAATCTATTCTAATGGAGAGGACGCCAGCCACGTCCTCTCCCTATCAATCTCAATGCACGTGTGAAAATGGCGGCGACGCGCGGCTCCTTATATAGAATCCGAGTCTCGCGAGAATCCGACAGCGTCATGATGACGTTCGGGCGCGCTCGGGTTAACCGAGCAAGGCGGGAAGATCCGAGTCGCTCGGACCCGTGAAAAAAAAAGTGAAGTTCGTGCGGGTTCGGATTCAAAGAAACCGAACCCGCTCATCTCTAGACTTGACTCCTCCCCCAATCAGTATACCTCAGAAGAATCCTTGAGCACTAGGTTTGCTGCTGCTGGGGGTGGATCTTCATCCCAGCAGGGGACCAAGAAAACTACTAATGGTTTCAAACAATTGACTGTTAATCCTTTACAAGAGGAAGCAAGTATAACAGCTGTCACCCAGTCACAAAGCAGATCACTGACGATATGAGGGCTAGTATAGATCTACGTCCAGGGGTTAAAGTGGGGGGGAACGAGGTGGAACTGAGTTCCACCACCTGTAATGGTAGGGGGAACTAGTTCCACCATCTCCATTGCCCTGCACAGTAGTTCCAACAGAAAAGCCCACCCCATCATCTGCGTCAATCGATGATACAGGCGGCACTAGTGTTACTGATGAGCTGCAGCCACCTACTCCTTCCTCAGGTCCTGGTGCCTCCACGGTCCTCCTCCATGAGTTCCACCACCTCACCAGGACCACTTTAAGCCCTGTCTACGTCCAATATCTGCCATTAATGCTGCAGGTTTTAGACAGTTAATTGGGGTCCTGTGTCCCGCTACCAAATTCCATCTTGGTTCCATTTTACTACACAAGCAATTCCTCGCCTTTACCAGGATGTTAAAAAAACAACAAATTATTGGCATACAAAATGCCATTGCACTCACTGTCCACTTAACCACAGACACAGTATGTGGATAAGCTGAACTGGGCAAATTAAAGATTACATGACTGTGACAGCCCACTGTGTGGGTGAATCTCCTTTAGCAGCAGGAACACCAGCAGCATCTAACAAGCAACGCCAGATCATTCAGGGGCAGGCTACTCTCTGTATCACCTGCTTCACTAAGAGGCATAAAGCTGTCAGCCTGTTAGAAAAACTAAGGGCTTGTCATAGCAGCATGGCTTACCCTGCTTGGACTCTCCTCAGGATTTGTGATTCTTGATAATGCCACAAACATTGGGGGAGCATCACAGCTGGATGAATTCAAACATGTCCCATGTTTTGCTCACACAATCAATTTGGTGATACTGAGTTTTTTTAAGAAAGGACAAGGGCATGCAGGAGATGCTGTCTGTGGACCTGAAAAGTGTACATTTTTGGTATCCAGCAACAGCATGTAGGAGATTGCAGCAGCTGCAAAGACTGTTCAATTTGCTCTGCCACCAACTGAAGCATGTGGTGGTTACAGCATAGTGGAATCCACCCTTTACATGCTTCAACAGATGGAGGAACAGCAACAAGCCATCAAAGCTACAGAACAAACCATGACATTGGGAAAGGAGGGGGAATGTACCTTAGTCCATCACAGTGGAGAACACTTTCCGTGTTTTTCAAGGTGCTGAAACCATTCAAAGTAGTCACCTGTGAAGTAAGTTCCGACACTGTTATTTTGTGTTGCCAGATAGGCAGAGCCGGCCTTAGGCATAGGCAAACTAGGCAAATGCCTAGGGCATTTGGTATGCTTAGGGGCACCAGCAGCTTCTGCTGATTAAAATGATATGCGGCATGCCTATATTCTGTGTGTGACTGCGGCTGTATCTGCATATGAAATGCTACGTTACAGTGTATTCCTGGAAATCACTGTAATGTATGCAGATACAGCCGCAGTCGCACACAGAATATAGGCATGCTGTATATAATTTTAATCAGCAGAAGCTGCTTGTGCATTCTAGATACATAATGCAAATAATATGATGCTTTTTCATAAACAAAAGGCGCCCAACGTTAGCAGAGCTGCCAGCTGATGCATGCCAGGCATCTCCTGCAGAACTAGCGGCGGTGCTAGGGGGCACTAGCCAAAATCTTGCCTAGGGCATCATATTGGTTAGGGCCAGCTCTGCAGATAGGTGACTGTTGCCTGATAGGTAACTGTTCACATAATACATCATTTAGCAATATTATAAGGACAAGGTATCTTGTCTCAATTAGAACATTAATGATGAAAAGGTGAGCCCCAACCATAGTGAACAGGATGAGAATATATTATATAGTAAGGAATAGATTTGAATGCATGAGGTAAATGTTTAGATGATTTATGAAATAATGTTGTATATATATATATATGTATATAGGGGGTAATTCCAAGTTGATCGCAGCAGGATTTTTGATAGCAATTGGGCAAAACCATGTGCACTGCAGGGGAGGCAGATATAACATGTGCAGAAAGAGTTAGATTTGGGTGGGTTATTTTATTTCTGTGCAGGGTAAATACTGGCTGCTTTATTTTGACACTGCAAATTAGATTGCAGATTGAACACACCCCGCCCAAATCTATCTCTCTCTGCACATGTTATATCTGCCCCTCCTGCAGTGCACATGGTTTTGCCCAACTGCTAAAAAAATTCCTGCTGCGATCAACTTGGAATTACCCCCATAGATACATTTGTGTTTTACTGCAAGATTGTGAGACATTATGTAGGGAACAGATTTATTTTGCTCAAGCCATAAATTAGCCTAGAGAGGTCACAGTATAACAAATAATGTTTTTACAATTCAATGGACACTGGAATCCACAGGTGTACATTTAGGTGGTCATTCAGAGTTGATCGCTCGTTAATTTTTTTTCGCAACGGAGCGATTAGTCGCTAATGCGCATGCGCAATGTCCGCAGTGCGACTGCGCCAAGTAAATTTGCTATTAAGTTAGGTATTTTACTCACGGCATTATGAGGTTTTTCTTCATTCTGGTGATCGTAGTGTGATTGACAGGAAGTGGGTGTTTCTGGGCGGAAACTGGCCGTTTTATGGGTGTGTGTGAAAAAACGCAGCCGTTTCTGGGAAAAACGCGGGAGTGGCTGGAGAAACAGGGGAGTGTCTGGGCGAACGCTGGGTGTGTTTGTGACGTCAAACCAGGAACGAAACTGACTGAACTGATCGCAGTGGCAGAGTAAGTCTCGAGCTACTCAGAAACTGCTAAGAACTGTCTATTCGCAAATCTGCTAATCTTTCGTTCGCAAATCTACTATGCTAAGATTCACTCCCAGTAGGCGGCGGCTTAGCGTGTGCAAAGCTGCTAAAAGCAGCTTGCGAGCGAACAACTCGGAATGAGGGCCTTAGATCAGAATCAGGATTTGCAATACAGCACTTTGGCAATTGTAAACTATCTATTGCCCAGTTCTATTGTAGGCCAGACTCAATGACAACACAAGATCTGTTGATCTTCTACTGTACCAACAAGTCCCAATTATTGATGCTAACACCCGAGGCAAACAAATATTGTTACACTTAAAATAAGCAAAGGAAGATCTTTGATGTTTAAGGAAGTAGTACATTTTATGACCCCAGACTACATGTCCTGTTTGCCACCTTGAGGCAGAACAACTGGACATGTTTTACGATACTTTGGAATCTGGCAGTTATCAGTTACAGGGGAACCAAAAGGAATATGTCAGTTTGAAGTGGTTAAGTTATATATGAAGTTAGTGAGAGTTGAAGTCAGTCAGGAGGAGAAATAGTTGGAGGTCAGAAGGAGAGAAGATGCCAGAGTTAAGAAGAAGCTAAGTGCAGGAGGAGCAGGGGCGGATTGGGATGGAAAACCAGCCCGGGAAATTGATGGAAGCAGCCCTAATGGGGGCGGGGTCTGTTGATGGGGTGTGATCTGTCAAAGGGGGCGGGATCCCTCCTTATAGCGCCTGAGCGGTGTATAGTGCATGTCACTGGGTTGGGGTGGTGTTACTGTGTCTAGGGGGCTAATACGCTGACACACAGACACTGACACACTGATGCTGACACATAAAATGATGCTGACACACAGGTGCATTACTGTGTGGAATTATGTGTATTATGGGCATTACTAATGTGGAGCATATGTGTGAGGTGCATTACTGTGTGGAATTATGTGTATTATCAGCATTACTAATGTGGGGCATATGTGTAAGGTACATTATTGTGTGGAATTTTGTGTATTATGGGCATTACTAATGTGGGTCATATTTATAAGGTGCATTACTGTGTGGAATTATATGTATTATGGCCCTCATTCCGAGTTGTTCGCTCGTTCTTTTTCATCGCATCGCAGTGAAAATCCGCTTAGTACGCATGCGCAAAGTTCGCACTGCGACTGCGCCAAGTAACTTTACTATGAAGAAAGTATTTTTACTCACGGCTTTTTCTTCGCTCCGGCGATCGTAATGTGATTGACAGGAAATGGGTGTTACTGGGCGGAAACACGGCGTTTCAGGGGCGTGTGGCTGAAAACGCTACCGTTTCCGGAAAAAACGCAGGAGTGGCCGGAGAAACGGTGGGAGTGCCTGGGCGAACGCTGGGTGTGTTTGTGACGTCAACCAGGAACGACAAGCACTGAACTGATCGCACAGGCAGAGTAAGTCTGGAGCTACTCTGAAACTGCTAAGTAGTTAGTAATCGCAATATTGCGAATACATCGGTCGCAATTTTAAGAAGCTAAGATTCACTCCCAGTAGGCGGCGGCTTAGCGTGTGTAACTCTGCTAAATTCGCCTTGCGACCGATCAACTCGGAATGAGGGCCTATGGGCATTACTGTGGGGCATTATGCAGGGTTGAACTGACCCACATGGGCACAGAACTAGCGGCGGTACTAGGGGGCACCAGCATAAATTTTGCCTGGGGCATCAAATTGGCTAGGGCCGGCTCTGGACCCACCCCTATCAGCTGCTCTGCCCCTGCTCTGTCGGCCCCCTCTTTGCATGCAGTTCTATCCCACCCTGCTCCCACTCTGTCCCAGCCTGTACCCTTTGTCTACTGCTGGCCCACCCTATCTCTGCTGTTCTGTTCCCCACTGATCCACCCCCCCCACACACACACACCTCCTACTCTGTCCAACACACCCCTGTATCATCCCACCACTATACTCAGCATGTTCCCAGTGGCCCTAGTCCTTGTCCTCCACCTCTACTGCTAGACTAGGTCTGTCGCATCTCTCTAGCAGTGGGTACTGTTGGGATGTGCATCTCGCTGCCACTATGCACGCATGTTGAAGACAAGACAGAACGTAGAGAATTATTATAGATATGACATTGCTGCAGTTTAAAAACACTTGGGACATAGGGTTTATTTAATTTAGTATTATTACATTTGAGATGCTCACTATGTGAAAAACTTGAGTTAAATATTAAATATGTTTTTGTTAATTAAGCCACACAACTTGTATAACTAACCTTGCTGTACAGAAATTTTATTCTTGCAGCTTTAACCTTCACTTAAAGAGAAGGAATTTTATGTGGCATGTGGGTAATACAATAGAATTTTTCACTAAATCCCCAAACAATGTGTGTGATGGCCAGAATGCATAATGCAAAGCATGGAAGACAATGTACAGAAAGCCTAATGCCTTCTAGGCAGCTATTTAACATTCAACCCTATGGTAATGTCATAACTTTGGTAATCAAATATTTATTTTGCACATACTGCCATATAGAACTTTCACTAATATTTATGAAGCCTCTATTAAAATAGAGATCAAAGGAAATGTAAAATGTACATGTGGTGGCATGAAATAATGTTTGGAGAATTGTGGTTTTGGACACATAAAGTTTCATAGCTATAAATATAATGGAAACTGTCCAGAATATAATGAGTTTGCTAGTTAGAGTATAAGGTAAGCTCAAAGTGATATATTTTGCTTTTACTGGTCTTTTTTTTTTAAGTTTGAACATTTTACCTTTTGCACACAACAGCATAAAGGAAAACAAGAGCAATAAACAGGAAGGATCCCAAATGAAAATGACTGTACTACCATAGCAATAGTAAAAAAGATATAGACATTGATATGATAATTGCAGTTTTTAGGGTTTTACATTATATTATATTGTTGCATAACAGATTACAAGGAAACACTCAGATTTTTATATTGAAAGGAGATTCCACACACATTTGACTTACCTTAAAACATCTATCCAGGCAATCTCTATGTACATACATTTTTGTAATGTAGGGTGTCATTCACCAGCTGTATCCAATCTGTCAATGGAGAGACATTTGGTTGGCGCGCTTTACCCTTCACCCTTCTTGAGGAGTTTTCGTTTAAAAGGTTTGGGAGTACTTTGGCAAATTCAGCTCCTGCGCTGTAGTTCTCCATCCAATAAACATTTTTGGTATTAAGGAGGGTTTCATCAGCAAGGAATCATGTCACCAGTAGCCATGGAAGAGGTGCAGTTTCTTGGAATATGCATAATGGAAGGGGAGGGGGACATGGACTGCGCATCATAATTCCAAACATAAAAAGAGTTGCTATCATGGTGAGACTTGTAGTTCAACACAGATAAAAGATAATACAGATGCCCACTCTTTAGTACTAAGAACTGTTAATCAGAATAGTTATAATTATTAACTTTGCACTCTAATATAGAGCAAAATTGAGGTGCTTAGCATCATTTTTGTCCAAAAATATATTGACCCACCAACCATAACCAGGTGACCCCATCTGGTGGGTTGCTAACACTAAGGTTCAAGTCCAGGGCACAGGACTTCCCAAGTCAGCACAGATCAACCGCCTCAAGGAACCACACTAGTGATAGATTAAAGTGTTAGTGTTTCATAAGTAAGAAACTATGTGTTAGGAGTGTAACACTGGTGAGAAGTATAATAGGACCAGAAAAAAATATTTAACTCAATGTACTCACCCATTTTTATTCTACAATACATATGTCTCTGGCTAGCCTAATATGTTGTATAGATAAATTATGAGACAGAGGTGATGTTGGGACCATTTTTATTGTGAATATTTTTATTAGTGTTGACATATGGAGTGTGCTACTGCTCTTCCTCCATGATGCTCCTTTATATGAAGCATACTGTACTATTTTTTAACAAGATGGTCACAATTCTCTAGTCATCACTGACATGGCACCATCTTGTTACTGTGTTTGAGAGCCACAGTAGTACACATATGCGTACTATGGAGCTACATGGGGGACCCTGCACAATCCTGTAGTCAAGGATGCCATCTGAAATTCTGGGGCCTGGGACTCACAAATAGACAGCCCCCCCCCCCCCCCACACACACACACACACACACACAAACCCCCCCCCAAAAAAATAATAATAATATATATATATTTATATATATATATATATATATATATATATATACATACATTACAAATATATATCTACACATACATACATACATACATACATACATACATACATACAGTACATATAGAAAAAACAATAAAAGAGGCTGCGCTATAGTACAATATTTTTAAATGAACAATGTCAAAGAGCAAATAGAAATTCTCTAATTGAGCAATTTAATGAAAAATTATATAAAAAAGACATACATGTCAGATATATATTTAAAAAAGTATGAATTCATACACTGGGTTGTAATAAGATTACCCTTCATAAACGTCTGGAACTGGAAAATGTTTGTACTGGAGTAGTCTGTTTCTATTGTAAGTTTGTAACCCCTGTGTCAATTGCACTGATCCAAACAGCAATGTCCCATATGCAAATGAGAGTCCAGTAGAGGAAAGTTAGCAACAATAGACCTTTTAGGGTTGGAGCTAAATTTCCTCTAACGGTGAATTGCCAACATCTCCTACTGGACTCTCATTTGCATATGGGACATGAAGGGTAATCTTATTACAACCAGTGTATGAATTCATACTTTTTAATTTATATGTGACATTTATGTCTTTTTAGCACAGCCTCTCTTATTGTTGTTTTTATGTCTATTGTGGGAGTGACTTCCCCTGTTGTTTGAGGCAGCTGCTGAGTAAAGCATCCCACGTCTCTAGCACCCAACTATACCTTGGTATAATTTTTTGCATATACACACATACATACACACACATACACGCACTTTCTCTTTCCCACTCACTCTCCCTCAACTTACCTATCACAGGCTGGCCGGAGATGTAGCAGATGTGGTAGCAGCCTAGTCCAGTGTAGCTCGCCCCCTCCATTTTGTGTAACTCCGCCCCCTTTTCATCACTGAGATCTGGCACTATCACAGGAGGGGAAGAGTACGCTGCAAGCTTCTATTGAAAAGTCGATGCCAAAATGGCCGCCCCCTCAGAAGAGACAGTTATTAAGATACTAGAGGAGCCTCCTCTAGTATCTTTAATAAATGTCTCCTCTGAGGAGGTGGCCATTTTTGGAGGGATGTTTACAATAGAAGCTTGCAGCATCCTCTCCCCCTCCTGTGCCAGAACTTGGTCATGAAAGTGGGCAGAGTATCGCGGCGGGCGGACGGCACCATGAGCGGCCCGGGGCCTCTCCTCTCTGTTAGAGAGGCAGGGCCTGGAACAGCTGTGCCCGCAGCACCCCCCTGATGGTGGCCTGCCTTTAGTCCTGTCTTTATACATGACCGGCTAGCCTACTATATGCTCTGCTGCATCTCTGCTGATTGTGTGATTGTGTACATAACTGAGTATGGCTGTACAATATCTGTGCACCACAATATATACAAGCTCCTGGTTAAGTCTAGCAAGCTGATGTGTCTACCAAACTTCTTTCCGCTGATGTCTACTATGTAATAACTGTGTCTAGCACAAAATAGTACACACATATGAACAGGGTATGGAGCGATAGAACCTTGCATGATAATCAGTGAAGCTGCAGAGTGTACCAATATAGGAATATGCATACAGTAGCTGTATCCATGATGGGCTTTATGAAACATAAAGGCTCAGAGAAGTGTGTCACATGGAAGTTGGCATTTAAAATGCAATTTAAGCATGAGAGGCTGTGGTGATTTACAATTAATCCTGATGATGTAGAGTCATTGTAGACAAAGCCATAGGAACAATTAAATTAAGAGGGAGATGTACTAAGCAGTGAAAAGAGTGGAGAAGTGAGCGAGTGGAGAAGTAGCCCATGGCAACCAATCAACATTGAAGTAACATTTATAATTTGCATACTATAAGATTAAAAAAAATCTCTTCCAGGAGCACTCTTGATTGTTATATGTAAATTGATTACATTAGGTGAAGTGGTAGAATATCAAATTCTGCATCTCTGAAGAAGGGGGAAATATGGATATATACGATAAAATATAACTTTCAATTCTTTGATAGCATATAAAAAGAACAGTCAAGAAAGAGATGCTCACGATCAATATCAAGGTATCTCACGTACACTGATGTATAAAAACCTGCCTATAAGATAGGTGAAAATATGACAAAAAGAACATGCAGAGAATCAAAATTATCTTGTATTCCTAAAATTCATGTATCAGAGAGTCTCCCCTCCACAGGGTCGCTGTTTGCTCCTAAAATTTCTGCAACTTATTGAATTTTGATGAATTATCAATTTTGCACATATCACTTTCATCTATTTGTCGGCTCATAATTATCTCTGGAAATTGCGTCTCATATCTAATCTTGCACCGTTTGTGCCAATTTTGAGAATACATAACAATTATTGTGAGATTGTGTGATAGAGTGACAGGTATGGAGAGGAAAAAAATAATACAGATTGTGATTCTGCTGTCAATGATAGACTTTACGTCATGCACCTCCTGCTAGACCCTATAACACCTGGTATTCCCACGGGGTCCCCTCCAAGGTGCTGACCAGGCCCATCAGTTTATTGCTTCCAAGATCAGACGAGATTGGGCAGATTCACTGTGGTATGGCTGCAGGATGTTTCGTCACTCATAAAGAATCACTGATGAGAGCTCACGAATAAGCACAGGAATGAAATAGGGAGGAATAAATTGTAGCAAAAATTTTATAGTGGTATAAGTGGAAAGTGAAACTCTTGTGAGTCTAATGCCAAAAGAAAAGGATCGAAATAAGCAAATGTAGGATCTGCTTTCAGTGTTAGGCAGAGGTGTGTCAAGGGGCCTCCAAATGGACTCTCACTGATTAGAGTTTTGAAAACTAGTTATGTAATAGAATGGGAGTATACAGGGGACTCGAACTCACAATTTATGGTACAATATCACCAAGCAATATTATGCCAGACACAAATGTTTTAACCATTGCATGGTCATGTAACACAGTATATGACATTCATGGTGCAGCAGTTGAAATAGTTTTTAATATTAATTTTCTGGCCGTACTTGTCTGTTAGCACACTGTTATTCTCAATATGAGAGCATGCTTTATAGTTACCACATGGGTAACTGCCTGTAATTGATGGCATGACTTTTGAAAATGCAGAGAAATGGCTTTCAACTAATTTATCCCTCAGGTTTGGCACTCGAAGCCAGCTGACATTGATATTATCGCCAATATGCTCAGATCTTTTGTCTTTTTTATCTCAGGAATTGTGTCGTTTGTATCTACAAAAAGTTCTGGGAGCACCACCAATAGAACACTGTATAAAATGTAATAATTACAGTTTAGCATATTGGTTATATATGGTATAATTCTTACTTATTCTTACTACCAGTGCAGAATCTTTTTTTTTTTCTCTTTTATAATACTATAAGATTATACAGAGCAGCTCCACTGGCTCACTTCTCCACTCTTTTCATTGCTTAGTACATCTCCCCTTAAGTGTTTAACAACATGTTTATTCTACAATACATGGGAAAATGTCAGCATGTGACATGTGGACCACACTACAGGCAGCATATCATGATAAGGGTCTCATTAGAAAAATTAATCTGAGATGAATACTGTATAATTCTTCTAAGTTAACTGAATGTACAAATATAAATGACTACATTGATAGGATGATGTCCATATCTCAGCAATTGATGTTGAAGGAGTCCAAGTCAATGATGAAGAGGTCATCATGGTGATGCTATAGAATTTATGCTTGAATTTTATTTTCTAGTGTTAGCTCTAGAAGCTAATACAGCCAAGCTATCTACAAAGATTGTTAGGACAAAACTGCTACTGTTTTAAATACATGTGTCATGCCTAGATACTGACAGGAGAGCAAAGGATGCAGATTTGGGGACTGCAAAAGGAGAAGCTTATAAAATCAAGAAATGTTATATTCCAATTTCCAAGAAACAGCACCACTTAAAACAAAGTTGGAATTGGAGATGCAGAACAAGTATGTGTAATTGGATATGCCAGCAGCTGGAGACATACTTGAAAAATAATCTACCAGCGTGAACATCCTACTAGAGAAAATAACTTCTCCAAGATTAAATAGTGAAAAGCAGGGGCGGATTGCCCATCTGACATTTCTGGCAAATGCCAGAAGTGCCGATAGGCAGGTGGTCTGGTCTGGTCACAGATAAGTTGGGAAGGCCGCACGCAGCTCAGCTCCTGGCTCTCTGTTCCAATGGAGATTTCCTGGCTTCAGTGATGGAGCTGTGGTGGCCAGTCTGCATAAACTCATGGAGTACTCAGCCGGCCAATGGTGTCACAGGTGAAGTGTTGTTCCATCCTTGGACACAACAGAGGATCACCCATGCATGGAGGAGGTGTCTACATACCAAGCACCTCCTGCTGCATTACCATATGCTAACATCACTGCTGCTGCTTCCAAGTAAGCAGCAGCAATGCTATTTCCAACCACATCTGAATCACCCTCTAAATGCTGTACTACAAGAAATGGACTTTGTGTGTTCAAAGACTGATCATTGTCTCTAGCACAAATATAGGCCATAGAAAAGAAACTCTTTATTATTGTTGCATATGTGGATGATATGCAGGCTAAGAACAGCACATTGCAGATGTCAAGCAGATGTTAGAACAAAAGTTTTAGCTGAAAGATTTAGGTCCTGTTCACTACTTGCTATGCCTCAATAAAGTTCTAGAAAAAAAAAGTGATCATATGCATTGATCAGAAAACCTACATTTAAAAATGTACTCACAAAATATGGAATGTCAGATTTTAAATCAATAAGCACTTCCACTGATAAAAGCATGAAACTAACTAAAGCCATGTCACCAATGAGTGAAGAGAAAACAGAAAGTATGAAGAAATACTACAATTTAATCATTCTGTGATGGTGATTGAAGAACAGTTGAAAGTGGTTTATCTTCTATTGGCACGCACAGCATTAAGCTACTCAAGTCAACAACCCACTGTAACAGGAGCGTATTAAGGGGGTCATTCCGTACTGGTCGCACGCAAGCTATTTTTTGCACTGCTGCGACCAGAGGTCTGCGATCAGATATTCGCCACCCTGAAAGAATGAAAACCCGCCCCGTGCAAGTGTGCGTATGCATGTGTACGCCATGTGAAAACTTTGCCTGACAGCGGACAGCTGCAAATCCGTTCGCAACTCACTAACCATTGAATGATTTTTCCAGTCTGTCCAGTCTGTGCGTAGCCCAGGACTTACTCCTACAGTGCGATACAAACAGGCTGATTGGGGCCGGAGCTGACATCACACACCCTCCCAGAAAACGCTTGGAAACATCTGCGTTTTTCCTGACACTCATAGAAAATGGCCAGTTACCACCCCCAAGCGTCAATCACCTCGCGTACACCTAGCACTCCAAATTTTCCCACCATCCTGTCGCTGTTTGGCGACACGTATGTTGCATTGCGGTGCATAGGCATGCGCAGTCATTCAATAATCGGCCGCTGTTCGATTTCACAGAATAGCCATCAGGTCTGAATTAGGTCCATGGTTTGTTCCAGATACAAAGTTACTTGCTTATTTAGCTTCTCTTCTAAACCAGAATCCGGCCCTTAGTGCAGTAAATATTTTTCTATTTTTCTTACTTGGAATAAGTGGTGCTGAAGTGCAAAGAGTTTACAGCGAAATAAGAGATTCTTGAGCTGAGTTTTCCATTTGAATAGAGCTCCCTTCTTGGCAATTTGCATAATAGGTGAAAAACAACTTAAAATGTTGAAAAGTTGCAGATGCACTGCAGAGACCGAACGCGATTACCTTGTACTCAGAATGTCCATATCTGATCTGAAGAACAATCTTTCACTCATATACAGATTGCATAAAAACAGGATCGAAGGCCCAAATGGAGAACAAGCATTGTAAATATGTTGTCCTTCTCTAATCTCTCAAGCAGTTCAGGAATTAAATGAAGTACAGTAGGTAATGGTTTATGATTGCAACTTTATTTATAGTCTGTACATGGATTTAAAGAAGCATACATCTTTACAAAAAGCAAAATAAGTAACAAGCTGAATATGCTACACAGGCAACCAAATCTTTGCCATATTTCTAAATATAATCCATCTTTATAATTGGCTGTATACTGTATATAGGGTCTAATTCAGACCTGATCGCAGCAGAAAAATCTTTATCTAATGTGCAAAACCATGTGCACTGCAGGTGGGGCAGATATAACATGTGCAGGGAGAGTTAGATTTGGGTGGGTTATTTTGTTTCTGTGCATGATAAATACTGGCTGCTTTATTTTTACACTGCAATTTAAATTTCAGTTTGAACACACCCCACCCAAATCGTACTCTTTCTGCACATGTTATATCTGCCCCACCTGCAGTGTACATGGTTTTGCCCATTGGAGAAAAAGTTTGCTGCTGCGATCAGGTGTGAATTAGGCCCACAGCTCATTATTATTTATTTATTATTTATTACCAGTTATTTATATAGCGCACACATATTCCGCAGCGCTTTACAGAGAATATTTGTACATTCACATCAGTCCCTGCCCCAGTGGAGCTTACAATCTATATTCCCTACCACATGTACACACAGACACATTCACGCTAGGGATAATTTGTTGGAAGCCAATTAACCTACCAGTATATTTTTGGATTGTGGGAGGAAACCGGAGTACCCGGAGGAAACCCACGCAAGTACGGGGAGAATATACAAACTCCACACAGTTAGGGCCATGGTGGGAATCGAACCCATGACCTCAGTGCTGTGAGGCAGTAATGCTAACCATTACACCATCCGTACTGCTCATTAAGAATCATCTCTTATCATACCTCCCAACCAGTGGCGGAACTAGCGAGCGGTGGGCCCAGGTGCAACAAAATGCTTTGGGTCCCTCCTCTCATCCCACCCAAGTCCACCCCCCTCTCCCCCAACTCCAAATTACAGATTCTTTGCATGCTCCTATATATATATATATATATATATATATATATACTGTACATATACACAGTGGTGCAAGTAGAAAAAATTGTTAGCTGTGTGCGTGCGCCGCATGGGGCGTGGCCATTGAAAGTGGCGGCATAATACACATATGACCCAAATAGTGCAGTGCCAGATACACATATGCCCCCACAGTGCCAG
This sequence comes from Pseudophryne corroboree, assembly GCF_028390025.1. Classification (NCBI taxonomy): domain Eukaryota; kingdom Metazoa; phylum Chordata; class Amphibia; order Anura; family Myobatrachidae; genus Pseudophryne; species Pseudophryne corroboree. The sequence continues at coordinate 649,949,540 of NC_086446.1, read as the reverse complement.
ATATGCCCGCACAGTGCCAGATACACACATGCCCCCACAGTGCAAGATACACATATGCCCCCACAGTGCCAGATATGCCCCCACATTGCCAAATACACATGCCCCCACAGTGCTAGATATACCCCCACGGTGCCAGATACACATATTCCACCACGTTGCCAGATATGCCCCCACATTGCAAAATACACATGCCCCACAACGCTAGATATGCCCCCACTGTGTCAGATACACATATTTGCCATGTTGCAGATATGCCCCCACATTGCCAAATACACATGCCCCCACAGTGCTACATTTGCCCCGACAGTGCCAGATACACATATTCCCCAACGTTTCCAGATATGCCCCCACATTGCCAGATACACATGTCCCCACGGTTACAGATATGTCCTCATAGTGCCAGATATGCCCCGACAGTGCTAGATATGCCACCACAGTGCCAGTTTAGAATTTTTTACCTGCGCATTGCCAGGGGTTTCAAGCACATTGCCAGCGGTCTCCAGCACATTGCTATGGGTTTTATGTGCATTGCCAGGGGTTTACTGCACGTTGCCAGGGGTTTCCTGCGTATTGCCAGGGGTCTCCTCCGCATTGCCAGGGGTTTCCTCCGCATTGCCAGGGGGGTTCCCTGCGAGTTGCCAGGGGTCTCCTGGCTGCTGTTCCAGTATGGGAGGGTGTGTGTGGGCAGGCTGTATAATTCTAGCCCCCGCAGTGGATTGAGATGCACTGAGGGCTGCGGCAGCGCTTCCGTACATTACAGTGTGAAAAAAAAAACTTAAAATGCCCACCACCGGGGAGACAGACGCTAGAGGTCAAATGTGACTTCTAGCGACTGTCTCCGCCTTGGCGGCTGACATTTTTGGTTGGGTTTTTTGCATTGCAAAGTATGGAAGTGCTGCTGCAGCCCCCAGCGCATCTCAATTCTCTCACTCACCGGGGGCTGTGGCAGCTGGAATCGGCGCCTATACTTTGGGCCACAGTGCAAGCGGTGGGCCACAGTGCAAGGCACTGGTTGCACTGGCGGTAGTTCCGCCACTGCTCCCAACTGTCACGATTTTGGTGGGACAGTCTTGTTTTTCACGGTCTGTCCCGCTGTCCCATCCACAGTTCATAATGTCCCATGGTGGGGGGGGGGGGGCACGGCAGTTGAGAGATCCCCCATGTCACTCGCTGCTCTGAGCAGAGCAGTGGTGAATAGATGCTATGCGCACAGCATCTATTTCCTGGCAAAGAGGGGCAGGGGGCATGGCCAGCAGCTCTCTGAGCACTGTCCATGCCCCCATAGTGATGAATCAGAATCAGCTTTATTGGCCAGGTGTACTCAAGTACACTAGGAATTCTTTGTGGTAAAATGCATCGCCAAGCAGCAACATGAAGGTGGAATACATAGCATAAGAAGGGGTGAAAACGTAGCATACATTATAAACACGTATGAGTTGATACTGCACATTGCAACTGTACAATAGACTCGACATATTATACATGTAAGATTAAAAACAAAGGCTGCTTGGCAGAGCAGCACCGAGGCAGCCATCCGCGGCGCCAACTAGGGCCCTCATTCCGAGTTGTTCGCTCGGTATTTTTCATCGCATCGCAGTGAAAATCCGCTTAGTACGCATGCGCAATGTTCGCACTGCGACTGCGCCAAGTAACTTTACTATGAAGAAAGTATTTTTACTCACGGCTTTTTCTTCGCTCCGGCGATCGTAATGTGATTGACAGGAAATGGGTGTTACTGGGCGGATACACGGCGTTTCAGGGGCGTGTGGCTGAAAACGCTACCGTTTCCGGAAAAAACGCAGGAGTGGCCGGGGAAACGGTGGGAGTGCCTGGGCGAACGCTGGGTGTGTTTGTGACGTCAACCAGGAACGACAAGCACTGAAATGATCGCACAGGCAGAGTAAGTCTGGAGCTACTCTGAAACTGCTAACTCGTTTGTAATCGCAATATTGCGCGTACGTCGGTCGCAATTTTGATAAGCTAAGATTCACTCCCAGTAGGCGGCGGCTTAGCGTGTGTAACTCTGCTACATTCGCCTTGCGAGCGAACAACTCGGAATGAGGGCCTAGAACTCAAACAATGCACATAGGGGGGTAATTCCGAGTTGATCGCAGCAGGAACTTTGTTAGCAGTTGGGCAAAACCATGTGCACTGCAGGGGAGGCAGATATAACATGTGCAGAGAGAGTAAGATTTGGGTGTGGTGTGTTCAATCTGCAATCTAAATTGCAGTGTAAAAATAAAGCAGCCAGTATTTACCCTGCACAGAAACAAAATAACCCACCCAAATCTAACTCTCTCTGCACATGTTATATCTGCCTCCCCTGCAGTGCACATGGTTTTGCCCAACTGCTAACAAAGTTCCTGCTGCGATCAACTCAGAATTACCCCCATAATACAGAAGATTTAAGTATTACATCAAAAGATAAACCACACAGACAACAACAAAAAAAATGCACAAAGAAACAATAATGCACAATAATGCATGATTGGTGAAGGCATTTTGGGTAATAACCTCCAGGGGCTGTGTATTCCACTCTCACAAGCTACCAGGTGTGGCAGCCATCTTAGGTGCACTGCGTAGGAATACCCAGGGAGGAATAGTCCACCCCTAGAAGAGGGGTGTAAGGGCTTGTATTTTTTTAAGTGCTACTTGGATTTGTAAGTGTGAGTTGTAAACAGCAAAAAGCAGGAGCTTGAAGCCGAGTGAAAAGGAGGTGCAGTGAGCTGGAACAACTGCAATTGCTAAGTGGAGTATAGGTGCCGCAGGAGAGAGTACTACGGCTGCATAAAAGTGAAGGACCAAGAACCGCACAAAGATACATAAGTATAAGCCAGCTTAATTATTGTATAAGTGAGATTGCTTGTCTTCTACTTTTTATTTTTGCTGCTTTTTCTTTGAGAGTAACAGGGAGTTAGACCTTACAAACAATATGGGAGGGGCTGTGATTGGGGACCTCACTCAGTGCATGTCGTGCAAGATGTATGCACACCTGGAGCTACCGGCCCAGTGTGATTACATCTGCACGAGGTGTGTGCGAACGGTTGCCCTGGAAGCCCAGGTAGATGATCTAGAGCAAACCGTTACGCAACTGAGGGAGATTCACAATCTCGAGCGTAGTTTAGACAGAACGGTGGAGGAGTTGCAGGAGGGGTCACTGGTAGAAGAGGATGATGATTAGGTAGCCAGTTGGGTCACAGTTAGAAGGAAGAAAAAGAGGGGGAAGCTCGACATCTCCGAACTATCAAACCCGAACAAATTTGCCCGATTGGACGAGGAATCGGAGGATGATAGTGAAGAAATTACAGTGCCGGAGGAGACTGCTCCACTAGCATCCAGAGGAGCGGTCCCTCTGGCGCGGTTGGGATAAAAGATAGTGTGGTACCTAGTCAGATGGTGGTGGTAGGGGATTCTATCATCAGGAAGGCAGATAGGGCAATCTGCTACCGGGACCGTGATCGCCATACAGTCTGTTGTCTCCCGGGTGCTCGGATACGGCACATCGTGGACCGGGTAGATAGATTGTTGGGAGGGGCTGGGAAAGACTCGGCGGTCTTGGTGCACGTTGGCACAAATGACAAAGTTAGCAGAAGGTGGGATGTCCTTAAGAAAGACTATAGGGACTTAGGAAAGAAACTGAAGGCAAGGACATCTAAGGTAATATTCTCGGAATTATTACCCGTGCCACGCGCTAGTCCAGGGAGGCAGAGGGAGATTAGGGAGGCAAATGTGTGGCTTAGGGATTGGTGCAGGAAAGAGGGGTTTGTGTTCCTGGAACACTGGGCGGACTTCTCAGTCAGGCGCCATCTCTTTTGTCATGACGGATTGCACCTGACTGAGGAGGGGGCAGCAGTGCTGGGGGGAAGGATGGTTAGAAGGTTGGAGGAGATTTTAAACTAGGAGCCTGGGGGGAGGGTTTATCTAGAAACTACGGGTCATGCAGTGGGAATAGTGGGGATGGCGGTAGTAAACGAAATGGGGGAGAAGTTGGGGGGAGGGTAAGAGCAGGCGGTAAGGTTACTAACATGGTTACTAAAAGAGATTTTACCAAAGCACTAACCAATGACGATTACAGGTCATCATTGCTACATAAGGTGAAAGATGTCCCTAACGCAAGGGAAAATACTTATCTTAGTTGTATGTATGTAAACGCCAGAAGCATTACTGGTAAAAAGGGTGAACTAGAAATACTTGCAGCAAGCAAACAGTATGATATTATAGGCATTACTGAAACTTGGTGGGATGAATCTCATGATTGGACAGTCAATCTAGAGGGCTATACACTGTTTAGGAGAGACAGACTAAATAAAAAGGGTGGAGGGGTGTGTCTTTATGTAAAGCCGTTTTTAAAACCTGATATACGGGAAGATATTCAGGAGGGGACTGTAGACACTGTCGAGACATTATGGGTAGAAATTGCATGTGGGGAAAAAGGAATAAAAAAGTTAGTATTGGGTGTATGCTATAGGCCGCCTGGTATCAATGCATCTGATGAGGAATTGTTACTAAAGCAAATTGAAAGAGCAGCAGGAGTAGGAGACATAGTAGTGATGGGAGATTTTAACTATCCAGAGATAAACTGGAAAAACGATTCATGTGATACTGCTAGGGGCAATATGTTTTCTCTATCGTCCTAGTGGATGCTGGGGTTCCTGAAAGGACCATGGGGAATAGCGGCTCCGCAGGAGACAGGGCACAAAAAGTAAAGCTTTAGGATCAGGTGGTGTGCACTGGCTCCTCCCCCTATGACCCTCCTCCAAGCCTCAGTTAGATTTTTGTGCCCGGCCGAGAAGGGTGCAATCTAGGTGGCTCTCCTAAAGAGCTGCTTAGAAAAGTTTAGCTTAGGTTTTTTATTTTACAGTGAGTCCTGCTGGCAACAGGATCACTGCAACGAGGGACTTAGGGGAGAAGAAGTGAACTCACCTGCGTGCAGGATGGATTGGCTTCTTTGGCTACTGGACATTAGCTCCAGAGGGACGATCACAGGTACAGCCTGGATGGTCACCGGAGCCTCGCCGCCGGCCCCCTTGCAGATGCTGAAACAAGAAGAAGGTCCAGAATCGGCGGCATGAAGACTCCTCAGTCTTCTTAAGGTAGCGCACAGCACTGCAGCTGTGCGCCATTTCCTCTCAGCACACTTCACACGGCAGTCACTGAGGGTGCAGGGCGCTGGGAGGGGGGCGCCCTGGGAGGCAATGAAAACCTATTTTTGGCTAAAAATACCTCACATATAGCCTCCGGGGGCTATATGGAGATATTTAACCCCTGCCAGAATCCGTTAAGAGCGGGAGACGAGGCCGCCGAAAAAGGGGCGGGGCCTATCTCCTCAGCACACAGCGCCATTTTCCCTCACAGAAAGGCTGGAGGGAAGGCTCCCAGGCTCTCCCCTGCACTGCACTACAGAAACAGGGTTAAAACAGAGAGGGGGGGCACTAATTTGGCGTTAAAAATATATAAAAAAGATGCTATAAGGGAAAACACTTATATAAGGTTGTCCCTATATAATTATAGCGTTTTTGGTGTGTGCTGGCAAACTCTCCCTCTGTCTCTCCAAAGGGCTAGTAGGTCCTGTCCTCTATCAGAGCATTCCCTGTGTATGTGCTGTGTGTCGGTACGTGTGTGTCGACATGTATGAGGACGATGTTGGTGAGGAGGCGGAGCAATTGCCTGTAATGGTGATGTCACTCTCTAGGGAGTCGACACCGGAATGGATGGCTTATTTAGGGAATTACGTGATAATGTCAACACGCGGCAAGGTCGGTTGACGACATGAGACGGCCGACAAACAATTAGTACCGGTCCAGACGTCTCAAAAACACCGTCAGGGGTTTTAAAACGCCCGTTTACTTTAGTCGGTCGACACAGACACAGACAGGGACACTGAATCCAGTGTCGACGGTGAATAAACAAACGTATTCCTTATTAGGGCCACACGTTAAGGGCAATGAAGGAGGTGTTACATATTTCTGATACTACAAGTACCACAAAAGAGGGTATTATGTGGGATGTGAAAAAACTACCGTAGTTTTTCCTGAATCAGATAAATTAAATGAAGTGTGTGATGATGCGTGGGTTCCCCCCGATAGAAAATATGGGCGGTATACCCTTTCCCGCCAGAAGTTAGGGCGCGTTGGGAAACACCCCTTAGGGTGGATAAGGCGCTCACACACTTATCAGAACAAGTGGCGGTACCGTCTATAGATAGGGCCGTCCTCAAGGAGCCAGCTGACAGGAGGCTGGAAAATATCATAAAAAGTATATACACACATACTGGTGTTATACTGCGACCAGCGATCGCCTCAGCCTGGATGTGCAGAGCTGGGGTGGCTTGGTCGGATTCCCTGACTAAAAATATTGATACCCTTGACAGGGACAGTATTTTATTGACTATAGAGCATTTAAAGGATGCATTTCTATATATGCGAGATGCACAGAGGGATATTTGCACTCTGGCATCAAGAGTAAGTGCGATGTCCATATCTGCCAGAAGATGTTTATGGACACGACAGTGGTCAGGTGAAGCAGATTCCAAACGGCACAAAGGTGTATTGCCGTATAAAGGAAGAGGAGTTATTTGGGGTCGGTCCATCGGACCTGGTGGCCACGGCAACTGCTGGAAAATCCACCGTTTTTACCCTAAGTCACATCTCTGCAGAAAAAGACACCGTCTTTTCAGCTTCAGTCCTTTCGTCCCTATAAGAGTCATATCTGCCCAGGGATAGAGGAAAGGGAAGAAGACTGCAGCAGGCAGCCCATTCCCAGGAACAGAAGCGTTCCACCGCTTCTGACAAGCTCTCAGCATGACGCTGAGACCGTACAGGACCCCTGGATCCTACAAGTAGTATCCCAGGGGTACAGATTGGAATGTCGAGATGTTTCCCCTGCGCAGGCTCCTGAAGTCTGCTTTACCAAGGTCTCCCTCCGACAAGGAGGCAGTATGGGAAACAATTCACGAGCTGTATTCCCAGCAGGTGATAATTAAATTACCCCTCCTACAACAAGAAAAGGGGTATTATTCCACACTATATTGTGGTACTGAAGCCAGAAGGCTAGGTGAGACCTATTCTAAATCTAAAAAAATTTGAACACTTACAAAGGTTCAAATCAAGATGGAGTCACTCAGAGCAGTGATAACGAACCGGGAAGAAGGGGACTATATGGTGTCCCGAGACATCAGGGATGCTTACCTCCATGTCCCAAATTTGCCCTTATCACTAAGGATACCTCAGGTTCGTGGTACAGAACTGTCACTATCAGTTTCAGACGCTGCCGTTTGGATTGTCCACGGCACCCCGGGTCTTTACCAAGGTAATGGCCGAAATGATGGTTCTTCTTCGAAGAAAAGGCGTCTTAATTATCACTTACTTGGACGATCTCCTGATAAGGGCAAAGTCCAGGGAACAGTTGGAGGTCGGAGTAGCACTATCTCGGATACTGTTACAACAGCAGGGGTGGATTCTAAATATTCCAAAATCGCAGCTGATCCCGACAACAAGTCTCCTGTGCTTAGGGATGATTCTGGACACAGTCCAGAAAAAGGTGTTTCTCCCAGAAGAGAAAGCCAGGGAGTTATCCGAGCTAGTCAGGAACCTCCTAAAATCAGTGCATCATTGCACAAGGGCCATGGTAAAAAAAAAAAAAAAAAAAAAAAAATGGTGACTTCCTTCGAAGCAATTCCAGTCGGCAGATTTCATGCAAGAACTTTTCAGTGGGATCTGCTGGACAAATGGTCCGGATCGCATCTTCAGATGCATCAGCGGATAACCCTATATCCAAGGACAAGGGTGTCTCTCCTGTGGTGGTTACAGAGTGCTCATCTTCTAGAGGGACGCAGATTCGGCATTCAGTTTTGGATGTTGGTGACCACGGAGGCCAGCCCGAGAGGCTGGGGAGCAGTCACACAAGGAAAAAATTTCCAGGGAGTGTGATCAAGTCTGGAGACTTTTCTCCACATAAATATAGCTAAGGGTAAATTTATAATGCTCTAAGCTTAGCAAGACCTCTGCTTCAAGGTCAGCCGGTATTGATCCAGTGGGATAAAACATCACGGCAGTCGCCCACGTAAATAGACAGGGCGGCACAAGAAGCAGGAGGGCAGTGGCAAAAACTGCAAGGACTTTTCGCTGGGCGGAAAATCATGTGATAGCACTGTCAGCAGTGTTTCATTCCGGGAATGGAAACTGGGAAGCAGACTTCCTCAGTAGGCACGACCTCCACCCGGCAGAGTGGGAACTTCATGGGGAAGTTTTCCACATGATTGTAAACCGTTGGGAATTACCAAAGGTGGACATGATGGCGTCCCGTCTGAACAAAAAACGGGACAGGTATTGCGCCAGGTTAAGAGACCCTCAGGCAATAGCTGTGGACGTTCTGGTAACACCGTGGGTGTACCAGTCGGTGTATGTGTTCCATCCTCTGCTTTTCATACCTAAGGTACTGAGAATTATAAGACGTAGAGGAGTAAGAACTATACTCATGGCTCCGGATTGGCCAAGAAGGACTTGGTACCCGGAACTTCAAGAGATGCTCACAGAGGACTTATGGCCTCTGCCGCTAAGAAGGGACTTGTTTCAGCAAGTACCATGTCTGTTCCAAGACTTACCGCAGCTGCGTTTGACGGCATGGCGGTGGAACGCCGGATCCTAAGGGAAAAGGCATTCAGGAAGAGGTCATTCCTACCCTGGTCAAAGCCAGAAAGGAGGTGACCGCACAACATTATCACCACATGTAGCGAAAATATGTTGCGTGGTGTGAGGCCAGGAAGGCCCCACGAAGAAATTTCAACTCGGTCGATTCCTGCATTTCCTGCAAACAGGAGTGTCTATGGGCCTCAAATTGGGGTCCATTAAGGTTCAAATTTCGGCCCTGTCGATTTTTCTTCCAGAAAGAATTGGCTTCAGTTCCTGAAGTCCAGAAGTTTGTCAAGGGAGTATTGCATATACAACCCCCTTTTGTGCCTCCAGTGGCACTGTGGGATCTCAACGTAGTTCTGGGATTCCTCAAAACACATTGGTTTAAAACCAGTCAAATCTGTGGATTTGAAGCATCTCACATGAAAAGTGAACATGCTCTTGGACCTGGCCTGGACCAGGCGAGTGTCAAATTGGTGTTTTTTTTCTCAAAAAAGCCCATATCTGTTTGTCCATTCGGACAGGGCAGAGCTGCGGACTCGTCCCCAGTTCTCTCCCTAAGGTGGTGTCAGTGTTTCACCTGAACCAGCTTATTGTGGTGTCTTGCGCCTACTAGGGACTTGGAGGACTCCAAGTTGCTAGATGTGGTCAGGGCCCTGAAAATATAGGTTCCAGGACGGCTGGAGTCAGGAAAACTGACTTGCTGTTATCCTGTATGCACCCAACAAACTGGGTGCTCTTGCTTCTAAGCAGACTTTTGCTAGTTGGATGTGTAATACAATTCAGCTTGCACATTCTGTGGCAGGCCTGCCACAGCCAAAATATGTAAATGCCCATTCCACAAGGAAGGTGGGCTCATCTTGGGCGGCTGCCCGAGGGGTCTCGGCTTTACAACTTTGCCGAGCGGCTATTTAGTCAGGGGCAAACACGTTTGTAAAATCCTACAAATTTGATAACCTGGCTAAGGAGGACCTGGAGTTCTCTCATTCGGTGCTGCAGAGTCATCCGCACTCTCCCGCCCGTTTGGGAGCTTTGGTATAATCCCCATGGTCCTTTCAGGAACCCCAGCATCCACTAGGACGATAGAGAAAATAAGAATTTACTTACCGATAATTCTATTTCTCGGAGTCCGTAGTGGATGCTGGGCGCCCATCCCAAGTGCGGATTATCTGCAATACTTGTACATAGTTACAAAAATCGGGTTATTATTGTTGTGAGCCATCTTTCAGAGGCTCCGCTGTTATCATACTGTTAACTGGGTTCAGATCACAGGTTGTACAGTGTGATTGGTGTGGCTGGTATGAGTCTTACCCGGGATTCATAAATCCTTCCTTATTGTGTACGCTCGTCCGGGCACAGTATCCTAACTGAGGCTTGGAGGAGGGTCATAGGGGGAGGAGCCAGTGCACACCACCTGATCCTAAAGCTTTACTTTTTGTGCCCTGTCTCCTGCGGAGCCGCTATTCCCCATGGTCCTTTCAGGAACCCCAGCATCCACTACGGACTCCGAGAAATAGAATTATCGGTAAGTAAATTCTTATTTTTAAACACACTTAATGATAACTACTTAGTCCAACTAATTGAGGAACCAACTAGGTACAATGCAATCTTAGACCTGGTATTAACAAACAATGGGGATTTGGTATCATGTATTATAGTAGGGGAACCCATAGGAAACAGCGACCACAATATGGTCACATTCAATATCAGTTTCCATAAACAGCCCTATACTGGCTCAACTGGGACTCTAAACTTTAGCAAAGCAAATTTTGAAAATATGAGGGTATTTTTCAAGGATATTGAATGGGAAGGTTTGTTTTTAGGAAAAAATACTACGGAGAAATGGGAGGTACTAAAATTCCTGCTAGCTAAAAATACACTCACATTTATTCCTATAAGCAGCAAAAAAAGGAATAAAAATCATAAACCGATGTGGCTTAACAAAAAGATTAAGGAGCTTATGGGCAAGAAAAGGCGAGCATTTAAAAAATACAAATCTGACGGTGAAGCAGAGTCATTTCAGCACTATAAGGAATGTAACAAAATTTACAAAAAGGAAATAAGAGCGGCTAAAGTAGAAACTGAAAAACTAGTAGCAAAGGAAAGCAAAGCGAATCCCCAAAAATTATTTAAATACATTAACAGCAAGAGATTAAAGAAGGAGAGTATAGGCCCTTTAAAAGACAAGTTGGGAGTCTTAAGCAAAAATGATAATGACATAGCGGACACACTAAATGAGTTTTTTTCAACAGTATTCAATAGAGAGGACCCAATTCAGGGACTGACACACAATCTCAATAATGAGAATATCCCACTGATAGGTACTTATTTAAGCAAGGAAGTAGTCTGTGACCGATTAAAACATTTAAAGATTAATAAATCACCAGGGCCCGATGGTATTCACCCAAGGGTTCTAATGGAGCTTCACTCTGAACTGGCAAAACCGCTATCTTTGATCTTTAAGGATTCAGTTATATCAGGTATGGTTCCCAAAGACTGGCGTATAGCGGAAGTAGTGCCTATATTCAAAAAGGGAAGTAAAGCTGAACCAGGTAATTATAGACCAGTTAGTCTTACATCTACAGTGGGGAAAGTATTGGAAGGTATTCTAAGAGATAGTATTCAGAAGTTCCTTGAAGTCAATAAGGTCATTAAAAGGAATCAACATGGGTTTATGAAGGACAGATCCTGTCAAACCAACTTACTTGGCTTTTATGAAACAGTAAGCGCAAACCTAGATCAGGGTAAAGACGTGGATGTAATCTTTTTAGACTTTCCCAAAGCGTTCGATACTGTACCACACATGAGACTTATCTACAAGCTACAAGAATCAGGGCTAGGAAGCACAATATGCACTTGGGTCAAAAACTGGTTAGATAATAGGGAGCAGCGCGTTGTGGTTAATGGATCTTTTTCAACTTGGACTGAAGTGCTAAGTGGTGTGCCGCAAGACTTAGGACCGCTATAGTTCAATATTTTCATTAACGACCTAACAGAAGGTCTAGAGAGCATGGTGTCAATTTTTGCAGATGATACCAAATTGTGTAGGGCTATAAATACAGAGGAGGATGCCGAGTCTCTTCAGAACGACTTAGTTAAATTAGAAGCATGGGCAGCCAAATGGAGAATGCGCTTCAACACAGACAAGTGTAAGGTAATGCACTGTGGTAACAAGAACAAAAAGTACACCTACCTACTAAATAGGGTAAAATTAGGGCATTCTGTACTGGAAAAGGACTTAGGTGTTCTCATAAATAGCAAACTAAGCAGTAGTACCCAAAGTAGGACTGCTGCAAAGAAGGCTAATAAGATATTAGCATACATAAAACGGGGTATTGATGCTAGGAGCGAGAGTATTATACTCCCGTTATATAAATCACTAGTGAGGCCACACCTTGAATACTGTGTACAATTCTGGGCACCGTACTACACAAAGGATATCCTGGAGCTAGAAAAGGTTCAGAGGAGGGCGACCAAACTAATTAAGGGCATGGAGACGATGGAATACAAGGAAAGGCTTGAAAGACTAGGTATGTTTACATTGGAACAGCGGAGACTAAGAGGGGATATGATCAACATCTACAAATATATAAGGGGACAATACACAGAGCTTGCGCGGGACCTGTTTTTGGTTAAATCAACACAGAGGACTCGTGGACACTCGCTCAGGTTAGAGGAGAGGAGATTCCGCACAATACGGCGTAAAGGCTTTTTCACGGTAAGGACAATACGTGTTTGGAATTCCCTGCCTGAGGGAGTTGTAATGGCGGAATCTGTCAACACCTTTAAGTATGGGTTAGATAAATTCCTAATGGATAAGGATATCCAGGGGTATGGTGCATAGTCATGCATTATAGTTACTATAAATAGGGATAAAATGCAACGGCTGACATCAGCATCAGTCAGAAATTTTAGTCATATCATCATGCATAGGAGACCACAAATAGGTTGAACTCGATGGACAATTGTCTTTTTTCAACCTCAGATACTATGTTACTATGTTACTTTGTAGAACACAAAATGGGGAGATTGCAGAGTCCTTAAGTTCAGAGTAGGGATCCAATAAAACCATCAGGTCCATGTATTTTTCATCCCAACCACAAGCGCACCAGATAAGGCAGCCATGTTTCGTGCACTACAAAGGTTACACAGTGGGAGATGAGCCATACAAGGGCCAAATGCATGTATGGGAAAACTGACATATGTGTAGGAGTTTGCTATACCCTGCATGGAAAGATCCAAATGAAGCACACCCTGCCCATGTAGGAACCATCCGAGGCAGCCATGTGGGGCGCACTGCGTACGTTACTACTGGCAGGGTGTGCAACCAATGGAGGTATACATTACAGGAATAGCACACAGTGGGGTGGAAGTACCCTGTAAGAAGAAAGAGAAGAGAAAAACACATTTGCAGGAAAACTGTACTAACATTATTTTGTGAAAAGTATAAATGTCCTGGTCTCATGAGAGCAGTGTGGGTGGGTGTGAGAATGTGGGGTGCACACTAATGTCCAATGGAACTGACCCAGAAAAGTCTGGTCCTGATGCGCATGCCCCTCAGTTCCCTGCTCAGCTTGGGGGGTAGTCCCAGGGGCAGTCATGATGTTCTTGGACAGAGAAGTAGTAGGCATTGGTCCTGGTGTTCTCATGGCAGAGGTGAGGAGAGGCCACATAATGGTCCTGAGTTGCAGTGTTTGGGGAACTAGTTTAATTAGAAATTTTAGCGTAGTCCAAATCCAGTTCAAACTCCGGTTCTAACTTCATTCTTAAAATACATTCTTAATAAATGCATTCTTCACAAATGCAAGCAGGCCAAGTCCTGACTGCAGGCCTTGATAATATTGCTCTTAAATGCTTCAACTATATCAGCTGGCAAAGGGGGAGGTGTGCAATCAGAAGTTCAGCTAATTAACAGAGGGGATTTTGCATTGAAGAAGGATCACAGACATTTGCAGACAAAATTTCTTGGGGTGTGAAAAGTGTAGCCAGAGAGAGATGAGAGACTCAGATATACAAGCATGAGGATGGTGTTTTTTTACCTGTGAAGAGAGGAGAGATGGTTTTCAGTTCCGGTTCTCACTTCATTCTTAAAATACATTCTTAACAAATGCATTCTTCAGAAATGCAAGCAGGCCAAGTCCTGACTGCAGGCCTTGATAATATTGCTCTTAAATGCTCCAACTATATCAGCTGGCAAAGGGGGAGGTGTGCAATCTGTCAAAGTCGAAAAATATTGTAATGCATATGCCTTGTACTAACCCCATGCACATGCCCGCTGCGCGTGCACTCGGTCTGCCGTGCGTGCACATATCCGCAATTTGCGTAACGGAGCTTTTCACGGCCATGCGCCTTAGCGCGTGGTATGCGCATTTACGGTAGAGTTTATGAGTGCATAGAGGGTTATTAGAACATTACATATTTAACCCAAATAGTGTACATTTTAGATATAGTTCCCCTAGACCGCATCAGCGAGTATTAATAGTTTAAACAGTTCCTGGACAAAGAGATTCGCCTTTGCATGATAGGAAGGGTCAGATAAAGGTTGGAAGGTGATGTCTAGTTTCCAGCTGTAGGGTATTTTGAGGGTAACATTCCAGTGTTAGTTAGAGAAAGATCGCTTGTTCCTGCGTTTAGTTATGTGCAAAAGTAGAATATGAACATTAACTGTGTTTACTGTATATTATGTATGCGGCGGGAATCCAGAGGATACCACCCACAAGAGCAGTTGAGGAAAGACATCGCCCATCTATTCAAATCCACCTATGACCTCTTCTGTAATGTAAAGACACATCTCTGTGTCCAATAGACAAAGGGATTGTAGTGACCATTGTATTGTTTTGGATGAAGTGAATAAAGAGAGCTTGCAGCAGGCTTGGACACACAAGACTCTGAACGCTATCTGTATGACCAGCGGAGAACCGGCTCGGGTTGCGCTTGCGAACATTCTCACGTATGTACATTCTCTGTAGCCATTATTCTGTTTAGATTTACTTGTTAGCCTGTAGTGTATGATTTGTACTGTTTTTCCTTTTGGAACAAATCCACGGTGGCCTTAGAACCCTGTGGTTGCAACTACAAATCAGTGTTGTGTTTTCACTTTCCTGCATGGGCTTTAGAGTGTGTTTATCTGTATAAGGTGTATAAGTATCAATAAGGTCTACGCACTGCGGTTTCTTTATACCGTCAGTGCTACTTAAGGTTTAAGGTATAACATCATTGCAGTACTTTGCTATTAAGGGTTTAAAGTGTAAGCAAATCATTACATTGTATCATTAACAAGGTTTAAAGGTTATCAATTGTGTGTGCGCTCGCTGTGTGTACTCTGTACACTCAGCGCGGCGTGTGTACGCCAAGTGCGTACCTCGTGCAGGACTCTGTACGCAAATAGCGTACAAAGTGCGTAGCACGTGTATTCAGTCTAGCGGCCATAGCGGCTCCACGGTAAAAGTGTAATTAGAGGTATAGCTTTACGGTCTAAGATAATATCGACGGTTTTTCCTCATACCCACAGCCTAGCAGGTTAAAGCAGACTCTATCTATCAGCAAAAGGGCGGACAGGTATCCTACGTAAGCTTTTTTTTGGCTGTAGAATACACTGGTAAACCCTATTTCATTGCTGATAAGATGGTGTCTGCTCTGCAAGGTTTGTTGGGATGCTGGTGGAATCTGGAAGGTAAGAACGCAAAGCTATTTTTAAAGTCTGTGAATTTCTGTTTGGCGCCAAATGCGCACACAATACAAGCATACACCTGTACTCTGCATTTCTGATCATATTGTTGCAAAACAAGGTTCAAATGAGTCATATTGTGTTTGATTCAGATTGGATTGCTTATCTGTTAAGTAGGGTACATTTAAAAGTTGCTGCAATAGCCTTGATATAGTGGGTTTTTTTTTAACTCAGGCCTAAAAAAACTTCAGGGGCTTGCATGGTGTGTGATTTCTTTGTGACAAAGGAAGCCGCATGGTCTGTCATCCATTTTGTGTAACCCTCATGGATGTGGAAGGGGGAGGAGCAGCGGCCATGTTGGGAAGGTCATTTTTCTAAATGGCTGATTTTCACTGCCCGGAATAATCATCCGTCCTTGGTCAAAAAGAAATCATCATTTATGAGTTACCAATGCATTTATTTAACCCATGCCATAGTCAATTACAAATAGTTTCAGATGGGGCTTAATAAAGTTAATAGTAAGATGAATACTTGATGTAAGAACGACACACAGATATAAACAACGTTTTTTTTCCTTTTACCTCTAGGATTCAGTTAACTCTGCTTGCTGTAAGATAGCCATTGAAATGCAAATTAACCTGTGTAACTGCTTTTTCCTAACAGTGAAAAAAAAAACACCTTTACAGGCAACCAATAGCACATAACATTCATATGCAAATTAGAAGCACTTAATGGGTAAATGAGTCTCAGGAGACCAGTGAATGGTACATTTATATAATATTATAATTATGTGTATATTTATATCAGTGTATGTTCTGCAAGATAGCTATCCAATCTGAATCATACCATTTGAATTATTAAGGATTATTAGATTCATTTTGACCTGTACTGAAAAAAATTGTTGCTATTTAGTTTAAATATAGAGTTAATATTTAAGAAATAAGTGTAAGACGCACATGCAGCCTGGCCTAGTTGTAAAGGTTTATACAGAAGAAACTGTGTGTGTGTTAAGTAAGTGATTATAGTTAAATATCGCTTACATTTATAGAAGTGTGAGTTTTGTAGCACTGCGGACGTACGGCCTTTGTACACGTGTCTCGAATAGCGTACGGGACTGCGTACGCTACGTAAAGGCCTACGCACGTGGCGTGCTTACGCAACATGCGTAAAAGGTACGCCCACTATGTACAAATCACACAATAGCATTGTTTTAGTTTAGGCGCGAGACGGTAGCCACGCGATAATAGCACAAATTGATCAGTTTCCAATATTTAGTCTAAATACCTTTCTTACTGTATCACCTCTGGAATTATTCTGTTTTATCTGAATGAAAGTTAATTTTCTGTACAGAAAAAAACAAAGTGTATATGAGTGAACGAGCGTGAGTGTGCAAACAATAAAGATTTTGTGGACCCAGGGAATTCGGGATCCCGTAGGAGACCACACCAAGTGAGTGGACACTTGGTGGCGTGAGAGTGGCTTGCTCACGTTAACATTGATTAGAGTACAAAGGAGCAAGTAGTAGATACAGCAGACCAAGAGGTCAGCGAAGTCAGAAAACCGCTGACAAAGTCACGCAAAGCTCTGAATACCGCGGCCTAAGAGGTCAGCGGAGAGTTGTAAAGAGAGCGCAGCCCAGGGGGTTGGCGTAGTACCCATATAGGCCCATTCAGATACGCTCCAGCTGAGGTTTCGCAGCCTGAAAAACGATTCCATTGGTCGCACGGCGGATAAGTAACAGTTACCTATACGCTGGGCGATTGTACCGCACATTCATGAGTGCAATACTTAGCCCACCGCAATACCCTTTTACGAGTTGTGAGTAAAAAATCGCGGGATCATTGGCGCTAGGTGTAGTACACGCAACGTGATTTGTGTAACAATTTTTTTGTTTTAAGGGAGTTTCGCTGGTCACTTAGGAAATCTCCAACGACCAATATTTACTGGGAAGGGTAAGTCACTCCCACACACTCTCTCAGTAAATAAAGGTTGCACAGGGGCCCTAGGTTGGGTACGACCGGCGCTGACGACAGTGTTTAGGTGTATTGGCCAACGTGGGCGTGAGTGGGTGAGAGCGCTCGGAGAACTTTCACCGTTGCCTTATCACTGAGTATTTTGGTTTTGTGTAGGAATTTGCTGAGAAGGCAATACCTGCAAAAGATGGGGGCCAGTTGCTCAAGTCAGGTTGATATTCCGCGGCCCAAAGGGTCGGCGAGGTACATAATGTGTGAGAAATATGGCTCACACACAGAGGTTTTATGCAATGAATGGGAACGTATGACTGCGGAAGATAGGGAACCATTCCCTAAGGTAGGCAGTTTTAATCCAGAGGTGTTGCAGAATTTAAGGATTAGGATATGTCTGTTAAAATCCCGAAAAGAAAGGATCAGACACTCAAACTGTTTACATTTATGGCAACGAGAGAGTGATATGCAAAGGGAACTAGCTCACGCAGCCGGTTCCAACCCTAGCAGGAAACTGATTGCAACCGCACCACCACCACCGTATATTACAGGGAAGAAAGTGGCTACAGACAATAGCATACTGATAGATGATAAGAGTAAAGTTGATAAATGTATTAATGATGATAAGAGTAAAACTGATAAATGTATTAATGCTAACCCGTGCAAGTTGTATCCCATTTTAAAACTTCCCTCAGGACTGCGAGCAAGAAGATGAGCCCAGCACGATATCGGCTCTCTCTAGCAGCCACCATACGAGACACCCAGGTGGGCACGGCCCAACCGGTAAGAGCAGTAGCAAAGGCCCCTAGTGGAGGGACAGGTGAGGTCGTGTCCACAGGTAAGTACGGTACTGTACATTATGCAGAGATAATTGCACCTCACATTGTAGAGTCAACACAAAATGTTGTAATTGAACTAAATCCTGTCAGGGTGATCGCAGTCCCCAATGGGAGGACTGACGCTCAGGGAGTTACTCCCATCAGGAACATTGCTATGCATTGTCCTTGGTCCTGGACAGAATTGAGGACAATTATGTCTGAATTTCCCGATCCCAGAAAGGATCTAGCCGCATGTCAGAGGTTTATTAGAGAATTAGGTAACGCCACCCCACAAACAAAGATTGGCGAACAGTGCTACGGGCATGTTTACCCTCCAATATTGACCCTGCGAAGTTCATTACTGATTGTAAATTAGATGTAGTAGTACCTCTCACTGATGAATACACTCAGGAGAACGTACGACAGATCAATCTACAATTAGGAGTATATTTCCCTACTGTTGTCAAATGGAATAAAATCTTTTCCATAAGAAAAAAAAAAAGAAGGTGAAACTGCTTCTGAATATTTCCATCGAGCACTGCAGGAAATCGCTAGATACACTGGGGTCGAGGACATTAAGGAAAATGTACATCATAGAGAGGTAGCTGTGTCCGTATTAATGGATGGCTTGAAAGAAACGTTGAGAACAAGGGTACAAACCACTCAACCTAACTGGAGAGGTATTTCGGTGGCTGCATTAAGAGAGTCCGCTATCGAGCACGATCGGAACATAATTAAGCACAGGGAGTCACAGGGGGATAAGCTGATGACCATAAGTATCAAAGACCTGACAACGAAGCCACATCAGCCAAAACTCCAGACCCCTGATGGTAAGTCGTATGTAGTGAAATGTTATAATTGTCAGAGAGGACATTACGCACGGAATTGTAATTATAAAAGCAACGTATATCGACCCCCTAGACCAGAACATGACTCACAGCATGATACACGTAATTGGGATCAGGGATCACATAGGAAAAATTTTGGGCCGCACCTGTAGTCTGCAGCCAGTGAAGTTAATTGTTAGCCTTGGTAGTAAACCTGAGGTCACAGTTGATGTAGCTGGTAGATCATTCCTTGTAGATGCAGGGGCGGCCAGGAAAACTCTGTGATCTATCTTTAAAGTTTCCTCTTCATCTCTGACGTTCACCGACAGATTTAAAGCTCAAACGTCACATATTTACTTGGTCTTTTCAGAGGTCTGCCCAACCCCAGTATATCTCACCAGCATCATTGTGCCTGGCCATGCACAGAGGGTGGAGAGTGGAAATACTGGTGAAGGGAGACTGTGCAGAGATACCAATGGACATGTTGGTGTGAAAGCCTGATGGTGAACGCAAATCTGACAAATTTTCTTTTTTTTTTTATTACTCTCTCTCTCTCTCTCTCTTTTTTTTTCATTTTCCACGGATGGTTTATTTCACACAACAGTTAAACACATTGTAATGCAGGATTTATGTTCCATACAGAAAGGTCACTGACTTGGAAAGAATATCGTATCACTGGAGCGTCTGTTCCGGGAAGACTGAGAGGCAGCACTGTTGAGACGGTATCTGAGCACGGAGAACTACAAGACCAGAGGCGGTGGTCGTACCAAATTTCTTTTTCCTTTTTATTATTTTCTCCATCTCCCATTACCCTCCTTTCCCCCCCTTCCTTGCTCCTTTTTCTCTCCCCTTAACAAGATGGACTTACCCCAAAAGACTGCATTCCGGGTTTTCCTGTTGACCCTGTTGTTGACCAGAGCAGTCTGTTTCGGTGAGAGTACAAGAGAGGTCGAGAAAGGATCTGGAATGGGTTCTGATGACAAGGACGGATTTGTAGAATTCCAAGAGCAACACATCCACCGAGCAAAGGTGAGTATTAGAAAACGATCTGGTAGTCAAGAAACTAGGAGGCACTGTGAAGGGTTATTGGCTGAAGAAAACTGTATTTGTAGAAACTGTGAAAACATAGTTGAGGACGGGTGCATCCAGAGATGTCAGTCCAGCCTTAATATCAACATAGACCATCATCCATTGAGTGATTATCACTCATTAGTGGGTAAGGTTTTAAACCAAACAGAATGCTGGGTGTGCTCACAGGTACCTCAAGGTCAGAGCAAGTCAGGACTAGTACCGTATCCTTTGGCAATAGATGAGGTACTAGAATTACGGGGTGGGAGACCGGTGGACAAGAAATTTAATATTTCTAGGCCCCCTAGTTTGAAGCTCCACCAATATCATGTGGATAGGTCCTTAGTGTGTTTCAACATTTCCAATTCCCGAAAGCCGGGAAATTGGGAAGTGACATGGAATAACCAAACCATGGCATTTTCACACAGAGCTGACAGAATGCCTGTAGACCCTGAACTTATACGCCAAATAGCCGATGGTGGAAGGTATTTTCGGTATAGGTATACTCTAGGAAGTAAGGCCATGCGGGTTGGAGAAGTATCACCAGGGTACTGTGCGCATATCATACATCCTGATACGTGTACTGAACAGATGAGAGAGATAGGGATAGGATTTTTCACATGGAAAGTTTGCAATATGATAATGTCATATTCTGTCCCATATGTTCTTCCCGATGATGCTTATTTCATATGCGGGAGGAAGGCTTATAAGTGGCTTGCCCCAAACTCAGAGGGATTGTGTTACATTGGAAGAGTGTTGCCAGAAGTAATGACCATAACCCATAATAAGATGAAAGACGTTCACCGCAATGCTCAAGCTCCTTACACTCATACTCACTATGAACACATCGTTAAGAGACACCTTATAGATAGGACAGAGCATGCAGCCTCTGATTTGATCCACGAATCCACCGGGATTCAATTCCTACTCGCGTTAGATATCACCCGTACCGCCAGAGGAATTATAAATTATAGGTATATTCATGCGCTAGCGAACCTGATAGATATCACCGAGATGTATGATGACAACTTCAGGTATACAGGGAGGGAGTTGCAAGCTTACAAAACGGAACTGATCCAGGACAGGATGGTTCTAAATTATATCACAGCGGTGACAGGCGGGTACTGTGTCACCTTGGCAACTCAGTATGGTGTGAAGTGTTGCTCGTACAGTACAAACAGCACTGACGACCCAACCGAGGTCATAGATCAAAAGATGGACGATATCTTGCAATTGAAGTGGGAGTTCCGGAGGAGACACAACCTTACCCTAACTGCTGTGAGTAATGAACTGACCGGCTGGGTCTCATGGTTGAACCCACGCAATTGGTTCTCAGGTTTAGGAGAATGGGCTCAAAATGTTATTGTGAGTGTAGGAAAGTTTCTCCTTTGTATCCTGGGAGTTGTCATAATGATTGGCTTGATATTTAGGTGTGTTCGAGTTTTAACGCGGCGCAAGCGCAGTACCAAAGTGATGAGTTTAAAGAGCGGGGGCATTGTTACAACAACTGATTTAATTTATGACCCATCAATAGAGACAATGTTGTGATAAGACGTGATTCCACGGTCCGTTTCTTTCACCCGTTTCTCCTTTGTTTTCCCTCAAGCAAAAATACATCCATTCGGAAAAGACTTTGATGAACAATACATCCATTCGGAAAAGACTTTTGATGAACAATACATCCATCCAGAAAAGAATTTGATTAACACTTTCAACAAAGATACACCCATCCGGACAAGACTTCAACCAACACCCAAGAACGATTGACACCCAAGAACGATTGCACAAATGTTATGTGATTGTATTTGTGATACGTGTCTTATCTTCATCTCTACAACCTTCAGGTAGTGACACACAGAGTCGACAGGTGATATAGATACATATATTAGCATTCACATGTGTTTCCCCCTCCATGTATCATCAACTAAATGTGCACCCCATTTGTTGGAACAAGAAGCCGAAAAGAGCTCGGTAGTGTTTGTTGGCCCACTTACAGACCCTTAATACGGGATGAGAAGGATTTAATGTATACTTCGCAATACCTCGAAGCTTATCTAGAACATGTACGGCACGATGATACATGCCCCTCAGACATGAATTTCATACATACATGCTTTTACTATCCCACTAGGTCATACATTTCCTGCCTACTCCTCTCCTCCTACCATCCAATTATTTTATAGATATTGTATTGTATATATATTTTTCTGTTTAATGTTAAGATAGTGGCAGTTATTGTTGACTGCCAAAGGGTGGACTGTCAAAGTCGAAAAATATTGTAATGCATATCCCTTGTACTAACCCCATGCACATGCCTGCTGCGCGTGCACTCGGTCTGCCGTGCGTGCACATATTTGCAATTTGCGTAACGGAGCTTTTCACGGCCATGCGCCTTAGCGCGTGGTATGAGCATTTACGGTAGAGTTTGTGAGCGCATAGAGGGTTATTAGAACATTACATATTTAACCCAAATAGTGTACATTTTAGATATAGTTCCCCTAGACCGCATCAGCGAGTATTAATAGTTTAAACAGTTCCTGGACAAAGAGATTCGCCTTTGCATGATAGGAAGGGTCAGATAAAGGTTGGAAGGTGATGTCTAGTATCCAGCTGTAGGGTATTTTGAGGGTAACATTCCGGTGTTGGTTAGAGAAAGATCGCTTGTTCCTGCGTATAGTTATGTGCAAAAGTAGAATATGAACATTAACTGTGTTTACTGTATATTATGTATGCGGCGGGAATCCAGAGGATACCACCCACAAGAGCAGTTGAGGAAAGACATCGCCCATCTATTCAAATCCATCTATGACCTCTTCTGTAATGTAAAGACACATCTCTGTGTCCAATAGACAAAGGGATTACAGTGACCATTGTATTGTTTTGGATGAAGTGAATAAAGAGAGCTTGCAGCAGGCTTGGACACACAAGACTCTGAACGCTATCTGTATGACCAGCGGAGGACCGGCTCGGGTTGCGCTTGTGAACATTCTCACGTATGTACATTCTCTGTAGCCATTATTCTGTTTAGATTTACTTGTTAGCCTGTAGTGTATGATTTGTACTGTTTTTCCTTTTGGAACAAATCCACGGTGGCCTTAGAACCCTGTGGTTGCAACTACAAATCAGTGTTGTGTTTTCACTTTCCTGCATGGGCTTTAGAGTGTATTTATCTGTATAAGGTATATAAGTATCGATAAGGTGTACGCACTGCGGTTACTTTATACCGTCAGTGCTACTTAAGGTTTAAGGTATAACATCATTGCAGTACTTTGCTATTAAGGGTTTAAAGTGTAAGCAAATCATTACATTGTATCATTAACAAGGTTTAAAGGTTATCAATTGTGTGTGCGCTCGCTGTGTGTACTCTGTACACTCAGCGCGGCGTGTGTACGCCAAGTGCGTACCTCGTGCAGGACTCTGTATGCAAATAGCGTACAAAGTGCGTAGCACGTGTATTCAGTCTAGCAGCCATAGCAGCTCCACGGTAAAAGTGTAATTAGAGGTATAGCTTTACGGTCTAAGATAATATCGACATTATCAAATCAGAAGTTCAGCTAATTAACAGAGGGAATTTGGCATTGAAGAAGGATCACAGACATTTGCAGACAAACTTTCTTGGGGTGTGAAAAGTGTAGCCAGAGAGAGATGAGAGACTCAGATATACAAGCATGAGGATGGTGTTTTTTTACCTGTGAAGAGAGGAGAGATGGTTTTCAGTTCCGGTTCTAAATTCATTCTTAAAATACATTCTTAACAAATGCATTCTTCGCAAATGCAAGCAGGCCAAGTCCTGACTGCAGGCTTTGATAATATTGCTCTTAAATGCTCCAACTAAGGGGGCAGTGGCGCACCCAGGGGGGGTTTCCGAGTACCCAGAAACCCCCCTCCACTTTTTTAGCTGCATGAGTATTATTAATGACTGTCTAGCGTCCTCTGCAGCCTGCTGTCTTCCTGGTGGCACTTGCAAGTGCAATAAAAGTTTACTTTATTTTAATTATAGTACATATATATCCATGTGCCTACATATATACACATGTATATACATACATACATACATACATACATATAAACACACACACACATATGATATATATATACATGTGTATATATATGTGTACAGTATGTGTGTGCATATATATATATACATATATATATATGTACAAATTGGTGGGCGGCACTCCAAGGATTTGTAAAAGATTCCACAGCTACACAAGCTTTAGTGGTCAACGTTTCAGACGCCTTTATTTTCGCCTTTCGTCAGGATACAAATGATATACAATCTACATACCTATATACCACCAGAGCGTGAGAAATCCCTCTTGCCACGCTAGGGATTTCTCACGCTCTGGTGGTATATAGGTATGTAGATTGTATATCATTTGTATCCTGACGAAAGGCGCAAATAAAGGCGTCAGAAACGTTGATCACTAAAGCTTGTGTAGCTGTGGAATCTTTTACAAATCCTTGGAGTGCCGCCCACCAATTTGTGTTGTCTGCTGGGCCCTGTAGTGCCATGGGAGTGCACCCAGGTATTTATGTTGTGCTGTTGGAGTGCCGGTCATACATGTGTATATATATATATATGTATGCATGTTTAATATGCTATGTATATGTGTATATGGGTTCACTACGATCTCCCGGCGGCCGGCCTCCCGGCGACCAGCATACCGGCGCCGGGAGGCCGGCCGCCGGCTTACCAACAGTGTGGCGAGCGCAAATGATCCCCTTGCGGGCTCGCTGCGCTCGCCACGCTACGCGCACCACACTATTCTATTCTCCCTCCAGGGGGGTCGTGGACCCCCACGAGGTAGAATAAGTGTCGGTATGCCGGCGGTCAGGCTCCCGGCGCCGGTATGCTGGTCGCCGGGAGCCCGACCGCCGGCATACTGAAGACCACCCGTGTATATGTATGTGTATGTGTATATATATATATATATATATGTGTGTGTGTAGATATATGTATATATATATATATATGTGTGTGTGTCTAGATATATGTATATATATATATATATATATATGTGTGTGTAGATAGATAGATAGATAGATAGATAGATAGATAGATAGATACATACACACACACACACACACACACACACAGACACACTAGTTTTACGGACCCAGCATATACTGGGTCACCTCAGTCCCCACCCCCGTGATTGGCTCCGCCCAGTTCTGGAAACCCCGCCATGCAAATCCTGCGTTTGCCACTGAAGAGGGAGGTGTGCAATCAGAAGTTCAGCTATTTAACAGAGGGGATTTTGCATTGAAGGAGGATCACAGACATTTGCAGACAAATTTTCTTGGGGTGTGAAAAGTGTAGCCAGAGACAGATGAGAGACTCAGATATACAAGCATGAGGATGGTATTTTTTTACCTGTGAAGAGAGGAGAGATGGTTTTCAGTTCCGGTTCTAACTTCATTCTTAAAATACATTCTTAACAAATGCATTCTTCGCAAATGCAAGCAGGCCAAGTCCTGACTGCAGGCCTTGATAATAAGAGGCTGTCCTAGCAATAACTGGTTCCCATTCAGAGTTTTTTCACCATTTGCTTATCACAGCAAGTAAAGAATAAACTTCTGGGTTCTTACTGTCAGATGTGGAGGTCACTACTGCCTTATCTGCATCAAAATGGGTCCTCAAGGGATGCTTTATACCATTACCTAGATAGCCACTGATAGTGTATCTGCACATACACTGCGCCATCTTGTCAGACTGTGTATGAGCGACATGTTGGAAGATTGATGTCCTCCTCTTAGCTCCTGAGACCCGCAACGCTACCCTGCTTTTACTCACTGTGCCAAAGCTCTGGACTGCTACCTTCAGAGAAGACAGTCACCTGCTGGTGTGCTGTCCCCTGTACATCTGTAACAGTGAGTACAGCTGTACATCTACAATAAACTACAGAGCCTAGTTAAGTTACCTGAGTGGTCATTGCCTACACCAGAGGTTCCCAAACTCAGTCCTCTAAACACCCTAACAGTCCAGATTTTAAGTAGCTTGGACACTGGTGAATTAATTAGTACCTCAGTCAATTTAATTTAACGATCTGTGCTGAACAAAGGGTTGTAATTAAAACACAGACCATTAGGGTGCCATTAGGGTGCCTTGAGAATCACATTTGCGAAACTCTGGCCTACACAATTTAACAGTCTTAAGGCTCCCATCCACTAGTGAGGTTTATCTGAACTGAAAGTCGGATCCGATTTTCCCCCGACATTTGCGGCAGCTTCCCGGGAGTCTTGCGTTTACAATTTACAACTGAGTGGGGGTTTTTTACATCTGATCACATCCAATTGTGTACAAATGCACTCAGATGTGCTCCTTTTCCTCCGATTGTGATAAATGATCATGGCAGCCATGACGATCTACGACTCCGAACCGGGGAGCATAGGAACGTGCCTCGGATCAGAGTCGGAGGAAAATGACATGCGATGTGACACTTTTCATCTGATCCATCAAACAAAACTTTGGAAACGGATGAAAATTGGTCATATCGGACTAGTGGATGGAGGCCTTCAGGGTATTGTTTTGTGAAAAATATTTGATGTAGTCTTACAACATATTCAAATATTGCAATGCAAATTTGGGAGAATTTATCACATTCCATCCACATCTGAGATGCGGATTGTGATAAATATGCCACATAGAATTGTTACATGGTTGATTATAAAGGAAAACTATACATAGTACTGTAGATGATGGAAATTTTAGGAATGTGAGGATCAGAACTCTTCCTTTGCCAGAATACCCTCAATGCACTAAAGGACATTTAACATGGTTGGTTTATACATAATTTAATAACCAACATTCCGTATGTTTTAACCTTTAGTGTGATTGGTAGTAAGTAGCTTACTTTGTAGATTATGTTTTTATATCAATCTGTGTTGCAACTGTCTCTTTCATATACAGTATCTCTTTTACTTTGAATGGTTAGCCATCACATAATACTGCATTGTATTGGTGTTAGTGTCACAAGATATCTTGTAAGAAAATAAACACGACATTATCTTGACACAATGGAAATGTATTATTATTATAATAACTGATTACCTTATCAAGTGGAGGTTAATCTTGGTTTTAAAGAAGGTCCATTCAGACATATGTATCTTCACCATGAAGAGATAGTCGAATTGCAGTATACAGTACATTCATACTGTACATTCTGATGTGACCAATCTGAAGGTAACTTAAATTCTTTTGCATTCAAATTGTATCAATTTAAATTTAGAAAATGGTTTGGAATATACTCTTATCTTATCTTATGTGTGAAGAAAAATGTATAACTAATAACGTGCCATATAAAAATGTCTAAGAGTCCCTACACACAGTGCGATGCGCCGCCGAGGTGCCCGATGGCCGATACAGCTGGCGGGCGACCCGGCAGCGGGGGGTGTGGCGGGAGGAGTGAAGTTTCTTCACTCCCCCCATCACCCGGCTCCATAGCAGTGCATACTAATATGGATGAGATTGTCCATATTGGCCTGCGTGTTTAAACGAGCCGGCACCAATGAGATCGTTCATATCTTTCAGTTGTATCGGCCAGTGTGTAGGGCCTATTAATGTCTTATAACTCAGCAAAAAGTATTAGTGACATATTATTTCTAATTAGAGTTGCAAAGAAAGAGTCATACAGAATACTGGAATTATTGAACATTGCAGTGTTTGTTCTGCAGAAGATACAAGGAAGTATCTTGAAAAAGTTGCATTAAAACTAACTGCTAATTGCATAACAGAAGATAAACTATAAAAATATGGTATAATTTAATCTCTGTAGCTACAGAAAATAACCCAATTTGTCATTTCCTTCTCCTTTTTATGTTTAATCTATGTACATTCTTCAGTTTAAGAAATATGTTTCCAGCGAGAGCATACAGTAGTTTCTGTTTTATCTCTTTCATGTTACAAAAGTAAGCAAAATCTATTGTAACTTAAATGCCACAAGACAATATAATTCATTATATTTAATAGAAAAGTAAACTCCTGTATTGCATTATCCCACACATCCTCATTCTCACAGCACAGAACACAAAAATGATAATAAATAAATCCTTAGTAAAAATGTTAATACATTTCAATGGCATCTGTAAAATATAAACAGTATAGTGCTGGGAATTCTGGTCTTGTTTTGCATTATCCCATTTAGAACAAATAGATAGACTGGGAGATTGAGTTTATTAGGTAGGTAGATAAATAGATTGTGTGATGAGTATGACTTTGGTAGGTCAGGTGCTGGACCAGTGATTGGTCAAGAAGACTCAGGTATATGAAGAAACTATTTCATTGCGAAAAATTTACTAAGCATCGATTTTGGTTGATTTGGGTTGTTGTTTTTTTTGCGATATCCCATCCATTTTGCAACTTGCAGATTTACTAAAGACAAAACCGATGGCAAATCGCATGAAAAATTTGACTTTAGAAGGTAATAGATGGCATTAGACCATCAGGCCAAACATCATAACTTTTCATAAACACCAATACAATTTCCAGATTTACAAAGTATTGTATTGTTAAAACTGATCAAATTCGCAAACAAAAAATTGCATCACAATAGAATAAATAGATGAACAAACCAGTGGTGGGTTTGAATGTGAAAAGGTCTCCAATTCACGCAACCTTAATCATGATACAAATACATGGAATTCAAACCACCTGCAGCAATGTGGCTGACTACAAAAAACTGCCAGAGACTAGATTTGTGGCTGTGATGAGCAGGGGATACAGTTAAGATGGCAGCTGTCAGTATCCCTGTAGTTGGAAAACTGACACCTGAATCCCGACACCTGTCAGAAAGCCGACGCCAAAATCCCGACAGGGTCAGGAGACCGATGCCGGATCAGCCTGCATCCTGACTGTAAGTATAGTGCGCGGGTTAGGGTCGGGGTAGGGGGTTTAGAATTAGGCTCTACCCGGATGGGGGGTAGGTTTAGGCTGCGGTGTGGGGGGAGCTTAGGGTTAGGCACCACTGGGAGGAGGTTAGGTTTAGGCACTAAGGGAGGAGGGTAAGGGTTAGGCTGCAGTGAGGAAAGGTTAGGTTTAGGCATCACCGGGGGGAAGTTAGGGTTAGGCACTAAGGGGAAGGTTAGGGTTAGACTGCGGGAAGGGAGGGTTAGGGGGTAGAGGAGAGGGAGGAGCATACTTACCTTACCCCTGTCAGAATTT
This sequence comes from Pseudophryne corroboree, assembly GCF_028390025.1. NCBI lineage: Eukaryota > Metazoa > Chordata > Amphibia > Anura > Myobatrachidae > Pseudophryne > Pseudophryne corroboree. The sequence continues at coordinate 649,920,403 of NC_086446.1, read as the reverse complement.
CTCAAATCAGGATACTGACAGCAGTATTGTGACCCATGCATCCCATACGGTAGTAAATCATACTGAACCCATGAGCAATTATATTCATTTTTTTTTATTCCACCACCTCACTGAAAGGACCTAGGAGGCAGAAACAGGTAGGATTAATTTAGTTCAAATGGTACTACAACCTAAACCTTTGGATGTGCTAAAGCAATTGCCAACATATATTACGCAGAGGATTTTTCAGCAATTAGATGGCTTGATCTCCTCTTTTATTTGAGGGGGAAAGGCATGCTTGTATCTAAATTGCTGCACTTACAAGGCCCAGTAGTTTAGGAGGCCTTGCATTCACTTATTTAAACTATATTACTATGTTTCCCAGTTGGCAAACCTCTGGTATTGGATTACAAGATGATGGCACATACACTCAAATGGTTTCACAGATATCCCCTGCAATTGTTGCTAAGCGGTAACGTGAGAGGGAAAAACATATCAATAGTGTACCAAGGGGAAAAAGATATCAATAGTGTACCAAGGGGAAAAAGATATCAATAGTGTACCAAGGGGAAAAAGATATCAATAGTGTACCAAGGGGAAAAAGATATCAATAGTGTACCAAGCCTTTTGTATTTAGAAATTAACTGGTAGAATCTGGACCTTGAAACCCCTTTTGGTGTACACAGGTGCTCTCTAAATAAAAAAATCCAGGTGAAAGAAGTATGGAGTGCATGGGGAGTAATATCCTTCAGACAACTGTAAACATCTGGAACACATATTGTTTTCTTATTTACAACTAGAATTTGATGGCATGCGTTGCAAACTCAATGTAAGAATGCTCCCCTAGTAAGAAAGGACTCTCCTACTCAGGGGCGTAATAAGAGAGGAGGGGACCCGTGTGCAGCCTCCATTATGGGCCCCCTCCTCTCTGGCAGCAAGTAGACCCTGGCATAATCCTGAGGAGTAAGTATAATATAGCGCCACATTGGGAAGTCTATGGGGTATATGCAATTGCGGGCGAATCGCGTCATTTTTTTCGTCCGTTTAAAATTCGCCCGCACTCGCCAGCCGCAGCCCTGCCGCCGGGACCATGAATTCACCATATGCAATGCCAAATGGATTCGACACACCCCCTGGCGGATAACGGCCAATCGGCGATTAGTGGGCGTCCTGAATTCGACTTCCCGCCGAAAGCAGCCCTTTATTAGGGCTTGTTTGCTGCGTGCTCTGCAGCCATTTTGTGAACCTGCAGAGAGGTGTGAGGAGGTGCAGAGCTAGCAAATTGGTTGTTTGCTGTGGTATCGTTTGGACACCCCAGCAGGCTTTATTCCAGGACAGACAGGAGGATATCTGTTACCCCGGAGGAGAGCCATTTTAGGAGCTTTTACTACATTTGTAGGTAAGTACCACATGTGGGTCTGGTGTTGCATGTATGTGTTTGTGTAGTGGGGGTTGCCATGAGGTGTACATGGGGTGTTTGTGTATGTGTGCAGGTATGTGTATAGCTCCTGCTTGTGTTGCTGCATTTTTCTGGGGAGATTTGTGTTTTGGGGTAGTTTTTCACGTTTTTTTTTCTTCTTAAAATTACTTTTTGGGTCTTCCTTTAGCATTGGTGTACCTCCTGAGTGTGCTGGGATGCTTTCTGGCCAGTTTGGGGTGATTTGGAGCAAGTTTCTGTCTCACATGTGGCCGACATGGAGTGTCGGCTGTCTGCCAAACATGTGTTTTCCCTCCTAATTTAGCTGTGGTGTACATCCTGAGTGTGCTGGGATGCTTTCTGGCCAGTTTGGGGTGATTTGGAGCAAGTTTGGTCGTCCATGCGGCCGACATGTGCTGTCAACTGTTTGGAAAACATGTGTTTTCCCTCCTAATTTAGCTGTGGTGTACCTCCTGAGTGTGCTGGGATGCTTTCTGGCCAGTTTGGGGTGATTTGGAGCAAGTTTCTGTCTCACATGTGGCCGACATGGGGTGTCGGCTGTCTGCCAAACATGTGTTTTCCCTCCTAATTTAGCTGTGGTGTACCTCCTGAGTGTGCTGGGATGCTTTCTGGCCAGTTTGGGGTGATTTGGAGCAAGTTTCTGTCTCACATGTGGCCGACATGGGGTGTCGGCTGTCTGCCAAACATGTGTTTTCCCTCCTAATTTAGCTGTGGTGTACCTCCTGAGTGTGCTGGGATGCTTTCTGGCCAGTTTGGGGTGATTTGGAGCAAGTTTGGTCGTCCATGCGGCCGACATGTGCTGTCAACTGTTTGGCAAACATGTGTTTTCCCTCCTAATTTAGCTGTGGTGTACCTCCTGAGTGTGCTGGGATGCTTTCTGGCCAGTTTGGGGTGATTTGGAGCAAGTTTCTGTCTCACATGTGGCCGACATGGGGTGTCGGCTGTCTGCCAAACATGTGTTTTCCCTCCTAATTTAGCTGTGGTGTACCTCCTGAGTGTGCTGGGATGCTTTCTGGCCAGTTTGGGGTGATTTGGAGCAAGTTTGGTCGGCCATCTGGCCGACATGTGCTGTCGACTGTTTGGCAAACATGTGTTTTCCCTCCTAATTTAGCTGTGGTGTACCTCCTGAGTGTGCTGGGATACTTTCTGGCCAGTTTGGGGTGATTTGGAGCAAGTTTGGTCGTCCATGCGGCCGACATGTGCTGTCAACTGTTTGGCAAACATGTGTTTTCCCTCCTAATTTTGCTGTGGTGTACCTCCTGAGTGTGCTGGGATGCTTTCTGGCCAGTTTGGGGTGATTTGGAGCAAGTTTCTGTCTCACATGTGGCCGACATGGGGTGTCGGCTGTCTGCCAAACATGTGTTTTCCCTCCTAATTTAGCTGTGGTGTACCTCCTGAGTGTGCTGGGATGCTTTCTGGCCAGTTTGGGGTGATTTGGAGCAAGTTTGGTCGTCCTTGCGGCCGACATGTGCTGTCAACTGTTTGGCAAACATGTGTTTTCCCTCCTAATTTAGCTGTGGTGTACCTCCTGAGTGTGCTGGGATGCTTTCTGGCCAGTTTGGGGTGATTTGGAGCAAGTTTGGTCGGCCATCTGGCCGACATGTGCTGTCGACTGTTTGGCAAACATGTGTTTTCCCTCCTAATTTAGCTGTGGTGTACCTCCTGAGTGTGCTGGGATACTTTCTGGCCAGTTTGGGGTGATTTGGAGCAAGTTTGGTCGTCCATGCGGCCGACATGTGCTGTCAACTGTTTGGCAAACATGTGTTTTCCCTCCTAATTTAGCTGTGGTGTACCTCCTGAGTGTGCTGGGATGCTTTCTGGCCAGTTTGGGGTGATTTGGAGCAAGTTTGGTCGGCCATCTGGCCGACATGTGCTGTCGATTGTTTGGCAAACATGTGTTTTCCCTCCTAATTTAGCTGTGGTGTACCTCCTGAGTGTGCTGGGATGCTTTCTGGCCAGTTTGGGGTGATTTGGAGCAAGTTTGGTCGTCCATGCGGCCGACATGTGCTGTCGACTGTTTGGCAAACATGTGTTTTCCCTCCTAATTTAGCTGTGGTGTACCTCCTGAGTGTGCTGGGATGCTTTCTGGCCAGTTTGGGGTGATTTGGAGCAAGTTTCTGTCTCACATGTGACCGACATGGGGTGTCGGCTGTCTGCCAAACATGTGTTTTCCCTCCTAATTTAGCTGTGGTGTACCTCCTGAGTGTGCTGGGATGCTTTGTGGCCAGTTTGGGGTGATTTGGAGCAAGTTTGGTCGTCCATGCGGCCGACATGTGCTGTCGACTGTTTGGCAAACATGTGTTTTCCCTCCTAATTTAGCTGTGGTGTACCTTCTGAGTGTGCTGGGATGCTTTCTGGCCAGTTTGGGGTGATTTGGAGCAAGTTTGGTCGGCCATGCGGCCGACGTGATGTTGGTTGTTTGCCAAACATGTTTTTTCCATCCAGCCATTTTGTGTGTCAGCCATTTTGTGTGTGTCAGCCATTTTGTGTGTGTCAGCCATTTTGTGTGTGTCAGCCATTTTGTGTGTTTTGGTCCTGCTTGAGAACTGGGGTCCCAGCAACATGATGTGATTGCATTTAATTATGTAATGTGTTAAATTTGAGATATATATATATATATAATTATTTTTTTAATTATTTTAAAACAGATATGTCCAAGGACAAGCAGACCCGATCCGCCCCTTCTCCCACCCCCTCGGATCTATCCCATACTTGCCTACCTGACCCTCTCCATGAGGGAGAAAATGCTCTGTTCCTGGACTTTCCTGGTAATGTATGATTGCCATCACCTGTGGTGAAACACCTTTCTTATCAATTACCTAGCTCACCACAGGTGATGGCAATCATACATTACCAGGAAAGTCCAGGAACAGAGCATTTTCTCCCTCATGGAGAGGGTCAGGTAGGCAAGTATGATCTATCCCTGCATAGCAACGAGGAGTGGGAGCCGACCCAGGAGGGGGATACGACCGACCAGGCATGTAGTGACCAGCCGCGGTCGTCAAGGGCCCATGAGAAGACTAAGAAAAAGCCTAGTGGAAAGGTACTGACAACACCTGCAGACACAAATAGCATCCAACTTTACCCACTCTAGTTTGCGCACTGCCATGCACACCTACAGGTATATGTGCGCAATGCCAGGGATACTGACACTCACAGGTACATACCGATCTTATTAAATGCATGTTATTTTTCTTTTTTTTTTCAATCCCTAAAGGCAAGAAGCCAGCCAGAGGAGCAGTCGGAGGAGGAAGCCTCTGGTGAAGATGCAGGACCGAAAAAGCCGCGTGGACCCAGATACACTGAGGCGGAAAACTGTACCCTAGTTGATGGCGTCAACAGGTCCTACGACATTCTGTATGGACCAAGGGCACAGACCACAGCAGCTAGGACAAAGAGAAGCATCTGGGATTCCATCGCGAGCCAAGTCACTGCAGTATCTGGAAACCGCCGGAGCACCAGAAACTGCATGAAGCGGTACAGTGATTGCCGCAGACAGACCAAAAAGAAGATGGGGATTCAGCGCCGACATGAGACAGCTACGGGAGGTGGCCCGGCTCTCAATCTGAAGTGGCTACCCTGGGAGAATGTTATTAGAAGGCGCATGAACCCTGCCATGGTCGAAGGAGTTCGCGGAGGTGTGGACTCCAGCCGTCCTGCTGGCTTTCCCCAGGAGGAAGAACCGCCCAGAAGACGGAAGAAGGCGGGAGACAAGCAGTCAAAAAGGAGGCCTGATGGTAAGAATACATTCACATGAGTTGTACTTCCCTTTAAAATTTTTGGATGTGCTAATGTGTTTTTTTTTGTTTTTCAGACAGGCCTGCCCAGAGGACATCACCTGCGCGCAGGACATCGCCAGCGCACGGACCATCACCTGTGCAGCAGGCATCGGCAGCAGCGCGCGGACCATCACCTGCGCCGCAAGCATCAGGAGCGCGCATATCATCACCTGTGCGCCACAGTTCGTCTTCGCGCAGTTTGTCACCTGTGCACCAGACGACGTCAGCGCGCAGACTATCACCTGTGCGCCAGACATCAGCGCACAGAACTTCACCTGTGCGCCAGACACCGTCGGCAACCACACCACAAGATGGGCGCCAAACTACAGCTCCTGCGCGCAGGCCATCACCAGATCGTCGTCTCTCCAGGAGCTCTGGGACTGTGACTGAAGAGCCTCAAGACACAACCCTTGTGGACCCATCACCCGATCTGTTTGAGTCTACAGGGTTAACAGACGAGACTTTTCTTGGGTTTGAGGACAGCCGTGCAGACGTATCCAGCCAGACCCTTGAAAAGTCTTCCGAAACGAGGAAAAGTGAAGCTCCTGGAGCAGCGGCATCACAGGATGGAGAAGGTTTGTATTTATTTTGTGGGGGGGGGGGGGGGGGGGATAAGCAGTTGTGTATAGTTTATTAACTTTCATAAAAAAAATTATTTTGCAAACAGTGGTGCCACGGACCAGCAGCGGACTAGCGTCGGGGATTGGTTCATACTTCAGGCCGGATCTCCTCCTACAGGATTCGTCAGAGGATGACGAGGTGGAAGTGCAGGAGGCTTCAGTTGCTACATCCCTGTGTGAGTAAATTGAATAGTGAGCCTTCAAACAAATGTGTGATGAATGTGTATAATATTTTCTAATTTTCTTTACAGCTGCCCAAATGCAAGTTGTGGCAGACGTCCAGGAAGGGCAGAATCCCTCAACTGTTCAGAGGGTTCACACACTGGCATCGGAGATTACTACCCGCCAGGATACATACACAAATGTCGTGGGAGGCAGACTGGACAACATTGAGAGGACAATGGAGAAAATGTCAAACAGTCTGCTTGAAATGCAGAAGACTCTTACCGACAGCACGGCCACAATACTACAGGTCAGAATGCAAGATCATAGGGAGACTATGGACGTCCTTCACATTCTGGCCGAATCCATGGGCCGGCTCGTGGAGAACACAACATGTCTGGCACACAGCAATACCAACATGTCGGAGAGCCATCGACAATCCTCATCCAGCCAACAGCTCATCGCAACCACACTGCAGATGATCTATGACAAGCTCCCAGAACCAGCTCATCAACACGCTGGTGATCCACCATTTCCGCCGTCACAAGCCACAAGGACGCCTCGTACCCTTCCGCAAGTACCATCCCAGTACAGACAGTCACAGATGTACCAGGGATATACAGGGATGTACCCCACCCACCAGATGCCTCCACCACCGGCCGCCACATCTACAGCCGCATGGGCACAGAGGCCCAGTCAACGTACTACCATGCCTCCTAGGACATCGACACCCCACACTCAGGAGGAACACCAGGATCTGGACAGACTTCCACCATAAGCCCGGTCGTATTGTTTTATTTACTTTATATGTTTTTCATGTATCCCTTTCTTCCCCTCCCATTAGTTTGTTTTTTTTCTTACTATTGTTTTTTCTTTGTTGGGCTTCCCCACCTGTGACCGGGTACTACCAAGGAGCTTTGTGTAGGCATACATGCGCGGGCATGTATGCGGGCGCGTGTGGTAACGGATGAAAGCTCCTTGTGGCTACATGTATGATGGGCCAAAGAGCAATTCTGATACCACTCTTTTACCCAAAAAATCCTTTTTGTAATGGTGTACAATAGGCTTTCACTGTTGTGTGAATTTACTATTCACTAGTGTGTGTTTTTGGCTTATTCATAGGATTGGGTGGAAAATTGAAGTGGACGGCATAAGTTCGTGTTGTGCGTACCAAGGTGAGTAGAGCAATGTTTCAATGTATATATTCTAGAAACTTTGGACCGCCTGCCTTTGTGGAACCACACAGCCCAGCAATGGGTCAAGCTGGGCTGTGTGGTTCCACAAACGTTAGCGTGTCAAAGTGCTGACCACTGACACCACTATTTCACTTTGGACCGCCTGCCTTTGTGGAACCACACAGCCCAGCAATGGGTCATGCTGGGCTGTGTGGTTCCACAAATGTTAGCGTGTCAAAGTGCTGACCACTGACACCACTATTTCACTTTGAACCGCCTGCCTTTGTGGAACCACACAGCCCAGCAATGGGTCATGCTGGGCTGTGTGGTTCCACAAATGTTAGCGTGTCAAAGTGCTGACCACTGACACCACTATTTCACTTTGGACCGCCTGCCTTTGTGGAACCACACAGCCCAGCAATGGGTCATGCTGGGCTGTGTGGTTCCACAAATGTTAGCGTGTCAAAGTGCTGACCACTGACACCACTATTTCACTTTGGACCGCCTGCCTTTGTGGAACCACACAGCCCAGCAATGGGTCATGCTGGGCTGTGTGGTTCCACAAATGTTAGCGTGTCAAAGTGCTGACCACTGACACCACTATTTCACTTTGGACCGCCTGCCTTTGTGGAACCACACAGCCCAGCAATGGGTCATGCTGGGCTGTGTGGTTCCACAAATGTTAGCGTGTCAAAGTGCTGACCACTGACACCACTATTTCACTTTGGACCGCCTGCCTTTGTGGAACCACACAGCCCAGCAATGGGTCAAGCTGGGCTGTGTGGTTCCACAAATTTTCTTGGAAAAGAAATGAACATGAATTTAGTGTCTTTACTTTAATATATATATTTTTTTCTTTTCCCCACAGATATCTATATACACAAGAAAAGAATGTAAAGAAGAACAAACTACTTTTTTGTTTTAATTAACTTTCAAACTTTATTTAAAAAAACCCTTTTTTTCTTTAATAAATTTTTAAAAATAGAAGTTTCCTGTGGTTTTTATTAAAATTTGAAATGCAGTTGGATTGTACATAAGTAGGTAGCCCATGGAACATCAGGGGAAATGTTGTGTCTCTTCTTCACATCCACGCCACTTGGGAAGGATACACCGCCAGACCTGTGGAAGAGAGCAGTACGAGCTTCCAGATATGGGTAATAGTGTCACCCTGGGACTGAAGAAAAGAGGTACAGTGGGCCTAAATGCAACCCTCCGGCACTTGCGTCACTACACATCCAAACATTCCCTGACAAGCATTGGTGTATCAGGGAATGTTTGGATGTGCAATCTTGCAAATGCCGGAGGGCTGCACTTTGGACATGCCGGGGTGATTTGGAACAAGGGAGTTTTGGTCAATACATCTCACCTGAGGGGGTTGTCTGCTACATGGCGGAGGGTCAGGTCCACATCACAAGTAGGTAGCCCATAGAACATCAGGGGAAATGTTGTGTCTCTTCTTCACATCCACGCCACTTGGGAAGGATACACCGCCAGACCTGTGGAAGAGAGCAGTATGAGCTTCCAGATATGGGTAATAGTGTCACCCTGGGACTGAAGAAAAGAGGTACAGTGGGCCCAAATGCAACCCTCCGGCACTTGCGTCACTACACATCCAAACATTCCCTGACAAGCATTGGTGTATCAGGGAATGTTTGGATGTGCAATCTTGCAAATGCCGGAGGGCTGCACTTTGGACATGCCGGGGTGATTTGGGACAAGGGAGTTTTGGTCAATACATCTCACCTGAGGGGGTTGTCTGCTACATGGCGGAGGGTCAGGTCCACATCACAAGTAGGTCGCCCATGGTAGAGTTGGATAAAAGGGTCAAATATTTGCGGTAACCCAACAACAGGATAAAACAGGGAGGAACGAACTGTACAAACATGGCCTGGGGATGTACATCAACAGGATGTAAAACTCTGAAATACATAAATAAAGAGTTTTTTTTTAAATATTACAATGTCAGTTTACACGATAATACAAATGTTATAAGTATACTCACAGGCAACTGAAAAAATTTTTTGGATCAATGTCCGCCGGGAATCATCTCCTTCGTCCATACCCACCGGTAGAGCAGAAGACCGGTTCCCGCGTCGGAAAGCACTGCGACGAAGAGTCACCGGCAAACGGTTTGCGACACATATGTTGTGTAAAATACAACATGCATTTACCATGCCGCAAACCTTCGCCGGTGAGTACAAAAGAGCACCGCCGGAAGTGTCTAAACATCGAAACCGGCTTTTAAGTACACCGAAAGCACGCTCAATTATTTGCCTCGATGCAATGTGTGTCTCTTGGTAACGTTTTTCTGCTCTACCAACAGGATTAGACAATGGGGTCAAGAGCCACGGTTTGTTTGGATAACCCGCATCGCCTATAGAAAATAAAAATAAAAATGTTAGGTACTTGTAAAAAAAAAAAAAAAAAAAAAAAATTAATAAAATAATAAAAAAAAAAATACATACCTAACAGCCAGCCACCAGGCATGTTTCCTGTTTCGAACTTGTCAAACAGCGATGACTGGCTTAGGATGAAGGAGTCGTGAGATGATCCAGGAAATCCCACAAAAATGTTCAAAAATCTCATGTTGACATCACAGACCGCCTGTACATTCAGGGAATGGAAATGTTTTCGGTTCCGAAAACATTCCTCCGAATTCCGTGGCGGTCTGATCTGCACGTGGGTACAGTCAATCGCGCCCAGCACATTGGGAAATTTGTATTTGTTGAAAAAGCCTAATTTGATCTCACGACATTCGCTGTCCGTCTCTGGAAATGTGATGTACTGGATCGTCAATTTGCGGAAAGCCCTAATGACCTGGGTTATACAGCGCGACAGTGTCGACTGTGAAAAACCGCATGTTTGAGACAGTGTAGGCTGGAATGTGCCTGACGCCAAAAAATGTAACGTCGCCAGCAGTTTCTGGAAACCGCTGACTGCACGATTTGTCCGTGCCCGAGGTTCCAGGTCGGCCTCCAACAGAGCGTACAGCGAATATATGTCGCGAGTCGATAAGCGATAATTTTGTATCACCTCGAACTCGCAGAGATCCTCAAGTTCACGCCTAGTGCGATACTGGCGTGGACGTGGAAATGAAACCCGCAATACTGGCTCACCCAATGCAGACATTCCCTGAACTGGATCCTGATGTTCAGCAGCACTTTCTTCCTCCATGCTTGCAGCCAGCATGAACATCACAATCTGGTCAGAGAAAGGCTCCATCATTGTAGTCAGTACAAAAATAGGAATGTATTTTAAAACGCAGGAATTTTCCTAAAAAAAACGATTCCACAAGAGAGCTGACTAATGGCTCTTTCTCCCTGTAGTCTCAAACCAGAGAGTGAGGAGATAGGAGGGGCTTTGCAGAAGTGTATCCTGGGTAAAACTGTGGAATCATGGGTAAATTTCCCTCACCACAGAGTGAAGAAAAAAAAATATTTTTAAAAATCAATTAAATAATACTTGTGAAGCAAATAAAGACAAACCAAGTAGATAATCCTTTCAAATATAAATAGATATGCTATTAGCAATCCTCAAATATTAAAAAAAATCATGTACTAAAATTTTTTTATTAGATCCCGCCAGGCAACTGAGGCGGACTGAAATTGTCGAATTTGCTGTCGAAAAGCACTGTTGTCGAATTTCCAAACTTGAATTGAATATGCTTTTGTCGAATTGCAGCATTTGTACCATTGCAGAAAAGTCGAATTTGATAAAAGTCGAATTTCCAAAAGTCGAATTTTGAATGTCCGGTTTTTGTCGAATAAGTACTGTATTGCATTGTCGATTTTTTTTTTTTGGCGAAAAAGTCCCGGAATTCGACAATTTCTGGAATTCGACCGCAATTGCATATACCCCTATGTATGTCCACTGCTTCAATCCGCTACCAACAGATACAATTGTTCTTTTTATAAAGTGTTTATTTTTCACCCCGAAGAAACTATGTAAATTTGGAGATAGAACTAACTCAAAGTGTCCTAAATGCAGTGGGGACATAGCACATTTTTGCCATTTATTGTGGGATTGCATACAAATTAGGGGTTTTGGGGGGGGCAAAATACTTAATTATGTCACTTCCACTGGAATCCCACGGGCTATATTAACACCCATTGCATGCACGCTGGGCATGATAGCAGATGATGTATTGGATATACACTCTTGGCAATATGCTGTTAACATCTGTGCTTTAGCAAAAGTATCTTTAGTCCGTTCCTGGCTCACTACCGATACCCCAGTTCCCACGTCATGGCTAAAATTGGTGAATGAAAATGTAGAACATAAAAAATTTGCATACAGTATATAGATACAAACGCAAAGAAGTTCCGTCTAATTTGGAATAAATGGTTAGCCTCAAAATATAGGTGTGATCCCTATGTATCAGGGGAAAAGCAGTTATTACATTGTATGATGTTATTAGACAACACAGTATGAAATATAGAATTTATTTATTTCAAAATAGCATTTACATTTTAACATTTATCACATAAAACAATTATTACAATGTTATGCATCCTGTCATAGCTGGCTAAAGCCCTGCCTTAATTTACTTCTAAGTACTACATTTGCCCACATATCCCACACATAATGGCACCTGAACAATCAAGCCTATAACAACAACTAATCTAACCAGCAAACAACATAAAAAATGGCAGCTCCAAATACACTCTTAACACAAAACATTCATACATTATACAATATCTGAAAGTATGCAGAAAAGTATTTACACCTGCATATGGACACCCACAACCTCGCCAGCAACTCTGGTTGTCTCCTCTGCAGGCTGCCTTCGGTTGCCTCCTCCGCCCACTTTTGCGCTGATGTTGTTTCCGACTTTTACGTATTGTACTTTTTTGCGTTCACTGTTGGCATGTTAGATCACACGTGCACAGCACACTGTGCTAACATCAGTGAATTGTGCAATTATTTGCAATTGCAATCCATGGTGAGGATTTGTATTATTTATTATTTTGTACTATGAAGACCATGAACACTCTCAATAACAAACTTTATTTGTATATGATACTATTTATATCTATGTTTTATGTCACCTGAAACCTTTGTAAGCTTATTCTGAGACCATACCTGTGTGTGTATTTATGTAAAATGCATTTACCCTTTTCTTTTCCTAATTCCTTTTTATTTTGTCTGTTTGATGTAATGGAAAAACAAAATTGGTAAAAATAAAAAATTGCCCATAGCTACCAATCAGGTTCTACCTATCATTGTATAGAATATATTTGGTAACTATGTCAAAGCTGACTGGTTGCTATGGGCAACTTCTCCACTGGTCTACTTCTATATTTAAAAAAATGACAGCAGTTGCCCATAGCTACCAATCAGGTTCTACCTATCATTGTATAGAATATATTTGGTAACTATGTCAAAGCTGACTGGTTGCTATGGGCAACTTCCCCACTGGTCTACTCCTATATTTACAAAAATGAAAGCAGTTTATTGGTTGGTACATTATCTCTCTCACCCACCTCTTTTCTGCAAGCACCGATACAACTCTCCCCTTGAGTGTGTTACGTAAAATACCTGCACCCTCATACACAGATAGCTTGCAAATGGATTGGTCAGGTACACAAGCTGATTATATGCAGTCTTTTATACATAATATAAATTAGTATGAAAGATTGTGTGATTGCTTACAATACTTTTCTGAGTACATCATAAACTAATCCCAGTGGGATTAGCTACAGAAACCAAGTGTCATATAAATCTTACAAATTGTTACTTATCCTTATATTTCTACAAGTCTAACAACACCTAGGAGTTCTGCATGCTTTTGGGTGTTACTTGGTGATGACATTTTCAACAGTCTGCCAAGACCTAGGTGCTCTGAAACTTTAGTAAGAAAACTGAGGTTCTTATGAACGCCAATGTAGAAGGAATGGTATACTTGTCCCACAGTTGGTATGCTGATGGTCCCAGAATGTACTATTTCCAGATAGTAAAATAGGAGCTCCTTATATCAATGCCACTGACTATTTTCAATCACTAACGCATTTCACTGCTATTATGCAGCTTTATCAACGGAGTCTTACATAGTCCAAAGGGTCCTTTTCATATGGAAAACCATTATGTTTCCTGATTAACACCCATCACCAGTTAACGTGTAATCACCATAAATATTGTAAATAATCACATAAAAATCAAATCTGTTTATTAAGGAAGCAAAGCTTATCGCTAATAGTGGTAATCTTATCTAAAATTAACACTGGAAGCAAAAGAGTTATTGGTTATTTGTAACGGGTTATCCCAATCACAAGATTGAAAAATACCACTTATTTATCTCAAATAATACATTATTTGTTCAGAGCAATCTCGTTACTAAATGGTCCATTAATATCACATGACTTGGACGTCTTCCCACTGAATGGTCCATTGACATCACATGACTCTGATGTCTTAATGGGCAGGACTTTTTACTATGGTGCATTTCTCAGCTTGATGTATCGTATAAATCTCATTCGACAGCCGTGTCATGTGATACAGAAGTCTCATCAAATCTAGAGAAAGCATGTGTGTCACTGCCACTCTGGACATCAGAATGAAATAACTGTCATGTGATCCAGAATGCTTGGCAACGTTCAAACAAAGAAGTAGATTTGAGGTTGGAACACGTGATAGTGCAATCAATCAATAAACACTGTTTAGAAACCTACTTTATCGAACTGACTATATCATGTACACAGTACAATATGAAGCATTCTAAACAGTATTAACCATTGAATGAATAAATGTTATATATATATCATATGGTAAATGATGAAGAGCTAATTGATGCAGATATGCAGCAGGAGATGCATGAATTAAAAGAGGATTACAGTTACATGCAACAGTATTTACAACATGGACTCATGGAAATCTTCATTTGGTTAGATCTTAATAACTGTTTCAAAGGACATTGGAGATGGGTTTAATAGCTTGATGGCCACATCAGAAAGGGTTGTGTTTATTACAGCAATAATTTTTTTCCACATACTGTATGTGTAGTGATAAAGACCACATCATGCTCTTTAAAGAATTTGAAGGCAGGATTCAAGAAGAAACGAGATTCAAAAATGATAGTGCAGAGTAATACCGGTACTACCCAAGGTAGAAATTATCCTGAAAGTGAGGATTGTGCTCAATAACAATTCATGAGACCACAGGGTCTTCAACCAAGCTGTATAAATAAAAAGTTTAATGAATATAATTTTTCCTTAATTTATGGGAACTTATACTGTATTTCTCAAACCAAGGATTAAAAGTGACACATTTATGCAGTTTTATTACAAATATTAAATTTGTATTTTTTATTTTTTGCTTTAAGTGTTTTTACTGCAAAATATATCTGTTCTTTGTAATATTTTATTACTGGGTCGCAGTGGAAGCTGAATGCTATATTGCGAAGGTTAAGAAATGTTTAAAAGCTTGTTAGGATTTTCATGTGTGAAAGTTCTATGTGACAATTTTCATGTAGCAAGACCTGTACTTTGTATTTTAACTGCATCCTTGAAGATGTTCTTTCTTACCTATAATTGTTACAGTGTTGCTTATAAATATACCCTACATGCTGGGAAAGAGTAATGTTGGGTACACACTACAGTACACGATTTGTCATGAAATCTTGGTACCTGCAGCCACTCTGCATGACCATCGTGTAATGTGTACCACAATGCATCCTTTGATGAATGATCATACCATTCCATCTAATGTGCTGCACATTTGTGGAGCCTATTTATTAGGATTATCATCGGGTAGCTCAGGAATAGTGATTCCATGTACCAGTTGGCAGTTTAAATTTCAAACAGGGGAGCAACATCAACTGCCACCAACTTCCATTTCAAACTCACTAGCAGTTGGTGTGGCTCCCCTATTTGAATTTTGAACTGAGCTGCAGCCCCACTTCTGGAGTCACCCCTGGTCTAAGCCCATCCAGTCACAGTGATTCTGTATATTATAGCAGTGCATCTGACAGTTAACACAATATATTCTAAGCTGGTTTTAAGCTGTGTAATTTTATAATTGGTTATGTATATACAGAGAGAGAGAGAGAGAGAGAGAGAGAGAGAGAGAGGCCCCAAATCAACAGATCTCATATGATATTGCCACTGAAGTGTATGGTCGGCTGTCTGCAGGTAACTGGTACACAGGGGAGTTTCTACAGAGAAGGGGGCCCGTGTGCACCTCCGGGTGGGCCTCCTCCTCTGGGCAGTGCTGTAGACTCCGGCAATGTGCCGGAGTCTACTGCACATGCGCAGGCCTCCGGAAACATGGCGCCCGCCATGACCCGGAGACCAATTTTGTTACTGCGCATGTGCCGACGCCATTTTAATGGCGATTTCCACAACGACCGCAGTGCCCGGCGCTGGACTCCGGAATGGTAAGTATTAAAATGGGTGCAGTGTGTGCGGTGTGCCCCCCCCCCCCAGGGGCCCGTGTGCACTGCACACATTGCACCCATTATAGAAGCGCCAATGCTGGTACACTTTAATATTTGGTGGTTTCTTTATGACAGCAGCAGGTGAAGCACTACAAAACTGTCAGAAAAATAAAGCACTTATGAGACTATACATTAATAATAAGATAATCATTAGGGGCATTTGATACTGAAAGAACAAAGTGAAATAAAAACAGCCATCCACAGCAAATATTCAACAAAGAACCTGTAACAAAATATTGAATGTGATATATGAATATTTATGAGAACCAATTATTAAACTCAGCTGAGCTAGACAGTTCACACACAGATCATTGGCAACAAAAATGCAATAAAGTAATCTTCAAATATTCAAAGGAAAAACAGTTGGGGACTTACTTTATGATGTTTCAATAGGCTACATTACTTAAGACACAATTCTCTAATCTACAAAGAGCCTGATTCGATTATTATAAAACAGTCTCAAACAGACATATTTAAAAAACTAAAGCTTTCAAACATCAATCAACTGATTCTCAAGATAGTCTTGGGATATTGAAAAGCTTGTGTGTCTGTATTAAAAATTGCATAGGGCTGCAGAGCTAGTGTTCTGTGGCAACTTTTGATTAATTAGACTACCGTTTTTCTTTGCTTTATCAAAGTTGTATTTTGATTAAAATCAATGGGGGATACATTGTCACATTCATCTTCTGTATCCTTTGTTGATTCTCAGTGAAAAATATAATGTAGTAAAGACACTGAAGTACCTTTCTATTCTAAAAGCCACCGCTATATTGGCTTTGAAAAAATGTTGCCTTATGATATCGTTTGCTATGAAGTCCTGGTTGACTAAAGGTCTTTTGAAATTATACCTTGCTTTGAAATGCTGCTTTAAGGGAGCAGTCTACAGAGAGAATTAGCCACAGGTTAAGACATGATTGTATGTATTTTCTATGGTAAATATCAGAGCAGTTTTTTATTTAATTGTTTGAAATATTGGGAAGTGTCATCGCAGGGATGTATAATGGAAACTATTCCGATGACATATCTCTCTGAAACATGGCTCTAGATTCTGCAACTGTTCAGCCTTAAATCAACAGTTCTCAACTGCAGTTGGAATTGAATGTGTCTCTATTAAGAGAACATAAAAACATACGTGCCAGATGGAATGTACTAAGTCTTACAAGAAAGGTCAGAATAAATGAAAAATGTCTTTAACACTGCTACATTATTATCTTTAAATAAGGAGAGCTTATTTTTGATTATTTCCAAAGGTCACAGTATACTGTATGTGATTTATGTTGATTATTAAGCATATATTGTGATATTGTTATGAAACACTCATATCCAGGCTTACTATGTCTCAGACTGGTCACCGGGCATCTCACATTGATGGAGATAGTAGTTCCATCTTGCAGCCTAATAAGAGCATTACTTTAAGCATCATGGTACTGTATATACAGCAACTAATACTGAAGTTCAGAACGTCAGTAGCTTTACACGTTTTAGCGCTTTATTAAAGTAATATGGTCATATTGTTCACACTGATACTATATAGTCAGTGAAGTTGGTTCAATCAGTTTCTTATAACAACCAAAAAGATATGTTCAAATCCATCCATCCATTTATCTATATCATCATCATAACGAATTGACCATTTATGAGCAATTACATAATTTCAGAATAACTATAACACCTCAATACATACATCAAATTAAAAACGTCAAACTAAAATACTTCTACACAATAATATTAAATAAAAACAAGTTATAAACCAGAAACTACATAATTTTGCCTGCAATAATTTTTCATGATTGCCCTGCCCTTCAGCCCCAATGTTTCTTAGACAATGTTTCATACAGTATATGTGAGCATTAAAGGATGGTTAAAAGCACAAACAAAATTTTGTACCTTGTACTTGCTTTATCAGTGTATTAGAGGAACTGAAAGCTTCCCTGTAGTATATAGAATTATAGATGAGTTTCCCATAGACATTAGCGACAGTAACATTACCATTCATAAAGTAGATGCAAATGAAAATTGTGAAAACTTACCAGAAAGTATGTGTTTTACTGATCACTTCCCTAATATCATTTCATCATATCAGCATAACAACATGTTTAAAAAAAATTGAGAATAAACAGTAAATGCTTTAAAATTCAGTACAAATTAAGTCCAGTCATTTAGGCTTTATTTACTTAAATTTCTCAATAAAATTTATTTTGTTAACCCACTGAAGTGCTCACAGAAAGAGCCCCACTCATCACTCATCCTGAATGCAGCAGGAGTTCTCTGGTGGGAGAACTTACTTAAAATTCCCCCAAAATATGCCCAATGCTAGTTACTGACAAAGAAAGCAAGGTAGGGAGTATAACTTTCCATGATACTGTGATTATACCACACAACCTGCCAGCTATCACACTACAGACATTTGCAAAAATCCAAGGGATGAAGGTAAGCATTGTTAGTACCCTACACAGTGGGGGGTTGGGGGGAAGTGGCAGCTCTTCTCAGCCCAGCACATGTGATGGGCTGCAGTGTGGCTATGGCGGAGTTATTTTTTCTACTATTTTTTCTGTACTGTGTGCATGTGATTAGGTCAAACCCCCTGAAAAGTACCTGGGCCCAGCCAGGCTCTCTACTGCCCTGTCCTTACCTACCCAATCTTGGCAGACACAAAAGTACATTTGAAAGAGGGACTTTCCTTATTTAAAATTATATTCCCCCTAAAACGTGATTCTCTGATCATATATGATCACCAGACAGGCACAGACTGCAAATGCCAGAAGGGCTGATGGGCTCATGGGCAGGTCAGGCCACAGAGAGACAACTGGCTGGCTGAGCAGCTCAGCCTCCTGACACTCTGCTCGGCTGCCAGGCTCTCATAGACAGGGGCTGGCCGAGCAGCTTCTTCTCCTAGCTCTGTGCTCGGTCACCTGTTATAGAGAGATAAATGCATGCTGTGAGGCCAAGCCACCATGATTCACAACATGAACCAGTGAGCCGTGACTATGACCCCTTTCTGTTCATGCACTATTACATGCCAGGGCTGTACAACAGTCACCCCTGTCACCAGAGAATAATCCCTAAACTGCAGAAATCATTACGAAATCAAGACATGGGAAGGGCTGTCTTTTCATATGGGCTCAATGGGCACTTGACTAAGGGCCCCAGGAATATAAGGGCAATGGGCTGATAGCTGAGGGTCCCCTTTTCCCAGGGGTACCAGAATTTTAAAACCGGCCATGAGGAACCAGAGATATTCGACTTCAAAGCAGTGGTCCCCATCTAAGCCTGTTAATTGCTATTCCCAGCCAGATATCTTGGGTTGTGTCTGAGTTTTTCTGAGAGTATATGCCAAAGGCTGGGACTCTCGCCTTTCATGAACACTGGCAGATTGCCTCTACTATGCCGAGAGCCAGAGATATCAGCATTCCAGCAGCTGGTCCGTGCTCCAGCTCCACACACATGGCATGCGGGTTTTATATATTTGTTGGTGGATTGCTCTGGCTCCTGAACTCTGATCCCCAAGTCCCCAGTACCTCATTAAAGGTGGAACTCTCTAGGTTTTTATCACATTTAAAGCTAAGAAATATATTTCCGGGAACTGGAGAAATCTGCAGTCAAGCAAGCTGCCCTCCCACCAGAAAATTATGAATATTAAGCCCACTCCACTATC
Source organism: Pseudophryne corroboree (assembly GCF_028390025.1). Lineage (NCBI taxonomy): Eukaryota > Metazoa > Chordata > Amphibia > Anura > Myobatrachidae > Pseudophryne > Pseudophryne corroboree. The sequence goes on along the minus strand of NC_086446.1, from coordinate 649,901,164 downwards.
CATCCCTCTCCTGCATATTAAACACCCCCTACCACACTGGAAGTCATGTACTGGGGCCCTTTCATTCAGCCCCATAACCCCTTCTACAGTTTAGTGTTCTCCCTCCCACCCCATCACTCATCATCTGTGCAGTATTTAGCAGAAATGACTGTTCCAGGTCCTACATGCTGAGCAGAAGATAGAACACCCATACTGCCTGCGGGACATCAAAGCTGCCACTGATAGCATCCCACACCACTACTGCTGAAAGATGTGTATTAGCCCCAGGTCCTACATGCTGATCGAAAGATAGTACACCCCCTACCGCCTGCAGGACATCAAAGCTGCCACTGATAGCACCCCCACCTCTACGGCTGGAAGATGGGTACAGGCCCAAGTGCTTGGTGGTGATTGGAAAATAAAAAAAATACACACATTAAATGTTAAATCACATTATTGCAATTTCAAATAAAACAAAACAAAAGAAAATATTTTTTGGCCATTTTGGTACAGTGTCTTTGTCGCATGAAAAGATATAAACAAATAAATTGTATTTTCTTAAAATTTTCTGGATAAAACGAGGTACAATTTGTGTAACCACTACATGATTGTATTATTGGTATTGATAATGAAATGTGACCAGTCTGACAAGTGTCAAAATAGCTCAGCGCAATGCTGAGAAAACCCTTAGTGGTGAAGAGGTTAACCTACTCAACACCCATATATTATTCTAGTATATTGGAAAATAATTTACCAGGTCCAGGGGTCTCGCCCCTCCTTTCCCTCCAACAGTCTGCCTGGCCACACTTTCTCACTGTCTTCTCTCTTTGTTGACACGCTTCAGTCTGGTTTCTGTCCTCTCCACTCCCCTGAAACCGACCTCACAAAAGTCAGCAATGACCTCCTTGCTGCTAAATCCAAAGACCACTGCTCTCTGCTTATTCTTCTCAACCTATGTGCTGTTTTTGACACTGTGGACCACCCACTCCTCCTGCAAATTCTTTGCTTCCTTGGTCTACATGATACTGCCCACTGATGGCTGGTCTCCTACCTAACTGACCATTGTTTCTCAGTCTACTCTTATGACTCCACTAGCATTAGGTGTCTCAAGATTCTGTTCTGGGAATTCTTCTATTCTCCATCTATACATCCACTCTAGGTAAGCTCATCATCTCTTTTGGCCTCCTCTCTAGGCAAACTCATTTGATCTTCAATATAATTTCTATACTAATGATACTCAGATCTACTTTTCCTCCTCTAACCTTTTCCCCCATCTCCCCACTAATATTTCCAACTGTCTCTACTATTCTTTCCTGGATGGACCAGCGCTTTCTTAAAATTAACATGTCTAAGACTGAGCTAATAATTTTCCCACCCTCCCGCCTAACCTCACCTCCCACAATTTAATTTTCTATTGACTGCTCAACTATCTCCTCTAACTCCCAAGTGCGCTGTATTGGAGTTATTCTTGACTTCTCCCTCTCCTTCAAACCACATATTCAGTACATATCACAGTCCTGCCTTTTCCATCTCAGATATATTTCTAAGTTAAGACCCTTTCTCATCACAAAGGCAACTAAGACCCTCATCCACTCACTGGTCATCTCAGGTTTGGACTACTGCAACCTCCTCATACAGGTATCTGGCCTCCCAGACCTCCACTTCTCTCCACTCAAATGTGTCCTTAATACTGCTGCCTGACTCATCTTCCTCTCAAAATGTACTACAGTATGTCTGCATTCTGTCTTCTACAAGTCCTATGTTGGCTCACCTTCCACTTCAGGACCCTATTCAAGCTTCTCACACTCACCTATAAAGCACTCACCCAATCCTTTTCTAATCACATATCTGACCTAATCTTCATTTACACTCCCACCCGCCCACTTTGCTCCACTAATGCATGTTGCCTCTCCTGCCCACTCCCGCCTCCAAGATTTTGCCCATACTGCTCACTACTACAGGAATTCTCTCCCTAACAGACTCTCTACCAAACTTCAAATGGGATTTCAAGACCTACTTCTTCCTCATTGCATCCTAGGTCTCATTATAACCCACTGCTCCTTGCTCCTTCCTCACTGTCCATCTGCCCTTCCCTTTAGAAAATAAGCTCTTACAAGCAGAGCCTTTTTCTCTTATATGCGTCTCCTTCCCTTACTTTTACTATTATCTACTCCATTCTCCCTACAACAGCACCTAAACCATGGTTGCTATGATTGCTGATGCAGAAATATTTATAAACCATGCGCTTATCCTGTATTATTTTGTACTGTAAGTAACTGTTTTCTTGTTTTGCTCATGTACATTGTAAGGTGCTGCAGAATCTTTGTGACATCATATAAAGTATAATAATAATAATAATAATAATAATAATAAAAATGAGGAATAACTGTGATATTGAAAAACGAATATTTCAATGGCACTTTAAAAAAAAAGATATCTATATCACCTTATCACAGCAGGAGGTAGTGGGACTGATAGAGAACAGAACCCAGTGAGTGTGGACCCATTTGTTCATCGGTAGTGTTAGGAAGTATGAATGTTGTCCAATAATAGTTCTGTAACAAATATTTGTATGAGTATCACATTCTAATCTCAAAATGTATCAATTATACATCATACTGAAGTTTCACTGCTTTATAATGATACAGGCTATTGGAAAGTAATATGCCTACACATTGCCAAAATCGGTAAGGCAGTCAATAGACATGCTATTCACAATTGCCGTTATAAGGTAAAGGAAGTAGCCACAATGCAATAGCAGTAAAAAAGGTCTGTGCTTTTTCCCTGATCAAGAAACAGTGGGCTTGGAGTGTGTGTGTCGGGGGGATGTTTAAAATGAAATGTGTTGTGCAGGAACCCTGGTGCCTGCACATGAGCAGTAGGTCCTGATGATAATGAGCTTGGATCCATTAGAAAGTCTGATCAGTTTATTTGAAGTTTCAAAGACCAAAAGATTTATTTGGATAAAGAAATAAAAGCACACCGCCAATACAATGCACATGCACGGTTATCACCAACACAAGGTTTCAGTTCTGAATGCACAGACTTGCAAGAGTCAGTGTGGTACAATTTTAGATATAAAATGGAAGTTGCTCAATCAGTTTAGTATTAAGGTGTTTGAAACAAGAGGTAATGTTAAGCAATAAAATACACAAAACAGTTTACGTTGTTCCTGGTTATAAGAGATCCACATTAAAATTATCAATAGAATTTACATTTCTCAATCCCGTAGGAGTTTTATGATACAAGAGGAGTCGGGTGATTGCTTGACATATAGGCACCTGAAGGCCACTTTTCTTCATCATTTTTGGGCATGCCCCAAGATTTGTAAGTTTTTAGGCAAAGTTATGCACTTTATTAACTTTATCTTCCATTTACACCTCTGCAGTGACCCGATGACATTATTATGTGCAAACTTTGACAAGTGGGATTTAGGTCCTGACAGAAAGTGTATAAATAAGATTTTAATTACCTACCTGTAAATCCTTTTCTCATAGTTCGTAGAGGATGCTGGGGTTCCATTTAGTAGCATGAGGTATAGATGGGTCCCTTGGGAGCAATGGGCACTTTAAGAGTTTAATAGTGTGGGCTGGCCCCTCCCTCTATGCCCCTCCTACCAGACTCAGTCTAGAAACTGTGCCCGAGGAGACGGACATACTTCGAGAGAAGGAAATACACAGATAGTGGTGAGAATCACACCAGCTCACACCAAACTGAAAAACCATGCTGACCAGCACAACATGGAGAAACCATGCCAACCAGCATGCAACATGAAGAAATCATGCTAACCCGCATAAAAACATGAAGAAACCATGTTAACCAGCATGTAACTAACCAGCAGGAACTAGAGGAAACCCTGCCAATCAGCATGAAATAGGAACAGCAACAGCTGAACCAATACTTAACCAAGAAAGAATGCAGGAAAACGAAGTACTAGGCGGCCACCCAGCATCCTCTATGGACTACGAGAAAAGGATTTACCAGTAGGTAATTAAAATCCTATTTTCTCTTACATCCTAGAGGATGCTGGAGTTCCATTTAGTACCATGGGGATGTACCAAAGCTCCCAAACCGGGTGGGAGAGTGCTGAGGTTCCTGCAGAACAGATTGACCAAACTTTATATCCTCAGGGGCCAAAGTATCGAACTTGTAGAACTTAGCAAACGTGTTCAACCCTGACCAAGTAGCTGCTTGGCAAAGCTGTAAAGCTGAGACACCCCGAGCAGCCACCCAGGTAGAAGCCACTTTACGAGTAGAGTGGGCCTTAACAGATTTTGGACACGGCAAGCCTGCCGTAGAATAAGCATGCTGGATAGAAAATCTGATCCAGTGAGAATTGTCTGCGTAGAAGCAGGACACCCAACCTTGTGGGATCATAAAGGACTTTCTGTGATGAGAAGTTCTCTTCATATATATTATCAAAGCCCTCACAACATCCAAGGATTTTGAGTAATCGAGGTGTCAGTAGCTATTGGCACCACAATAGGTCGGTTGATATGAAAAGCCGACATAACTTTTGGAAGAAATCGCTAACGTGTTCTGAGCTCAGCTCTATCCTCATGGAAAATCAAGTAAGTGCTCATGTGCGACTATCCCCCTGTGACAGCCTTCCAAGTATTAAAAAAGAAGAAAAATACTCTGCGCTACATGTACACTGTATCAAACTAGAGTGTGCAGTCTGTCATGTAGAATAATTGACTCAGTAGAACTTCAAAGATACATAAAAATCAATTTATATTCAATAATCTTTAAAAGTGACAAATTTTAACAAACAAGCAGCATATAGTTTGCAACAAATAGCTATTATGTATTAACCATAATTGGTATAGCAAACAATATATTAAAACTAATTACTTGATTCTATTTGATAAATGAAATTGACACACACTGGCGTCCCAGTGATTATTAAAATGTCCCGCAAAGAATGATCACAGCCTTGTAGTAAAGAGCTTATAAAGATGATGGTGTATAATTACCCATGTGCTGGTTCCTGAGATATTATGTAGACAGGGTCCGTTTTTATAACTGTGCACATATATGGGTAAGATATACTTTTTGAAGCTGGTTAGAAGCTATTTCAAGGGCTGCCGTTTAATTAACGCACGGCACTGTTCCGAGCAAATGGTAATCTTTAGTAAACCTGTACATGGATCTCCAGAAGACTCTCTCCTCGTCACGGGTGTTAGACCTCGCAGCGGAGGCCAGCAGCAATCACTCGGTGAGGGCAGACGGAGTCCTGGACGTCATTGGTACAGCACAGAGATCGGAGACAGTGCTACAGCTGAGAGCAGCCGGCTGAAGCGCCTGGCGTGTAGCAGACCGTAATAGGTTAGAGCTGTGGAGAGCCGTATGCAGGCTCAATTGGTGGGAACCAGCACATGGGTAATTATACACCATCATCTTTATAAGCTCTTTACTACAAGGCTGTGATCATTCTTTGCGGGACATTTTAATAATCACTGGGACGCCAGTGTGTGTCAATTTCATTTATCAAATAGAATCAAGTAATTAGTTTTAATATATTGTTTGCTATACCAATTATGGTTAATACATAATAGCTATTTTTTGCAAACTATATGCTGCTTGTTTGTTAAAATTTGTCACTTTTAAAGATTATTGCATATAAATTGATTTTTATGTATCTTTGAAGTTCTACTGAGTCAATTATTCTACATGACAGACTGCACACTCTAGTTTGATACAGTGTACATGAAGCACAGAGTATTTTTCTTCTTTTTTAATAGTTCTTTATTATTGGCAACCTAGTTAGTTGTCTTACTCAGCTGCTTTTGTTTCACTATTAATCAATTAACAATTGTTATTAGTGCCGGAAGAAAAACAGATAGGGACATTTGTCCTGTTCTGTCCTTTCCCATTACTTTTTTTAGCCTTCCAAGTAAGAAACTTTACGTCCACCTCCTGCAAAGGTTCAAACCAATCCGATTTCAGGGACTGCAACACCATATTAAGATCCCAAGGTGCCGTAGGAGGCACAAAGGGTGGTTGGATGTGCAGAACTCCTTTCAAGAATGTCTGAACCTCAGGGAGGACAGCCAATTGTTTCTGGAAGAAAATGGACAAGGCCAAAATCTGGACTTTTATGAAGCCCAAGCATAGGTACACATCCACACCTGTTTGCATAAAGAGGAGAAAATGTCCTAGATGAAACTCCACCGTAGGAAACTTCTTGGGGTCACACCAAGACACATACTCTTTACCAAATCTGATGGTAATATTTTGACGTTACTCCCTTCCTAGCCTGTAGGAATTACCTTTTTTTTGGAATGCCTTTCTGAGCTAAGATCTAGCATTCAACCTCCATGCCGTCAAACGTATCCGCGGTAAGTCTTGATAAGTGAACGGCCCCTGTTGAAGAAAGTCCTCACGTAGAGAAAGAGGCCTCGATCCTCCAGCAGTAATCCCAGAAGATCCACGTAACAAGCCCTTCTTGGCCAGTCTGAAGCAAAGAGGATCACCTTAACTCTTGTTCTGTTTATTAGTTTGAGAATCCTTGGGATGAGTGGAAGTGGAGGGAACACATACACTGACTGGGACACCCATGGAGTTACCAGAGCATCTACCACCACTGCCTGTGGGTCTCTTTAACTGGAACAGTACCACCAAAGCTTCTTGTTGAGGTGAGAGGCCATCATGTCTATCTGAGGTACACCCTATCAGCTTGTTACCTCTGTGAATACCTCTGGATAGAGGCCCCAATAACCTGGATGGAGATCGCGTCTGCTGAGGAAGTCTGCTTCCCAGTTGTCCACTCCTGGAATGAAGATTGCTGACAGCGCCAGCCCAGAGGAGAATTCTCGTTACCTCTGACATTGCAGCTCTGATCTTCGTTCCGCCTTGCCTGTTTATGTAGGGCATCGCCCTGACGTTGCCCGACTGAACTTGAATGGCTTGATCTTTCAGAAGATGTGCCGGTTGTAGAAGTCTATTGTATATGGCCCTTAGTTTCAGAATGTTTACCGGATGGAGGGCTTCCTGACTTGACCACTTTCCTTGGAAGTCCTCCCCTTGGATGACTGCTCCCCAACCTCTGAGACTTGTATCCGTGGTTAGAAGAATCCAATTCTGAATCCCGAACCTGCGGCCCTCGATAGGTGTGAAGTTTGCAACCACCAGAGGAGTGAATTTCTGGTTTTCGGTGACAGGCGTGTCCGCTGGTGCATGTGAAGATGTAATCCCAACCATTTGTCTAAGAGAGCCAGTTAGAAGAACCGTGCATGGAATATTCCATATTATAAAGCCTCGTAGGAGGCTACCATCTTCCCCAGAAGGCAAATGCACTGACGAACCGATACCCGGGCTGGCTTCAGGACATCCCAGACCATTGATTGGCTCACCGATTTCTTTCTGTCTGCTCCAAATGAAACTTGGGAAGGTTCAGGATCCACCCAAGATCCTGGAGTAGGCGAGTTCAGAGAGCAATACTCTGTAACAGCCTCTCCCTGAAAGATGATTTTAGCAGCAGATTGTCCAGATATGGAATTATGTTCACTCCCTGTCTGCGGAGGAGTAGCGTCATCTCTGCTATGACCTAGGGGAACACCCTCAGTGCTGTGGAGAAGCCAAATGGCAGTGCCTGGAATTGATAGTGACAGTCCAGCAGCTCAAATCTTAGATAAGCCTGGTGAAGTGGCCAGATTGGAATCTGAAGGTACGCATCCTTGATATCCAGGGATACTAGGAATTCCCCCTCCACCAGATCATCACTCTCAGAGACTCCATCTTGAAATTGAATTACCTCAAGTAGGGTTCAATGTTTTTATGTCTTATCGGCCTTACCGAACCGTCCGGTTTAAGTACCACAATCAGGTTTGAGTAATAGTAACATAATAACATAGTATCTGAGGTTGAAAAAAGACAATTGTCCATCAAGTTCAACCTGTTTGTGGTCTCCTATGCGCGATGATTTGTCTAAAATTATGACTGATGCTGATTATAGCCGTTGCATTTTATCCCTTTTTATAGTAACTATAGTGCGTGACTATGCACCGTAACCCTGGATATCTTATCCATGAGGAATTTATCTAACCCATTCTTTTAGGTGTTGACAGAGTCCGCCATTACAACTCCCTCAGGTAGGGAATTCCAAACACGTATTGTACTTACCGTGAAAAAGCCTTTACGACGTATTGTGCGGAATCTCATCTCTTCTAACCTGAGCGAGTGTCCACGAGTCCTATGTATTGATCTGGCCAAAAACAGGTCCCGCGCAAGCTCTGTGTATTGTCCCCTTATATATTTGTAGATGTAGATCATATCCCCTCTTAGTCTCCTCTTTTCCAATGTAAACATTCCTAGTCTTTCAAGCCTTTCATTGTAGTCCATCCTCTCCATGCCCTTAATTAGTTTGGTCGCCCTCCTCTGAACCTTTTCTAGCTCCAGGATATCCTTTTTGTAGTACGGTGCCCAGAATTGTACACAGTATTCAAGATGTGTCCTCACTAGTGATTTATATAATGGGAGTATAATACTCTCGTCCCTTGCATCAATTCCCCGTTTTATGCATGCTAGTATCTTATTAGCCTTCTTTGCTACCATCCTACTTTGGGAACTGCTGCTTAGTTTGTTATCTATGAGAACACCTAAGTCTTTTTCCAGTACAGTATCCCCTAATTTTACCCCATTCAGTATGTAGGTGTTATTTTTGTTCTTGCTACCACAGTGCATTACCTTACACTTGTCTGTGTTGAAGCGCATTCTCCATTTGGCTGCCCATGCTTCTAATTTAACTAAGTCATTCTGAAGAGACTCAGCATCCTCCTCTGTATTTATAGCCTTACACAATTTGGTATCATCTGCAAAAATTGACACCATGCTCTCTAGACCTTCTGTTAGGTCGTTAATGAAAATGTTGAACAATAGCGGTCCTAATACCGAGCCTTGTGGCACACCATTTAACACTTCAGTCCAATTTGAAAGAGATCCATTAACCACAACGCGCTGCTCTCTATTAACTAACCAATTCTTGACCCAAGTGCATATAGAGCTTCCTAGCCCTATTTCTTGTAGCTTGTAGATAAGTCGCATGTGTGGTACTGTGTCGAAAGTTTTGGCAAAATCTAAAAAGATTACGTCCACCTCTTTACCCTGATCGAGGTTTGCACTTACTGTTTCATAAAAACCAAGTAAGTTGGTTTGACAGGATCTGTCCTTCACGAATCCATGTTGATTCCTATTAATGATTTTATTGGCTTCAAGGAACTTCTGAATACTATCCCTTAGAATACCTTCCAGTACTTTCCCCACTATAGATGTAAGACTAACTGGTCTATAGCTACCTGGTTTAGCTTTACTTCCCTTTTTGAATATAGGCACTACTTCCGCTATACGCCAGTCTTTGGGAACCATACCTGATATAACTGAATCCTTAAAGATCAAAAATAGCGGTCTTGCAAGTTCAGAGTAAAGCTCCATTAGAACCCTTGGGTGAATTCCATCAGGCCCCGGTGATTTATTAATCTTTAAATGTTTTAATCTGTCACAGACTACCTCCTCAATTAAATTAGTACCTATCTGTGGGATATTCTCATTATTGAGGTTTTGTGTTAGTCCCATAATTGGGTCCTCTCTAGTAAATACAGTTGAAAAAAAATCATTAAGTATGTCCGCTATGTCATTATCATTTTTGATTAAGACTCCCGACTTGTCTTTTGCAGGGCCTATACTCTCCTTCTTTAATCTGTTGCTATTAATGTATTTAAAGAATTTTGGGGGATTTGTTTTGCTTTCCTTTGCTACTAGTTTTTCTGTTTCTACTTTAGCCGCTTATTTCTTTTTTGCATATTTTGTTACAGTCCTTATAGTGCTGAAATGATTCCGCATTCCCATCAGATTTGTATTTTTTAAATGCTTGCCTTTTCTTGCCCATAAGTTCCTTTATTTTTTTATTAAGCCACATTGGTTTATTATTTTGAATCCTGTTTTTGCTGCTCGTAGGAATAAATTTGAGAGTATTTTTAGCTAGTAGTGATTTTAATACATCCCATTTCTCTGTAGTATTTTTTCCTAGAAACAAACCTTCCCACACAATATCCCTTAGAGTTTCCCTCATCATTTCAAAGTTGGCTTTACTAAAGTTTAGAGTCCTAGTTGAGCCAGTATAGGACTCTTTATGAAAACTTATATTGAATGTGACCTTATTGTGGTCGCTGTTTCCTATGGGCTCCCCCACTTCAATATCTGATACCAATTACCCATTGTTTGTTAATACCAGGGGCAATATTTACTAATATTCGTGTTTGATTCGGTTTGTGTAGTGTTTAAACTCGTTTTGTATCGGGTGCATTTTCATGCAACTTTTTGAATCCATATACGCAAAGTTACGAAGCAGTCGACTTTATGGTTATCGTGTTTTCCGATGTCGATGCCAGTCGTTTTTTTTTGGCATATTTACGGCCGTCATTGTCGTTTGCATACGTGTTTTTGTTGTATTTGCTGTATTTTTTCCTAAGTTAAACGCGGCAGGGTTTTTTTACCCGCGGCCGCATTTTCACTTTCAGTTTCGATTTTCATCCCCGTTCGTGATTGGTTGTGTTTCAGATGGTAGGAGTGTCTGTGCGCAACCATATAAATATGCCCCAAACCGTCCGCACCTCGTGGGTTTAGTTAGAGGTGAGGAGGAGGGAAGAGTGTTGGTAGCGATTTCTGAGTGTGGTATTGTGTTTGAAAGTCGTCTTGTCATTCTTGTTGTCTTGTATTTTGTGGTTTTGTCTAATTTTTAGTCCAAGTTATTTTTCTTTATAGTCCCTTGTCAGTGTTTGTGTGTGTGTGTGTGTGTGTGTGTGTGTGTGTGAGTTGTGTAGTGGTAGTGTAGGAGTGTGTTGTTTGTCTTTTTTTTCCTGTGTTAACTGTTTAGACACACAATTATGTGTGACTCAGAGGTGGGTGAGCTGGAGGGTGTGAGTGAGGGGGAGGAGGTTGGTCAGGTGGAGGTGAGTGTTAGTGAGGTTAGTGAGGTGGAGGAGGTGGGTGAGGTTGATGCAGCAGCCTCAAGTGATAGTGACAGTCAGAGTGCTCCACAGCCACGCACCACTACTAAGACTGGGCGGAATGTAAAGTTTAGTTTTGCTGAAAATGTGGCATTGGTGCGTGAGCTGATGAAGTATCAGAGGCAGCTATTTGGCCCTGAGTCCGCCAAGGTGCCAACACGGAGGAAGACGGTGTTGTGGGCGAAAGTTGTTGCTGCTGTCAATAGTGAGGGGGTGGTCAAGCGGACGGAGGACACGTGCCGCAAACGGTACTATGACATAAAGCGACGTGTCAAGTCCAAAATGGCCAAGGAGGCCAAGGAGGCTCGGAAAACCGGTGGTGGGCAGCCCTATATTGCAAGATATCTGGAGTATGAGGAGCCCATGCGGAGTGTAATACCTCCAGAAGTTGTCTCTGCAACCCATGTCCGGGATTCAGATAGGCCTAGGAAGAATGGTGAGCATGTGTATTTGCATTTACATTCTATGATTTATTTTTTATTTTTTTTAAATGTGTGTCATGTGATGTTGCACATTACTCCCATCTTCAAGTGTGTGTCAGCAAATACATTGTTTTGGTTAATGTTTTATACAAAAGCCAATGTAACATCTTACTTTATTGTATGTCATGTGTTTTTCTGACAGATATTTTGCATGTGTAGTTTGGACTTGGTGTGTCTCTGAATTGTCCTGCAATAATGTTTTCCTTTTGGGCGTTTTTAATTTTAAAATTGTTTTTATGTTTTATATTTAAGTGATCCATGTGCAATGTTTAAAAAACAGTTGTTGTCATGTTAGAGGCTGGAGTACTGGAAAGTAGTTTGGAAACCACTTACATGTGTAATGTCATTATTAGATAAGGTTAATTCTTTAATTAAAATAACACTATTTCTTTGTTAATTTTTTGCTTGTATTTGTACCGTGACACCACACTGCAGCGTAATTTTTTTTTTAAATTGCTACATTTTGTTTTGGCTCATATAGTGGTAATGTGTCTTTGGAGTGCCACATCACAGACCAATTTATATATTGCATCTGTAAAATTTATCCTTTCAATACAAAATGAAGATGTGTGTGTTTTTGTTTATTTTTTTTCTTTAACTTGTGGCCTATGTCAGTGTCCTGTACATGTTTTCCTGTGTTGATGTTGCCATAGTGCATATGTGTATTGGACAATGTTTTTTGTTTTTTGGTTTTTATTTTTTTATTTCCGGGCCTTATGTTTTTTATAAATAAAAACCAAGCATTTCTAAAAGAATAAATGTTTATAAGCATAATGGGTGGATGTATACATAATAGCATGACATTTTTTTATTTTATACAGTGTTAGAAAAAAGCAGTACTACTCGTCTCCCAGTAACTCCTATCACATCTGATGATGATGATGATGATGACGCTGCGGAAGCAGGTAAAGTGTCCATTGTAGTATAGGGTATGCTTGTAAAGGAATGGCCATAACAAAATTGCACTTTCATTAAAAGGTCCATCAAAAGAAGTATGGAGCAGCAGAAGTGGCACTTCTGTAAGACATCACCACAAAAAACCTGTGGCCGAAAAGAAAGCAAGGTCATATGTGCCGGCCCAAACACAGCAGGCTACCCCGCCACGAAGATTATCGTCCGTATGTTCTGTCCCCCCACTCCAAATTTTGGACACACCTCCAAGACGTCATCCACACTCCCCTCATCTTGATTGTGAGTATCAAACTGAAAAAAATTTGAAAAATTTCTGAACGTAATCAAAATATTTCATAACCGCATTAAGTCAAAACACATCAAAAACTTAAATACTTACCGCAGTAAGTAAAAGCTGAAATGGAATCCAAGCTAAATGGTCTTGTCCACATCCAGTAAAGATATGTATGTCCACTTGAGTCATACAGTATGACATTGTGTGTAAGATGCTGCAACAAAAAAGCATGTTGCTTTTATTGCAAAAAGTAAGGTTGTTTTTCCAAATTTCACATGTGTGTTTGAGGTAACATTGCAAAATACATATAAAAACATTACTATGTTTGTTTGAACAAAGCTATAAGGTAACACATTATGTATTCCAATGTGTTTTTATGGTGGAGTATGTGTGAGCTACAATAAAACTAAAGTGTTTGCTTTCACAATTAAGTAACCAGACACATTTGCCACAAACAGGCATATGTATGTATTTAAGCTATGAGTGATGATGTTGCTAGGCAGAATAGTTGAAAGCAACAGTGAATGACATGTGTTCCATGTGTAGTGATTTGTTTACATTTCTCAAACATATGGATAGCTAACAGAGATTTGTTTAACATTTCAGCTTTGAGTCCTGGGAACAGCATCCCTCCGCAACAACAGCAACACAGTGACATGGAGGAGACAAACATCTTAGAAATGCAGCTATTAATGCAAGGAATGAGCCCCCCAGCACCTGTGAGTACACCACCACAGCAAAGCACACCACCACCACAACACAGCCCAACAACATCAGGAACACAAGGCCCTGATCACGTGTTTTGGACCATTTTGGCTAGACAGCAGGCCACTAATGAAGATTGCCTGCGTAAGCAGACACAAATGTTTGCAAGCCTACCTTCTCACCTCAGAAGAATATCAAGAAATCTGAGTAGACAAAATGAACAAACAACCAGAATAGTCAATACCATGGAACTCATGCGTACAGACATTACACAGGTCATGGGCAACTTACAGCGCATAATGGAAGAACAGCACAGACAACAGCAAAGTTATATGAGCATTTTTCAAAATAATCAAAAGATTAATGAAAGTTTATTCCGAATAGTAGACAATCAAAATGCTGCTACACGTGAACTCAATGCCACCCTCACTAACCTGAATGAAACACTCAGATGCATGTATCAACAGCAAACAAGCAGCAGTTCTGGTACGACTACTCCAAATATCACGCCAGTCTCATCACAACCAAGACGCTCCACCAGAGCACGACAACATGACAGTGCTAAAGGGAAAGGGCAGGACAAGCAGCTACCAAAAAAAGTGAAAAAAATACAAGTTAGACATTTGTGATAATTAACTCAAAATAGTTAGTAAGTGTATTTTAGGGAAAAAAATATATAACACTTAGCTCCTTGACAATTTTTACAACATCATTAATTATAAGTGGTACAAACAACAACATAAAATTTGTACGCACATTCATTCTTTACCATTTTTTTTGTATTGGAGGAGGGAAATGTTGATGGAGCCACACATACATGTTAGCAGGAAGTAAACTGACCACTTGATTTTTTTCTAATCATTACTCTTTCTATATTCCAATAATTCTCTTTTCCTGCAGACACAATAATTGCCAGCCAGGCAGAATGTCTTTAGCAGGAAGTAAACTGACCACTTGATTTTTTTCTAATCATTACTTTTTCTAGATTCCAATCATTCTCTTTGCCTGCAGACAATCCAAATTACAATGTTATTGATACATACTTTAGCTTTCTTCTCTATACAACATTACAAGAAGAACACAATTGAGTTGCGTAAAAAGCTTGTAATATGTTGGCTTAGTTTTGTTTTAAAAACATTGACAAAATGAATGTCAGTATTGTTGGGACATGTTTGTGTGTGTTAAAAATTAGTAAGAATGTTTTTACACATGATGCTGAAACAAACAAATATGTACTTTTACAAAAAAACCTAAAGAATATGTATAATAATGTATATATGTGGCAAACTGTGTATTTACTTACACATCATCAAGTTTACAGCATCAAACATTAGGAAATAAATTATTCCTGATTACAGTAAGTTTGTGTGTCTTAAATATGATGGTGCATCACACATAGGGACACATGTATTCCTCAAGGCTAACATATTATATGTTGAGGAGTGTTTTGGGAACACAGGTTCTCAAACTCGGCCCTCAGGAACCCACACAGTGCATGTTTTGCAGGTCTCCTCACACAATCACAAGTGACATAATTAGCTCCACCTGTGAACCTTTTAACATATGTCTGTGAGTAATTCATACACCTGTGCTTCTACTGGGTTACGTGAAAAACATGCACTGTGTGTGGACCTGAGGGCCGAGTTTGTGAACCTTTGCATTAGGACGTTACACACAATGATAAAGTGAAATACTAAATGGATTATGTGGGCTTGTAAGAAATTAGCACTGCAAGTTTACGATCACTTATCCAGACTTAATGCATGCAACTCATAACAATACACATGCGACATTTGTTTATCATAAAGTGAGGGTATGTTTGTATGTGTCAAGGAGACAGATACATTCTGAGTAATGGTTTTGGGGAAAAAAAGGCAAAACATCTATTTATGATTACACAACAAATGAAATAAGCAAACCAAACTTACCTTAGAAACAGCGATTGATGATCTCTTGCCTAACCTGCCTCTCTACATCTGTACTCCAAGTATCACCAGATGTCTCTAATTCCTCTGCTTGCTGGCTGCTTTCTTCTTCCTCCTCCTCCTCCTCCTCCTCCTCAACATGTGGCAGATGTTGTTGCAAACACATGTTATGAAGAAAGCAGCAGCAGAACACAATTTGAGTCACCTTGGAGGGACTATACAACAAAAGGCCACCAGACTTATCCAGACACCGAAACCTAGATTTCAGCACACCAAAACATCTTTCTATCACATTCCGCGTGGACTTATGAGCATGATTGTAATTGTGTTCAGCAGGGGAATCAGGTCGGGACAATGGAGTTAGAAGCCAAGAGAAACAGCCATATCCTCCATCACCTAAAAGACAGATATAGCAACGTGATTCATGTTAAGATACAGCAACACATAAGTAACACACTGTGGGGCAGATGTATTAACCTGTAGAAGGCATAAGGAAGTGAAAAACCAGTGATATGTGCAAGGTAATAAAGGCAGCAGACAATCTGTTCCTAAATATTCATTTACATATTGGAGCTGATTGGCTGGTGCCTTTATCACCTTGCACAGATCACTGGTTTCTCACTTCCTTATGCTTTCTACAGGTTAATACATCTGCACCTGTATTTGGACAAAGTATACGCAGGCCTACACATATCAAATTACATACCCAGCAGCCATCCATCTGGCATTTGTCCGTCCTCAAACTTATCATAGAGGGATGACTGACTGAGGATGAAGGAGTCATGGCAGCCCCCAGGGTAACCAGCAACAACACTCATTATTTTGAGATTTGCATCACAAACCATCTGCACATTTGTGGAGTGTTTGAAATGGCGATTTGTATATATGTGCTGCCTGCCCCTAGGTGGTCTCAGCTGAATGTGTGTGCAATCTATGGCTCCAAGCACATTGGGCATGCCAGCCAGCTCATAGAAATCTACCCTGACGGCATGCCACTGAGACTCCTGGGTAGGGAAGCAGATTGAGGCCTCGATGTGGGGCTGCAAAACAGCCAACACCTGTGTGTATATTTTAAAGAACAATAAACATGAGATTTTAGGACAGAACTGGCCACGAGAAATTAAAACAAACACAAAACAGAAGAGGTAGTTAGGTATACATCACCTGTGTTAAGATTCTGGAAAATGAGGGCTGTGAGATTCCTATGACATCCCCAGACACAGCCTGAAAGCTGCCAGTAGCCATAAAGTGCAACACAGCCAGGAGTTTGTGCAGGCCTGAGACAGGGCGAGAGCGTGCTGTCTCAGGGTCTATGCCCAGTTTGACAAGGTCATACTGACGGAAAATGTTGTTACGATTTAGATGGAACATCTGTATGACCTTATCATCGGACAATGCGTTCAAGTTTAAACGCCCCCTAAAAATACGAGGCCTGCGCAGCCTCCGCGGAACCTGTACAACCTGCTGACCATGTTCAGTTTCTTGGCCCTGGGTACTTACAGGCTGATGTCTGAGTCTGAGGAATCCCACAGCACACAAAAGATCACTGGCCCACAGTCCTTCTGCCATTTCTGAGTGTAGGTGTATTGAAATGGGCCTAACGTCCTTTTATAGGCATCCTAATTCAGGTGTGAATGATTTTTTATTTGCAACACATGTAAACACGACTGAAAAAAGCAGGTCTATTTTTTTGCCGCTTTTTTTAACGAATCGCAAAAAAATACGACCGCATTTGAGCACTCAGAGACTAACACCCAAATACGAATGAATAGTGAATTCCCGTATTCTATGTAATAACAGCCGCGTTTGACCGATGGTCTATTCATTCGTATTTGTGAACGTTGTCATTCAAACCATTACGAATAATCCAAACACTGCCGAGATTGGTGCTTAGTGAATTCCCGGATTGGGACTTAGAAAAAAACACACAAATCGGACAAACTCGGATTCAAGAATTCGAGGGACAAACTAGGCCCGAGAATAAATAAGCGTCCTGGGTTTTTTAAAGAAGGAGCCTAGGGCAAGGAGGGAGAGAAAAGGGGAGGGGAGGGGAGGGGGGGGGGGGATAGAGCAGGTAGCATAGCAGCATCCTATAGGTAAGAGGGGGAGGAGAGTTACCTGGGAGGTACAAAAGAGCAGGAGTGCCAGGCAGGCTCCCTCTTTCAGGCTGATCAAGGATACAAGAAGGCACCCACCTCACAGCTCCTGGAATCAAGGGAAAGGAATAAGTACAATTTTATTATAAGCCCCCTCTCATACACTTCAGTTATACACACACTGCAGCCCAAAATCTAGACCCCCCTCCTTACAGTTCACCACAAAATATACTCACTGCACCAAACGCAGCCCAGTCATCTAGCGCCCGCACACCAGAATGCCCAGACCCAGGAGGAATGCCCCCGCCCCCCGGCGCCTCATCCAGGCGGACCAGGCAGCGCACGGTTCACAGCACGCTGCTCACTCCCGAGGGCCCCGGACGGGATCGGCGAGACCGCCGACCGCGTCACCCCTACGCACGTGGCTGGCGCGCGGCGGCCCGGAAGCAGGCTCCGGCGAGCCAGCCCGTAGCCAGCCGCAGGCCGCACCCCCCCCCTCCTTCCGGCGCCGAGCGATCGCGTCACGCTCGGCGCCGCCCAGCCACAGCAGCAGCTACAATCCCCGTCTACGGCGGGTCAGGTCCTAAGAAACTTAACAGGCCGCCGCCAGAGCCCGCACTCACACCCCCAGCGACGCTGCACAGTAGCGGCGCGTACCGACACACGCAGGTACGCGCCCAGCAGCGACAGCAGGCACAGATAGCGGCTCCGGCGGGACAGACACCACCGCAGGAGCCCGTGATTGCTGTGGGTGGAATACTCTACTTCTCACTAAGAAACTTAACATGCTTTCCTTTTTAAAATACTTTTATTAGTATTTTCATGTTTTTAACTAAAAATTAAAGGTAAACGGTACAGCAGAATGTGTTCTAAATCTTTAATCAAAATAAGAACAAAGTGGTAAATAAATATGATACAATAAAAATAATAAGAGCAAAGTGGTAAGTAAATATGATACAATAAAAATATAACATGAAAATATAACATTATAGGAAAGTAAGATTTCAAAAATGTAAAGATCATTTGGAGTAATCCACATTTTACAGGTCACAGTTTCTCATTCTTTATAACAGCACCATGTTAGCTTACATTTTATCTGTGTATACTCCTATGTCGGTAATTGAGTAATGTTTATATAGAAAAATAGTTGCTAAACACTCATTTTGCACAGCCAGAGCAAGTGGGATGGGGGCAGCAGCTTGCAGCGCTCCCCCCCCCCCCCCCCCCCCCTCGGGTGGCATGCGGGACAGCACTTCCCCACAGCCCATTATCCGCAGTGGGCAAGCTGCTGGCCCGCCGCAGCCCACTCCACCGGGTATCAGCCCCGCCATATCCGCCAGGCTGCACGGGCGCTAGCCAGTACCAATACCCATATCAATCAGCCAGCCTATTTATTAATTCAAGTTATTGGGTTGTTAGTTAATTAATTATTTCCATGAATGTTCCCTTTTCGGTCATGTTACTTTGTAATATGGTACTTTTCCCTCTCACTTACTGTACTTACTTACAGATGATCAGGCTACTCGTCTCGCTTCTCCCTACGGCTTAGCTTCAGGGGGACCCACGCGAAACTTTGCAATCTAATGATTCCTTAGGAGGCACGCAGAGGGACCACCCAGATAAGTATCATGTATTTACAGGCTAGGGGTATGGCTTCTGCGCTATGGCTTAGTGGGTTAAAGCGACTGTCTGGTAAGAAAACATAAGATAATCACTCCAGCCTTGGAGTTGGTTTTAAAAGACAAACGCATGGGACATTCAGCTGCTGCAGGGATAGCAAACACCACATCTAAGCAACCCCCCCCCCCCCCTTCCCCGTTGCTAAGGCTTCCCGCATAAAATCTTTGCTCTCACAGTAATACAATAGCTTCCCCCCTTCTTAATTACTGATAGCATGTCCAGCAGACGCTATCTGGCTGGGGGTTATCTTATCTCCCCTCCTCCAACAATGGTGGTGGTTCCCTTTCATCTTCTCCCCTGCACATAACCCCTCCCAGCAGGGTGACCAGTGTAAGGTATACGAGGGAGGGGGTGTAAAAATAAAAATACATAAATAAAGGAAATAAAAGGGCAGTGGGGGGCTGGGTAGAATTACAGGGTTGTGGGGGTTATGGCAGCGCATAGTGTGTAATAGTGTCATAGTAGACAGTATAACATGGGTCAGTGGTTACATTGCAGTCAGTATTAAATTACAGCGTATAAAGTATGATAAGGTTATAATATGCGAGTGATGCAAGGATCGCAGAAGTGCAACGGCGTGTATATATTGCAGGGTAGAATAGGTACTAGCAATGCTGCTCACATCGCAAAACCTGCTTTTGAAACGGTATTTGAAACGGTTCTTAAAACGGGTTTGAGCAGTTAAACCCCTTTCACATCTCATGTTGTAACCAGTATATTACCATTTCATTAATTTTTTTTTGGTACCTTTCACACTGAACCCGTTTCACCCATAGAAAACAGTGGTTGTCGCTATAAATGGACTTTTCTAACCACACATTATTAATAAGTATTAATTAATTAATTATTAATAAATTTGGATAGTAGTACGATGGAACCCAGCAGCTTGAAGCATTTTGCTATGTTTTTATATATGAGGGTATTCTTGACTGTCCCAGTAATTTGTCTGCAGATTTCCTCATCCCCTCTGATCCTAAAGCAGCTCCCTCACCTCTTCATCACTCCAATGAGACATTTTATAGTGGCTTTGCAGTATAAAAGTTTATAAAGCCACTCTCACATGGGTCTCCGGTGTTTTCCAAGCTGTTTCCTGGTTGTGGCTGCTGACATCACACATGGAGACAGCCTATGACCTGCTGGGGCTTGCAAATACCGTTTCAGACCCTTTCACACTGCACAGTGAAATGGGACTGAAACGGGGAGGACCCTTCTTTTACCGTTCAAAATACCTGTAGTTGAAAGCGGTAAATTGAAGGGGACCCCTTTTCACATCGCAGTTTTGACCCGTTTAGGAAGCCAGTTAAAATGGCAAAATACCGGGTACGGGCGGCAGTGTGAAAGGGGAAGTATACGAGATAAAGCAAATCAGCGATGTCATTGCCGCATGGGTATATTACAGGGTACGGGTCGTACTAGGTATACAGCGTAATGATTACTGAGGGCATGGCGGCAAGAGCATATTTCAGCATCATAGGTATACTAGCGGGCTAATATAAAGCTTAATACCGGATCGAATGGCCGGGGGGTATTTTGCACATTATAGAGGGGAATAGCGATGAATTATATAATATAAGGCAGAACAGTCATCGCATTGCCGTGAGCATGTACTATTGCATTGATAGTAGGTATATAAGAACAGTATAATACAGATCAGTGGGGGACAGTCACGCACCATAACGTTCATACTAGCAAATTTTTTCAGTATTACCCGTGGCCTTAGCTCCATTATTATTGTATTGCAGTTAGTAGGAAGGCGTCACAGGCGATTTGCAATGCCTTGCACAGTCCATACATTAGAAAAATGCATGGGTACACAGAGCATAACGAGGCAGTAACAAAAACCAAAAATAATAATAATAATAATAATGAATAAATAAAAATAAATAAAAAATAGACAGACCACGATTTGCATAGCGCGGTACAGCCCAGCGCTACGCAGTACAACTTCCACTGTGCTAAACGCATGGTTTAATCCCCTGGCATTGTATTATGTGGTATATAGTTATAATGATAACCGCTTGTTATATAACCTGAGTGTCATACAAAAGGCAGGCCTGGGAGACAAAGCAAGTAGCGATAGCGATCTCAATAGAAAAACCATCAAAGCGGCTTTGGGGAATACGCAGTATTATGTTCACTTAGGTAGCAGAATAGCAGAAACGCACCATTTATGGGGCAATGGTTAGCATTACGGCCTCACAGCGCTGAGGTCATGGGTTCAATCCCAGTTCTTAATTCATATTACATTTACTAGCTATGCCTTTAAGCGCTGAATAAGTTTGTTCCAGAACCGAACGGTCATACAAAATGCAACAAGTAGCGGTAGCGATCACAGTAAAAACCCATCAAAGCTACTTTAGTGAACGTGCAATATGATGGTCACTTATGGTATCATAATAAGGTAGACAGGACAGAAGGAAAAGGAAAGCAAAAGGTCCAGGCGCAAAGCGAAGGTTTAAGGGCTGAATAATACCTCATCTCTGCATAAAGTAGGGGTCAAGGCTGCATGTGCCTTAGCGGTAGACGGGATAACGTAGGACAACTATAGTCTGGCGCAAGGCATGAATATCAAGTCAGCGTAAACGCACCAGTATGTGGCAATGGGTAGTATTACGGCCTCACAGTGCTTAGGTCATGGGTTCAATCCAGTTAAGAGCATTCTTTGTGGAGTTTGTATGCACTCTCGGGTGTCTTATGTCATATGTCAGTTGCTAGGTATAGATCATAGGGCGCTATATGATGAGTATACCTAACCGGATTGAACCCGTTAGGATGTAGAATTGTTGTGTTTTTAATTTCGGCACCGTTAGGATGTAGAAATTTTTTATTGGCACCGTTAGGATGTAGAAATTGTTTTTTTTTTTTTTGTTTTTTTTTTTCGGTGGAGGCATCGTCATGACATTTGAAAGTGTAATTATCAACTGACAAGACATGGCAGTAGTGGCACGTAAGGGGTTGCCAGCGGGCGAGACCAAAAATCTGGCCAGGGGGAAATCAGGAGCGTACAAGGTACACTTACGCGCGGAAAAGCAAGACTAGAAGGCAGCTCGGCGTCTTTCGCGAAACCCAAGGCCTTAAGCTGCCCGCCATAAATGGGGGAATGAAGGACTTTTTCCAATTTTGCCCTCAAACAAAAAGAGGTTTTGTGGTTTTCACCTTCATATGGGTCGCGCGAAAGTTCGCACCATAGGTCCGCATACAACAGGGGGTAACGGTTATTTGTAATTCTACTTTTCAGGAGGGCAAAAGGTCTAGGGGGCAGCGATCTAGGAAAAAGCTAGGGGAGCGAGCCGATTACGGCAATTCAAGCCGGCATACAAGGGTTGAAGGGCCGGTGGCCTAATACACGGATCACATGGTCCGAGATAGTCCCAAGGGCACAGGGGGGCACGGGGTTACAAAGGGTCAGAAGAAAGGTGAACAGGGCGGTAGCCCGTCTCTTAACGGGAGAAGGCGATACGATCGCCAGGCACCCGTTGTTGAGGTTCGGAGAGGAGGGACTATTCAGGCAAGGCGGGGTACACCTGACAGAGGAAGGTTTAGCTATATTCTTGGGCAACATAGCAGAAAGCGTCAGTGGAAGGCATGAGGTAGCAGGGGGTGGCGGGCCTGGGTTCTAGGAACCAGGCTATGGCGGCAAGCAGTGCTCCTCGGCGGTCTGTAGTAGCGCAACGTCGGTTGGCCGGCACTTCCCCAGATACTCGGCGAATTTGTCGTGGCCTCAAGGGCCGACACGGTCGTCATCTTAAGGGTGGACCGGTGCTATGCCGATGAGGGGAAGTGGTACCGCTCAGCTAACTTGCGCAAGGGCGGGACTTAGGTTCCGCCCCGTTGTTTAATTGAGGAGAAATTAATATGGAGGCTGTAGCCGGGGGTATGCACTGCTTTCTCGCCACCCACTTATAGAGTACCAATTCTAATCCAATCAATAAATTTGGCTGTGACCTTTTAAATCGCAATTCAGTTGTCCGCGTGTTTATTGGGGAGAAAAGAAGGTAGGGGGGTGGACGGCGAGGCCGTTAATAAAATCAATGGACGGCTTAAAGAATTCGAGGGACAAACTAGGCCCGAGAATAAATAAGCGTCCTGGGTTTTTTAAAGAAGGAGCCTAGGGCAAGGAGGGAGAGAAAAGGGGAGGGGAGGGGAGGGGGGGGGGGGGATAGAGCAGGTAGCATAGCAGCATCCTATAGGTAAGAGGGGGAGGAGAGTTACCTGGGAGGTACAAAAGAGCAGGAGTGCCAGGCAGGCTCCCTCTTTCAGGCTGATCAAGGATACAAGAAGGCACCCACCCTCCCGCCCAGTTGGTAGGGCAATTTGGCCCTGGTATTTAGGAATTGAACATTTTTTAATTTCGGTGGTGGCACCGACAGGCAATCCAGAGTTTTCGCTATCACCAGGGCGAAGGTGAGGTAACTGGAATTTGAATTGAAGTTTACGTCCGGTGGTGGCAACGTCAGGCCAATTCGGTCTTTAATTATGGTCTGGCAAAAGAGGTCCAGCAGGCGCGGCAAGCAGTGCTCCTCGGCGGTCTGTAGTAGCGCAACGTCGGTTGGCCGGCACTTCCCCAGATACTCGGCGAATTTGTCGTGGCCTCAAGGGCCGACACGGTCGTCATCTTAAGGGTGGACCGGTGCTATGCCGATGAGGGGAAGTGGTACCGCTCAGCTAACTTGCGCAAGGGCGGGACTTAGGTTCCGCCCCGTTGTTTAATTGAGGAGAAATTAATATGGAGGCTGTAGCCGGGGGTATGCACTGCTTTCTCGCCACCCACTTATAGAGTACCAATTCTAATCCAATCAATAAATTTGGCTGTGACCTTTTAAATCGCAATTCAGTTGTCCGCGTGTTTATTGGGGAGAAAAGAAGGTAGGGGGGTGGACGGCGAGGCCGTTAATAAAATCAATGGACGGCTTATTAGTAAATACTGGCCCAGGTTTAAGATTGCATTGTACCTGGTGGGTTCCTCAATTAGCTGAACTAAGTAGTTATCATTAAGTGTGTTTAAAAACTTATTACCCCTAGCAGTATCACATGAATAGTTTTTCCAGTTTATCTCTGGATAGTTAAAATCTCCCATCACCACTATGTCACCTAGTCCTGCTGCTCTTTCAATTTGCCTCAGTAACAATTCCTCATCAGATACATTAATACCAGACGGCCTGTAGCATACCCCCAATACTAACTTTTTTATTCCCTTTTCGCCACATGCAATTTCTACCCATAGCGTCTCGACCGTATCTACAGTCCCCTCCTCCTGAAAATCCTCCCGTATATCAGGTTTTAAAAATGGTTTTATATAAAGACACACACACCCTTCCCTTTTTATTTAGTCTGTCTCTCCTAAACAGTGTATAGCCTTCTAGATTGACTGTCCAGTCATGAGATTCGTCCCACCAAGTTTCAGTAATGCCTATAATATCATACTGTTTGTTTGCTGCAAGTATTTCTAGTTCGCCCTTTTTACCAGTAAGGCTTCTAGCATTCACATACATACAACTAAGATAAGTATTTCCCTTTGCGTTAGGGACATCATTCACCTTATGTAACAACGATGACCTGTAATCATTATCAGTTAGTGCTTTGGTAAAACCTCTTTTAGTACCCATGTTGATACCTTTACCGGCTGCTCTAAGCCTCCCCCAACTTCTCCCCCATTTTGTTTACTACCGACATCCCCACTATTCTCACTGCACGCCCCGTAGTTTCTAGCTAAACCCTCCCCCCAGGCTCCTAGTTTAAAATCTCCTCCAACCTTCTAACCATCCTTCCTCCCAGCACCGCTGCCCCCTCCTCATTCAGGTGCAATCCATCACGACAACAAAGATGACGCCTGACTGAGAAGTCCGCCCAGTGTTCCAGGAACACGAACCCCTCTTTTCTGCACCAGTCTCTAAGCCACACATTTACCTCCCTAATCTCCCTCTGCCTCCCTGGACTAGCGCGTGGCACGGGTAATATTTCAGAGAATATTACCTTAGCTATCCTTGCCTTAAGTTTCTTGCCTAATTCCCTGTAGTCTTTCTTAAGGACATCCCACCTTCCGCTGACTTTGTAATTTGTGCCAACATACACCAAGACCGCCGGGTCTTTCCCAGCCCCTCCCAACAATCTATCTACCCGGTCCGCGATGTGCCGCACCCTTGCACCCGGGAGACAACAGACTGTATGGTGATCATGGTCCCGGTAGCAGATTGCCCTATCTGCCTTCCTGATGATAGAGTCCCCTACCACCACAATCTGACTAGGTACCTCACTATCTTTTGTCCCAACTCTGCCAGAGGGGCTGCTCCTCTGGATGCCAGAGGAAACAGTCCCCTCTGGCACCGTCATCTTCTCACTATCATCCTCCGAATCCTCGTCGAGTCATGTGAATTTATTCGGGTTTGATAGTCCAGAGCTGTCGAGCCTCCCCCTCTTCTTCTTCCTTCTAACTATGACCCAGCTGGCTCCCTGATTTTCCTCTTCTACCAGTGACCCTTCCCGCAGCTCCTCCACCGTTCTATCTAGTTCTTGTTTGGCAAATGTTTGAATAGCTTCCAGCAGTAGTGTACTTTCTGTCCGAGAAGCTAGTAATAATCGGTGAGGCAGGGGTTACCAGAAACTCCAGTCTGCACCCCTGGGCAACCTAACCGTTTCCAGGGGTCTAGGCAGGATATCGCCCAGATGTTTAACTGAAATCTCTTTAGTCTCGCTCCCTCCTGCCTGATCCCTAGGCAGTGAGGTCCACCAACAAACCGAAGGGTTTGAGAAGGCAGAATCCGAAATCCATCCCTGGGAACCTGGCGGTGCAGATTTTCTGGATTATCCCCAATGTCCTCTAAAGGAAGTGGAGGAACCCTTGGACTCATGTTTAAACTTTGCGTTCGAAGGGATTGCAGTGTAGGTGTAGGATATAATTTCCTAGTCTGTGCAGCTGCAGAAGGAAGATATGTTGACTTACCCACAGTTGGCATGGATATTCACGTATCCAGTGCATCCCAACAGGGCCTCACCTGTGGAGGGCGGACCGCCATACCTTTCTTGGATTCTGTATCTGCAGTCCAATGGTGTAGCCACCATCCCCTGCTTTTCTAAACTGCCAGAGCAGTGGCCCCTGCCAATCTCCTTTATGGCCTCCAGCCATGAAGCCTGTTGAATCCGGTAAGTGACATAAAAACAAGCAAATGTCACTCCTATACATAGAATCTAAATCATCAAGTAAGGAGCCTGACCATGTAACTATAGCCCCAGAGATCTACGCAAGCGAGGGTCTCTGAGCCACACCTGTTGCAGTGCACAGTATTAGAGAGTAGCCTCAATCTGCGATCAGTCTAATTATTTATCGAGGTTGTACCAGAGACAGGTAACACAACCTTCTTTGACAATTTAGACACTCTTTAGGAATGTGGATTATATCTCTGGGTGTACTCAGGTTTTCCCAAATAAGGAGTTTAACGCCCTAAATAGTGGGAAGGCATTTATTATATATATATATATATATATATATATATAATATTCCTCATCCTTAATAGCCTCAAACTATAAGTTGCGCTCCTCATATGTCAGTTGCATTAAATGGCAAGTGTACGCTTTTCAGGGTACGTAGTTGGGGTGAGAGGCACAGCTGTGGGATCTGATTCCCCAGACATCTCAAAACTGTGGCTTCTTTCCAGCATGGGACATATTTGAAGAAATATATGTGAAAGTACACCTTATGAAGGCCACCCTAGGGGGATCTGCCACCGAAGCCTGATAATTTGTACAGTTTTGAGTAGGGATGTGCAGTGGGCATTTTTCGGATTTTGTGTTTTGGTTGTGGATTCGGTGCCGTGGTCGTGTTTTGGATTCGGACGCGTTTTGGCAAAAACTCCCTTAAGAATTTTTGTCGGATTCGTGTGTGTTTTGGATTCGGGTGTTTTTTTTCAAAAACCCCTAAAAAAAAACTTAAATCATAGAATTTGAGGGTAATTTTGATCATATAGTATTATTAATCTCAATAACCATAATTTCCACTCATTTCCAGTCTATTCTGAACACTTCACACCTCACAATATTATTTTTAGTCCTAAAATTTGCACCAAGGTCGCTGGATGACTAAGCTAAGCGACGCAAGTGGCCTAGACAAACACCTGGCCCATCTAGGAGTGGCACTGCAGTGTCAGACAGGATGGCACTTCAAAAAATAGTCCCCAAACAGCACATGATGCAAAGATAAATTAAAGAAAAAAAGAGGTGCAAGATGGAATTGTCCTTGGGCCCTCCCACCCACCCTTATTTTGTATAAACAGGACATGCACACTTTAACAAACCCATCATTTCAGCGACAGGGTTTGCCACACGACTGTGACTGAAATGACTGGTTGGTTTGGGCCCCACCAAAAAGAAGCAATCAATCTCTCCTTGCACAAACTGGCTCTACAGAGGCAAGATGTCCACCTCCTCCTCATCGTCCGATTCCTCACCCCTTTCACTGTGTACATCCCCCTCCTCACAGATTATTAATTCGTCCCCACTGGAATCCACCATCTCAGGTCCCTGTGTACTTTCTGGAGGCAATTGCTGGTGAATGTCTCCACGGAGGAATTGATTATAATTCATTTTGATGAACATCATCTTCTCCACATTTTCTGGAAGTAACCTCATACGCCGATTGCTGACAAGGTGAGCGGCTGCACTAAACACTCTTTCGGAGTACACACTGGAGGGGGGGCAACTTAGGTAAAATAAAGCAAGTTTGTGCAAGGTCCTCCATATTGCCTCTTTTTCCTGCCAGTATACGTACGGATTGCCTACTTGGATGCGGGCACTCATATAATCCTCCACCATTCTTTCAATGATGACAGAATCATATGCAGTGACAGTAGACGACATGTCAGTAATCGTTGGCAGGTCCTTCAGTCCGGACCAGATGTCAGCACTCGCTCCAGACTGCCTTGCATCACCGCCAGCGGGTGGGCTCGGAATTCTGAGCCTTTTCCTCGCACCCCCAGTTGCGGGAGAATGGGAAGGAGGAGCTGTTGACGGATCACGTTCCGCTTGACATGACAATTTTCTCACCAGCAGGTCTTTGAACCTCTACAGACTTGTGTCTGCCGGATAGAGAGAGCCAACGTAGGTTTTAAATCTAGGATCGAGCACGGTGGCCAAAATGTAGTGCTCTGATTTCAACAGATTGACCACCCGTGAATCCTGGTTAAGTGAATAAAGGGCTCCATCCACAAGTCCCACATGCCTAGCGGAATCGCTCTGTTTTAGCTCCTACTTCAATCTCTCCAGCTTCTTCTGCAAAAGCCTGATGAGGAGAATGACCTGACTCAGGCTGGCAATGTCTGAACTGACTTCAAGGGTGGCAAGTTCAAAGGGTTGCAGAACCTTGCACAACGTTGAAATCATTCTCCACTGCTCTTGAGTCAGGTGCATTCCCCCTCCTTTGCCTATATCGTAGGTAGCTGTATAGGCTTGAATGGCCTTTTGCTGCTCCTCCATCCTCTGAAGCATATAGAAGGTTGAATTCCACCTCGTTACCACCTCTTGCTTCAGATGATGGCGGAGCAGGTCCAGGAGTGTTTGCTGGTGCTCCAGTCTTCGGCACGCGGTGGCTGAATGCCGAAAATGGCCCTCAATTCTTCGGGCCACCGACAGCATCTCTTGCACACCCCTGTCATTTTTTAAATAATTCTGCACCACCAAATTCAATGTATGTGCAAAACATGGGACGTGCTGGAATTTGCCCACATGTAATGCACGCACAATATTGGTGGCATTGTCCGATGTCACAAATCCCCAGGAGAGTCCAATTGGGGTAAGCCATTCTGCGATGATGTTCCTCAGTTTCCGTATGAGGTTGTCAGCTGTGTGCCTCTTATGGAAAGCGGTGATACAAAGCGTAGCCTGCCTAGGAACGAGTTGGCGTTTGCGAGATGCTGCTACTGGTGCCGCGGCTGCTGTTGTTGCTGCGGGAGGCAATACATCTACCCAGTGGGCTGTCACAGTCATATAGTCCTTAGTCTGCCCTACTCCACTTGTCCACATGTTCGTGGTTAAGTGGACATTAGGTACAACTGCATTTTTTAGGACATTGGTGACTCTTTTTCTGAGGTCTGTGTACATTCTCGGTATCGCCTGCCTATAGAAATGGAACCTAGATGGTATTTGGTACCGGGGACACAGTACCTCAAGCAATTCTCTAGTTTCCTGTGAATTAACGGTGGATACCGGAAACACGTTTAACTCCACCCAGGCTGCCAAGGCCTGAGTTATCCGCTTTGCAGCAGGATGACTGCTGTGATATTTCATCTTCCTCACAAAGGACTGTTGGACAGTCAATTGCTTACTCGAAGTAGTACAAGTGGTCTTCCGACTTCCCCTCTGGGATGACGATCGACTCCCAGCAGCAACAACAGCAGCGCCAGCAGCAGTAGGCGTTACACTCAAGGATGCATCGGAGGAATCCCAGGCAGGAAAGGACTCGTCAGACTTGCCTGTGACATGGCCTGCAGGACTATTGGCTTTCCTGTCTAAGGAGGAAATTGACACTGAGGGAGTTGGTGGTGTGGTTTGCAGGAGCTTGGTTACAAGAGGAAGGGATTTAGTTGTCAGTGGACTGCTTCCGCTGTCACCCAAAGTTTTTGAACTTGTCAATGACTTCTGATGACTGCACTCTAGGTGACGTATAAGGGAGGATGTTCCTAGGTGGTTAACATCCTTACCCCTACTTATTACAGCTTGACAAAGGCAACAAACGGCTTGACACCAGTTGTCCACATTTCTGTGGAAATAATTACACACCGAAGAGGTGATTTTTTTTGTATTTTGACCAGGCATGTCAATGGCCATATTCGTCCCACGGACAACAGGTGTCTCCCCGGGTGCCTGACTTAAACAAACCACCTCACCATCAGAATCCTCCTTGTCAATTTCCTCCTCAGCGCCAGCAACACCCATATCCTCATCCTGGTGTACTTCAACAGTGACATCTTCAATTTGACTATCAGGAACTGTACTGTGGGTGTTCCTTCCAGCACTTGCAGGGGGCATGCAAATGGTGAAAGGAGCCACCTCTTCCCGTCCAGTGTTGGGAAGGTCAGGCATCGCAACCGACACAATTGGACTCTCCTTGGGGATTTGTGATTTTGAAGAATGCACAGTTCTTTGCTGTGCTTTTGCCAGCTTAAGTCTTTTCATTTTTCTAGCGAGAGGATGAGTGCTTCCATCCTCATGTGAATCTGAACCACTAGCCATGAACATAGGCCAGGGTCTCAGCCGTTCCTTGCCACTCCGTGTCGTAAATGGCATATTGACAAGTTTACGCTTCTCCTGAGACGCTTTTAATTTAGATTTTTGGGTCATTTTACTGAACTTTTGTTTTTTGGATTTTACATGCTCTCTACTAGGACATTGGGCATCGGCCTTGGCAGACGACGTTGATGGCATTTCATCGTCTCGGCCATGACTAGTGGCAGCAGCTTCAGCATGAGGTGGAAGTGGATCTTGATCTTTCCCTATTTTACCCTTCACATTTTTGTTCTCCATTTTTTAATGTGTGGAATTATATGCCAGTAATATATCGATAGCAATGGCCTACTGTACCATACTGCTATATATTATATACTGGTGGTCAGCAAAAGTATGCACTGTCCTCCTACTACTGCGCACAACAACTAAAATGCCCCACAGGTATGGATGGATAGTATACTTGACGACACAGAGGTAGGTAGAGCAGTGGCCTACTGTACCATACTGCTATATATTATATACTGGTGGTCAGCAAAATTATGCACTGTCCTCCTACTATATATACTGCACAAAACTTAAATGTACCACAGGTATGGATGGATAGTATACTTGTCGACACAGAGGTAGGTAGAGCAGTGGACTACTGTACCGTACTGCTATATATTATATACTGGTGGTCAGCAAAATTATGCACTGTCCTCCTACTATATATACTGCGCACAACAACTAAAATGCACACAGGTATGGATGGATAGTATACTTGACGACACAGAGGTAGGTAGATCAGTGGACTACTGTATCATACTGCTATATATTATATACTGGTGGTCAGCAATATTATGCACTGTCCTCCTACTACTGGTCCTCCTACTACTGCGCACAACAACTAAAATGCACCACAGGTGTGGATGGATAGTTTACTTGACGACACAGAGGTAGGTAGAGCAGTGGACTACTGTACCGTACTGCTATATATTATATACTGGTGGTCAGCAAAATTATGCACTGTCCTCCTACTATATATACTGCGCACAACAACTAAAATGCACCACAGGTATGGATGGATAGTATACTTGATGACACAGAGGTAGGTAGATCAGTGGCCTACTATACCATACTGCTATATATTATATACTGGTGGTCAGCAATATTATGCACTGTCCTCCTACTACTGGTCCTCCTACTACTGCGCACAACAACTAAAATGCACCACAGGTGTGGATGGATAGTTTACTTGACGACACAGAGGTAGGTAGAGCAGTGGACTACTGTACCGTACTGCTATATATTATATACTGGTGGTCAGCAAAATTATGCACTGTCCTCCTACTATATATACTGCACAAACTTAAATGCACCACAGGTATGGATGGATAGTATACTTGACGACACAGAGGTAGGTAGAGCAGTGGACTACTGTACCGTACTGCTATATATTATATACTGGTGGTCAGCAAAATTATGCACTGTCCTCCTACTATATATACTGTGCACAACAACTAAAATGCCCCACAGGTATGGATGGATAGTATACTTGACAACACAGAGGTAGGTAGAGCAGTGGACTACTGTACCGTACTGCTATATATTATATACTGATGGTCAGCAAAATTATGCACTGTCCTCCTACTACTGCGCACAACAACTAAAATGCACCACAGGTATGGATGGATAGTATACTTGATGACACAGAGGTAGGTAGAGCAGTGGCCTACTGTACCGTACTGCTATATATTATATACTGGTGGTCAGCAAAATTATGTACTGTCCTCCTACTATATATACTGCGCAAAACCTAAAAGCACCACAGGTATGGATGGATAGTTTACTTGACGACACAGAGGTAGGTAGAGCAGTGGACTACTGTACCATACTGCTATATATTATATACTGGTGGTCAGCAAAATTATGCACTGTCCTCCTACTATATATACTGCGCACAACAACTAAAATGCACCACAGGTATGGATGGATAGTATACTTGATGACACAGAGGTAGGTAGATCAGTGGCCTACTATACCATACTGCTATATATTATATAGTGGTGATCAGCAAAATTATGCACTGTCCTCCTACTACTGCGCACAACAACTAAAATGCACCACAGGTATGGATGGATAGTATACTTGACGACACAGAGGTAGGTAGAGCAGTGGACTACTGTACCGTACTGCTATATATTATATACTGGTGGTGAGCAAAATTATGCACTGTCCTCCTACTATATATACTGCGCACAACAACTAAAATGCACCAAGGTATGGATGGATAGTATACTTGACGACACAGAGGTAGGTAGAGCAGTGGACTACTGTACCATAGTGCTATATATTATATACTGGTGGTCAGCAAAATTATGCACTGTCCTCCTACTAC
This sequence comes from Pseudophryne corroboree, assembly GCF_028390025.1. Lineage (NCBI taxonomy): Eukaryota > Metazoa > Chordata > Amphibia > Anura > Myobatrachidae > Pseudophryne > Pseudophryne corroboree. The sequence continues at coordinate 649,868,514 of NC_086446.1, read as the reverse complement.
TGCGCACAACAAATAAAATGCACCACAGGTATGGATGGATAGTATACTTGACGACACATAGGTAGGTAGAGCAGTGGACTACTGTACCGTACTGCTATATATTATATACTGGTGGTCAGTAAAATTATGCACTGTCCTTCTACTATATATACTGCACAAAACTTAAATCTACCACAGGTATGGATGGATAGTATACTTGTCGACACAGAGGTAGGTAGAGCAGTGGACTACTGTATCGTACTGCTATATATTATATACTGGTGGTCAGCAAACTTATGCACTGTCCTCCTACTACTGCACACAACAACTAAAATGCACCACAGGTATGGATGGATAGTATACTTGACGACACAGAGGTAGGTAGAGCAGTGGCCTACTGTACCGTACTGCTATATATTATATACTGGTGGTCAGCAAAATTATGCACTGTCCTCCTACTGTATATACTGCGCAAAACCTAAATGCACCACAGGTATGGATGGATAGTATACTTGACGACACAGAGGTAGGTAGAGCAGTGGACTACTGTACCGTACTGATATAATACTTGTGGTCACTGGTCAGCAAAATTCTGCACTGTCCTCCTACTATATACTACAATGCAGCACAGAAATGGAGCATTTTTCAGGCAGAGAACGTAGATATTTTCAGCACACTGAGCACAGATATTTGCAAGCACACTGAGCACAGATATTTGCAGCACACTGAGCACAGATATTTGCAGCACACTGAACACAACTGAGAGAACGCTGCACACGTTCTCTCCCTATAATTTCCAATGCACAAGTGAAAATGGCGGCGACGCGCGGCTCCTTATATAGAATACAAATCTCGCGAGAATCCGACAGCAGGATGATGACGTTCGGTTAACCGAGCAAGGCGGGAAGATTCGAGTGCGCCTCGGAACCGTGTAAAATGGGTGAAGTTCGGGGGGGTTCGGATTAGAGATGAGCGGGTTCGGTTCCTCGGAATCCGAACCCGCCCGAACTTCAGCTTTTTTTACACGGATCCGAGCGACTCGGATCTTCCCGACTTGCTCGGTTAACCCGAGCGCGCCCGAACGTCATCATGACGCTGTCGGATTCTCGCGAGGCTCGGATTCTATCGCGAGACTCGGATTCTATATAAGGAGCCGCGCGTCGCCGCCATTTTCACACGTGCATTGAGATTGATAGGGAGAGGACGTGGCTGGCGTCCTCTCCATTTAGATTAGAAGAGAGAGAGTGAGATTGAGACAGAGACACTTGATTTACTGGAGCTTAGGAGTACTAGAGAGTGCAGAGTTTACTAGTGACTGACCACTGACCAGTGACCACCAGTGCAGTTTTATTTAATATAATCCGTTCTCTGCCTGAAAAAAACGATACACAGTGACTCAGTCACATACCATATCTGTGCTCAGCCCAGTGTGCTGCATCATCTATGTATAATATCTGACTGTGCTCACACAGCTTAATTGTGGGGGAGACTGGGGAGCAGTTATAGGTTATAGCAGGAGCCAGGAGTACATATTATTAAAATTAAACAGTGCACACTTTTGCTGCAGGAGTGCCACTGCCAGTGTGACTGACCAGTGACCTGACCACACTGACCACCAGTATAGTATACTATATTGTGATTGCCTGAAAAAGTTAAACACTCGTCGTGTGACTTGTGTGGTGTTTTTTTATTCTATAAAAAACTCATTCTGCTGACAGACAGTGTCCAGCAGGTCCGTCATTATATAATATATACCTGTCCGGCTGCAGTAGTGATATATATATATTTTTTATATCATTATTTATCATCCAGTCGCAGCAGACACAGTACGGTAGTTCACGGCTGTAGCTACCTCTGTGTCGGCACTCGGCAGTCCATCCATAATTGTATACCACCTACCCGTGGTTTTTTTTTTCTTTCTTCTTTATACATACTACATCTCATTATCATCCAGTCTATATTAGCAGCAGACACAGTACAGTACGGTAGTCCACGGCTGTAGCTACCTCTGTGTCGGCACTCGGCAGTCCATCCATAATTGTATACCACCTGCCCGTGGTTTTTTTTTTCTTCTTTATACATACTACATCTCATTATCATCCAGTCTATATTAGCAGCAGACACAGTACAGTACGGTAGTCCACGGCTGTAGCTACCTCTGTGTCGGCACTCGGCAGTCCATCCATAATTGTATACCACCTACCCGTGGTTTTTTTTTTCTTTCTTCTTTATACATACTACATCTCATTATCAACCAGTCTATATTAGCAGCAGACACAGTACAGTACGGTAGTCCACGGCTGTAGCTACCTCTGTGTCGGCACTCGGCAGTCCGTCCATAATTGTATACCACCTACCCGTGGTTTTTTTTTCTTTCTTCTTTATACATACTACATCTCATTATCATCCAGTCTATATTAGCAGCAGACACAGTACAGTACGGTAGTCCACGGCTGTAGCTACCTCTGTGTCGGCACTCGGCAGTCCGTCCATAATTGTATACCACCTACCCGTGGTTTTTTTTTCTTTCTTCTTTATACATACTACATCTCATTATCATCCAGTCTATATTAGCAGCAGACACAGTACAGTACGGTAGTCCACGGCTGTAGCTACCTCTGTGTCGGCACTCGGCAGTCCGTCCATAATTGTATACCACCTACCCGTGGTTTTTTTTCTTTCTTCTTTATACATACTACATCTCATTATCATCCAGTCTATATTAGCAGCAGACACAGTACAGTACGGTAGTCCACGGCTGTAGCTACCTCTGTGTCGGCACTCGGCAGTCCATCCATAATTGTATACCACCTACCCGTGGTTTTTTTTTCTTTCTTCTTTATACATACTACATCTCATTATCATCCAGTCTATATTAGCAGCAGACACAGTACAGTACGGTAGTCCACGGCTGTAGCTACCTCTGTGTCGGCACTCGGCAGTCCATCCATAATTGTATACCACCTACCCGTGTTTTTTTTTTTCTTCTTTATACATACTACATCTCATTATCATCCAGTCTATATTAGCAGCAGACACAGTACAGTACGGTAGTCCACGGCTGTAGCTACCTCTGTGTCGGCACTCAGCAGTCCGTCCATAATTGTATACCACCTACCCGTGGTTTTTTTTTCTTTCTTCTTTATACATACATACTACATCTCTTTATCAACCAGTCTATATTAGCAGCAGACACAGTACAGTACGGTAGTCCACGGCTGTAGCTACCTCTGTGTCGGCACTCGGCAGTCCATCCATAATTGTATACCACCTGCCCGTGGTTTTTTTTTTCTTCTTTATACATACTACATCTCATTATCATCCAGTCTATATTAGCAGCAGACACAGTACAGTACGGTAGTCCACGGCTGTAGCTACCTCTGTGTCGGCACTCGGCAGTCCATCCATAATTGTATACCACCTACCCGTGGTTTTTTTTTTCTTTCTTCTTTATACATACTACATCTCATTATCAACCAGTCTATATTAGCAGCAGACACAGTACAGTACGGTAGTCCACGGCTGTAGCTACCTCTGTGTCGGCACTCGGCAGTCCGTCCATAATTGTATACCACCTACCCGTGGTTTTTTTTTCTTTCTTCTTTATACATACTACATCTCATTATCATCCAGTCTATATTAGCAGCAGACACAGTACAGTACGGTAGTCCACGGCTGTAGCTACCTCTGTGTCGGCACTCGGCAGTCCGTCCATAATTGTATACCACCTACCCGTGGTTTTTTTTTCTTTCTTCTTTATACATACTACATCTCATTATCATCCAGTCTATATTAGCAGCAGACACAGTACAGTACGGTAGTCCACGGCTGTAGCTACCTCTGTGTCGGCACTCGGCAGTCCATCCATAATTGTATACCACCTACCCGTGGTTTTTTTTTTCTTTCTTCTTTATACATACTACATCTCATTATTATCCAGTCTATATTAGCAGCAGACACAGTACAGTACGGTAGTCCATGGCTGTAGCTACCTCTGTGTCGGCACTCGGCAGTCCATCCATAATTGTATACCACCTACCCGTGGTTTTTTTTTCTTTCTTCTTTATACATACTACATCTCATTATCATCCAGTCTATATTAGCAGCAGACACAGTACAGTACGGTAGTCCACGGCTGTAGCTACCTCTGTGTCGGCACTCGGCAGTCCATCCATAATTGTATACCACCTACCCGTGTTTTTTTTTTTCTTCTTTATACATACTACATCTCATTATCATCCAGTCTATATTAGCAGCAGACACAGTACAGTACGGTAGTCCACGGCTGTAGCTACCTCTGTGTCGGCACTCAGCAGTCCGTCCATAATTGTATACCACCTACCCGTGGTTTTTTTTTCTTTCTTCTTTATACATACATACTACATCTCTTTATCAACCAGTCTATATTAGCAGCAGACACAGTACAGTACGGTAGTCCACGGCTGTAGCTACCTCTGTGTCGGCACTCGGCAGTCCATCCATAATTGTATACTAGTATCCATCCATCTCCATTGTTTACCTGAGGTGCCTTTTAGTTGTGCCTATTAAAATATGGAGAACAAAAATGTTGAGGTTCCAAAATTAGGGAAAGATCAAGATCCACTTCCACCTCGTGCTGAAGCTGCTGCCACTAGTCATGGCCGAGACGATGAAATGCCAGCAACGTCGTCTGCCAAGGCCGATGCCCAATGTCATAGTACAGAGCATGTCAAATCCAAAACACCAAATATCAGTAAAAAAAGGACTCCAAAACCTAAAATAAAATTGTCGGAGGAGAAGCGTAAACTTGCCAATATGCCATTTACCACACGGAGTGGCAAGGAACGGCTGAGGCCCTGGCCTATGTTCATGGCTAGTGGTTCAGCTTCACATGAGGATGGAAGCACTCAGCCTCTCGCTAGAAAAATGAAAAGACTCAAGCTGGAAAAAGCACAGCAAAGAACTGTGCGTTCTTCGAAATCCCAAATCCACAATGAGAGTCCAATTGTGTCGGTTGCGATGCCTGACCTTCCCAACACTGGACGTGAAGAGCATGCGCCTTCCACCATTTGCACGCCCCCTGCAAGTGCTGGAAGGAGCACCCGCAGTCCAGTTCCTGATAGTCAGATTGAAGATGTCAGTGTTGAAGTACACCAGGATGAGGAGGATATGGGTGTTGCTGGCGCTGGGGAGGAAATTGACCAGGAGGATTCTGATGGTGAGGTGGTTTGTTTAAGTCAGGCACCCGGGGAGACACCTGTTGTCCGTGGGAGGAATATGGCCATTGACATGCCTGGTGAAAATACAAAAAAAATCAGCTCTTCGGTGTGGAAGTATTTCACCAGAAATGCGGACAACATTTGTCAAGCCGTGTGTTCCCTTTGTCAAGCTGTAATAAGTAGGGGTAAGGACGTTAACCACCTCGGAACATCCTCCCTTATACGTCATCTGCAGCGCATTCATAATAAGTCAGTGACAAGTTCAAAAACTTTGGCCGACAGCGGAAGCAGTCCACTGACCAGTAAATCCCTTCCTCTTGTAACCAAGCTCACGCAAACCACCCCACCAACTCCCTCAGTGTCAATTTCCTCCTTCCCCAGGAATGCCAATAGTCCTGCAGGCCATGTCACTGGCAATTCTGATGATTCCTCTCCTGCCTGGGATTCCTCCGATGCATCCTTGCGTGTAACGCCTACTGCTGCTGGCGCTGCTGTTGTTGCTGCTGGGAGTCGATGGTCATCCCAGAGGGGAAGTCGTAAGCCCACTTGTACTACTTCCAGTAAGCAATTGACTGTTCAACAGTCCTTTGCGAGGAAGATGAAATATCACAGCAGTCATCCTACTGCAAAGCGGATAACTGAGGCCTTGGCATCCTGGGTGGTGAGAAACGTGGTTCCGGTATCCATCATTACTGCAGAGCCAACTAGAGACTTGTTGGAGGTACTGTGTCCCCGGTACCAAATACCATCTAGGTTCCATTTCTCTAGGCAGGCGATACCGAAAATGTACACAGACCTCAGAAAAAGAGTCACCAGTGTCCTAAAAAATGCAGTTGTACCCAATGTCCACTTAACCACGGACATGTGGACAAGTGGAGCAGGGCAGGGTCAGGACTATATGACTGTGACAGCCCACTGGGTAGATGTATGGACTCCCGCCGCAAGAACAGCAGCGGCGGCACCAGTAGCAGCATCTCGCAAACGCCAACTCTTTCCTAGGCAGGCTACGCTTTGTATCACCGGTTTCCAGAATACGCACACAGCTGAAAACCTCTTACGGCAACTGAGGAAGATCATCGCGGAATGGCTTACCCCAATTGGACTCTCCTGTGGATTTGTGGCATCGGACAACGCCAGCAATATTGTGTGTGCATTAAATATGGGCAAATTCCAGCACGTCCCATGTTTTGCACATACCTTGAATTTGGTGGTGCAGAATTTTTTAAAAAACGACAGGGGCGTGCAAGAGATGCTGTCGGTGGCCAGAAGAATTGCGGGACACTTTCGGCGTACAGGCACCACGTACAGAAGACTGGAGCACCACCAAAAACTACTGAACCTGCCCTGCCATCATCTGAAGCAAGAAGTGGTAACGAGGTGGAATTCAACCCTCTATATGCTTCAGAGGTTGGAGGAGCAGCAAAAGGCCATTCAAGCCTATACAATTGAGCACGATATAGGAGGTGGAATGCACCTGTCTCAAGCGCAGTGGAGAATGATTTCAACGTTCTGCAAGGTTCTGATGCCCTTTGAACTTGCCACACGTGAAGTCAGTTCAGACACTGCCAGCCTGAGTCAGGTCATTCCCCTCATCAGGCTTTTGCAGAAGAAGCTGGAGACATTGAAGGAGGAGCTAACATGGAGCGATTCCGCTAGGCATGTGGGACTTGTGGATGGAGCCCTTAATTCGCTTAACAAGGATTCACGGGTGGTCAATCTGTTGAAATCAGAGCACTACATTTTGGCCACCATGCTCGATCCTAGATTTAAAGCCTACCTTGGATCTCTCTTTCCGGCAGACACAAGTCTGCTGGGGTTGAAAGACCTGCTGGTGAGAAAATTGTCAAGTCAAGCGGAACGCGACCTGTCAACATCTCCTCCTTCACATTCTCCCGCAACTGGGGGTGCGAGGAAAAGGCTCAGAATTCCGAGCCCACCCGCTGGCGGTGATGCAGGGCAGTCTGGAGCGACTGCTGATGCTGACATCTGGTCCGGACTGAAGGACCTGACAACGATTACGGACATGTCGTCTACTGTCACTGCATATGATTCTCTCAACATTGAAAGAATGGTGGAGGATTATATGAGTGACCGCATCCAAGTAGGCACGTCACACAGTCCGTACTTATACTGGCAGGAAAAAGAGGCAATTTGGAGGCCCTTGCACAAACTGGCTTTATTCTACCTAAGTTGCCCTCCCACAAGTGTGTACTCCGAAAGAGTGTTTAGTGCCGCCGCTCACCTTGTCAGCAATCGGCGTACGAGGTTACATCCAGAAAATGTGGAGAAGATGATGTTCATTAAAATGAATTATAATCAATTCCTCCGCGGAGACATTGACCAGCAGCAATTGCCTCCACAAAGTACACAGGGAGCTGAGATGGTGGATTCCAGTGGGGACGAATTGATAATCTGTGAGGAGGGGGATGTACACGGTGATATATCGGAGGATGATGATGAGGTGGACATCTTGCCTCTGTAGAGCCAGTTTGTGCAAGGAGAGATTAATTGCTTCTTTTTTTGGGGGGGGGGGTACAAACCAACCCGTCATATCAGTCACAGTCGTGTGGCAGACCCTGTCACTGAAATGATGGGTTGGTTAAAGTGTGCATGTCCTGTTTTGTTTATACAACATAAGGGTGGGTGGGAGGGCCCAAGGACAATTCCATCTTGCACCTCTTTTTTCTTTTATTTTTCTTTGCGTCATGTGCTGTTTGGGGAGGGTTTTTTGGAAGGGCCATCCTGCGTGACACTGCAGTGCCACTCCTAGATGGGCCCGGTGTTTGTGTCGGCCACTAGGGTCGCTTATCTTACTCACACAGTCAGCTACCTCATTGCGCCTCTTTTTTTCTTTGCGTCATGTGCTGTTTGGGGAGGGTTTTTTGGAAGGGACATCCTGCGTGACACTGCAGTGCCACTCCTAGATGGGCCCGGTGTTTGTGTCGGCCACTAGGGTCGCTTATCTTACTCACACAGTCAGCTACCTCATTGCGCCTCTTTTTTTCTTTGCGTCATGTGCTGTTTGGGGAGGGTTTTTTGGAAGGGACATCCTGCGTGACACTGCAGTGCCACTCCTAGATGGGCCCGGTGTTTGTGTCGGCCACTAGGGTCGCTTATCTTACTCACACAGCTACCTCATTGCGCCTCTTTTTTTCTTTGCGTCATGTGCTGTTTGGGGAGGGTTTTTTGGAAGGGCCATCCTGCGTGACACTGCAGTGCCACTCCTAGATGGGCCCGGTGTTTGTGTCGGCCACTAGGGTCGCTTATCTTACTCACACAGCGACCTCGGTGCAAATTTTAGGACTAAAAATAATATTGTGAGGTGTGAGGTATTCAGAATAGACTGAAAATGAGTGGAAATTATGGTTTTTGAGGTAATTAATACTTTGGGATCAAAATGACCCCCAAATTCTATGATTTAAGCTGTTTTTTAGGGTTTTTTGAAAAAAACACCCGAATCCAAAACACACCCGAATCCGACAAAAAAAATTCGGTGAGGTTTTGCCAAAACGCGGTCGAACCCAAAACACGGCCGCTGAACCGAACCCAAAACCAAAACACAAAACCCGAAAAATTTCCGGCGCTCATCTCTAGTTCGGATTCCGAGGAACCGAACCCGCTCATCACTATATATAGGATAAGATTTAGCACAATACATTTAGCATAAGACATAGCATAAAATATGGCTTCTCACTTTATTGTGATGCCACAAATTGGTACGTTACATACACACGGTACAAGATGCACTAAAAAGTCTGCTATCTAGGTAAGATTGCATGTTCATCCAACATAGAACATTGGATATGACCCGAGGGAGCGCGCACTGCACTATATTGCATACAATATACAGTAGTGCATGCAGACAGTGTGATATAGTGCACTATATCGCACTCTAGCCAGAGAGTGGGCGATATAGTGGAGAAAAATCGCACCATGTGTACCCAGCCTTACGAAGCCTCTGAAAATGCGAGTCCGGCACTGTGACTGATGCTGCAAATATTATCCTGTGACCCACAAATAAGTGTTTACAATGTTAAAATCATTATTAAAATATATTTGATAGACACACTTCACTATTGTGCACTCCCTATTCTTTCTATTATAGAATTCTACTTTGGATCTTTGGAGGAAGGCTGTTGTGAAAATACTCCAGCCAATCAGCTGGTAAAGCATGCTGGGACTTGTAATTTCACAACAGCTGGAGAACCACAAGTTGGCCAGCCCTGTATTAGGAGTCACGGATTGGATCACTTTGGGATTCAGAGAACACTTGAGTCCCAATTCAGTGACTCGGTTCTACTCAAATCCCCTAAATTCATGTGATACAATATCTTACACTAGGAAGGTCGATGCTAACTACCTTCTTGCACAGGTCCTCTTCTTGAGGTGAAGGTAGGGCATTTCTTTCAGGCACAGAAACTTGAAATGTACCAAATAAAGTATTTATTCAAGAGAATTAATTAACTTTAAGTACAACCAGGTAACACTCTAAATAAGGTATGACTATGTCAGAATCAGAATCAGCATCAGCTTTATTGGCCAGGTATACTTGCGTATATTAGGAATTTGTCTGCGGTTTGCTATACAACAGCCAAGTAGGTAACAGGTAAGCAGGTGTGTGTGTGTGTGTGTGTGTGTGTGTGTGTGTGTGTGTGTGTGGGGGGGGGGGGGCAAGTAAAGTTACACAGATAGGTATACCGTAGGGACACAAGTTAGTTACATGTATGTCTAGTCAGTCAATGTTCAGGAGTTCAGCAGGCGGACCGCTTGGGGAAAGAAACTTTTGAGGCTTCTGGTGGATCTGGCGGGGACAGCCCTGTAACGCCTGCCTGAAGGAAGCAAGTTAAACATGCTGTGGCCGGGGTGTAGCTGGTCTTTTACTATCTTCGTTGCCCGCTTTTTAGCTCTGGACAAGTACAGGTCCTGGACTGAGGGAAGGTCGGCCCCGATGATCTTCTCTGCGGTTCTGACCACCTTTTGGAGCCTGCATCTGTCCCTCGCGCTGGCGGAGCTGTACCATACGAGTATCGAGGAGCACAGTACCGACTCCACAATCGCGGAGTAGAAGAGGAGCAGAAGCTTCTGTGGGATGTTGAACTTCCTTAGTTGCCAGAGGAAGAACAACCTCTGCTGCGCTTTCCCAACAGTGGCTTCAGCGTTGGACCCCCATTTAAGGTCCCTGGAGATTGTGGTCCCTAGAAACTTGAAGGAGTCTACTAGCGATACCACACTGTCAGCAATCGTTAGCGGAGGTGCACTAGATGACTTCTTCCTGAAGTCCACTATCATCTCGACAGTTTTGAGGGGGTTGAGCTCAAGGTTGTTGTGGATGCACCACTGGGCCAGCCGGTCTACTTCCCGTCTATAGGCCGATTCGTCCCCATCCTTGATGAGGCCGATGACGGTAGTGTCGTCGACGAATTTGATGATTCTTACTGATTGCGCCTCTAAGGTACAGTCATTTGTGTACAGGGAGAAGAGCAGGGGTGAGAGGACACAGCCCTGAGGGGCCCCTGTACTAATGGACCGCACTTGAGAGGTGAATTTCCCCGCTTTCACCACCTGTGTCCTATCTGTCAGGAAGTCTATTATCCAGGAACAGGTAGCTTCTGGGACCCCTAGGCGAAGTAATTTGGGGTGGAGGATGCTGGGGACGATTGTATTGAAGGCCGAGCTGAAATCGACAAACAAGACCCTCGCGTAGGTACCGGGAATGTCTAGGTGCTGTAGAATGTAGTGCAGGCCCAGGTTGACTGCATCCTCGACACACCGATTCGAGCGATAGGCGAACTGCAGGGGGTCCAGTTGGGGGCCAGTCACAGTTTTCAGGTGATTCAAAACCAGACGCTCGAACGTTTTCATGACCACAGACGTCAGTGCTATCGGCCTGTAGTCGTTCAGGTTCGTGATAGTGGGTTTCTTGGGGACCGGGACTATAGTAGACCTTTTGAGGCAGGAAGGGACTTTCTGTAGCTCCAGCGATTTATTGAAGATCTTGGTGAATATGGGGGCGAGCTGACCCGCACATGCTCTTAGGGCAGATGGTGACACTCTGTCAGGACCCGGAGCTCTCCTGGTTTTGGCCCTTTTGAACAATGCCTCCACCTCTTCTTGGGTGACTTGCAGTGCCTGGGGTTGGCCGTCGGTGTTCGGGGCATCGTAGAGGTGATTGTTTGGGTTGCAGGGGACTTCTTTTGCGAACCTGCAATAAAAGTGGTTCAGTTCATCTGCAAGGTCTTGGTGCATGGCGGTGGACTTTGATGTTTTCCTATAGTTGGTTATGGATTGCATTCCTTTCCATACAGATACGAGGTCATTGGTGGAGAGATCGTTTGTCAGCTTGTCCGAGAACCGCTTTTTTGCTAGCCTGATTCCTTTAGTCAGAGAGTTCCTAGTACGGTTGTATAGTGCTCTGTCACCGCTGCTATAGACCTCCTCTTTGGCTCGACGAAGTTGCCTGGGCATTGAACCAGGGCTTGTTGTTGTTGTAAATGCGGTAAGTCTTGGTAGGTACACACATGTCCTCACAGTAGCTGATGTAGGATGTGACAGTGTCTGTCAAGTCATTCAGGTCGGTTGCCGAGGCTTCAAAGACCCCCCATTCCGTGCAGTCAAAGCAGGCCTGGAGCTTCATCTTGGCCTCATTGGTCCATTTCTTAACAGTCTTAACGACAGGCTTAACTGCTCTCAGCTTCTGTGTATAGGTAGGGAGTAGGTGGCCGAGGCAGTGGTCAGATAGGCCGAGTGCAGCATGCGGGATAGACCGGAAGGCAGACTTGAGGGTAGTGTAGCAGTGATCAAGGGTGCGCCCTTCTCTAGTGGGACACGTGACTTGTTGTTTGTACTTAGGTAGCTCCTTGCTCAGGTTAGTTCTGTTGAAGTTACCCAGTACTATAAGCAGAGAGTCTGGGTGTTTTTGTTCTATGTCGGATATACATATGGCCAGGTGGTGCAGGGCTTCATTCGCGCAGGCGAGGGGGGGGGGTGTACACTCCCACAAGGACAATTGAGGCAAATTCCCGGGGGAATAGAAGGGGTTGCAGTTGATACTCAGCATCTCCAGGTGAGGGCTGCATGATTTGCCTATGATCGTGACATTGGTGCACCATCCGTCGTTGATGTAGAAGCAGATGCCACCACCCTTCATTTTTCCTGAGAGAACCTTGGAGCGATCGGCCCTGAAGAGACTGAAGCCCGGCAGAGACATCGGGTTGTCTGCAATATCATTGTCCAGCCACGTCTCCGTAAAGCAGAGGACGGATGACCCTGTAATGCCTGACCCTGCGCTGCCCAGAAGGAGGGACAATTCGTCGAACTTGTTTGCCAGTGAGCGCACATTCGAAAGCAGGATCGCGGGAAGTGCAGACCGGTGCCCTCGCCGCCGCCACCTCACTAGGGCGCCTGCGCGACAGCCTCTCCTCTGAGTCCAGGTCCTTCTACTAGGGCCGACATGAGGGCCTCCGTCATTCTCTTTCCGGGGCCGGTGATCCATCCGCCAGTCGCCACCTGGGCTGCGGGGGGGCGCGGCCGCTCTGTCATCCACTTCGGTGTCCACAACGTCTGCATTCTTGCCACACAGGGCAGCAAGGGCAGCGAGGGCTGCAAGGGCTGCTGATCCGCCCGCCGACGGGCCCGAAAGTGTGGTAAGCACCTCGGGAGCGCTCCAACTTAGGAGGGCTTCCCTGCTGTATTTGGTCACCGGTGGGGTAGACAAGGGCAAGGGAAAACAAGGGGAAACAGGTATTTTGGCTGAGCTGCGTAGCTCCGAGGCAGCCATCTGCGGCGCCATCTTAGATTGTAATCGCTATAATCGTTGTTGCTGTAACCTATTGCTGCTCCTTAATACAATGGGTATATTTGAAACAAGTGATACTGTAAATAAAATAACTTCTTTTTCTGTTGCTGATTTAGTCAAAAGCAGACTTATGGAGAGGTGTTAGAATCCAATTCCTGTTGTGTAGGTGTGAAAGATCTCAGTGTGAGAGGCCTTTGAAGTAAATTTCTTGTGGGGGTAGTGATAACATGTGTCCTTTGGAATGGCTCTTGCAAATTGAAGTGAGCAGTGACCCTTCAGTGATTCAGAGCCTGAATATGCTGTATATTAGTTGATTAATGCAAGAAGTCAGTTATTTTTTGCTCAGAGAACAGTGGTGAATGATGTCTAAGTGAGGGGCTGGATGGAGCCAAATATAGATTGTAGTTCACAGTACCTTGTCTGGGATGTCCAATGCAGAGCACAGTAGATTCCAAACTGAAGGACTTCTAAGTGGAGAGTTGCAGAGGTTTCAATCTAGTGTGTCTCTCAGCGCAGGAATGCAATCCGTTGGTTTTGATCAGATGTCCGCGTAGAGTAGAACAAGTTAAAGGTAAGTCCTTGGATATTTACGATGATTTATAGGTCAGTTGTGGTGAATTTCAGCTGTTTTATGGAGATGATCAGGAGCATGCAAAAGGTGATGCAGCCATCTTGGTGTTAATGATTGTAGCACAAAAACAATGTACACCAAAGAAAAAACATTTATTTTTCTGTTACAGTTAAATAGCGCACACTACTGACACAGGTGTAATATTTATTACAATGGAACGTCTTCTATCTTCATGCTACAGAACTAACAGAACTAATGGTGCCCATACACTTGTGCGATGCCCCGCGACGCGACATCGTGGGGCATCACACCAAAGTGACTACCATGCGATCATGCGATAGATCGCATGGTAATCACGTGATGGGCATGTCACCGCCGAGTGGGAGCACATCACGAATCGCAGTGTGATATATCGCATCTGTTTTAAAAACACATGCGATTGCACTGCAATGCGATAAAATTAAGTGCAGCACTTACTATTTTGTGATGCAATATTCGAGCGGCGTGCCCGCGCATCGCGTCACAGGGTGCTCAGTATGTGCATACAATCATGCGATTGATCGCACAGATGCGATCGAAATCGAAGGATTATATGCTATATTGTACAAGTGTATGGGCTACATAAGTGTTAAGTGCCCCATACACTACCACAAAATGTCCGTCTGACATATCACGGGCGATCTCCCCCACAGCCTCCCGGGGTGCAGGATCGCCCAAGATAGATCGAAAGCTGTCCTTTTGCATAAGATGCATCTTGGGCGATCCTGGGCGATCCCTGGCGATCCCAGCCATGCCTGCGGGGTCGGACCAGATTGAATGTGCAGCACATTCAATCTATAGGAGGATTCGATCCGATGCTCCAAAATGCCTCCAAAATGCCCGATTTCTTCCGATATATCGGGCCAAATGCCCAAAATCGGATGAAATCGGGCATTATAGTCCTAGTGCATGGGGCCCTTTAGTGTACACAGATTATTGTGAAACATGTTATACCGACACGGTCAAAATACCGACATAAGTTTTTCGGGTTTTTTTATGTGTATGTCGACATAGGTCGACATGGACACCATATAAGTGTACCAAGTCCCCTGCGCTCGCCATGCTTTAGGCGCAGTGCCTCGCTGCGCTCGGCACACTCTTATATTCCTCCTCCAGGTCCACTGGGATGGTAAAGTATAAGCAAGTCGGTTTCAATGAAAAAAAATCATAAACTCATGTCGGCATTTTCACATGTCGATATTTTATATGTCGGTATTTTGACCTTGATGGTATTTTAAATGTCGGGATTTTGATCGTCGGTTAATTGCTGTCGGGATTTCGACCGTCGGGATTTTGATTGTCGGTAAATTGACTGCATCCCATTGTGTCTGGCTGGGACCATAAGGAAAATAAGAAAATGGATGCCTCCAGTGTATCCATCCAGAATATCCTGAGAACCTGCTATGGTGGTCTGAGAGGGTCACAATTGAGCTACAGTACTCCTGTGCTGAATACTAGATGGGGCTGATAACATAAATGACTGTAAACTGTATATGCTGAAGGCATAAAACACAGAAATATGATATATATAACAGACATACAGATGGAGCCACGCTCATCTAGTGCGGCTCCATCGCAGATGTGCACTCCCAACAGGACTAGGCGATCCGGCGCCTAGCCTCGCTACGAGAGTGCACAGAGACGCTCCCATTGTTGTGAATGGGGCGCGTGCGTGTCTCACATGCACGTGCATCCCATTCACAGTGATAGGCATGACTAGGCGGGTGCGCTGTGGCTCAGACGGAGCCATGATTAGCGTGGCTCCATCTGTATGCTAAAGGCATGAATGCGCATCTATATTGAGATATATCAAAGCAAAAATATAAAGAGACCTATAACAAGCATTCAGAAATTTTCTTAGTGAATATAATGCTTACTGTGCATAGTGCGAAATACGCTTTCAGACCGATCACTCGACACCTAGATCTGTCATTGATTTGGCCACATACAGGATTTGCACCCTTAACCCCTTCAGTGGTGACTTTGGTGGTAATTCAGACTGGATCGCTGCAGCTGCAGTGGTCACAGTCTGAAGCCCTTTGTGGAGTGCGCACCCCAGGAAGCCCAGTGAGATGCTAACAGCATCTCAGGGCTGTGATCGCCTCTGCCTGATTGACAGGCTGAGGCTATCGCAGGGCGGGAGGGGGCGTGCCAACGGCATTAGAATGCCGTTGGTGGGGTGCGGTCCGGACAATGCAGGCGTGTCCGGACCGCTGCAGGCAGGCAGGGAGCTACTCAGCGGGAGCAAAAGCATTGTCGCCATGCAATGCGTTTGCACCCTTCTGGGGGGGTGTAGAGCCTGACATGCGGGGCGGACTAGCCCTGGCTAACCCATCCCCCACCCCCCAACACCCGAGTGTCAGAGTAACTAAATTTAGCACATCTACGATCAGATCTGAATTACCCCCTTTATTTTTACTATGTCACATCTCCCAGGGTTAGTTTTTAAATGAATTACCTCCTAGTTGCCAGGGGGATTTATGCGCATTGCCAGGGGTTTCAGGCATTTGGTGTCATGCTCATTGCCAGGGTTTCATGCTCTGTGATCCATGGTCATTGCCAAGGGTAATGCTCATTGCCAAGTGGAATGCTCATTGCCAAGGGGAAGTATATTTGCTGGCAGGTGCCCCTTTGGTTATTGTGTGTGTGTTTGGATATGTAAGGATAGAAAGTATCTGTCCAACTTGATAGAAAAGACTTAAAGATACCGTTACTGTATACAGTATGTGTTCTTGCTGTGTGCAAAAGTAAGCATACCCTGTACTGCTAACAGATCCACACCCCATCCTGTGGAAGGACTTGAGACCCTGATGGGAATACATTATCTGTATTGAGAGGATACACTCTAGTAGACTGACACACATTTCCATGTCTCTTTAATTTTTCTCAAACATCACTGCAAGGACTGAAAAAGACTACATTGCTATAGAAGGCGCAATGGTTAAGAACTATATATGAAATTGTATATGTATATGTGGGAGCACAGTTAAGGGTTATATCAGTTTGTATTTAACTCTTGGAGGTGTACAGTGACACATTCCTTGGTATTTACCGTTAATAGCTGTCCCTGAGTGCACAGGTGTTTATTCTCAATCTCTGTGTTAGTTAGATTCCAATAGCTATTTATTGTATAATAGCAGCCATTTCAGGGACTGGAAACATAATATTCTGAAAAGTCCATTTCTGCAAACTATTGATAAATATACTTAAGTGGTGCTTAAGAAATGTACTTGAGAAATACATTAGCTACTACATATATATATATATATATATATATATATATATATATATATAGGTTGGGTATCCATTATCCGGATACCCGTTAACCGAAATATTCCAAAAAACTAAATATTTCAATCCTGTACTGACATCATGACACGGCCAGCGTCATGACATCACTGGAGTCTGTGGCAAATCACTCCCTCACCCAAGCATTCCGGATATGGAATACTCAACTTGTATATATATAATAGGCAATACATTAGGCATTGAGCTCCACCTTTCTCCCATGAGTTCGGGTCCTCTGCCTCTACCTCAGATACTGAGTATAACGATGGTTTATGTGATTCCACCTGTTTTTTACAAGCAAGTGGCGACCGCACCCGAGGCAAGGGGGGTACCAGGAGAAGAGGTCAAAGGAGACGCAATTTAATACCATTTTCAATTTATCCAATACTAAGTTAAACAATGCAGAAGTTAAACTTTTATCTTGAGGTCTTTCTTTTGTCCCGACCTGTAGGATTAATCCATTTAAGCGATCTATTGACCAATATAAATTTGGCAGGTCCTTACATTTGCGTGAGTTTTTTGCTAATAAACCAGTGGTTGAGAGGAAGTCTCAGTTTAAGCCTAGATCTACCTTTGACCCTCCCTCTTCGAATTCCAGCATCAAAACCTTTATGCAGTTAGTACAAAAAGATTCGGAGGTCTCTCCCCCCAAAAAAAGTTTGATAATTTATCCCCCGCTGAAAGGAGAGCATTAAAAACACTTAGGGTGTCGTCTAATCAAGTTATCCGCCCCGCCGATAAGGGCGGCATGGTGGTTGTAAAAAAGTGGACAGATTATGACTGAGAGATTAGTAGGCAGCTTGCTGATGATTTCACCTATCAGCGGTTGGCAGCGAACCCTATGCCTAGCATCAAGTCTAAGATTGACACATGTTTGAAGTTGGGTTTCGAACAGGGAATCATTTGTGAAGATCTAGTGAATTTTTTGACTGTTAATTCCCCAAAGTGCCCCATCATCTACACACTCCCCAAAATACATAAATCATTGGTGCACCCTCCAAGAAGACCCATTATTGCGGCCGAGGGTTCTTTACTACAACCTATAGCACTTTTCACCGATAGCATCTTGCAACCCATGGTACTTAGGACCAACAGTTACCTCAGGAATACGGGAGATTTTTTGTCTCACCTTAATAACATCAATAACCTCAACGAGTATACTTTGTTAGCCACAATGGATGTCTGTTCCTTGTATACTGTTATACCACACCAACAAGGTTTAGATGTTCTACTATGACACTTTCAAATGCTCCTTGTAAGGATTATCCTACTGAATTTGTTTTGGAATTAACCACATTAGTGCTTACATGTAATCATGTACAAAAATTAGTTCTTTTTACAAATCACAGGAACAGCGATGGGGTCTAATTTGGCTCCGTCGTATGCTAACCTGTTCATGGCTTGGTAGAAGAATACTCATATATTACCTGTATTTGGGCATAAAATTTAGTTTTTTTAACGTTTTATCGATGACATCTTCCTTTTATGGCAAGGCACTGAATTGGAGTTTAACCAGATGGTCATGTACCTAAATTCTTTGGATAGCCCTATACGATTTACCCACTCTGTATCAGCAACATCCATTAATTTTCTGGATGTTACAATTATGAAGGCTGGCAGTCTGCTAAGTACCACTCTGTTCCACAAACCCACAGATCATAAATTGACATTACATGCTACAAGCCATCATCCACCGGCCCTAAAAGAAAGCTGTCATGACTGAGGTTTTGTGAACCCGGTGTTAGTGAAGTCTGTGCGGGCGACTGGAGGACTATGTGAATACTTTCACTGACCTGGTTTGGGGGCGCTGTGGGCTCGGAAGAGGGACCGCAGCGGAGATGACCGAATCTAGGCTTTCCTCATGCAGGATTTGGTCGGCAGACAGGAAGCAGGTATGGATGCTGGAGGTCTCCTGAAAGACAGAACTTGAAAAGGTGCTGAGGAAAGAACTAAGGAGTACCGGATGCTGGAGACACCAACTACGCTTGTGAGCACTGGGTTTTTGGAGGCACTGAGGTGCTAGGAGGCACTAAGGTGCTTGGAGGCACTGAGGTGCAGAAGTGCCTGGAGGCACTGAGGTGCTTGGAGGCACCGAGGTGCAGAAGTGCCTGGTGGCACTGAGGTGCTTGGAAGCACGGAGATACTTGAAAGCACGGAGATACTTGAAGGCACGGAGATACTTGAAGGCACGGAGGCGCTGAGGCACGGAGATGCTGAGGCACGGAGGTGCTGAGGCACTGAGGCACGGAGATGCTGTGGCACGGAGATGCTGAGGCACGGAGGTGCTGAGGCACTGAGGCACGGAGATGCTGAGGCACGGAGATGCTGCAGGGATACGGGAGCTCTGGAGATCACAACTACAACAGCAGTAAAGATGAACCACGGCAGCTGTGGTTTTCAGTTGAGACTATGGAATATAATACTGTGCCTTTAAGATGAACCACTGCAGCTGTGCCTTTACTTTGAGACTCGTGGAAATAGTAATCATCAGTGGCAACACAAAAGTAAACCAAACAGGGTAACAAGGAACAGAGTTTTCTCAGGAACTAGAGTATAAAGGTTACCTTTAGGGAGCTCAGCTTGAAGACTCACACATAGCTGTGAGTGTGACACAATGAACTGGCCCAGTTTCCAATTCAGTCTCCCAACTTGTACTTCCTGGTCCTTGGTGATTGGTGAGCAGGATTAGGTGATGCAGAGAGTCTCAGGCTGGCAGAGGATTGGACAACTCTGGGTCAGGTGAACAGTCACTGTCATGTGACTACTCTAGCCAAGGCTGTGATGTAGAATGAGGCCTAGCAGGCCGAGAGAACACTGAAGCCTGAACTTCTGCAAAACATAGGATGCTGGCTTTTAGGCCCAAACTTCAGATTACTGAATTCAGCCTTACACAGGAGATCACCACAGGTGGAGCTAATTAACTATTACCTTTCAGGCAGAGAACACAGGAAAACTCATAGTGCTGACAAGCTGTTTAACTCAGTGAGAAAAAGACACAGGATCCGGGGCAGATGACAGGGGTAAGTCACCAAATAAGAAACCTACAGTCAGGATTGTGACAAAAGCTTACCAATATCACAGTTCCTCAGGGCTATCAGAATCAACTCAATTCCAACACTTAAGAATCAACAATGTGCTGAAATATCAATACGTTTTTTGGAGCGAGGTCATTCTAAGACAATACTCAAATGGTGTTTAAATAAGGCCAATCGCATCTTTAATGGAGAAGTAGTTAAGCAGAAACATAGAGATGAATGGATGATTTTTTCAACACAGTTCGATGGCACTGCAGAAGTTACTAAGAAAGCATTACAAAGGCATTGGCCTATAGTCTCGTCTGATTCTAGCCCACCTTTCTTAGGAACAGCAGCACCAATGATTGCCTACTGCCGGGGAGCTAACTTAAAACAACTCTTGATGCGACCCACTATGTTCCCTAAACAGAAAATGTCTAATTTTCAGTTAATGCAAGCCAAACCAGGCAGTTTCTCATGTGGAGGATGTACCACTTGTAGATCCATGATGACTGGTCCTTATTTTTATCATCCACATACTGTCAGAAAGATACCCATCAAATACCACCTCCATTGCAATTGGGTTTCGTAATTTACATCTTGAAATGTCCCTGTGGGCTATGCTATGTTGGATTGACCACCCGGACCTTTCATGACCGAATGGCCAACCATAGGTCATCTATTCACATGGCTTTACTTACAGGCCACACTGATAAACCTGTAGCACAACACTTTTTGTCTGCTAGGCATCAGGTCGCTAGCATGAAGTGTTAACTGATAGATTGGGTTCCACCCCTTCAGTTGGTGGGATATCGGACCCTAGCTCTCAAACAGAGAGAAAGTTTCAGGATTCACAAACTCGACACTGTAGCCCCCAAGGGGTCTAAATAAAGCCAACCCCCTCAACCCCCTCAATATATTTCTGTAAATCCTAGATTAATTTACCATATATAAATTGAAGTTTACATATTTTATTGGAACATTGTTCCTGTATTATTTATTCAGCCTTCATTGTGAGGACACTAGGATCCATAGGTACAAAATATCTATAGTCCATAGACCATGGTCGATGTTGTAGTGCCTATGATTAATATGTGAGTGGCCATACTTATTAGTAATGGCCCCTCTTTTTTTGTGTAGCTTCTTTTGTATATATAATTTCTTGTTTTGTGTATTAATTTATTTTGTGTGTTTGCTCATATGTTATCCATCTCTCTACAATTGAATCCTAGGTCCCTGGCAAATTTGAGTGAAGAATACCTTCTATCGTTTTGTTGACATTCTATATGATTGTTACTTTTGAGGGCATAAGCACTGTTGTGTATTTTGTCACTTTGTATATGTAAGTACTGACTATGGTGATCTATTTAACTGGTGAATACTCTACGCATTTTTATAATCTATCTAGTATCGATTGAATGTGTTCCTCACTAAAACCAGGCATTGTGTATCTATTGTTTAATTGGGCACTGAGGTTTAGCCCTGATAGATTTATACTATCCCTTTAATGTTTTGATATGACGTAATGCACAGCAGTGACCGATGTTTGAGGCTATTGTTGAAGCTCTTAAAGGAGGGCTCCATCCAGAGGAGAGCTCGCTACTACAATTCCGGCGGTTGGAACGCATACACTTTCGGCCGGTGGAACGCAGTGGCTTCAGGCAGGGCGGTTGTATGGAGCGGTTCAGTACCCCCTTGCATGTATATTTTCTTATATAGCATACATCACTATACGTTGCGCTGTATAGCATGTTTTATACTTTATTTTTGCAGACGTTGTTCTGCTATCATTAAAGCTTCTACTGGAGAGCTCCGTCTAGCTGAGAGCCCGCTACGTCACTTCCGGCCGGTGGAACGCATTGGCTTCCGGCCGGGCGGTTGTGTGGAGCGTTTCAGCGCTCCCTTGTATGTATTTTAAATAGTATACATCAGTATATGTTGCGCTGTGCAGCATGTTTTATAATTTATTGTTGCTGACGCGGTGGTTGAGATATACTAGCATATTTTGGTAATTTTCGACCGTACTAGGCTGTTAATTGACACTTCCTGTTATACACACATAAATAGCTGACAGCTGTGGCTGATCAGCATGCAGCTACAAGTAGCTCCTTGGTGCGTGCACTTGTGAGTACTGGCTGACTTCTATTGAATGCTTATCTGTTGGATGTAGATTTCCTGGTGGATATTAGTGATAGTATTTTGTATGTTTGACTTGTAGCCTTTGTGCCTCACTTGATGGACACCTGTGGAGGGAGACATAGCTGCATCATTTGTCTGACTTTTAGGCTACCAGGTATGAAATAGCCATATGGGTCTATTTTTTAGGCACTTGCACTATTGTTTATTTGTTAGATCACTTTTTTTGACTCATATGTGTTTCTTTGAACGTTAGTGATATGTTTTAATGGAGTCTCCTGTTATTAACCAATAACCCTATGTGCTTTTAAAACTGTTACCCATTGTAGTTACAGGTAACCTTTTTTGAATTACCTGTTTGCATGCTTCTGGTCTAAGCTGTCACTATATTGATATTGGAGAAGGTGGTGGTTATAACCTCGAACACTGTGTAGACTCTTTAGGTATCTTTTTGTATGTACGACCAATGCCTCACGTTTGCAATAGGGGCCTGGGAGGCAGTGGTGGTGATGGTTCATGTCATCATGTGTCTGATATTTCATGTATAATATAATTATGTACATTTGATGTTTTTGTAGATGTTATGAACAGCCTGTCTTGATAAAGGTTCGTGAACAGAACGAAATGTTGACTGTGACGGCATCATATGAACAATAAAAATCTTTGTATCTATAAACTTCAGAGACTTGTTTCTGCGAGAGTGCACTCTCCATGATGTGGTAGATGCGGTATATTTTGGACCTCCAACAAGGCCATTGGGAGCACCTGTCCTCCTTGAACTTTGATTGATGCGAGTGCAGGACATTTTGTATATATATATATATATATATATATATATATATTAGAGATGAGCGCCGGAAATTTTTCGGGTTTTATGTTTTGGTTTTGGGTTCGGTTCCGCGGCCGTGTTTTGGGTTCGACCGCGTTTTGGCAAAACCTCACCGAATTTTTTTTGTCGGATTCGGGTGTGTTTTGGATTCGGGTGTTTTTTTCAAAAAACCCTAAAAAACAGCTTAAATCATAGAATTTGGGGGTCATTTTGATCCCAAAGTATTATTAACCTCAAAAACCATAATTTCCACTCATTTTCAGTCTATTCTGAATACCTCACACCTCACAATATTATTTTTAGTCCTAAAATTTGCACCGAGGTCACTGTGTGAGTAAGATAAGCGACCCTAGTGGCCGACACAAACACCGGGCCCATCTAGGAGTGGCACTGCAGTGTCACGCAGGATGTCCCTTCCAAAAAACCCTCCCCAAACAGCACATGACGCAAAGAAAAAAAGAGGCGCAATGAGGTAGGTGTGTGAGTAAGATAAGCGACCCTAGTGGCCGACACAAACACCGGGCCCATCTAGGAGTGGCACTGCAGTGTCACGCAGGATGTCCCTTCCAAAAAACCCTCCCCAAACAGCACATGACGCAAAGAAAAAAAGAGGCGCAATGAGGTAGGTGTGTGAGTAAGATAAGCGACCCTAGTGGCCGACACAAACACCGGGCCCATCTAGGAGTGGCACTGCAGTGTCACGCAGGATGGCCCTTCCAAAAAACCCTCCCCAAACAGCACATGAAGCAAAGAAAAATAAAAAAAAAAGAGGTGCAAGATGGAATTGTCCTTGGGCCCTCCCACCCACCCTTATGTTGTATAAACAAAACAGGACATGCACACTTTAACCAACCCATCATTTCAGTGACAGGGTCTGCCACACGACTGTGACTGATATGACGGGTTGGTTTGGACCCCCCCAAAAAAAGAAGCAATTAATCTCTCCTTGCACAAACTGGCTCTACAGAGGCAAGATGTCCACCTCATCATCATCCTCCGATATATCACCGTGTACATCCCCCTCCTCACAGATTATCAATTCGTCCCCACTGGAATCCACCATCTCAGCTCCCTGTGTACTTTGTGGAGGCAATTGCTGCTGGTCAATGTCTCCGCGGAGGAATTGATTATAATTCATTTTAATGAACATCATCTTCTCCACATTTTCTGGATGTAACCTCGTACGCCGATTGCTGACAAGGTGAGCGGCGGCACTAAACACTCTTTCGGAGTACACACTTGTGGGAGGGCAACTTAGGTAGAATAAAGCCAGTTTGTGCAAGGGCCTCCAAATTGCCTCTTTTTCCTGCCAGTATAAGTACGGACTGTGTGACGTGCCTACTTGGATGCGGTCACTCATATAATCCTCCACCATTCTTTCAATGTTGAGAGAATCATATGCAGTGACAGTAGACGACATGTCCGTAAACGTTGTCAGGTCCTTCAGTCCGGACCAGATGTCAGCATCAGCAGTCGCTCCAGACTGCCCTGCATCACCGCCAGCGGGTGGGCTCGGAATTCTGAGCCTTTTCCTCGCACCCCCAGTTGCGGGAGAATGTGAAGGAGGAGATGTTGACAGGTCGCGTTCCGCTTGACTTGACAATTTTCTCACCAGCAGGTCTTTCAACCCCAGCAGACTTGTGTCTGCCGGAAAGAGAGATCCAAGGTAGGCTTTAAATCTAGGATCGAGCACGGTGGCCAAAATGTAGTGCTCTGATTTCAACAGATTGACCACCCGTGAATCCTTGTTAAGCGAATTAAGGGCTCCATCCACAAGTCCCACATGCCTATCGGAATCGCTCCGTGTTAGCTCCTCCTTCAATGTCTCCAGCTTCTTCTGCAAAAGCCTGATGAGGGGAATGACCTGACTCAGGCTGGCAGTGTCTGAACTGACTTCACGTGTGGCAAGTTCAAAGGGCATCAGAACCTTGCACAACGTTGAAATCATTCTCCACTGCGCTTGAGACAGGTGCAGTCCACCTCCTATATCGTGCTCAATTGTATAGGCTTGAATGGCCTTTTGCTGCTCCTCCAACCTCTGAAGCATATAGAGGGTTGAATTCCACCTCGTTACCACTTCTTGCTTCAGATGATGGCAGGGCAGGTTCAGTAGTTTTTGGTGGTGCTCCAGTCTTCTGTACGTGGTGCCTGTACGCCGAAAGTGTCCCGCAATTCTTCTGGCCACCGACAGCATCTCTTGCACGCCCCTGTCGTTTTTTAAAAAATTCTGCACCACCAAATTCAAGGTATGTGCAAAACATGGGACGTGCTGTAATTTGCCCATATTTAATGCACACACAATATTGCTGGCGTTGTCCGATGCCACAAATCCACAGGAGAGTCCAATTGGGGTAAGCCATTCCGCGATGATCTTCCTCAGTTGCCGTAAGAGGTTTTCAGCTGTGTGCGTATTCTGGAAACCGGTGATACAAAGCGTAGCCTGCCTAGGAAAGAGTTGGCATTTGCGAGATGCTGCTACTGGTGCCGCCGCTGCTGTTCTTGCGGCGGGAGTCCATACATCTACCCAGTGGGCTGTCACAGTCATATAGTCCTGACCCTGCCCTGCTCCACTTGTCCACATGTCCGTGGTTAAGTGGACATTGGGTACAACTGCATTTTTTAGGACACTGGTGAGTCTTTTTCTGACGTCCGTGTACATTCTCGGTATCGCCTGCCTAGAGAAGTGGAACCTAGATGGTATTTGGTAACGGGGGCACACTGCCTCAATACATTGTCTAGTTCCCTGTGAACTAACGGCGGATACCGGACGCACATCTAACACCAACATAGTTGTCAAGGCCTCAGTTATCCGCTTTGCAGCAGGATGACTGCTGTGATATTTCATCTTCCTCGCAAAGGACTGTTGAACAGTCAATTGCTTACTGGAAGTAGTACAAGTGGGCTTACGACTTCCCCTCTGGGATGACCATCGACTCCCAGCAGCAACAACAGCAGCGCCAGCAGCAGTAGGCGTTACACGCAAGGATGCATCGGAGGAATCCCAGGCAGGAGAGGAATCATCAGAATTGCCAGTGACATGGCCTGCAGGACTATTGGCATTCCTGGGGAAGGAGGAAATTGACACTGAGGGAGTTGGTGGGGTGGTTTGCGTGAGCTTGGTTACAAGAGGAAGGGATTTACTGGTCAGTGGACTGCTTCCGCTGTCGCCCAAAGTTTTTGAACTTGTCACTGACTTATTATGAATGCGCTGCAGGTGACGTATAAGGGAGGATGTTCCGAGGTGGTTAACGTCCTTACCCCTACTTATTACAGCTTGACAAAGAGAACACACGGCTTGACAAATGTTGTCCGCATTTCTGGTGAAATACTTCCACACCGAAGAGCTGATTTTTTTGGTATTTTCACCAGGCATGTCAACGGCCATATTCCTCCCACGGACAACAGGTGTCTCCCCGGGTGCCTGACTTAAACAAACCACCTCACCATCAGAATCCTCCTGGTCAATTTCCTCCCCAGCGCCAGCAACACCCATATCCTCCTCATCCTGGTGTACTTCAACACTGACATCTTCAATCTGACTATCAGGAACTGGACTGCGGGTGCTCCTTCCAGCACTTGCAGGGGGCGTGCAAATGGTGGAAGGCGCATGCTCTTCACGTCCAGTGTTGGGAAGGTCAGGCATCGCAACCGACACAATTGGACTCTCCTTGTGGATTTGGGATTTCGAAGAACGCACAGTTCTTTGCTGTGCTTTTTCCAGCTTGAGTCTTTTCATTTTTCTAGCGAGAGGCTGAGTGCTTCCATCCTCATGTGAAGCTGAACCACTAGCCATGAACATAGGCCAGGGCCTCAGCCGTTCCTTGCCACTCCGTGTGGTAAATGGCATATTGGCAAGTTTACGCTTCTCCTCCGACAATTTTATTTTAGGTTTTGGAGTCCTTTTTTTACTGATATTTGGTGTTTTGGATTTGACATGCTCTGTACTATGACATTGGGCATCGGCCTTGGCAGACGACGTTGCTGGCATTTCATCGTCTCGGCCATGACTAGTGGCAGCAGCTTCAGCACGAGGTGGAAGTGGATCTTGATCTTTCCCTAATTTTGGAACCTCAACATTTTTGTTCTCCATATTTTAATAGGCACAACTAAAAGGCACCTCAGGTAAACAATGGAGATGGATGGATACTAGTATACAATTATGGACGGACTGCCGAGTGCCGACACAGAGGTAGCTACAGCCGTGGACTACCGTACTGTGTCTGCTGCTAATATAGACTGGTTGATAATGAGATGTAGTATGTATAAAGAAGAAAGAAAAAAAAACCACGGGTAGGTGGTATACAATTATGGATGGACTGCCGAGTGCCGACACAGAGGTAGCTACAGCCGTGGACTACCGTACTGTACTGTGTCTGCTGCTAATATAGACTGGATGATAATGAGATGTAGTATGTATAAAGAAGAAAGAAAAAAAAACCACGGGTAGGTGGTATACAATTATGGATGGACTGCCGAGTGCCGACACAGAGGTAGCTACAGCCGTGGACTACCGTACTGTACTGTGTCTGCTGCTAATATAGACTGGATGATAATGAGATGTAGTATGTATAAAGAAGAAAGAAAAAAAAACCACGGGTAGGTGGTATACAATTATGGATGGACTGCCGAGTGCCGACACAGAGGTAGCTACAGCCGTGGACTACCGTACTGTACTGTGTCTGCTGCTAATATAGACTGGATGATAATGAGATGTAGTATGTATAAAGAAGAAAGAAAAAAAACCACGGGTAGGTGGTATACAATTATGGATGGACTGCCGAGTGCCGACACAGAGGTAGCTACAGCCGTGGACTACCGTACTGTACTGTGTCTGCTGCTAATATAGACTGGATGATAATGAGATGTAGTATGTATAAAGAAGAAAGAAAAAAAAACCACGGGTAGGTGGTATACAATTATGGACGGACTGCCGAGTGCCGACACAGAGGTAGCTACAGCCGTGGACTACCGTACTGTACTGTGTCTGCTGCTAATATAGACTGGATGATAATGAGATGTAGTATGTATAAAGAAGAAAGAAAAAAAAAACCACGGGTAGGTGGTATACAATTATGGATGGACTGCCGAGTGCCGACACAGAGGTAGCTACAGCCGTGAACTACCGTACTGTGTCTGCTGCGATTGGATGATAAATAATGATATAAAAAAATATATATATATCACTACTGCAGCCGGACAGGTATATATTATATAATGACGGACCTGCTGGACACTGTCTGTCAGCAGAATGAGTTTTTTATAGAATAAAAAAACACCACACAAGTCACACGACGAGTGTTTAACTTTTTCAGGCAATCACAATATAGTATACTATACTGGTGGTCAGTGTGGTCAGGTCACTGGTCAGTCACACTGGCAGTGGCACTCCTGCAGCAAAAGTGTGCACTGTTTAATTTTAATAATATGTACTCCTGGCTCCTGCTATAACCTATAACTGCTCCCCAGTCTCCCCCACAATTAAGCTGTGTGAGCACAGTCAGATATTATACATAGATGATGCAGCACACTGGGCTGAGCACAGATATGGTATGTGACTGAGTCACTGTGTATCGTTTTTTTCAGGCAGAGAACGGATTATATTAAATAAAACTGCACTGGTGGTCACTGGTCAGTGGTCAGTCACTAGTAAACTCTGCACTCTCTAGTACTCCTAAGCTCCAGTAAATCAAGTGTCTCTGTCTCAATCTCACTCTCTCTCTTCTAATCTAAATGGAGAGGACGCCAGCCACGTCCTCTCCCTATCAATCTCAATGCACGTGTGAAAATGGCGGCGACGCGCGGCTCCTTATATAGAATCCGAGTCTCGCGATAGAATCCGAGCCTCGCGAGAATCCGACAGCGTCATGATGACGTTCGGGCGCGCTCGGGTTAACCGAGCAAGGCGGGAAGATCCGAGTCGCTCGGATCCGTGTAAAAAAAGCTGAAGTTCGGGCGGGTTCGGATTCCGAGGAACCGAACCCGCTCATCTCTAATATATATATATATATATATATATATATATATACATACATACTGTAGGTCAGGCTCTCCCAATACTGCATAAATCAATAGCACTGGCTACCCGTACAAATACAGATGCAGGTGGCCGGATGGTAAGGCACTCCCGGTGACTGAATCAATACAACACTTAGGGGCAGTTTGGTGGGCATCGTTTCAATGCCTTTATTGCGGAATTTTTGTCAGGTCAAAGTGAATAAAAAACAGTATTACCTTATAAAAATATTGGACACCCAGTGACTGGCAGCGTCCAGGAGGCAGGTCACATGCTCGCTCTGGGCGGCTCATAGACGGTGACGTATATCGCAGCTCTGTCACATTAGTGCTCCCCATCACCATAACAACCGGATGCTTTACACTGGAATAACAATCCAAGTACTAAAATAGCAAATGCATGCAAATAAAGTTCACTGGCTAATTACTAGCAATCAAGCTACTATATTGTGTAGATAGCCAGCACAACTTCCTTCTAGTATCATAAGTGTAGATACAGATTGAGCCTCCATTATCTTGGCTGGCTGAGGCATTAGTCGCGATCAGGCATACGCAGCGTACCTGGGTACAAGGAGGTGCGCCTAGTCGTAGGGAGGCGCACAGAGCGTTTGGCGTTATGTTTGAGTGTAATACCTGCAATCATCCACCAGATGTCACTTTTTAAAATCACTATTGCACATGCGTGTGGTCTCCATTAAAATACAATACTGAACTACAGCGTAAGAATTACTTTACTGGTGCGTCTCATTATGCTACAGTATGCTACAGTATGTCATACAGTATATAACAGTATATACAGTGCAGACACAAATAGTACAGCATATACAGATGCAAACAAACATGTTACAGGTACAGTATGGTCTATTAATGTTAGGGATATGTGAGCATCCAAATCCCATAGTATTAAGTATAATAGGGAGAGATAAAAGCTCCTCCCTAGGTTCCTGGATGCCAAATCACCGTGCTTAGCATCTTTGTACAGTATTTTGCATTTGAGTACTAAATATCATGAACAACTTGTAACATACAGCGACAAGTGTTATCTTTCTAAGTATAATGGGGAGAGATAAAAGCTCCTCCCTAAGTTCCTGGACGCCAAAACACTGTGATTAGCATCTCTGTACAGTAGTTTTTATTTGAGTACTAAGTAGCACGAATAGCTTGTAACGTACCCTGCTCTAAAGGCTACAGAGGCAAATGTTATCTTTATAAGTATAACGGGGAGAGATAAAAGCTCCTCCCTAAGTTCCTGGATGCCAAATCACAGTGTTTAGCATCTCTGTACAGTATTTTGTATATGAGTACTAAATAGTACGAACAGCTTGTAACATACAGCGGCAAGTGTTATCTTTCTAAGTATAATGGGGAGAGATAAAAGCTCCTCCCTAAGTAGACAGGGAGGGAGGTCAGGTTACAATAAATGTACAACAATATTGTACTGCATATGAAAATCAGATAGAGAACTTCAGTCACTTTGATAGATGTGTAAATGGTACAGTAGCAGTGATCCCAGATTCTATAATCTACAGTACTGTGTTGCTCGAACAGTTAGTTGCTTCAGAATACAGTAATTTATATTAATTTGTATGTCTATGGGTCCTCATTGCCGCTGTGTATTTTAGATAGCGGAATGAGTCGCTCCTGCAGATTTACCCTGATTTATGTAAAACTTGTGTGCACACTTCTATTGACTGTTAAGGTATATTACAATAGATTAAAAAAAAATTAATAAAGTGAGTGTCACAAAAAAAATACAATTGCACTTTGGGAATCGAACCCGGGATTCTCAGCATGGGAGGCGGAAGACTTCACCACTTGCCCACACCACTTCATGGAAGATATAGAAGCTCATGTGTAAAAGTACTGTAAGCAGAAATTCCTTCCCATTGGTGTGTGTTTATCCCATTAAGGGACTTGGATGCTCATATTGTACAAAACATATAGTACACTGTACATACTTTAACATTAATGAACTACATTATTGCTTTCACACATTAGTTGCGTCTGCATACACTATATGAATTTTTACTCTATTGCTTTGTCTACAGAACTTGGACACACACATGCAGTAACACGGCAATTGACAAGTGTTTTAATACGTTTGTTTGCGTCTCTATAAACTTTTTTTTATTGACCCTCTCCGTCTGACCATTGGTCTGTATTTACATTAATATTACAGTTGTCAATGACCATTTGCCAGAGCTTGTGCTGTAGATCATTCTGCCGCTATTCACTCTAAAGTACTGGATTAGTGGAGCATTAGCCACCCAGTGGTGTAGATGTGTATTGCATGGTGAGTATGTAGTCGTGCCTCAATGTGCCTATTCGTGATTAAACTCAGAAACCTAAGCTATCACCTAGGTGCGACTAAACCTCCGTTTAGGCGGAGAAACAGCCAAGATAATGGAGGCTCCATCTGTACGAGATATACATTTTAACAGCAAAAAAACATTTAAGTTTAACATTGTATGTATCTCTGGCACATCTACAATAACATATAGTAGAACAAGAATGTGCTATTATTAGGAAGATATCTGAAGCATCATGCTATACAATAAAATGTACTGCACGGCATGCATAAGATAATACAGAGCAGATATCAAAGAAAACAGCTAAGGCCAAGATGGTCATTAAGACCTTTAGGATGGATGGTACCTAATCTGTGGTTCCATCATGTCTCCATTTGGAGCAGTGTGGATGCACGGTTGCCACCTCTGTGTAGAGTTTGTACTTGATCAATCATATGGTATCTGAGGGATACCAGTGGGTGGTGTGCCTGGAATAAATGCCTGGCCACCGGCGTGCCTGGAATAAATGCCTGACCACTGGTTGCTCACTTTCCCTCTTGGTGAATGCTGCTTTAATAGCAGATCTATGGGCTGCCATATGTTCCTTGAACATACGTTCCATTTTATCAACGTATGACAGCTCACAGGGACAAAACAGTTGATACACTACAAATTTAGATGAACATGTCAACCTGTAATGGATGTAAAATGTACAGGCATAATAAGGGTGTTGGAATGTATCTCCGGGAATCATGAATTGGCAAGTGGTACAGGTACATCTAAAGCAGCCTTTTTTGTTACTTATCGCATAGTTGGAGGGTGATATACGGTTTGTGATGTCTGTTAACTAATATATCCCTGAGGTTTTTACCTCGGGTATAACAAGACATCAATTTTGTATAAGCTAGCATCAATTCTGGATTGTTTTGAACAATAGGCCAAAGTATTTTAGAAATCAAATTGATTGCTTTACTGGCAGAATTATATTGGCCCACCCATGGAATAATGGGTTGGGCATGAGGTGTTAAAGGTTTTTCTTCCAACAACCTCAACGCTTTAGACTTAGCTTCCTCCAATAACGCAGGGTGGTAACCTCTAGCAATGAATTTTGTGATCATTGCTTCCATTTGTGCTACCGCTATCTCCAGGTTAGATGTAATTTGTCTGACTTTCACAAACTGGGAGTAGGTACAGTAAGCCTTGTTTCAGTGGGCCTGGATGGAAACTGCTAAAGTGGAGCAAATTATTGCGATCTGTTGGTTTGGCAAAACATTGATGCTACAATTTGTCCTGCATTAAGAGTGATCTGAACATAAAGATAGTTCATACTAGTATCACTAATACAGTAAGTGAGCTTAACAAGATGATTCAACATATTATGTTGATCACTGACCTCCTCCAGACCCTGCGGGGACCCTTCCGAAATAAAAGTAAATCATCTATGCAGTGACAGTAAAATAACATTTTACTTACTACATCCGAACGATCAAAGAAAATGTTTCGTTCTACCTCAAACATAAATATATTAGAATATGTCGAGCCACTGATGACCCCATAGCACATCTGATGCATTGCAGATATTTAATTGCCATTGTATAGGAAGAAATTCTTTTTGACTATCAAATTCAGGAACTGTACACAAAATTGAACATTGGGACCCTTATAGTCAACATGTCCCTCCAAGTAGCGTTCTACTGATGCCAGGCCCATATCGTGAGGTATAACAGTATATAAACTCTGGACATCTATACTGCAGAGTAGAACGTCAGTGTCAAATCTTGGTAACTTTCTTCAAAAGAGTGCTGGTATCCAGTAGGAATCTTTGATGAGATTGTATGCATGGTTGAAAAATGGAATCAAGAAAAAAAGCCACAGGTTGAAATAGGGACTGTCTAGATGATATAATGGGACGTTCGGGAGGGTTCACCAAAGATTTGTGAATCTTTGGTGTACTATAAAGGGGTTCACTACGATATGCCGGCGGTCGGGCTCCCGGCGACCAGCATACCGGCGCCGGGAGCCCGACCGCCGGCTTACTGACAGTGTGGCAAGCGCAAATGAGCCCCTTGCGGGCTCACTGCGCTCACCACGCTATGGGCACCGTGGCGCGCTACGCGCGCCACACTATTTTATTCTCCCTCCAGGGGAGTCGTGGACCCCCACGAGGGAGAATAAGTGTCAGTATGCCGGCTGTCGGGATCCCGGCGCCGGTATACTGTGCATACTGAAGACCACCCCTATAAAGCACTGGCATTCTAGGGTGTGCTGGATGTAATGCATCACAAATTTTACTCGAAATCACTCAATCCTAGACTCCAGCTTCTTTGAATAACTTCACGTAGGTGGTACTATCCGATAATTGCCGTTCAATTTCTAATTTGTATTCATGCTGATTCTGTATAACCAGAGCCCCTCCCTTATCAGCTTGTCTAAATAATATTTTGTGCTGATAACTGCTTCAAGGCTTCTGATTCCAGTTTGGATAAGTTATTACGTGCAGGTGGCAGGTGCGCTAGGTAGTCATCAGTTTGTTTGACTAAAAGGTGCATAATCGTATGCACCGAAGCATTCGATGATATTGGTTCAAATGTAGATTTGGGCATACAATTTAGCAATTTCACAGGTATATCCACTAAAGATGACTGATGGACTGGATTCTTGGTGAAATGCTCTCTCATTTTCAAGTTCCAATGTAGCTTACATTTTTATTATATATATATATATATATATATATATATATATATATATATATATGTTCAAATCTAACACTGTAATCTGCCTTAGTGCTGCATATTTAATGAAGGCAGACTGGGCTGGTGTTTGCTTAGTCAAACATTGTGTAGCCTAACCCCTTTGATTAGTGGGACATTTGTCTTAGCTGTAGTTGTGTTAATTTACCATAGTATATCTGTAGCTTCAGCCATGCACAGCTGTGCGTTCCAGTACTCAAAGCGTTCCTATCTCTAAGCATTTTGAAAAGTAACAGTTAAAAAAAACAGTTGAACAAACATTGAACAACATCAAGAAAGAAATCCAGAACATTATGTGGACTCACCAAACCTCTGCTATGAAATCACCAGGACTACGCCCACTAACCCTGAGAACATCAGCAGTGCCTTACAGGCTTACCCCTCAAGGTGAGCAGGGAGCACTGGTGGGGAGAGCACCAAAGCCAGGCTCAGCATGATTATTTTCCTCAGATTTGAGTGTGCTCCCCACATTCTCATACCCCCCGTACTGCTCCAATTAGACCAGGATAATTTCCCTTCTTTCGTTTTTACCTGCAAAGATGATCTCATCATGTGCGTTCTTCTTAAGAAAAAAAAAACACTTTTCCTGCATATTTCTACCCTACCGTGTGGTATTCCTGTGAGGTGTGCTTCCACTGATTGCACACCCTGCCTGCAGCATCTAACACAGTGCACCCCAAATGGGGGTCTCTGGTGGTTCCTCTGTGGGCAGGATGTGCCTCACGTGGATTGCTCATACAGGTTATATCATACGACTACACAAGTGCCCGTTCTCCCATGTATGTATTGGGCCCATGTTTGGCTTACCTCCCATTGTAACCTCTCTAGCGCACCCAATATGGCTGCCTCATCTGGTACGCTTGTGGATGGGATGGAAATACATGGACCTGATAGTTTTGTTTGTACCCTACTCTGAATGTTAGGATGCTGCAATCACCCCCATTTTGTGTCACCTCTTCTAGGGATGGACTATTCCACCCAGGGTAATCCTACGCTGTGCGCCGAAGATGGCTGCCGCACCTGGTACCCTGTGCGGGTGGAATACACAGCCCATGGAAGTTATTACCCAAAATGCCTACACCAACCCTGCATTATGATTACTCTATGCATTTTAGATTTTAATTTTTATGCCTGTGTATTGCTGTATTAATCTTCTGTATTATGCTTGTTTTGATGTAAAGCGCCTTGAGTCCTGTTTGGAGAAAAAGCACTATATAAATAAAATTATTATTATTATTATTATATATAAATATATATTGAGGCAGCGAGACTCGGGTGCCACAGCTTGAGAAGTTAAAACATGGCTTGGATCTTTGGAGAAGCCATAGTTTCAAGCTTACATCCTGGGTATAGTCCAGAATCTAGGTTTTCCAAGGAGCACATTATGGATGCCTCAGCTGTTTCAGGATAGCCGGCCAAGCCATAGTTAGGGCCATGTACACTTAGTTAGTTTTAGGGTCTGGATGTCTGGCCCTGTGCATTTGACTGGCTGCAACATCTGAACACTGTTCATTCTGTGTGATTGTCTCAAATAAACATCACACTCAACTTTTCACTGTGGCTGGTTCCTGTGTTTATGACTGGGGCCCATCTGCTAGCCACTGATAGCGTGGCAGAGACCTGGTGGCTTGGACACTGTGCCTAACAGGGTGGTGAGTAAGGGTTTGCTGTCCCATCTGAAAAAACAGTGGTTATTTCTCTACCAAAGCTAAGTATTAAGCCAGGTGGAGTAGCACAAGCTGCGCAAGGGAATAATAAAAGCATTAAAGGGGAAGTTTTGTGGGGGGGGGTTTGTGCTTAGGTGTCTTTTGCCTGCAAAAGGTGGTGCAATTAAGGTGCTTCTGCTCCATGATTAGGGAAGCTAAATTTAAATTCACCACCAAATCTCCTCAAGCGGACATGGAGGAAATTTTGCGAACCCTCTCCAATTTAGCTGTGGTACAACAGGCACAACAAACACAAATGCCGTCACATCTAACTAATTTAGCTGTCCTTGTTCATGCTTAAATTTAATATGACCGACTCCTCAAGGCAGAGGTGACGGAGTGGAAACAAATTGTGCCAGGGCCTCGCCCTTTCCAAAAGATGACGCCAGCCAACAACATGGAGTCCTATCTGCTCACTTTTGAGAGGACTGCCTCTTGGCTGAAATGGCCGGCAGAGGGATGGGCAGGTCCCCTATTTAACAGGAGAACCTCAAAAAGCTTATATGGACCAGCCTGAGCAGCATGCCACATCCTATCCTCATTTGAAAACTGCTATTTTAGCCAGAAGTGGAGTGACTGGTCCCGCAAAAACCCAAAGTGATTGGCGCTTTAACCTGGATGTCGCTGTACGGACACAGTTGGCCGAACTAGCTCACCTAGTGCAAACCTGGCTGCAGCCAGACACGAACACAACTCTACAGATCACAGAGGAAATAGCTGTGGATCACTGTATAAGGAGCTTTGAACGAGGCCTACAAAGGTGCTCCCTGCAAGCGGATCCTCAGAACTATGAGGACTTAGCCCAGACCATCAAAAGATATTGGAAAAATGGGAAAACTTCAGATCGAGGGCCCAAGGCTGTTAATTGCATAAGAATGACCCTGTAGAGGTCCCGGGTGGGGCCATTCTCTGTTATGAGTGTAGAGAATAGGTACATATCCAGCGAGACTGTCCTAACCGTGCTGAGTCTATGTAGTGTGGAATAGAAAAAGTAAGCCGGCCTACCCACTACTTGTATGGGGGCCTAACCTCCCCAGGAGAGGCTACCCTATTCCGAGTAGCAGTCCAGATTGGAGGCCAAGAGGTCTGGGGACTGGTGGATACCAGGAGTGAGCTATCCTTGATTTAGGCTGACTTGGTACCCTCAGGGGCCAACCAAAATCTGCCACGTGTAAAGGTTGTGTGCATACATGGAGCCATGGAGGAGTACCCCTGAGTGAAATTCCCACTGGCTTGGCAAGGAAAGGAGGTACAACTGGAAGCTGCAGTGGCTCCTCGGTTGCCATATCCCTTAATATTCGGTCAAGACTTTCCATTCCTGAGGGACATTATTTTCTTCCGAGAGGAGTCCAAACTCACAGTCACAGGAACAACGAGGGAAGCAAACTCTTTCCTACTACGAGTTTTAACTGGACATAAGGAGCAACCACTGGACCAACATGATTCTCCTTCAGAAACCAGGGAGGCTGTTGAAAATGAGGGGAGCCGGATTGTCTCGGGGTGTCCTTGTCAGACTTTGGCCGTTACAAGTTAAATGATCTCAACTTGTCGGTTGCTTTCAACAAAGTAGCGGAAAGAGATGGACAAATAAAACTTCCTTTACGCCCAGAGGGTACCCCTTACTTTGCCTTGAAAGGGAATCTGTTATATCGGGTAGCATGCCAGCTGGGTAAAAAAAAAGTGTATCAGTTGTTAGTGCCCTGAGTTCATGTACGCCTAGTACTTCAGGCAACCCATGCCCAGTTGTGGGGAGGTTATCTGGGGGTAGAGAAAACCTTACAAAGGGTTCAACAGCTATTCTTTTGGCCAGGAGTGTTTTCTGCAGTTCAAAAGTACTACCGTGAGTACCCCGTGTTCCAAAGAACAAGCCCTCACCCACATTACCGAGCCCCTCTGGTAGCCCTGCCTATCATTTCCATACCCTTTAAATGGATTGGTATGGATATAGAGGGACCCGTTGATAAATCTGCTTGGGGACACCAATATATTCTGGTCATATTAGACTATGCCATAAGGTATACGGAATCTATACCATTAAGGAACATTAAATCTAGTACCATAGCCCGAGAACTGTTAATGGTTTATTCCCGGTTGGGTATACCAAATGAAAGCCTTACTGATCAAGGCACTCCATTTGTATCAAAGCTTATGAAAGGTATGTGTAGATTATTGGGTGTGAGAAAGCTAACAACTTCAGTCTATCATCTGCAGATGGATGGACTAATAGAGAGATTTAACCATACCTTAAAACAGATTATACGGAAGGCTATAGCCCAGGATGGACAGAACTGGGATCTGCTACTACCCAATTTAATGTTTGCCTTTAGGGAAGTGCCGCAAACACCCACAAGGTTTAGTCCCTTTGAACTTTTGTTTGGTAGACAGCCTCGAGGCATTCTTGATCTGATAAAGGAGGGTTGGGAGAGACAGTCGGTCTCAGAACCTAATGTGGTGCAGTTTGTGTCCCAGTTGTACCAACGCATTCGCCAGATAGAGCTTCTTATTCAACAGAACATGGACCTCGCTCAAAGTTAGCAAAACAAATGTTATGACAAAATAGCAGTTAATCATTATTTAAGCCAGGTGACCAAGTACTGTTACTAGTACAAACGCAGGAAAGCAAGTTGTATGCTAACTGGTAACGACCGTATGAAGTGATAGAGGCAGTAGGGCCCATCAAATTATAAAGTTCATCAATAAGGGAGGCGGAATCCAGAGCAAATCTATCATGTCAACCTGCTGAAGCCTTGGAAGGGGGAAATGAAGCAGGTCTCTAATGTAGCCATGAAGTGTTCATGATGTCTGGTAGCTATAGAGGAGACTTTGTCCCTGACTCAATGGCACCAGGCTGAGGAGCTCGTAAGGCATAACCAGGATGACTTTTTGCCCCTCCAAGGATGTAAAGCTGAAGCTGCTCCCTTATCGAATTCTGGAAACCAAGATAGCAGCAGTGAGACAAGAAATCCAAAAGATGTTATGACTTGGTGTTATCGAGGAATCCAATAGCGACTGGAATAACCCAATAGTGCTGGTGCCCAAACCGTCAGGAGCTCTAAGATTCTGCAATGACTTCTGTCAGTTAAATAAGGTGTCAAAGTTTGATTCCTATTCCATGACTCAAATTGATGAGTTAGTGGAACTTCTCGCTAAAAGTTATTATCTGACAACATTGGAGCTGACAAAAGGGTATTGTCAAATCCCGCTAACAGAACAGGCGATAGCAAAGATGGCATTCTCAACCCCCTGATGGGCTATTCCAATACAGTGAACTGCCTTTTGGTCTACATGGGGCTCCAGCCACTTTCCAGAGGGCAATTGATAGAGTGTTAAAGCCTCACAAGGTTATGCTGTTGCCTACCTTGATGATATTGTTATATTTACTCAAAATTGGGAGGACCATTTACCCAAAGAGCAGGCAATCCTGGAGTCTCTCCAGCTTCATGGTTTTACAGCCAACCCAGAAAAATGCGTTACTGGTATGAGCGAGGCCAAATATCTGGGATATATAGTTGGAAGGAGACAAGAAAAAATTCAAACCAACAAAGTGGAGACCGTACTTACTTGGCCTAAATCTATTCATAAAACCCAACTACGGACCTTTTTAGGTTTAGTAGGCTATTATAGGAGATTTATTCCCAATTTCGCAAACAGAGTGGTGGCATTAACAGAAAGCCTGAAGAAAAATAGCCCAGACAAAATTATCTGGACACAAGATGTAAAAGCGGCATGGAAAGAATTAAGTGAAACCTTGTGCTCACAACCAGTTTTACAAGCGCCCGACTTCCAGCAAAAAATTATTTTACAGACAGATGTTTCAGAAATGGGCCTGGGAGCTGTTCTGGTGCAAGAAGTGGACAGAGAGGAAAAAACAGTTCTATATCTTAGCCAAAAGCCCTTACCTAGATATGCCACAGTAGAGCGGGAATGTGTGGCGATAAAATGGGCAGTGGAAACCTTGCAATATTACCTTCTGGGTAGAGAATTTCTGTTGGTAACTGATCATGTCCCATTGCAGTGGATGCATCAAAATAAAGAAACAAATGCCAGGGTCACTCGGTGGTTTCTGGCTTTGCAGCCTTATCATTTTTCAGTTCAGCATCGACCTGGCAAAATGCAATCGAATGTCAATACTCTCTCCAGATGAGGTGTTGGGGTGGTACAAACTAAAAAATGTATGGCGAAGCTGGAGGGGGAAAATAATACTGGAATAAGTATTTTTCCTAAACAGGTTGATAAGGTTAAGGGAATAAAAGGTAGATTGGTGAATTTCCCTGAAATACAGAAAGCTTCATCAGATGGTATGAAGCTTAGGGAGAGGATATGTGGCAGAGAGACTCAGGTGCCACAGTTTGAGCAGTTAAAACGTGGCTCGGATCCTTGGAGAACCCATAGTTTCAGGCTTACAACTTGGATACAGTCCAGAATCCAGGTTTTCCAAGGAGCACATTATGGATGCCTCCGCTGTTCCAGGAAGTAATTGCCCTATATAGAGGGATTACTCTTTGTTTTTGGAGTCCTGATGCTGGATAGCCGGCCAGGCCATAGTCAGGGCCATGTACCCTTAGTGAGTGTTAGGATCTGGGTGTCTGGCCCTGTGCATTTGACTGGCTGCAATGTCTCAAAACTGTTCATTCTGTGTGTCTGTCTCAAATAAACATCACACTCACCTTTTGACTGTGGCTGGTTCCTGTGTCTATGACTGATGAGTTCCACTATATATATATATATATATATATATATATATATATATCTCCTATATAATAGCCCTGTGATTCTGTGCCTGGGTTTCTAACGCTGGGCGTGGCTAGGAGCTCCCATTGGGTTAGTGGCAGGTCTATCACACCCAGCCCACAGCTGATTGGCCGAGAAACGCCCTCCCACACAGGTTACATCCAATGAGAGGCTCTGCCCTTTGCCTGCTGTGTTTTCACAGAGCAGGATTAGCAATGGGACTGATGGAGCTGCAGCTCCAGCCCCACAACCTAAAATAGTCCCACTGCATCTGCAGCAACACACCCTCCAACAATTTACACATAAACATTGATGCAAATTCGAAAGGGGCGTGGCCACGAGTACAGCTGAGTGGCCACGCCCTTTTCCTATACTTTCAATGGAAGCTTGGAGAGTCAATAAATGGTACAGACCATAAAAAAAAGGTCCTGTACCTGCCAAAAAGGTGCAGCTGGAGGGTATGCCACTGCATCTGCAGCAAGTCTCTGCGCTGTAGATAGGGGGAAAAACAATCCTTTTACTGCAGCGTCCTATGGGGGTCATTCCAAGTTGATCGCTAGCTGCATTCGTTCGCTGTGCAGCAATCAGGCAAAAACTCAGCACTTCTGCGTATGCATATGCAGCGCAATGCGCACGTGCGGCTTACTATTACAACAAACAA
Organism: Pseudophryne corroboree; assembly: GCF_028390025.1. Taxonomy (NCBI): domain Eukaryota; kingdom Metazoa; phylum Chordata; class Amphibia; order Anura; family Myobatrachidae; genus Pseudophryne; species Pseudophryne corroboree. The sequence continues at coordinate 649,827,517 of NC_086446.1, read as the reverse complement.
TGTAGTTTTACACAGGGTCTAGCGATGATGCTTTTCAGTCGCATAGGCAGCCGCAGAGTGATTGACAGCAAGAGGGCGTTTCTGGGTGTCAACTGACCGTTTTCAGGGAGTGTTCGGAAAAACGCAGGCGTGGCTGGCCGAACGCAGGGCGTGTTCATGACATCAAATCAGGAACTGAATGGTCTGAAGTGATCGCAAGCGCCGAGTAGGTCTGAAGCTGCTCTGAAACTGCACAAAAAATTTTTGTAGCCGCTCTCCGATCCCTTCGTTCCCACTTCTGCTAAGCTAAAATGCACTCCCACTGGGCGGAGGCATAGCGTTTGCACGGCTGCTAAAAACTGCTAGCGAGCGATCAACTCGGAATGACAACCAATGTCTTGCTGCCAGTCCACCTGCCCCCTCCGGCATCAACAATCCCCACTCCCTAGCCGCACCGCAGGTGGAACAAAAGCTGCGGCCACTGGCATAGATGTGTATGAAAGCGGCGCAGCGGAAGACTTTCATAGGCCTCCCTGCGCCGCATACTCTCTGAGCCCCAGAGCCTGCTCTGCGTGTGATGTCACAGAAGTGCCTCCCCACCACAGCCGCACCCAGATGCCCAGAGGCCCTGACTCCGCAACACAGCACCTGGCCTGCCGGCCTGGAAGCCCCGAGATGGCTAATGTAACGGATAGAGTGGGTGATATTGCGGAGGGTAATGTCTGGACGCTGAATCAATGTAAAAGGTGACAGTGCTGTGCACTGCAGTGGGTGTGCAGTCAGGGCCGTTGCTAGAGTGTTCAGCGCCCCCCTGCAAACTATAAATTTGCACCCTCGCATACTTTGCAAACGCACAGCGCACATAATGACCCCGGTAGTAGAGACACTTACACATGTAATGCCCCCTGTACCAGAGACGCTTACACATGTAATGCCCCCTGAACCAGTGACGCTTACACATGTCACGCCCCCCCCCGTACCAGTGACACTTACACAAGTAACACCCCCTGTAGCAGTGACAACTACACACGTAATGCCCCCTGTAGCAGTGACGCTTACACACGTAACGCCCTCTGTACCAGTGCCGCTTAGACACGTAAGGCCCCCTGTACCAGTGCCACTTACACAAGTAACACCCCCTGTAGCAGTGACAATTACACACATAATGCCCCCTGTAGCAGTGACACTTACACACGTAACGCCCTCTGTACCAGTGCCGCTTAGACACGTAAGGCCCCCTGTACCAGTGCCACTTACACACGCAACGCCCCCTGTACCAGTGATGCTTACACACGTAACGCCCCCTGTACCAGTGACGCTTACACATGTAACGCCCCCTGTACCAGTGACGCTTACACACGTAATGCCCCCTCCCCAGCACCATTTACACACATAACGCCCTCTGTACCAATGCCGCTTACACACGTAACGCCCCCTGTAGCAGTGCTGCTTACACACGTAACGCCCCCTGTACCAGTGTCGCTTACACACATAACGCCCCCTGTACCAGTAACACTTTCACACATTATGCAGCAGTCACACATACACACACACATATATACAAACACACACACATACATACTGTACATACATTACACACATACACAGTCACACATATATACAGTATACACAGACACTGTATATATACACACACACTCACTCTCTTTCCAGACACTTATCTAATGAAGTCTGGCTGGCCGAAGCTGTAGCAGATCATCCTCCTGCTGCAGCATGGTCCCGTGTAGCTCCGCCCCTTACTCCCATCTAGCTCTGCCCACTTTGGCTCCTTCCCGGCCACACAGGGGAGGGGAGGGGGGAGAGGAGGCTTTGTGCTGCCGGCGCCGAGGGGGAGAAAAGGTTTTGTGCTTCCGGCGCCGCTGCATGTGTGTAGTGTCACTGACACTGCACAGCACTCTCACCTTTTACATTGACTCAGCCAGTCACACAGTTCTGCCAGCTAGTCACTATTGTTAGCACCAGTGTCCCAATGCGCCGCATTACAGGGAAGTAGACGCACTACATAAACTATAGCTCCCAGCAGCCCTTAGCGCCAAAGCATTCCGCCCCTTAGGGCTGCTGGGAGCTGTAGTTTATTGCGTACATCTTCTTCCCTGTAATGCGGCACATTGGGACACCGGCGCGAACAATAGTGACTGGCTGCTGTGCGAGTCTCTGGGAGAGCCGCTGCCAAAGGGAGGACAGCAGCTTAGCTGCTGACAGGAGGAGAAGCAGGATAAGCATTACCCGCCTCTCCCCCCCTCGCAGTACCTCCGGGCCCCATCCGCGGCACCCCCACACACCCCCTACAGCGCCCGCGATAGCTCCGGACCCCCTCCCCCACCCGCAGCAACCCCGCACCTCCCGCCACACCACCCCATCCACCCCTCCCCCACCCGGGGCAACCCCGCAACTGCTCCTCCCCCACCCGCAGCGCCTCCGGACCACCACCCGCGGTTAAGCACCCTCCCCCACCTGCGGCACCACCGCAACCTCCCGTGGCACCCCAGGATCCCATCCACCTCTTCCCCGCACCCCCTACTCCCCCAACCAAAGCACCTACTAGGTGATTCACCTGGCCCTGCGTGCGCTGTTCACGCCGTTGCAAGGGGCTTCCACCCCTTAACCATTGCACACCCTTTGTCCGTGCAATATTTAACCACTCACACAATTATGCTTGGAGGTAATACTCCATATAATAAAAATATTGCACGCCACAAGGGTGTGCAAGGGTCAAGGGGGCGTAGCCCCTTACGACGGAATCACCTAGTATATATATATATATATACTGTATAAGTATGGATTTGACAAATTTAGATTCCCAACTAAAACATCAATCCTGGTTACTAGAGAAATGTAAAATGTGGTGGTTTTTAAAAATGTGGCATACAAGAGTGCATCACATGGTGTTTATGAACTGCCATTCATGCTATGCTTTATTTTTAGCAATTTCAACATAAATTATAGTATCCCTGCTATGATATTAATAAAACAGTGTCACCAGTGAGTTCCACCTCCTCCTTTGCCTTGCACAGTAATTTCAGCAGAAAAGCCCGCCCCATCACCTACGTCATTGATGATGCAGGCAGCGCTAATGTTACTGATGAGCTGCAGCCACCTCCCCCTTCCTCAGGTCCTGGTGGCTCCCTGGTCCTCCTCCATCCACAGCCCACCCCTCCTGGTACTCATACATATATGTGTAGCATAACATGTATTAAGAGTACCATTGTGTAGTGCAACATGACTAAAGGGCACTACTGAGGGATGTAACCATAATAAGGGGCATTACTATGTGATGTAATATGAATCAGGGGCACTACATGTGGTGTAATGTGAATAAAACTGCAACTGTGTGGTGTCATTTGAATTGGGAGTACTATAGTGTGACCACACTGCTTCTTTGTGAGATCAATGTCCCTTTATAAAGTATGGGAAGTAGGGCACTAATTATAGTTTGTAAGGGGTGCCAAAAACACTAGCACTAGCCCTGGCTCCATTTAATGTGATAGGGGGGGGGGGGTCTAGTTAAATGAGTTCCACCACCTCTCCAGGACCAATTTGAGCCCTGCTGACAATGCAGTTGCATATACTTTTCACACTTGTGCAGTTTTCACACTTGTGGGCCACATTCAGTTGTCACGCTTATCAACCACCCTGTAGTATATTCTTTATATTATTTGTGATTCAGCTAAGATAGAGAGCCATGTGACATGTCCTGCTTAGTACCATATTTCTGTGACCATCAATTCTGAGCATCATGTGTGATGACAGATCCTCCATAGAGGAACGAAGATATGAAGGACATATTTGAGTACTTTCACATATCAGAGGTGTAAATTGCACGCTATTTTTGTTGGTCACTTATATGCACCATATATATATATATATATATATTATACTAGGTGATTCATCGCGCCCTACGGGCGCTCTTCACACCATCGTAAGGGGCTACGCCCCCTTAACCCTTGCACACCCTTGTGGCGTGCAATATTTTTATTATATGGAGTATTACCTCCAAGCATAATTGTGTGAGTGGTTAAATATTGCACGGACAAAGGGTGTGCAATGGTTAAGGGGTGGAAGCCCCTTGCAACGGCATGAACAGCGCACGCAGGGCCAGGTGAATCACCTAGTAGGTGCTTTGGTTGGGGGAGTAGGGGGTGCGGGAAAGAGGCGGATGGGATCCTGGGGTGCCACGGGAGTTTGCGGTGGTGCCGCAGGTGGGGGAGGGTGCGTGGGTGCCGCGGGTGGTGGTCCGGAGGCGCTGCGGGTGGGGGAGGAGCAGTTGCGGGGTTGCCCCGGGTGGGGGAGGGGTGGATGGGGTGGTGTGGCGGGAGGTGCGGGGTCGCTGCGGGTGGGAGGGGGGGTCCGGAGCTATCGCGGGCGCTGTAGGGGGTGTGTGGGGGTGCCGCGGATGGGGCACGGAGGTACTGCGAGGGGGGGAGAGGCGGGTAATGCTTATCCTGCTTCTCCTCCTGTCAGCAGCTAAGCTGCTGTCCTCCCTTTGGCAGCGGCTCTCCCAGAGACTCGCACAGCAGCCAGTCACTATTGTTCGCGCCGGTGTCCCAATGTGCCGCATTACAGGGAAGAAGATGTACGCAATAAACTACAGCTCCCAGCAGCCCTAAGGAGCGGAATGCTTTGGCGCTAAGGGCTGCTGGGAGCTGTAGTTTATGTAGTGCATCTACTTCCCTGTAATGCGGCGCATTGGGACACTGGTGCTAACAATAGTGACTAGCTGGCAGAACTGTGTGACTGGCTGAATCAATGTAAAAGGTGAGAGTGCTCTGCAGTGTCAGTGACACTACACACATGCAGCGGCGCCGGAAGCACAAAACATTTTCTCACCCTCGGCGCCGGCAGCACAAAGCCTCCTCTCCCCCCTCCCCTCCCCTGTGTGGCCGGGAGGGAGCCAAAGTGGGCAGAGCTAGATGGGAGTAAGGGGCAGAGCTACACGGGACCATGCTGCAGCAGGAGGATGATCTGCTACAGCTTCGGCCAGCAAGACTTCATTAGATAAGTGTCTGGAAAGAGAGTGAGTGTGTGTGTATATATACAGTGTCTGTGTATACTGTATATATGTGTGACTGTGTATGTGTGTAATGTATGTACAGTATGTATGTGTGTGTGTTTGTATATATGTGTGTGTGTGTGTGTATGTGTGACTGCTGCATAATGTGTGTAAGTGTTACTGGTACAGGGGGCGTTGCGTGTGTAAGCGACACTGGTACAGGGGGCGTTACGTGTGTAAGCAGCACTGATACAGGGGGCGTTACGTGTGTAAGCGGCATTGGTACAGAGGGCGTTATGTGTGTAAACGGTGCTGGGGGAGGAGGCATTACGTGTGTAAGCGTCACTGGTAAAGGGGGCGTTACATGTGTAAGTGTCACTGGTACGGGGGGGGGCGTGACATGTGTAAGCGTCACTGGTTCAGGGGGCATTACATGTGTAAGCGTCTCTGGTACAGGGGGCATTACATGTGTAAGTGTCTCTACTACAGGGGTCATTATGTGCGCTGTGCGTTTGCAAAGTATGCGAGGGTGCAAATTTATAGTTTGCAGGGGGGCGCTGAACACTCTAGCAACGGCCCTGACTGCACACCCACTGCAGTGCACAGCACTGTCACCTTTTACATTGATTCAGCGTCCAGACATTACCCTCCGCAATATCACCCACTCTATCCGTTACATTAGCCATCTCGGGGCTTCCAGGCCGGCAGGCCAGGTGCTGTGTTGCGGAGTCAGGGCCTCTGGGCATCTGGGTGCGGCTGTGGTGGGGAGGCACTTCTGTGACATCACACGCAGAGCAGGCTCTGGGGCTCAGAGAGTATGCGGCGCAGGGAGGCCTATGAAAGTCTTCCGCTGCGCCGCTTTCATACACATCTATGCCAGTGGCCGCAGCAGCTTTTGTTCCACCTGCGGTGCGGCTAGGGAGTGGGGATTGTTGATGCCGGTGGGGGCAGGTGGACTGGCAGCAAGACATTGGTGGTCATTCCGAGTTGATCGCCCGCTAGCAGTTTTTAGCAGCCGTGCAAACGCTATGCCGCCGCTCAGTGGGAGTGCATTTTAGCTTAGCAGAAGTGGGAACGAAGGGATCGGAGAGCGGCTACAAAAAAAATTTGTGCAGTTTCAGAGCAGCTTCAGACCTACTCGGCGCTTGCGATCACTTCAGACCATTCAGTTCCTGATTTGATGTCATGAACACGCCCTGCGTTCGGCCAGCCACGCCTGCGTTTTTCCGAACACTCCCTGAAAACGGTCAGTTGACACTCAGAAACGCCCTCTTCCTGTCAATCACTCTGCGGCTGCCTATGCGATGAAAAACATCATCGCTAGACCCTGTGTACAACTACATTGTTTGTTGTAATAGTAAGCCGCACGTGCGCATTGCGCTGCATATGCATACGCAGAAGTGCCGAGTTTTTGCCTGATTGCTGCACAGCGAACGAATGCAGCTAGCGATCAACTTGGAATGACCCCCATAGGACGCTGCAGTAAAAGGATTGTTTTTTCCCCTATCTACAGCGCAGAGACTTGCTGCAGATGCAGTGGCATACCCTCCAGCTGCACCTTTTTGGCAGGTACAGGACCTTTTTTTTATGGTCTGTACCATTTTTTGACTCTCCAAGCTTCCATTGAAAGTATAGGAAAAGGGCGTGGCCACTCAGCTGTACTCGTGGCCACGCCCCTTTCGAATTTGCATCAATGTTTATGTGTAAATTGTTGGATGGTGTGTTGCTGCAGATGCAGTGGGACTATTTTGGGTTGTGGGGCTGGAGCTGCAGCTCCATCAGTCCCATTGCTAATCCTGCTCTGTGAAAACACAGCAGGCGAAGGGCAGAGCCTCCCATTGGATATAACCTGTGTGGGAGGGCGTTTCTCGGCCAATCAGCTGTGGGCTGGGTGTGATAGACCTGCCACTAACCCAATGGGAGCTCCTAGCCACGCCCAGCGTTAGAAACCCAGGCACAGAATCACAGGGCTATTATATAGGAGATAATACTGAGTCTCAGAGTATATCTAATGACTGACAGAATAAATGTGGCAAATGATTACAAACTTTATTTAACTCAAAAGAGAATTATCAATGATACAGTATATTGCTTCTTATCCAATACATACTGTAATTGTTGCTGATAATGTCGATTTATATACAGAAACGAAAAGCTATACCTTATACACACTTAGAATACACTTTACCATGGAGCCGCAGCGGCCGCTAAACCTACTACACACGCTACGTACTTTATACACTGTTTGCGTACGGAGTCCCGTATCACTGTACGGACTTAGCGTACAAACGCCGCGCTGGGGGTACAAAGTACACACAGCGCGCACATACCCAGAGATACACTTTAAACCTTTACAGTAATGCAATGCAATGCTATTACACTTTAAACCTTATGCAGCAATGCAGTGTGATGCTATTACACTTTAAACCTTATGCAGCAATGCAGTGTGATGCTATTACACTTTAAACCTTATACAGTAATGCAATGCAATGATAAAACACTTTAAACCGTAGCAGGGCAATGAAGACACGACACCAATTGTGATTTAACCGCTGGGTTCCGACACCACAGTGGATTATTGCTGAAAGGGGGTTACAATACAAATAATACAATACAATATAACAGAGTAAATGGCTACAGTCAATGTTACATACGTGAGTGGATTCGCTTGCGCTACCCGGTCCGGTCCTCCGCCATCTGATAGATAACGTTGTGAGCCTTGTGTCTGACCAGGCTAGAAGCAGGCTCTCTTTATACACTTTTTCCAAAAGCAGTACAATATATACTTTAATCCCTTTGTCCATTGGACAAAGGAATGCCCTTTTACAGTACAGAAGAGGTCATAGGTCTGTTTGAATAGGTGGGTGATGTCTATTTTCTCTGCTCTTGTGGGTGGTCTCCTCTGGATTCCCGCCGCATAAATAATGTACAGTAAATACAGTTTATATCTATATTCTGCTCCTGCACATAACTATCCGCAGGAACATGCAATCTTCTTCAAACCAACACCGGAATGTTTCCCTTAAAATACCCTACAGCTGCATACCAAACACCACCTTATCACCTTGTTCTGTCCCCTCCTATTCTGTAAAGGTGAATCCCTTTGTTCTGAAACCATTTAAACTGTTGTTATTTTCTGGTGTGGTGCAGGGGGACTATGTGTACATTGTGCACTATTTGGATTTAATATGTAATGTGTTTTGATAGCTCTCCATGCGTTCACAAACTCTACCGTAAATACCCATGCCACGCACTGATGCGCACGACCGCGGGAGCGACCATACGCAAATTGCGAATATGTGCATGCACAGCAGAACAAGTACACGCGCGGAGGCCATCTGTGTGTAGTTCGTACGTGATGTGTGTACTGCAATATTTTTCGACTTTGACAGTCCACCCTTTGGCAGTCACCAATAACTGCCACTATCTAATCACTAAACAGAAAAATATCTACACAATATCTACAGAAGTTTTGGATGGTCGGGGGAGAGTGGTAGGTAGGAAATGTATGACCTAGTGGGATAGTAAAAAGCATGTATGTATGAATCCATGTCTGAGGGGCATGTATCATCGTGCCGTATATGTTCTATATAAGCTTCGAGGTATTGCAAAGTATACATTAAATCCTTCTCATCCTGTATTAAGGGTCTGTAAATGGGCCAACAAACACTACCGAGCTCTTTTCGGCTTCTTGTTCCAACAAATGGGGTGCACATTTAGTTGATGATACATGTAGGGGGAACATATGTGAGTGCTAGTATATGTGGATATCACCTGTCGACTATGTGTGTCGTTAACTGAAGGTTGTAGAGATGAAGATAAGACACATATCTAAAATACATTCACATAAACATTTACATAAACATTCTTGGGTAGGGCTGATGTCTTTTCCGGATGGGTGTATCTGGGCAGAGGAGGAGACAAAAGAAAAACAGGTGAACAAAACAGGCCATGAAATTCATTTGCAATCCTTATCATATCACTGTCTCTATGGAAGGGTCATGAATTAAATCTGCTGCTATAACAGTACCCTTGCTCCTGAGACTCATCAACTTTGTGCCGTGCTTGTGCTGCGTTAGAATTCGAACACACCTAAATATCAACTCAATAATTATGACGACAAAGGAGAAACTTCCCTACACTCATAATGACATTCTGAGCACACTCTCCTAAACCTGAGAACCATTTGCGGGGTATCAGTTCCTGCTTGTAAGCTTGTAACTCCCTTCCCGTATACCTGAAGGTGTCGTCATACATCTCAGTGATATTATCTATCAAGTTCGCTAGCGCATGGATATACCTATAATTTATAATTCCTCTGGCAGTACGGGTGATGTCTAATGCGAGAAGGAATTGAATCCCGGTGGATTCGTGGATCAAATCAGAGGCTGCGTGCTCTGTCCTATCTATGAGGTGACTCTTGACGATGTGTTCATAGTGAGTATGAGTATAAGGAGCCTGAGCACTGCGGTGAACGTCTTTCATCTTATCATGGGTTATGGTCATGACCTCTGGCAGTACTCTCCCAATATAACACAATCCCTCTGAGCTCGGGGCAAGCCACTTGTACGCCTTCCTCCCACATATGAAATAGGCATCATCTGGGAGAACATAGGGGACAGAATATGACATCACCATATTACAAACTTTCCAAGTGAAAAACCCAATCCCTAGTTCTCCCATCTGCTCAGTACAAGTATCAGGATGGATGATATGGGCACAATACCCTGGCGATACTTTTCCAACCCACATGGTCTTGCTTCCACGAGTATACCTATACCGAAAATACCTCCCACTGTTGGCTATTTGGCGTACAAGTTCAGAGTCTATGGGTATCCTATCAGCTCTGTGTGAAAAAGTTATTGTCTGGTTATTCCACGTCACTTCCCAATTTCCCGGTTTTCGGTAATTGGAAATATTAAAACACAATAAGGACCTGTCTACATGATACTGGTGGAGCTTCAAACTAGGGGGCCTAGAGATATTGAATTTCTTGTCCACCGGTCTCCCACCCCGCAATTCGAGTACCTCATCTATTGCTAAAGGGTACGGTACTAATCCTGACTAGCTCTGACCTTGAGGTACTTGTGAGCACACCCAGCATTCTGTCTGGTTTAAGACCTTACCCACTAGTGAGTGGTAATCACTCAATGGATGATGGTCCATGTCGATATTAAGGTTGGACTGACATCTCTGGATGCACCCATCCTCAACTATATTCTCATAATTCCTACAAATACAATATTCATCAGACAATAACCCCTCACAGTGCCTCCGAGCTCCCTGACTACCAGAGCGCTTACTGATGCTAGCCTTTACTTGAGCGATGTGCCGCTCCTGAGATTCTACAAATTCATACTCGTCATCAGAACCCATTCCAGATCCCTGCTCGACCTCTCTGGGACCCTCCCCAAAACACACTGTCCTTATCAAAACCAGAATTACTAATAGAACCCTAAACGCAGTCTCTTGTGATCGATCCATTTCGTTTAGGGAAAGGAGGAAAATAAGAAAGGGAAAAGAAAGGAAAATGCAGGGGGAGATGATAACAAAGAATGATACTACAACCGTTCTAGATCTGTGCTCGGATGGCCTTCAACAGTCCTGCCTCTCAAGCTTCCCGGAACAGACACTCCAGTGATACGAGGTTCTCTACACTCTGCTCTTTGTCATGAGTTCTCTCCGGGTCAGCGGCCTTTCTGTTAGGAACATAAATCTTGCATTTCAATGTGTTTAACTGTTGTGTATTATCAGTTGTGTGAAGTAAACCATCTGTGGAAAGTGAAAAGAGAAAGGAAATAATAAAAAGAAAATTTTTCAGATTTGCGTTCACCATCAGGCTGTCACGCCATCATGCATATCGGTGTCTATGCACAGTCTCCCTTCACCAGTATTCTCATTCTCCACCCTTTGTGCATGACCAGGCACACTGCGTTAATACTGGTGTCCCTATGCTGGTGAGATATACTGGATTTGGGCAGAACTCTGAAAGACCGAGTAGGCCTGTGGTGTCTGAACTGTAACCCTGTCGGTGGACGTAAGAGATGAAGAGGAAGCTTTGAAGACAAATCACATAGAGTTTAGTAACAGATAAGTTGGTAGAGGCAAAGAAGATTTTACAAAGTTTGACATCTGGATTGGGCACTAAGGGGAATGATTCTCTACTCGGTCTGCTCCCCCCCAAAAAAAATATCTATGTGTGTTATATCTCTACTGGGACTATCCCAGCCATCAATCCAGTGTCCTGTCCATTCTAAATTCATAGGGAACCCGGTATCTTTGAGATAATTTCCTCTACCTGTGATGGACATGTATCTAGAACAGTGAAATGCAACCTTAGTCTTCGTGGGTATCCAACATAATTCGTACTTCCTGGGCGGGAGCACGCTATATGTATACCATCTCTAACAAAACTTCTGCTAAATTAATTAGAGGTCACTTCTGCTAGAGAAAGAAGCAGAAGTTTAGAGACCTCCTCCTAACCCCAGTAAGTTCTGTCAAAAGGGTAAAGTTGCATTTATTCCATTCTTCCCATTAACCGAATCTGTGTTTTCTATATGGCTTGTGACTCCTTACTATATGTCCCTTGATCCCGTCTATGTGTTTAATAACGTGGCTTGTTTTCTCTGTCTAGGGGTCTATATTGACTATGTGCTCTACTACTCTTGCAATCTCTAGCAAAATGTCCTTTATTTTTTTTACAAATGTAACAATTTCTCGGTCTTTTCTTACCACCAGGGTTTTTGGGGTTTAGGCTGATGAGACTCTGGTGTAAGAGCCTGTATACTTTCAATCCCCAGCCTCTCCTCCTGCAGTTCTCTACACCTAGCAATATTCTTATGGTGTTCAATCGCGCACTCTCTACGACAAGCTACTGTGGCCCCTCTCCAATCAGGAAAAAAAATGTTTGTACCCTGTCCCTTACTGTCTGATGGAGTCCGTCCATTAATACAGAAACAGCTACCTTCCTGTAATTTGCATTGTTCCCTGTATCTGATACCCCCATGTATCTATCTATTATTTGCAGGTCCTGATGGGAGTATTCAGATGTCATTTAATTTTCCCTCTGTTTTATGGAGAAAATTTTTCTCCACTTAACAGTTGTGGGGAAATACAACTCTCGTTGCATGTTAATTTGCTCTAAGTTCTCCTGATTGTGTTTTGTCAGTCATAAGACTATCCGACTCTAATCTACAATCAGTGATACATTTTTGGATATCAATATTAGGAGGTAGGCACTATTTCATAAATATCCGCCAGTGTTTGTTTGTCGGTTCATACGCATTACCCAGATCTCTGAAAAATTTCTGACATCTGGCTAAATGCTTCCGAGGGTCGGGGAATTCTGAAATGATTGATCGCAGCTCATCTCTGGACCACGGGCAATACATTGCATTATTTATGGTGAGGATTATTCCCTGACTATCGGTACCCCCATTGGGGGTTACTATTTCCAAGACAGGGTGTAATCCTACCATTCCGTTCCTAATCTGTTTACTGTGAGGTGTTGCTGTCTCTGTGCAATGAACTGTCTCACACTTACCGGTAGCTGTGACCTCACCAGTTCTTTCATTGGGGAATATTGTTACTGCTCTACCTGGTCGGACAGGCCCCACCTGAGTTTCCTGCAGCGAGGTGACTGCTTGGAGGAGAGCTGCGATTAGGCTGGATATATTTGTTATTAAAAAAATATATATAGATTCAATATATATATTACAAAGTACAGTATACCTATAGTTACAACTCATACAGTAAGCAGTTAAAACATACAGTTACATACAATTACAGTTACAGGCCAGCGATACAATTACCATTCCCTCCAATGCATCTTATTTCTCTCTCTCTCTGTAAATAAATACAGGATCTGATCTGCCAGCAAGTCCATCATCCTCTTGTGACCTATAACCTTGAAAAGACTTTAAAAAAAACAGGATACATCTTGCAAAAAAATAATTAGGGTTAATACATTGTTTTTACATACTACTATATTTTATGGATATACCACTGACTGTAGCCATCTTCTCCCCCGCAATATACGGTAGTGGTGGTGCGGTCGCCATTGTTTTCCCACTAGGTTTGGAACCTGCTGCACAAGATAATTCCCTTTGCATCACCCCTCTTGCTGCCATAATTTTAAACAATCATTATGTCTAATCCTTTGTTTTCTGGATTTAATCTGACATATCTTTAACCTTAAGTTCTGTAATACCTCTGGTTCAAAGCTGCTCACCTTAGGGAATGGTTCCCTATCTTTGTCAGTCATACATACCCATTCAGACAAAAAGTCTTCAGTGTGTGATCCATATTTACCACACATTACAAACCTCGCTGACCCCTTAGGCCACGGCACCTCAACCTGAACCCTGGTTAAACGTCCACCGCTTGTGCAATTGGATCCCATCGCGGACTTTTTCCTTATTATGCAATCCCCAATGCACAATACGAATAGACGGTGAAAGTTCTTAAAGCGCTTTCACCCACTCCTTCTCCGCCGGGTACCACCACTCACTCCAAGAATGACCACCGCGTACCCAGTGAGGTCCCTATCTGATTTCTATTCACTGGAAGTGTTTAGGAGTGATTCACCTAATTCCAGTGAATATACACCGTTGGAGATTTTCCTGAGAGAGACCAGCGAAAACTCCCTATACTTTTATACACAAATCACACTTGCGTATGCTCTATACAGTGCTAATGGTACCGCGATTTTACGCAAAGCACGTAAAGGGGTATCCAGTTGCGCTATATATATTGCATCCACAAATGCGCAGTCCAATCGCACAGCATATAGGTACTTGTTACCTATCTGCCGTACGATCACGGGTCGTTGTACAAACTGGGACCCTCAGTCTGGAGCGTAATACCAAAAACATTTTAACTTCAATACTTCGCAATACAATGCACTATCACGCTCCTTTACAAATCACCTCACGATTTGCGTTTTAAACCTTATACCAACGTGAGTCAGCCGCCTCACGCCACCAAGTCTCCACTCACTTGATGTACCGCACGACGGGATCCCGAATTCCGTGGTTCAAATTTCCACTCGCTCCTACGTTCGCTCACTCAAATACACTTTGGTTTTTCTGTACAGAAAATTATCATTCATTCAGACAAGCAGCTTTACTCCCTGAGGCAATACAGCAAATAAGTGTTTTATACTAAACTTTGGAAACTGGGCAATCTTGTGCTATTGTAGCGTGGCTACTGTCCCACCTTTAAACTAAATGACACTATTGTATAATTTGAACTCAGCGCCCGCATTCTTACGCACTTTGCGCAAACACGTGACCGTGCGTGTCCCTTACTTTGGTCACAATAAATAATATGTCCAAACACTCCGCGTGTTGCGCAAACCCTGCAGGAGGCTGCCCTATGGTTCCCGTAACCAGAGATGGTGTCTCTCCAAAACACCACAAGAAGAAATCTAGCACGGAGAAGTTTTGACCACGGGTACCACCAGGCGCCTAAATCAAAAGACTCATAGAAAGTGGTGGTATCTAAGTATACGTGAACAGTGATATAAAAAATGTATACAACCCTTTTATCTGAAGTGAAATGTCCAATTTCCAAAACTCACAACTCCTCCTCGTAGCATATATCGTATGAGTACAGCATATGTAAACAGAGGAGAGAGGAAAACCACATGTGTCGTACAGTAATTTAATAACATATACACACATTAAAATTGGAACATGAATCACATATAACAAAGACAATGGTCAGATTGTGGAAATGGTGAAAAATCCCATGTGTGGGAGCCACAGGGGGAAAAATGCGGAACAATTACTAGAATGTCTGAGAACCCATAAAAAGTTCTCAGACAAGTTCTTTAAAGTCCAGAAGCCGTCCCGGGCCGCACGCTGGAACTGTCTCTGATCTCTGTCACGCAGGATGCCCACTGGATGCTGTCCACGTGTGGATGCATCCAACGCGTTTCAACTCCTTTCCGGAGTCTTTCTCAAGGCTGTATACCATTTCCAAAGTCACTATCCGGGTATTTAAATGTTCCATAAACCAATCACGGCTGGCGTCTCTGCATAATTGCCAATCTCCAACACCGGCACATTGCCGGGTTTCCATGGTAACCGGAAGTGTGTACATATCACTTCCGCCCGCTTGTCCGCGCAGTCATCACCATGGAAACCAGACGCACCAGCCCATAGCCTCCGGAGATGATGTCCTCGCTAGTGTCCCCATAGCAACCGGACGCACGAGCTCATTCTCAACGGAAGTCTGTCTCCGGCTGGCGCTGTATCTCCATGGTAACTGAATACTCAGGACCACCGCTGACGGGTGAAAGCACCTTTGCACATTCATATATACAGGAAAGTGAATAACCAAGTCCAATAGTCCTTAAATAGTTGATTGTGCACTTACAATCTAAAAAGTACAGAATAAAACATATAAGTAAACAGAATAAAATCACATGAACCATTTCAATTCGAAATCGTTATTCAGGTCCATAGGGTGCAGAGTATTAATTCATAAATAAAATGCATTTCGCTTTTAGCTAAAAGTGTAGTAATGTCCCGCTGTCGTGGTCCACATTTAACCACTTTAATAGCCCTAAATCTAACAATCCCCCCTGTAGAGCTGTTATGACGAATTTTAAAGTGGTTTGAAAGAGCATGGGACTCTAAGCTTTTTTTGATGTTCCTGCAGTGTTCGCTTAGACGGATTTTGAGCGGTCTTGTAGTGCGACCAATATAAAACAGGTGGCACCTGCACTCCATAAAATACACAACATTTTTTACATTACAAGTAATAAAATCTCTAATTTTAACACTATTCCCATTAATACAGACTGACTCAATTTTTTTAGTCCCATCGCTTGGTACCTCCCGGCAGCAGATACACATCCCGCAGCGGTGAAAACCCTGCGTTAAGATCCTACCCTCTCTCTTTTTGGGCGGTATATAGCTGTTGACCAGGGAGGTTTTCAGATTGGGCGCCCTTTTGTATATAAATATGGGGTGGTCAGGTAATACACCTCCTAGGATCGGGTCTTTTTTCAAAATTTTCCAATTCCGTTTAACTGATTTTTCGAGGGTTTTATGCTGGGAGTTGTAACCAGTTATGAATGCCCATTCAAATCTTCCTTTATTGGGCTCCCTTTTTGGTTTTTCTACCAATAGTGCAGTCCTATCAAATTTTTCAACTGCCTCCATAGCTCTCTCAATTTTGGCCGTATCATAACCACTTGCTTCAAATCTTTCTTTCAGCTGATGAGCTTGATCCTGGTAGATCTCTACTTTGGAACAGTTACTTCTCAACCTTTTTAATTGGCCGTATGGAATGGAGTCTAGCCAATTATAGTGATGACAGCTTTCAGCATGAATATAGGTTAAGGAATCAGTCTCCTTCGTATACGTACTGGTGGATAGACAGCTTTTTTCCACACTCAAGGTCAAATCCAAAAAATTCACCGTGTCCCTACTGCTGGTGAACGAAAGCTCTATATTCAGAGAATTGGAGTTAAGATAATTACAGAAAGTCTCCAACCCCACTTCGTCCCCACTCCAAATGAACAGAATATCGTCGATATAGCGTTTCCAGGACACCAGGTTCGCTCCAAATGGGTGACCCATATACACAGAGTCAGATTCCCATTTGCCCATAAAGATGTTCGCATAGCTTGGAGCGAACCTGGTGCCCATCGCTGTACCGACTTTCTGTATATAATGCTCCCCCTCCACAACAAAATAATTGTTGGTAAGGATGAACTGGATGCCCTCCAATATAAACTGCTGCAAATTCTCCTCCAAGGTGCTATCACTCAAATATGATGCAACTGCACACACTCCCACCTCATGATCAATAATAGAGTAGAGGGACCTGACATCGGCAGTGACTAATATATAGTCACTCCCCCAGGTAATGGTTGATAAGAAGTTCAATAAATCTTTGGTGTCCCTCAGGTGTGAGGGGTTAGTGAGCACCAAGGGCTGCAGAAAAAAATCGATATACTCAGAGAGATTCGCAGTGACTGATTGGATGCCCGAAACAATTGGGCGTCCAGGGGGATTTGAGGCGTTTTTATGGACCTTTGGTAACAAATACAGAGCTGGTACAACTGGATTGACGTTAAAGATGAACTCTTTCTCTGTATCCTTCAAAACTCCCAAAGTACTATATTTATCAAGAAGGGCCTTCAAGTTGGAATTAAATTTGTTAGTTGGGTCTGACCTTAGTTTGGAATAGGTACCTTGATCCCTAACATGTATCTCCAATTCTTTAATGTACCAGCTCTTATCCATAATAACTACTCCCCCGCCTTTATCGGCGGGTTTCACGATGAGCTCTGAATTAGACCTCAGATCCTTAAGCGCAGCCCTTTCCTTAAATGATAGGTTAGACCTAAAACCAACCGGTTTCATTTCTCTTAGGTCTCCCTGTACAATTTCGCTAAAAGCTTCAATGAAGCTTCCCTTTACGTGGGCAGGGAAAAAAAGTGATTTGGGTCTAAACGGGTCGTGTTTGCAATTTCTGCTTCTCCAAATTCGCCTGTTAAGGACTTAGACATAAAGAACTTCTTTAAACACAATTTCCAGACAAACTTATGTATATCTACAAAGGTCTCGAACTTGTTAATTGGTATAGCAGGAGCATACTTAAGGCCCTTCTCCAGAACACTTTTTTCATATTTGGTCAAAACATGGGAACTGATGTTAAAGATTTTTACACCTTTACCGTTATCGGTCGGAGCGTCTGTTATTAGACCGCCCTCAGTGGGAGCAATCGAATATAAAGTGGTGGATGATGAACTTGTGGCAGGAGTAGGATCTGAAGTTGATGTGGGCCTTTTCTTACTTCTTCTGTTCCTTTTCCTCTTTTTTGAATGTTTCTTTTTGTTCCTACCACCCCTCCTTCCTCTATGTGTGCCACCATAAATCATCTCCACCTTGGGGTTCTCATTCCCGTCTCTAAAAAACGGGGATGGTCCCTAGTTTGTCTCAATGGCCCATACCTGTTCTCATATCTACTTGGGGTATTGTGAGAGAACTCTTGCTCATTGCTCCTTCCAGGTTTGTTCCTCTGTCTAATATTTGGGACCTGGCTATCTCTTGGTCTATCGTCCCTCCAATGTTTGTCCTGATATCTTGATTGATAGTATCTTGGTCGTGAAGGGCTCTTGATCTGTCCTGTATACCAGACATGTCTCCTCTGGTCCATCTGTTCTCTCTCTATATATCTATTGAACCGGGGTCCGTTCTGATGATTCTGATTATATCTAGGTGCATTGGATCTAAATGGTGCCCTCCTTGGATAGCGTTCTCTCACCCTATCTGTATCCTGTTTTTTGGATACCTCATAATGTTTCTCCTCCTCAAAATCATTAGATCTACTAGGAGGTTCTGAATCTTCACCCTCTACGTTATTTGCCTCTTTTTTGTCTCTAATAAATTTCCTGATCTTCCTGTCCACGTGTCCCTTACTTTGTCCGAGAGACACGTGTACCAATGTGTGTACGCAATAAAACAACTCACACAATTTCTATAAATGTGAGCAATATTAACTATAATCGCTCACTTAACACGCCACACAGTTTCTTTCTGTATAAACCTTTATGCAGAACTGCGTTTGTGTCTTTACGCTTACTTCCTTAAAATACTGTTATTTCAAATGTACCTATATAATTACCTATATAGCAACAAATGTATCCTATTTCACACAGATCTATAATGACTCTAGCAATAATCAATAATTTAAATGATATTATTCAGATTGGATAGCTATCTTGCAGAACATACACTGATATAAATATACACATAATTATAATAATTATATATATGTACCATTCACTGGTCTCCTGAGACTCCTTTACCCATTCAGTGCTTCTAATTTGCATATGAAAGCTATGTGCTTTTGCCTGCCTGTAAAAGTGGTTTTTCATTGCTAAGACAAAGTAGTTACACAGGTTAATTTGCATTTCAATGGCTATCTTATAGCAAGCAGATTCTAACTAAATCCTAGAGGTAAAAGAAAAAAAAAACTTTGTTTATATCTGTGTGTAATTCTTACATCAAGTATTCATCTTACTATTAACTTTCACTAGGCCCAGCTGAAACTATTTGTAATTGACTATGGCATGGGTTAAATAAATGCATTGGTAGCTCCTAAATGGTGATTGATGTGACCAAGGAGAGCTGATTACTCTGGGCAGTGAAAATCAGCCATTTAGAAAAATGACCTTCCCAAAATGGCCGCTGCTCCTCCCCCTTCCACATCCATGAGGGTTACACAAAATGGTGGACAGGCCATGTGGTTATTCCAAAATGGAGGACAGACCATGCGGCTTTCTTTGTCACAAAGAAATCACACATCATACAAGCCCCTGAAGTTATTTTAGGCCTGAGTTAAACATAAAAACTATATCAATGCTATGCAGCAACTTTTAAATGTACTTTTAACCCTACTTAACAGATGAGCAATCCAGTCTGAATCAAACACAATATGACTTATTTGAACCTTGTTTTGCAACAATGTGAGAGAGTATGCAAAGAGTATGGGTGATGTGTATGCTTTTTTGCGCCCAAAAAAGTCACAGATTTTAAATAGCTTTTTTCTGTATACCTTACAAGTTCTACCAGCATCTCTGCAAACCATACAGAGCAGATGCCATCTAATCAGCAATTAAGTAGGGGTTTCAGTGCATCCATCGACCAAGAAAAGAATACGTAGGATAACTTCCCACCCTTTGCTGATAGATTACGTCTGCTGTGACCTGTTAGGTAGTAAGTATGTGGAAAACCGGAGAGCCCCCAATTGATAATGTCGATTTATATACAGGAACGAAAAGCTATACCTTATACACACTTAGAATACACTTTACCATGGAGCCGCTGCGGCCGCTAAACCTACTACACACGCTACGTACTTTATACACTGTTTGCGTACGGAGTCCCGTATCACTGTACGGACTTAGCGTACAAACGCCGCTCTGGGGGTACAAAGTACACACAGCGCGCACACTCCCAGAGATACACTTTAAACCTTTACAGTAATGCAATGCAATGCTATTACACTTTAAACCTTATGCAGCAATGCAGTGTGATGCTATTACACTTTAAACCTTATGCAGCAATGCAGTGTGATGCTATTACACTTTAAACCTTATGCAGCAATGCAGTGTGATGCTATTACACTTTAAACCTTATACAGTAATGCAATGCAATGATAAAACACTTTAAACCTTAGCAGGGCAATGAAGACACGACACCAATTGTGATTTAACCGCTGGGTTCCGACACCACAGTGGATTATTGCTGAAAGGGGGTTACAATACAAATAATACAATACAATATAACAGAGCAAATGGCTACAGTCAATGTTACATACGTGAGTGGATTCGCTTGCGCTACCCGGTCCGGTCCTCCGCCATCTGATAGATAACATTGTGAGCCTTGTGTCTGACCAGGCTAGAAGCAGGCTCTCTTTATACACTTCTTCCAAAAGCAATACAATAGATACTGTAATCCCTTTGTCCATTGGACAAAGGAATGCACTTTTACAGTACAGGAGAGGTCATAGGTCTGTTTGAATAGGTGGGCGATGTCTATTTTCACTGCTCTTGTGGGTGGTCTCCTCTGGATTTCCGCCGCATACATAATGTACAGTAAATACAGTTTATATCTATATTCTGCTCCTGCACATAACTATCCGCAGGAACATGCGATCTTCCTCAAACCAACACCGGAATGTTTCCCTTAGAATACCCTACAGCTGGATACCAAACACCACCTTATGACCTTGTTCTGTCCCCTCCTATTCTGTAAAGGTGAATCCCTTTGTTCTGAAACCATTTAAACTGTTGTTATTTTCTGGTGTGGTGCAGGGAGGCTATGTGTACATTGTGCACTATTTGGATTAAATATGTAATGTGTTTTGATAGCTCTCCATGCGTTCACAAACTCTACCGTAAATACCCATACCAAGCACTGATGCGCACAACCTTGGGAGCGACCATACGCAAATTGCAAATACAGGTTGAGTATCCCTTATCCAAAATGCTTGGGACCAGAGGTATTTTGGATATGGGATTTTTCCGTATTTTGGAATAATTGCATACCATAATGAGATATCATGGTGATGGGGCCTAAATCTAAGCACAGAATGTATTTATGTTACATATACACCTTATACACACAGCCGGAAGGAAATTTTAGCCAATATTTTTTATAACTTTGTGCATTAAACAAAGTGTGTGTACATTCACACAATTAATTTATGTTTCATATACACCTTATACACACAGCCTGAAGGTCATTTAATACAATATTTTTAATAACTTGTGTATTAAACAAAGTTTGTGTACATTGAGCCATCAAAAAACAAAGGTTTCACTATCTCACTCTCACTCAAAAAAGTCCGTATTTCGGAATATTCCGTATTTCGGAATATTTGGATATGGGATACTCAACCTGTATGTGCACGCACAGCAGAACAAGTACACACGTGGAGGCCATCTGTGTGTAGTTCGTACGTGATATGTATACTGCAATATTTTTCGACTTTGACATTGCCTTTACTATAAGTGTATTGTGATCCCTCTCCTTCAGATTGAACAGATACATACATGCTTCAGTTGTACAGTATGTTGATTTTATGGTGCTTGTATAGCAGTTTGCTCAAATTCCCTACTTCATCTCTAGTTCATACCTCTAAGGTTCTGAAAAGTCAGTGGATACCCAAAATAGCATTAAGGTTAAAGTTATACAAGCAGTGAGAGAAATTGTCATTGGCTGCAGGTTCAAAAAGACTGATTCATCTAGAACAGTGTTTTGCAATCTTGATCACCAAGGCACAGTAATAGACCAGGTCTTAGTGATATCCCTGGTGTAGCACAGACGGTTAAATCAAAATAACTGAGGCAATAATTAAGTCACCTGTGCTCAAGTATGGCTATCTTTAAAACATGGACTTTTAGTGTGACTTGAAGACCATGTTTGGGAAACACTGATTTATTTATTTTTTTCAGTGCAACTTCCACTTTATAGTATTCTTCACATTTTAACTTAAACTGTATTTGCTGTTTTACATCTTTTTTAAATAAATGATATGACTATATTTTAATCTGCCATATTAATCAGTCCTGGAAAACCCAACTTTGTTACTGTGCAGATAACATTTGTTTTACCCTGCTCAATGGATGTTTTTTACAATCTCATTCAGAGATCTGGCAGCACTAAAAAGGATGCATTACATCTCTCAAAAAACAAACCAGACTCTTTATAATGTGACTCAGTACATGGTAAATAAATTGAAATGCTACTTTTGTTCTTTTATCCAAGATGGTTTTAGTATCTGAGGATTCTAATCAGGGACATGTTAATAGAGGAGGTGGCTGGTATGCAGTCACTGTCCAGGACCCTCTGTGTAGCTTGCAGCGCATTAGACTCTGAGCACTAGGGTCACTAGTAGACCCTAGTGCTGTGCCAGAGTCTAGTGCACATGTGCAGGTCTCTGGAAATATGGCTCGGCGGACATTTTCACTGCGATTTTCCCACTGTGCATGCAAAATACTCTGGGAAAATGGCCACCATGACATGTTTCTGGTGATTTGTGCAGCGCTACTGCTACCGACGTGGGGCTATGGAGGGGTTATTATTGAATAAATGGATGCAGGGTGTGCGGTGTATGCTGCACACCCTGCACCCCTTATATAAATGCCATTGATTCTAATGCTGTAATTGGTTATTTTCTGGATCTAAGTTCTCCCACCTTCAAATTAGGTTAAATATATGAAAATAAAAGAAAACTAGAAACACTTCTGGGTAATTGAAACCAAAATCAAATGAGTTGATTGTGTCCCTAACAAGTAATTTGTGTACTATGCATATCATATAATTTAAATAAATTATGCAAATTACACCATTCGCATAAAATTACAAAAACATGCATAATATGCATAGTCTTAACAGACACATTAACACTAATATCTAATTTATAGGCCACAGTTCCATCAAGATGCCCTCACTACATGTATCCTACCCCAGGCCACTATGGTACAGCTCACTTATGCCTCTTCAGTGACATGTAAAGATGTGGCTGAAATGTAAATGTATATGACTATGCCGTGTCTGTGATTGCATACAATCTCTCCCGGAGCATAAGCCATACAAAAACACAACATACAATCCAAAAATAGGCAAACATTTGGCAACTCATCATCAGCCCAAAGGCGTGGAGCATATATTAGGAGTCTGCTGCACTCTTTGCCAGGTTAAATAGAATTCTAATCGGCCACAATTCAGAAACAATAAGCATGGAATTGCTTCAAAATAAACTATATTACCTACAGAAACACTGACATGTTTGTGATTTATTTTGTAGCGCTTTTTTATTATATGTGAAATCAATTTGCATACTTAATTATGTTTTCATGCGCCTCATCATCTTATAATCTCAAAAAATAAAACGTCAAAAATATATTTTCATCACTAAGAAAAAAATTATAAAGGATGGAAATACAGCTGGTGGCAAATTGTCTATATGAATAGTAAATGCCTTTTTTGTTAAGCACAAGTAATATGGGGCCTTTTGTCAGACTCCATGGGACTCTAAGCAAGACATTGTTTTAGACCCTGTTATCCCCTCTGTTCATAATATAAATTTAAAAAATAACACATTGTAAGGGGTTAGAATTATCTAGACCCATCAGTGCCAGCTGGACTCTAGGCATGAATCAGGTTGTCGAATGGCTGATCTGGCCCTGCTTATGGGTGCTGCAGTTACTGTATACAGTATTAGGCAAACTGCAGAAAAGCCTAAATAACCTAGATGACCTATGTATTGACAATATAAAGCTCTGAATTATATCTATTTTGTTTACCACTAATAGCTTAAAATGGTTGTGCATTCAAGCATATCCTATCCAAGATTTGTCTTGAAGAGATTTATTTGCCTTAATGAGCGTTTTTATTTAACAAAGTCCAATTGACCACAATGATGGACATATCAGCAGTTACATGTACTTATATTGATTGCTCCAGGGCTATCTTATATTCAAAACTTCATGCATCAATATAAATATAAATTAAATGTATTTAAAATGTCTTTAGACTGCAAATATGTTCTCAAATAATTTTAACACATTGTTTAATAGGAAATGTGCGGAAAAAGTGTTTTTATGTCATTAATGAATAATGACATAAAAATAAAGTTGAACTACTGTATGCTACCTAAAAAGGTAGATAGCACAAAGTGGCCCATGGTCAAACATACAGTATGTATTTGTACATTACAGTAATTCCATATGTGCATTGTTTTTTGTTAATTGTGTCAAGTGAAATAGCACCCTTGCATAAAACGTCATCCTTGTTTATTTATAAGGAAGCCACAGAATATGAAGCACTGAAAACATGTCTCACATGGTGGGTGACAGACATCTCCTGCTTAGCACCTGTGAAAGACCAAGTTAATAACTGCTATGCAGTATACAACCACTGGCTGGTGAGCTTCAAACCCTGCTCCACTCAAGCTCTGCTCCATCAGCAATGTACATGTAACAGTAAGTACAGCTGTACCTGCTATGTTTCAATAAACCAACACCACCGATTAAGTAACAGAGATGTTAATAGTTTGAGTCTTACTCTGATGTGTGCCTATATACAGTAACTCTGCAATATCAACACCTGCTCACACATTACTTCCAACAGGCTATGGGAGCAAGGCACAACACACAAAGGTTAAATACATAAGCTGCAACCTACTAGAATGCCAACAGCAGCACACAGATGCCATCTTGAGCTCATGTACAGACACAGAATGATATAGAACACAGAGTTTAGACAGCACAGAGTACTTCCATCACCGTGTAGCAGCAAATCAGCAGATTAGACCACAGAAGTTGCACAATTATGTGTGTAAGACGCACACATACAGGATTTACACCCATAATGGAGTTTATCAAGCTAAAAGATGCAAACAATTATGCAACATGGTAGTTTTCTATTTAGAGGCAATTGAAGTGTAAGAGATTGTAAAAAGTGACAGTAGATCCCAGTGGCAGTCCAAACCCAGATAACATAGAGAGAGAAACAGCATGGGTACTATTGGTATAAGTGTAGAGAAACATGTCTACTCTATAATATGGGAAAGATGTCAGCTAAAGATATGTGGATAGCACTGTAGGCAGTGTACCATGATGGAGGTCTCATGAGAAGTGTACAACACTAAACTGAGTGACTGTAGTAGCACGAGTGTCTATATTAACAAAGTTAAGTCTGTTTCTCTGCAACTAACATCTGTAGGAGTGCAAATAGATGATAGAGAGATCATTAAAGTGATGTTGCAGAACTTGACGGCTAAGTTTGTCAGTCAGAACATGACGTCGGAAGTCAAAACTTGACGTACTAGTTGTAGTATTGAAAGCAAACATAGCACAATTAACCAGAGAAACAATCAGAGCAAAGTTACTTCAGTTCCAAGAATATGTGCCCTATGAGTCAAATTCTTACAGTATCTTGTGACAATACAATTGTCAAAAGACAGTTCCCAGAGCAATTGTGTAAAAGCAAAAGAATGTGAATCCTGTGCAAAGTAAGAAATGCAGCAGCAAAGATGAGTCAGCCCTGAGTGTCATAGATAGTCAGAAAAAGGATTGCTGGTATTACTGATTCAGATACAACAGGGCATTCCAGCTGCAATAGGAGTGGTTCACCGCGCTAACCAATTGTGACCCTATCACAATCAAACAGATTGCCAATCCATTAATTACAACTACAAAAGTTGAAATAATTAAAGCTCACTTAAAAGTTGGAACAAGAAAAAGTTAAAAGTTTGAGCAAGAACAAAAGTCACAGAAATCCAAGATATTCTTTATGTACCAAAGGTGGGAACAAGTTTATTAGCCATGAGTGTCCTGGAACAGAGATGTCACAGAGTTCACTGCACTAAAGGAAAGTGCATTGTGAGCAACAGAAAAGGGGTCATCATAGTTACAAACACAAGGCATCAGCAATTGTACATCCTTGACACACAGTACTGTTACACAATTGTAATAAGTGAGTTGAAGTCACTAGAGCTCTAGTATAGAATATGTTATCACCTTGGATATGACAGTGTTCAAAAGCTAGAGAACTGGATGGTAAAAGAAATGTCAGGGACTAACACTGAGAAGCCCATATATGAAAGCTGCATATTAGGAAAACAAAGTCCTCAGCTGTTTCTAAAATCAACAAAAACAGTGCTACAAAAAACACTTGAAATAGTACATTCAGATGTGTGTGGTCCAATGGAAGTTAAGTCTGTAAATGCACACAGATACTTTGTGATGTTTGTAGATGACTTTACAAGGATGACACATGTGTACATCACCAGAGAGGAATCTGAATTGGTGAAAAAGATTGCAAAATACAAGAAGCTTGTAGAAACTCAAACAGGTCACAAACTCAAGACCATGAGATCTGATAACAGTGAAGAATATTTCAACAGAGAGGTGGGACAATTCTTAAGGCTACATGGGCATATACAGAGCATCAATTGACCATTGCCTAGACTCTTAAGCCAAACATTGTCAGTGAATGGGCAAACCATAAACTTGTGGTGAGAGCAAGATGCATGCTAAAGGATGCAGGCCTAGACAAGTAGTTTTGGATGGAAGCCATGTTCACAGCAGTTTATGTCAAGAATTCTTATTCTACAGTTGCCCTAAAATACATAACACCATAGTCAAAGAGAAAACCCAGTGTAAAACATCTCAAAGTTGTTGGAAGTATTGCCTTTGTCCATATACCAAAAGTAAGAACAGGCCAGCTGAAATCAAAATCAGTAAAGTGCATCATGCTTAAATAATGCCATGAAAGCAAAAGCTACACATTATGGAATCCAAATACCAAACAGCTAGTCATGTCTAGAGACGTTATCTCCAAAGAAAGCACAAGTTGAAGAAAAGTTGGAAGCTGATATGCAGAGCAAGCATGTATCACTGGATATACCAGAAGCTGAATATATATATCTGAGTCAGAGACTATCAGTGTGGAAGTTCAACCACAGAGGAGATCTTCTGCTAGATCAAATATTGGCAAACTACCTAACATTGCAGTCAGTGAACCTCAAGTCATCCAGAAACCAAAACTAAAGTCTGACTGGTCTGAGTACTGCTGTCCAAGATAGGAAAAATGATATACTGTTGCAAAATGTAAAAACCACAAGTGTAAAAAGCATTAAGAATCATGATACTGACAGCGGTCCCAAGTTTGTGAGTCAAGAGACTGTTGTCATGGCCCATGTTTTCAGTAAAGCAATATTTACTAATGTATATACCAGTCTTATGTTGATGTATTTTCATGTATTTAACACAATTTATTTTACAGGTCAATACAGAGAAGCTGAAATTGTAATATTTGTATAATATGGAGAAGCTTGTAGTGAGCAGTATATGTTGATAGAGGAGTGCACTTCTGTGCCATCTCCAGACCTTCTGTCCTCCAGGAGGGCTTCATGCTGTAAAATTTTTACTGTGTAGAGTGATGTTTTGGAAGACAGAAGTCAACTGCTTCACTCCCATGAGAGACCTGGTAAATACTTTTGATAAATCTGTTCCAGCATCCCTACACAGCTACCCATTTGCAGTATAGGCTAACTACTGGTAAGCCATATGAAACCCCGCACCACTCCATCACCAGTGTACAGGTAATGGTGATTATGGTTGTACCTGATATTTTTCAATAAACTAACATAATTGGTTACGTAGCTTGGCTGTTCATAGTTTGAGTCAACCGCTGGTGTCTGCCTAAATAACTCTGAAATATCAACACCTGCACACACATTATTTCCAACAGAGAAGACCTTGCTTATAAAGCAGGAATTCCCAACCTCAGTTCTCAAAGCACACTAACAGTGCAGGTTTTAGTATTTTCCAAGCTTCAGCTGAGATAGGTACAGTAAATCAAAGTAACTGACATACTAATTAAATCACCTGTGTTCAAGAATAGATATAACTAAAACATGGAATGTTATTGTGCCTTGAGGACTGAGCTTGAAAATGCCTGCTATAAGGGCTTACATTCTAGAAGAAGGAGGTAATGAGTGGTAAAATTGAGGTGTATGTTGTGGTGGGTCAAGGCATGGCATAATTTGGCAATATTGAGAAGAAGGAAGTGACACAACAGCAAGAGGAACTGATTATGAGGGGTGAAGCTGACAACATGCATGGAGAAAAAGGGACAGAGTCATGTTGCAGATTATGAGGGAGCTGTCAGAAGGGGTACTGGCATAAGCAAGGGGACAGATTAAGTTTAGATTCTGACAAGTTAAGTTTGAAGAAGCATTGGTTTATCCAGTTGGAAATGACAGAGATGCAATTGGACACATGTGAAAGATAGAGGATGAGAGATTAAGGGAGAAAAGGTACATTTATTTGTCATCAGAGTAGATTGTGCTTTTTTATGATGGTACTCAACATAATTTGTATCATTTTTAATTCCTATACTGTAACTAGTTCTAGAAACAGAAAGAGACTAGTTTCATCGCTAAAGAAATAAACAAGAATTTGAAAATGTGTCCAGAATGTGGGCACCACTATAATTATGGAATGTGTAAACTACTATAAATTGTGTATCAGTTTAGGTGTGAATCTGTACCTTTTGTTCTAATTTTATGACCTTTTTTAATTATCTTTTTTGCATAGAAAAAAGAAATGAAAAAGAGAGAAGAGAAGAAAGGATCTGTTTCTGGTGCACACAAGTTTAAAAAGTAACTTTTATTATAACCTTAAAAATGTGAAGAAAATTATATAAAATTAAAATTAATAATTTTCGTCACATTTTTAAGGTTATAATAAAAGTTACTTTT
Organism: Pseudophryne corroboree; assembly: GCF_028390025.1. NCBI lineage: Eukaryota > Metazoa > Chordata > Amphibia > Anura > Myobatrachidae > Pseudophryne > Pseudophryne corroboree. The sequence continues at coordinate 649,798,731 of NC_086446.1, read as the reverse complement.
TAAACTTGTGTGCACCAGAAACAGATCTTTTCTTCTCTTCTCTCTTTTTCATTTCTAGTAGTCGCATGATCTGTGGTAGCACCCCCTGTCTATAATATTTATATGGTATACAAACTGACATTAGCGGTTTTTTCTTGATAAATAATCTAATATCTGCAATACAAGTAGAATCTATCTAAATTTAGTTTCCTGTGCAACAATATCCCCTTTCCCTTCCCTTCTGGTTGCATAGAAAAAAGCATGTTGTATTGAGGTACAAGTGAGGATGTGTAGGTACTAGCAGAAGTCCAATACCAGAGATTTGGGGAACACCTATAGATAAAAGAAGAGGAAGAGAGTTAAAGTGGGAAGAAAAAACACTGAAAGAATGACCAGAGAAGTAAGTGAACCATGGGGGGACAGTGTCACAAAGGTTTCAATGGTGTGAAGGAGAAGAGAATGATTGATAGAGTCAATGGAGTGGAATGGTTAAGAAGTATGAAGAGGGGGAAGGGACCCTTTCACTTAGGTAAAAGTAGGTAATTATTTACTTTAGTGAACACAGTTTTGGTAAAGTAAATTGGGTCAATGAGAGAGAGGATGAAACAGTTGAAGACAATTTAAGGAATTTAAGTAATAAGTAAAGGAGACTAGAGAAATAGTGAGGAGTTGGAAAGAGGGGGGATCAAGAATTTTCTTGACACCGGAAGAAATAATTACATGTTTGATGGCAAAGGGGAAGACACTGATGATGACAGCTAGATTAAAGGGGTGAGAAGATGCAAGCAAGCAATGAGTAGAGGTAGCAGGTGAGCTGGTAGTGAACTCAGTTGATGGTGTAGGTTGTGGGAGAATATGAAGAGTGGAGAGAGGATCTCAGAATTGATTACAGGAAAGTAGGATCCCATGGTGGCAGTGTGGGAGGCAGAGAGCATGCATAGGGAAGAGGTTCTGTGGAGAGTAAATTTGGAAATGAATAGTGTAAATTTTAGCTCTAAAGTAACTGGCAAAGCAGAGGGTGAAGAGGGGTTTTACGGTGAGGGTAGACAAACAAATTGTTAATGGCAAGGAGAGTGAAAGCAATGATAAATTTATAGTAGGCTTGTTTGGTGATGGGAATGGTGGTGTAGTAGGAAGAAACAATGAATTGAAAGGGTATAATTACATAGATGGAGTGTGATTTTCCCCACAGGGGCAGATAAGAGCATTATTGGGGTGAATAGTCTGTGGGAGGTGTCCGCACTGTACTGATTATTCAGTATGAAGTGCAATAGAGAGTGTAACATTATACCATGAAAAGGCCACATTGGGGCACAACTAAGTTGAAAGAGGATCACACTAATACAATGCTGGATTTTTTTAAATTAATAATCTTTTTTATATTGTCTCTCAAAACTTGACACATTTGCGGAATTTGACTCATTAGTGACACAATTCTGAACAATATACCATTTAAATTAGTGGTCGAAGGGGTGCAGTATACGACGGTATGGCATACCGCCACTTCTTCCACTGACCTGGAAGTTTTTTTTGTTTTTTTTATTAAATGAAAGAGTGGGCAGTAGGAGGCAAGGGAAGTGGCCATCCTGCTGCACATGGTGCTCCCATCCCTGCTCATTGGCTGTGTAGAGCACTGGACAAGCTCCCAGCCGCACACCGCCGCCAGCCACTCACCCGCTCACCGCCGCTAGCTGCCCACCTCTCACCACCGCCAGATGCTCACCGCCACTAGCCGCTCACAGCTCACAGCTGCTCACCCGCTCACAGCCGCCCACAACAAATGGCGGTCAGAGGGACCTCACCGCATCAAAGGCCTCCTTATCACCGCTGCTGCCCATGGGTGCCTCCGCCGACGACAGTCAGGTAATGTTCCCCTGCTTCCCTGTTGTCACTCTCTCTCCCTGTCGTTACTCTCCATGAACCTGTCCCTGCTGTCACTCACTCTCTCCCTGTTCCTGATGTCACTCTCTGTTCCTGCTGTCACTCTCTCTGTCCCTGCTGTCACTCTCTCTCTCCCTGCTGTCACTCTCTCTGTCCCTGCTGTCACTCTCTGTCCCTGCTGTCACGCTCTCTGTTCCTGTTGTCACTCTGTCCTTGCTGTCACTATCTCTCTCCCTGCTGTCACTCTCTGTCCCTGTCATTACTCTCCCTGTCCCTGTCCCTGCTGTCACTTTCTCTCTCCCTGTCCCTGCTGTCACTCTGGCTGTCACTCTGGCTGTCCCTGCTGTCACTCTGTCTGTCCCTGAACTTCAGCTCATACTGTGTGCTATAATGTGAATTTTGGCTTGTACCGTGTGCTATAATGTGAATTTTGGCTCATACCATGTGCTATAATGTGAATTTTGGCTCGTACCGTGTGCTATAATTTGAATTTTGCCTCATAACATGTGCTATAAGGTGAAAGGGGCACCAGTACTAGATTGTATAAGGGGTTCTACTATACTGGACATGCCTCCTTTTGAGTGGCCATGCCCCCTTAACTTTTCCATAACCCCACTTCAAATTTTCCACTTCAACCACTGATCTAAATGATTTTAAAATGTTGGAGTTGTTTCCAAATGAAATTCAATCTTCACATAAGGGTCATTGACCAGTATTAAAAAAGGCAGAACACTGCATATTGTAGATGTTACCTTGATTAAAAGAGTAGGACAAAACATTGACATAATAAATATAATTTGGAAGTAAAGAATGTGCAAAGAATGTTCCAGTACACTGTCTCATGGAAAGGCAAATGAGCACCTGTTTCCCAGAACTGCCTTATGCAATTGTTTTCTTGGAGCACTATGAGTGAATGCCAGGCAGAAAAGTTAGTGTATGTGGTGAAACTCTTCGAGGCTACAGAAGCATTGTCCTTCAGATGCCAGGTGTTTGTGGGTGGGAGGTGCCAGCAGGGCGAATCAAGATGGGGAGGAGAATAACTTTATTTTTGTAGCTCTGGGACAGGTACTCTATGCCTGTAGTATTAGAGAGGCAACACAAAACTCTTTACACACTGTATCCCCTCTAGCCAGAGATGACATTCCACCACCGACTGTGCATCTCTATGAAGAGCAAAACTGAGGAGTCTTTTAAGTAACAGGGGAGTCAGATGTTCATGCTTTAGAGGGATGTTAGTTGGATGATCTTGCCTCATGAGGGGGTGGGGTATGATGCATCGGGGCCAGAGTTTTTTCACTGGTCAGTAGCAGGAAGCTTTACTAAATTTCAGTGAATGCACTTGAATGCCATCGCTATGGGCCAACATTCTCGGAGATGAAGTGTGTTTGTATATCCTCACTTCTCTTCCAGATAGTGCAAGAGTAGAGCATGCAATGTGTGTGTGTGTGTGTGTGTGTGTGTGTGTGTGTGTGTGTGTGTGTGTGTGTGTGTGTATATATATATATATATATATATATACACACAATTCTCAAAAAAATAAAGGGAACACTAAAATAACACATCCTAGATCTGAATGAATGAAATATTCTAATTAAATACTTTGTTCTTTACATAGTTGAATGTGCTGACAACAAAATCACACAAAAATTATCAATGGAAATCAAATTTATTAACCCATGGAGGTCTGGATTTGGAGTCACACTCAAAATTAAAGTGGAAAAACACACTACAGGCTGATCCAACTTTGATGTAATGTCCTTAAAACAAGTCAAAATGAGGCTCAGTAGTGTGTGTGGCCTCCACATTGCCTGTATGACCTCCCTACAATGCCTGGGCATGCTCCTGATGAGGTGGGGGATGGTCTCCTGAGGTATCTCCTCCCAGACCTGGACTAAAGCATCCACCAACTCCTGGACAGTCTGTGGTGGATGGAGCGAGACATGATGTCCCAGATGTGCTCAATTGGATTCAGTTCTGGGGAATGGGCGGGCCAGTCCATAGCATCAATGCCTTCGTCTTGCAGGAACTGCTGACACACTCCAACCACATGAGGTCTAGCATTGTCTTGCATTAGGAGGAACCCAGGGCCAACCGCACCAGCATATGGTCTCACAAGGGGTCTGAGGATCTCATCTCGGTACCTAATGGCAGTCAGGCTACCTCTGGCAAGCACATGGAGGGCTGTGCGGCCCCCCAAAGAAATGCCACCTCACACCATTCCTGACCCACTGCCAAACCGGTCATGCTGGAGGATGTTACAGGCAGCAGAATGTTCTCCTTGGCGCCTCCAGACTCTGTCACGTCTGTCACATGTGCTCAGTGAGAACCTGCTTTCATCTGTGAAGAGCACAGGGCGCCAGTGGCGAATTTGCCAATCTTGGTGTTCTCTGGCAAATGCCAAACGTCCTGCACGGTGTTGGGCTGTAAGCACAACCCCCACCTGTGGCCGTCGGGCCCTCATACCACCCTCATGGAGTCTGTTTCTGATCGTTTGAGTAGACACATTCACATTTGTGGCTTGCTGGAGGTCATTTTTCAGGGCTCTGGCAGTGCTCCTCCTGTTCCTCCTTGCACAAAGGCGGAGGTAGCGGTCCTGCTGCTGGGTTGTTGCCCTCCTATGGCCTCCTCTACATCTCCTGATGTACTGGCCTGTCTCCTGGTAGCACCTCCATGCTCTGGACACTACGCTGACAGACACAGCAAACCTTCTTGCCACAGCTCGCATTGATGTGCCATCCTGGATGAGCTGCACTACCTGAGCAACTTGTGTGGGTTGTAGACTCCGTCTCATGCTACCACTAGAGTGAAAGCACCACCAGCTTTCAAAAAGTGACCAAAACATCAGCCAGAAAGCATAGGAGCTGAGAAGTGGTCTGTGGTCACCACCTGCAGAACAACTCCTTTATTGGGGGTGTCTTGCTAATTGCCTATAATTTCCACCTGTTTTCTATTCCAGTTGCACAACAGCATGTGAAATCGATTGTCAATCAGTGTTGCTTCCAAAGTGGACAGTTTGATTTCACAGAAGTGTGATTGACTTGGAGTTACATTGTGTTGTTTAAGTGTTCCCTTTATTTTTTTGAGCAGTGTATGTATGTATGTATGTGTATATATATATATATATATATATATATATACACACACACATGTGTGTAACAATAGCAGAATTGGCACCCGGGGGTCGTATCAACACCCAATAGTGAGTTTCACAATTTGAGCTAAGCATACATTAAAATATGGTGGTAACATGTTCCTTCATAAAATGTATTATAAAAACACAATGACAAATTCAATGTCCGTAATTATACAAAGAAAGTTTGGTGTATTTTTCCCACAATTCAACTGTTAGCATTGAGGATAAATGTAGGTGAATCTCTACAGTCTCCTCCTTCTTCTTACTGTAGATTCGGAGGTAACATCACAAAAATAGAAAGATAATCCAACGCGTTTCGTCTTATGCCAAGACTTCATCAGGGGTAATCTTAAATGATTGATAAGTATTGTCAATGAATGGATAAAACAACCCAAAAATTAATTCATGAATGCTTGAAGAAAGGCCCCATATGCCACTGGGACTTTATGTTGCACAGTCAGTCACAGACAGTATCTGTGACACAGATACTGGGCTATCACTGCTGGTTCACAGGAGGATATGAATTTGCCAGGTTCCTTACATTCAAGTAGTTGATTTAAGGAGAAGGAGGAGACTGTAGAGATTCACCTACATTTATCCTCAACGCCAAAAGTCGTATTGTGGGAAAAATACACCACACTTTCTATGTATAATTACGGACATTGAATTTGTCATTGTGTTTTTATAATAAATTTTATGAAGGAACATGTTACCGCTATGTTTCTCATACGTTCTAGAGGATGCTGGGGTCACTTCAAGAACCATGGGGTATAGACGGGATCCGCAGGAGACATGGGCACTTTAAGACTTTCAAATGGTGTGACCTGGCTCCTCCCTCTATGCCCCTCCTCCAGACTCAAGTTTAGATCTGTGCCCAGGCAGACTGGATGCACAACTGAGGAGCTCTACTGAGTTTCTCGTAAAAGACTTTATGTTAGGTTTTTTATTTTCAGAGAGGCTGCTGGCAACGGTCTCCCTGCATCGTGGGACTTAGGGGAGAGACGTCAGACCTACTTCTAATGAGTTTAAAGGCTCTGCTTCTTGGCTACAGGACACCATTAGCTCCTGAGGGTTTGGAACACTAAGTACGCCTAGGGGTTCACTCCCAGAGCCCGCCGTCACCCCCCTTACAGAGCCAGAAGTCAGAAGACAGGTGAGTAGAAGAAGAAAAGAAGACTTCAGTGACGGCTTCTGAGGTACCGCACAGCGATCGCACACTGCGCGCCATGCTCCCACACACAGAGGCACTCCAGGGTGCAGGGCGTGGGGGGGGGCGCCCTGGGCAGCATATACACCTCAATATGAGACTGGTTACAGGGGACATAGGTGCTGGGGCACTGTCCTAACCCCTGCCAGTATAAGAAATTTGACTAAAATAGCGGGACTGAAGCGCGCCATTGCGGGTGCGGGGCTTAGCCCTCACAACTCACACAGCCAGTGCCATTTTCTTTTGCTGTATACTGATCCTTCCTCACACTGCTGAATGTATCAGGGTGCAAAACGGGGGGGGGGGGGGCACAGTAAAATGGTGGAAAATATGTGTAATATAAAGCGCTGCAGGTTTGGGGACATTCTATAATGTTCAGAACTGCTAATTAAGAGCTGTGTTATGAGTTGACAAACTCTGTCAGTGTCTCTGACATGTTGGGTACACATTTGTCGGCATGTCTGAGGCGGAGTGCTTCCCACAAACGGCCTGGGAGTGACCCTGTCGGCACAGCCGACTCCTGATACATGTGAGTCAACATGTAAGTGGATGGACAAGTGAAAACTATATTGGGGACACAGACGCGGGGGGGGGGGGGCCTATCGGCACCTCCGATATATGTGTCAAAGTCAGAAAAATATCTCTATGCACACTACCATATTTGCACCTCACACAGGTCCGTGCTGCGCATGCGTACGCTCTCCCGTACGTGCGCATACTCACAGTCGCGGGCACCCGCAGGCGCACGGTATGCGTATTTACGGTAGAGTTTATGTGATCGTAGCGTGCGACTCAATCGTTACATATTTTCACTATATAATGTATTTTGTAGATCATGGTCCCCTTGATAGATTCTGAAAGTTTAGTTAACATAGCATGTTCCTGAACAGAGAGATCCCTCTTTGTATTGTACGAAGGGTCTAACAGGGGTCATACAGTGGTGTTTGGTACCCATCGGAAGAGTATTTAATTAGCAATATTCCGGTGTTGGTTTGGAGCGGATTAATCGCTCGTGCGAATAGTTATGGACATAAGAAGTTTATGTCCATTTACTATTATTTGTTCTTATTTAGTCATGCGGCGGGAAACCCAGTATCCCACCCACCTGAACAGTTGGAAGCAGTCACAGCCCACCTGTATGAATCAACCTATGACCTTTTGTTATAATGCGAAGCCGAATTCCTGTGTCCAATGAACAATGAGATTGTAGGGACCATTGAATTGCATTGTGTGTGGGGCATAAATAGGCAGGCCGACCATATCCAGTTCACTCTTCAACGGTTATCATTGCTGAAAATCGGGAGCTGGATGTCCAGAGGCGCATGCGATCGTTTCCTTTGTGCGTAAGTTTTTCTCCGCAACTATATTGATCTTCTTGTTATTGTGGGCCAATTTCTCTCTCTCTCTCTCTTCTCCTCTTTCTCTCTTATTTTCCCTTAAATAGTAATTGTATTGTATTTCCTGTGTAGTTATCTGGTTAGGTAGTCTATGTTATATTGTAGTGTATGATTTGTATTTGTATTAATTCTTTTGCAAGTATATCATTCATAAAATATATATATTAGGCGTTGGACCCTAAGCCCAGGTATCTGTGTATTTCTTATAGTGTTAAGTATTCTCAGAGCGTCGGTGACGCTAGAACAGCTTTAAAGGTAATAAGGTTATACTGTGTTGCATTTACACTCTATCATTACACTAAGGTTTTACTGCACAATACACTGTTTATGGTTTAGATACAAAGGATTAACATTGTGAGCGTCAGCGCCGCTGGTGATCTCCTCGTGGTCCCGAGCGTCCGCTACGCTATAGCGAATCATTAAGTTAGTCAGCAGCCAATAGCGTGCCTGCCTGTGATCTCTTGGCCGTGAGCGAACGTGACGCTTGAGCATCTCGACTACGGCTAAGCGATTGTTTCGCAACGAGCGTACCCTTACGGTACTTCATACGTAGATAGCGTACAGTGTTCTTAGACTTCATAAAGGGTATTATATAAGATAAATATTTAGCTTTATCAATTGCGGGCTCGTCCTGTCCTTCACATATCTGCCCTAGGTAATTTCAGCAGACATTATCCAGCAGCAAAGGGCGGGAGATCATATTCCTCGTAGTGCTGTTTGGATAAGCGTCTGCTTCTCTTAGTAAAGGGTGCTGAAGGAATCCAGGAACCGGAGGTAAGAACAACATGCTAGTCTCTTTTAAAACTGTTTATTTTTCTGTCTTGCGTACACACGCACGCATATCTGCATTTCATTTCATTCGTGTATTTTCATATATCACTCTCCTGTTTGCTATTGTATAATTGATAAACGTGCTAAGAGAGATTTGCCGCTATTTCATAGTTTAAGAGTAAAAAGGTAATATAGTTAAAGTATAGACAAACACAGCTGTGCCTGAGAGACAAGGCGAAGTCAGTGTGGTGCGCGGTAGATGATAAAGGATCATCTACATTGATAAACGTATAAATTGTGTTACGGTGGATCTTTGCTTTGCGTACACGTGTCTCTAACAAAGGACTGAGACTTGCGTACGCAACCCAAGGGCCGACGCACGCAGCGTATATTACGCAACGGAGCGTACGGGTACGCCCACGTAACTCAAATCACAAGTGTTAATTTTTTTTCAACGCGATAAATAGCGCAAGGCGATAAATCGCGCAAATCTATTTTAACATTCAAAATTTAAATTAATAGATCCTTCTCCTAATTTGTAACACATCTGGTCTAAAGAGAAATTTCTGCGCAGAAATAGAAATAGAAACAAAAGTGTATATGTGGTGAGTGAGTGTTTGTTTTTACAATTTTTGAGGTTGAACCACAAGAAAAGTCGAGTTCTCGTGAGGTACATACGTGTAAGTGACGTACATGGTGGCTAGGGAGGCATCCCTGGTTAAAACATACAATTTGAGCATTAGAGTGTAGCAGACCAGGAGGTCATACTGTAACAGACCAGGAGGTCATAGCAGACCAGCAGGTTCAGGTACAGCAGACAAGGAAGTCCGCTATACAGTCCACAGGCACAACACCTAAAAGGGTTGGTGCAACACCCATATAGGCCATACAAGCTCTGGCTGAAGGAATTCGCAGCCGTAATTTTCAATTCCGTTGGTCGCTCAGTACATAAGATTAGTTGCTTATGTGCTGAACGATTGTACCGCACGTAATTGTGTGCATTAGTAAACCTGACCGGTACTATTTGTGTACGAAGGTCATAAACGCTATTTGTACATTCTAACGTGATTTGTGTAATTTTTTTATTTTAAGGGAAGTTCGCTGGTCACTCAGGAACTATCCAACAACCGATACTTGCTGGGGAACGCGCCCCAGTAAATAAAGGTTCACAGGGGCCCTAGGTTGGGTACAACAGCTCTGGATACAGTGATTGTGTTACTGGCCAACGTGGGCGAGAAGTGAGTGGAGTACTCGGTAAACTTCACCGCCAGCCTGCCCCGGGCATCTTGGTTTTTGTAAGGGTTCGCTGAAGAAAAGCAACACCTGCAAGTTATGGGGGCCAGTTGTTCAGGTAGGGGGCGATCAACCTCGGTTCGGGTTGATTTAGTAAACCGACCAATCGGGTCGGCCAGGTATGTAATGTGTGAAAAATACGGTTCACACATAGAGGTTTTATGTGATGAATGGGAAAGAATGACTGTACTGGACGGGGAGAAATTCCCAAGAATAGGTAGCTTTAGCCCAGAAGTGTTACTAAATCTAAGGAGAAGGATAGGTCTTATTGAACCAGCAAAGAGACGGATCAAACATTATGATTGTTTAAAGTTATGGCAACAGGAAAGTGAAATGCAAAAAGAGCTAACTGGCATACCTGACTCTCATCTTGGGAGGAGAGATGTGGCAATGGAGAGGATTATGGTTGCGGAGAAAGGCACAATGTTGAACAATAAAAACGCACTTAGCAACTGTAGTATAGATGATAAGAATAAGTGTAATAAACATAACAATGATAATTGTAATGCTGTTAAATGTACAACTATTAACCCGTGCAAGTTGCACCCCATGTCAAACTTCCCTCAGGAATACGAGCAAGAAAGTGAACTCAACACGATGTCGGCACCACTTCCAGCAGCCATCACACAAGACATCCAGGTGGACGCGACCAAATCGGTAAAGGCAATAATCAAACCCCCTAACGGAGGGTCAGGTGAGGTCGTGTCCACAGGTACGTACAATGTTTTATATCACGCACAAACAAATGTACCCCATATTGTAAGACCAAAACAAGGTGATGTAATTGAGTTTAGTCCTGTCAGGGTGATCACAGTCCCCAATGGGAAGACTGACGATCAGGGAACCATTCCCGTCCAGGACAGTGCAATGCGCTGTCCCTGGTCCCGGACCGAATTGAGATCAATTATGTCCGAATTTCCCGATCCACGGAAAAATCTAGTCGCATGTCAAAGGTTCATTAAAGAACTAGGAAACTCAACAGAACCCACCAACAAAGATTGGCGGACAGTGCTGAGGGCATGTTTGCCCTCCGGTGTTGACTCTGCGACATTTATTACTGATTGTCAATTAGACACAGAAGTACCTCAAACGGAGGAACACAATCAGGAATGTATTAAGCAGATAAACCAACAGTTGGAAGTATATTTCCCTGCCGTTGTCAAGTGGAATGAAATCTTCTCCATAAGACAAAACGAAAGGGAAAGTATCTCCAGTTATTTCAATCGAGCACTGCAAGTAATGGCTAGGAACACTGGGATCACAGACATCAAAACATGCGCACAGCATAGAGAAATAGCGGTTAAGGTATTAATGAATGGTTTAAAGGAGGTATTGAGTACAAGGGTACAGACCACCAACCCAAACTGGAGAAATATCTCGGTGGCCGCATTAAGAGAGGCCGCTATTGATATTGATCAAAATATCACCAGATACAGAGAGTCACAAAGTGATAAATTAATGGCCGCAAGTATACAGGCCCTAACCACAAGACCACTCCAGCATAAGCCCCAAACCCCTGCGAGAAATTTAAATGTGGAAGTCTGTTACAATTGTCATAAAAAGGGACACTTTGCGAGAGATTGTAGATCAAGAAAAATACAAAAGTCATATCAATCCCCTAGACAACAACATAACCATGATATCCAAGGAAGCAGGGAAGCACAGGGAAAGCGGTTGATGGTGATGAGCATCCGAGCGTTTGAGGAGGCATCAAATCAACCAAAACCTCAGGTCACTGACACTTGGAAGAAGCCCCGGGTTTGTTATCTTTGTAAAAGAGAAGGGCATTATGCCAGCAACTGTAATAGCACACATAAAGTCAGACCCCCTAGACATGAAAATGAGCATAAATATGACACACCAAATTACAGTCAGGGATCATATAGGAAGAATTTTGAACCACACCCATAATGTGCAATCAGGAAAGGTGATCATTAGGACTGATGGTAAGCCTGAGGCTATAGTTAATAAAATTGGGAGGTCATTCCCTGAAGACACAGGAATGACCGGGTGAAACGTTGTAAATGTATCTGTGAAATGTTTCTTTTTCTCTCTCCCCATCTCTGACGAATATTGGTAGGATTCAAACATTGCATATATACTTGGTCTTTGCAGAAGTCTACCAAACCCCAGCATGACCTATCCGCATCAATGTATTCTGGCCAGATACAGACAGTGGAATATGGAAGTGCTGGGGGGAGGGACTGCGCAAGGAAACCATTAGACATGTAGATATGACAGCCTGATGATCTGACAATGTTTTAAAATGTTTGAAAACTGTTTGTTTGAAAAATGTTTTTTTTTTCCTGTTGTGGTTTATTGATGTGTTATGTTATATATATATACATATATGAATTGTTCTCTCTCTTTTGTTTTTTTTGCTGTTGTTGTTTTCTCTCTCTCTTCTCACTCATGCTTTCATGTTTTAAAGATGGTATGTCACACCTCAGTTAGGCAAATGGTAATGCAAGATTTTTTGCTCCTTACAGAAAGATCGCTGGTTTGGAGGGAATATTGCATCACCAGAATGTTCGTTTGGAAGACTGAGAGACAGCACCTTTGAGAAGACAGCAGAACAAGAAGAACAACAAGACGAGAGAACTAATTATCGTAACAAGTTTCTCTCCCCCTCAAACTGATTTTCTGTACCCCATTACAAATTTCTTCTTTTCTCCTCCTGTAAGATGGACTTGCCCCAAGAGACTGTGATATGGATTTTTCCTGTTGACCATGATGTTGACCCGAGCAGTCTGTTTCGGTGAGAGTACCAGTGAGGTCGAGAAAGGACCCAGAAAGATTCCAATGACTAAGACGGAGGTGTAAATTTCCAATAACAACCCAATCACCAAGCAAAGGCGAGTACCGGAAACGATCCAGCAGTCATGTTATTTGTAAACATTTTCTTTTAAGGATTGTTAGCTGAAGAAAACTGTATCTGTCGGCTCTGTAACAATGTCATTGAGGATGGGTGCATAAAGAAATGCCAATCCAGTTTTAATATCCATATGGACCGGCATCCATTGAGTGACTATCACTCCTTAGTGGGTAGTGTGTTAAATAAAACAGATTGTTGGGTATGCTCTCAAGTACCTCAAGGTCATAGCAAATCAGGGCTAGTACCATTTCCTTTAACGTTAGGGGAGGTACTTGAGTTAAGTGGTGGGAGACCGGTGGACAGGAGGTTTAATATCTCCAGCCCTCCTAGTTTGAAGCTCCACCAATACCATGTGGATAGGTCCCTATTATGTTTTAACATCTCCAATCCCCGAAAGCCGGGAAATTGGGAAGTGTCATGGAGTAATCAAACCATGACCTATTCACATAGAGCAGATAGAATGCCTACAGATACAGAGCTTATACGCCACATAGCCAGTAGAGGAAAATCTTTCCGGTATAGGTATAACCTTAGGAAATAGGATTACGAGAGTTGGAGAGGTATCACCAGGATACTGTGCACATATCGTACAACCTGATACGTGTACTAAGCAGATGGAAGAATTAGGGTTAGGAGATTTCACATGGAAGGTGTGTAATATGGTTATGTCCTACTCCGTCCCATATGTTCTCCCCGATGATGCATATTTCATATGCGGGAGAAAGGCGTATAAGTGGCTTGCCCCAAACTCTGAAGGATTGTGTTATATTGGAAAAGTACTGCCTGAAGTAATGACTGTATCACATGACAAAATGAAAGACATACACCGTGTTGCTCAAACTCCTTATACTCACACCCATTACGAGCACGTAGTTAAACGGCACCTGATAGAAAGAACAGAGCATCCGGCCTCTGACATGATCCATGAATCCACCGGGATTCAGTTTCTAATCGCGTTAGACATCACTCGCACCGCCAGAGGAGTGTTGAATTATAAATACATATCTGCGCTCGCCAATTTGTTAGATAATATCACTGAAATGTATGATGACACGTTTAGGTATACTGGAAGAGAACTTCAGGCTTATAAAACAGAACTGGTACAGCATAGAATGGTTCTTAATTACCTCACAGCAGTGACAGGCGGATATTGTGTCACACTGGCAACACAATACGGCGTGAAATGTTGCACATATATTACGAATAGCACCGAGGACCCGGTCGAGGTCATAGACCAAAAGATGGACGATATTCTCCAACTGAAGTGGGAATTTCGCAGGAGACACAATCTCACTCTTGCTGCTGTAGGTAATGAGAAAAGAAAAAAAGACACTACTTCACCAGCGCCTGCCCCGTTTAGAGCGGGGTCATCCACCTCTTACTTCCTGGTAACTGTTCTAATCCGTATCAGTAGTGTACCGGAAGGGGAGAAAGAGAAGCAATTGATAGTGTAATTCCGTTAAAAACAAAGGTTTTTTAATTTTTACACATCACACTAAAACAATTAAAAATTCCAATGTGGAAGTTACTAATAAATGACACGGCATGTGTCATGAATAGACATTCGACATATAATCCACCCTCATGTGAACAAACAGAAGCAGTGGCTGATTACCGGTTCCTGGTGAACTGATGTGCGTCAGTTCTAAAGCGCATTTGGACCTTTGGTGGTCCCACCCAGCTGCAGCAAGGGGATCTCCCGGTCTCAGTCCCGTCCAGGCGTTAGGTCAGTCCAAAAGCATCGGTGTCACCATGTGGGGGAAGAAAGCAAGGTACCCACGCGTTCCGACCCACCTCGGGTCTTTCTCAAGGTCTACTGCCAAAAGTAGAATGCCTTACTTGCTCCAAATCCTCCAGTTTTATCCCCACCCTCCGGATCCCATTGGTCCCAGCACAGCTGATCTCTATACATCAGATTACCCATGAGTCCGTGATCCTTGTGTGCTAAGACCATTTCCGCCCATAAGCATCCCGTTGCTATAGAGACTCCAATCGGCTGGCTCGTATATTAATCACGTGATCGTAATTACGTGTACGTCCATTCTCGTCATTGTGCATCTTGTTGTTATAGAGACTCCAATCGGCTAGGTCATGTGTTTATCACGTGACCGTAGCCACGTGCACGTCCGTTCTCGTCATTACGTATCTATGAGCGCTGGTTGTTCCTGCGGCATCGCGCCGTTGTCATGACGACCCGCATCTCTTTCAGCTCGATGCAGCCGTTGATGCTATGTATTTCGCCGGGGATATCACATGACCATGGTTGTCATCATTGGTCAGACCCTCTTAGCGATTGTAGGTGTCATGAAGAGCCTCTTTGAGTCGTGAGAGGGAGGAACTCGGTATTTTTCATATATGTGTCAGTTTTTAGACATCACATCAGCATAAGTCATATCTAATAAAAGAGTACAAAGTTGTTACTATTAAGAAACTTTTTATAGAATATTGATGCAATTGAACATGAACCAACTGGTCAACCCTCCACCATTTATGCAAAAAAAAGGGAAAGTGTGTAACTGAAAATAGACATTCTCAGTGGGGGAGTATTTCCAAGTCGACATCCACTGTGGGATTCGACTCGGCTCTCACATTTTGTTAGGTATTAGAAGGTATCAGCATAATACAGGTGGGTGAGTTTTAATGCTCCCTATCCATCAATGTAAGGGAGAAGCCCCTGCAATGGTGGAATGGGAGCCCCACCCCACCGGGGGTTTAATTAAACAGACAAAACCCATCTCTGGTGTATATCAGTTATGGGGGAAAAAAAAGAAGAAAACATGGGGGAAAGGGGGGGGAAACTTGTGACTAGAGGAACCACTTGATCTCAAAGTCTGAATTCAGTCCCCCTGGCTGAAGAGTACCTAGATCGTATATCATCTTCATTTCAGTCTTTGCTAATTGTTGGGCTAAATCCCGCCGTCGCCAATGCCCCTTCACCCATTTAAGACCTATGAATCTTTTTATTGCCCTGGTGGAGCAATCGTGATGTTTTCTGAAGTGGTCCGAGAGGGCATGCGTCTCTAGACCCTTTTTAATGTTTCTTAGGTGCTCCCCCCATCGTACTTTTAGTGCTCTGGAGGTCCTACCTATGTAGAATAGATGGCACTCACATTCTACTGCATAGATGGCATTTTTTGTGTTACAAGTAACGAAATCTTTGATCTCATAATTCTTCCCATTGATGGAGACTTCACTTGTTTTGCTTTGATCTTTTACTTCTCTGCATGCAACACAATTAATGCACCGATGGAATCCTTTAGTTTTTATTCCAGATCGCATCGTAGGTGGTAATGCACTGCGTACAAGACTATTGCCCAAGTTGGGTGCTTTTCTATATACGCATTTGGCTTTCTGTGGAAGTTGTGACCCCAGTATCGGGTCCTTCTGTAGAATCCCCCAATGTTTCTTGAGGATTTTTTCGATGACTTTAGATTGATCGTTAAAGGTGGTTATGAAGGCCCACTGGTAGTCTTCCTGATTCTCCTTAAGTTGTGGTTCCATTCTTTTCTTCAAGAGAAGGTTCCTATCGGTCTCGTATACCGTCTTAGTGGCTTCTGCGACTTTCTCTCTATTGTATCCACAAGATATAAATTTGGTTTGCATTTCCTTGGCTTGTTCGGAAAATACTTCCCTCGTCGAGCAGTTTCTCCTCACCCTCTTTAGTTGTCCTGCTGGTATTGTTTGCAACCAGTTGGGGTGATGGCAGCTGTCAGCATCGATATAACTGCCTGAATCCGTTGGTTTCACGTAATTCTTAGTGTGGATATGATTACCTTCTGTATATAGAGTTAAGTCTAAGAAGTTGATACTGTTCTTACTTTTGGTGAATATAAGCTCAATATTCAAAGGGTTTTGATTTAGGTACGTGCAGAAGTCGTGCAGGGACGTCTCGTCTCCCTGCCATATAAAGAGGACATCATCGATGTACCTGGACCATGACACCAAGCTCGCCCCGAACTGATGACCACTCCAGACGTAATCTGTCTCCCAACATCCCATAAAGATGTTGGCATAGCTCGGGGCGAACTTGGTGCCCATGGCGGTCCCCACTTTCTGCAGGTAAAAGTCATCCTTAAAGGCAAAGTAATTATTTTGAAGTGTGAACATCACACCCTCTATGATGAATTCTTGTAACCCTTCATTAAGTGTACTTTCCTGTAAGTACTTCCGTATTGCTTTTATCCCATCTTTATGGTCTATGATGGTATACAGAGACCGTACATCGGCCGTCACCAGGATGTATTCTTCCTTCCATACTATCCCTTCCAACAACCTCAAAACATCCGTGGTGTCTTTCAGGTGTGATTTATTCGAGAGAACTAAAGGTTGGAGGTGGTAGTCAATGAACTCTGATAACCCTGCTGTTACAGAGTCAATCCCGGATACTATAGGCCTCCCCGGAGGGTTGATGGGATCTTTATGAACCTTGGGGAGCACATATAGCACCGGGATTACAGGTTCTTGCTTGATGAGGAATTTTTGTTCTTTTTCACTGATAACATCCCTCATTCTGTATTTATCTATGAGAATGTTTATTTTCTCCATGATATTAACGGTAGGGTCACCACGTAGTTTATGATAGGTGGTTCTGTCATCTAATTGGCGCATTACTTCCTCCTCATATTTATTCTTGTCCATTAAGACTACCCCTCCACCTTTATCGGTGGGTTTGATGACTATGTCTGAGAGGTCTCTCAGATTTTTGAGGGCCTGTCTCTCCTTATAGGTCAGGTTGGATTTGTTGTTCTTAACCTCAATTTTTTTCAGGTCATCATGCACTAAGGAGGAGAATGTTTCCAGGAAGTTCCCTTTCACATGCGCAGGGTAAAAGACTGACTTTGGTTTAAATGGGGTTGTAGTGACTTGTTCTGATAATTCCACTGTGCCAGTTTCCTTGCTCAGAAAGAATTTTTTGACAGTCAACTTTCTGATGTATTTTTGCAGATCGATAAACGTAGAGAATTTGTCTATGGTATTCGAGGGGGCAAATTTTAGGCCCTTCTCCAATACAGAGATTTCTCCTTTTGTGAGGAGATGGGAGCTTAGGTTAAAGATTTTTACTTTACCTTTCCCCACTGTTTCCTTTCTTTCTGAATCAGCCTTTTTCCTTCTATTTATGGTTCTTTTTTTTTCTTTTATATATCTTTCTCCGTAGCTGCTCTTTGCTACTTTTTTTGGGGCCACCTCCCCTTTTACCCCGTTTACTATTGGTCGTCATCTGTACCAATTTCTGTCCCTGCTTCTCTCTAAAAAAGGAGACCGAACATGAGTTTCCCCATTTTGTGGTACATAGAATCTGTTCTGTGTACCTATTTTTGGTCTGGGGGTCTCTGGTGCAAAGCTACCTCCATCATTCATCCTTCTCTGTTCCCATTGTATATATGGTTCTCTTCTAAAGGGTGCGGAGTTGTAATTTTCTAATTTTCTATTGACATGGCTTGGTGTTATATTAGGATTTCTATCTGTATATGATAGTGTCCTTTCCCTATGTCTCCATTGTGGTATCTTATTCTTTTTGTTGTAACCTTCTTCATTTCTCCTGTATTCTAATGAGACCGGTTTCTTTCTCGCTAGTTGTTTCTTCTTCAGTATGGAGGTTTGTGTGGTGTTTGTCTTGTTTAAAATAGTGTCCCTATTTTCTTCATTCTCTATTTCCTTTGGCTGGATCATATCTCTATTGAATTTCTTTATTTTACGGTCCACTATAATTTTTTCATTTTTCCCCATATTGATTTCTATCCTCTTCTCTAGATCCTTATATTCCTTTGTACTTACAAAGGGTAAGGTCAGTTCCCTCAGGGTTTTGATCTCTTCTTCTAATTTATCCATTTCTTCTTTTCTGTCTTGTATAATAAGAGACATGAGATTGAAAGAGCAGTCTCGTAGTATGGTTTCCCATTTACTTTTGAAACTGTCACTCGCAGTGGTAAAGGAGGCAGTTTTTGTAATGAGGAGTCCCTTAGGGATTATCAGGTGGGAGACGTACTTCTCTAAAGTTACCGTCTCCCACCAGATCCTGTTTTCCCTTAGCATCACATTCTCTAATTTCCTCATTACACTTTCTAAATCCTCATCTGCCACAGGGGTGTATTCCCCATTTTCCTTAAAAGCTTTCTCTAACACATTTTTCCTATTTTCTCTGTACTTAAACATGTTAGCAGCACTACAGGGACTATCTACTGGAAAAGACAAAATGTACAAACAAAGATATTGAAATAGTACCCAACGGTGCGCATAGGCAGCTAGTCAGTGCAGTATCTTAAAAGGGACTTTTCCAACCCCAAAACAGAATTGGTGAGAAAAGAAAAAAAGACACTACTTCACCAGCGCCTGCCCCGTTTAGAGCGGGGTCATCCACCTCTTACTTCCTGGTAACTGTTCTAATCCGTATCAGTAGTGTACCGGAAGGGGAGAAAGAGAAGCAATTGATAGTGTAATTCCGTTAAAAACAAAGGTTTTTTAATTTTTACACATCACACTAAAACAATTAAAAATTCCAATGTGGAAGTTACTAATAAATGACACGGCATGTGTCATGAATAGACATTCGACATATAATCCACCCTCATGTGAACAAACAGAAGCAGTGGCTGATTACCGGTTCCTGGTGAACTGATGTGCGTCAGTTCTAAAGCGCATTTGGACCTTTGGTGGTCCCACCCAGCTGCAGCAAGGGGATCTCCCGGTCTCAGTCCCGTCCAGGCGTTAGGTCAGTCCAAAAGCATCGGTGTCACCATGTGGGGGAAGAAAGCAAGGTACCCACGCGTTCCGACCCACCTCGGGTCTTTCTCAAGGTCTACTGCCAAAAGTAGAATGCCTTACTTGCTCCAAATCCTCCAGTTTTATCCCCACCCTCCGGATCCCATTGGTCCCAGCACAGCTGATCTCTATACATCAGATTACCCATGAGTCCGTGATCCTTGTGTGCTAAGACCATTTCCGCCCATAAGCATCCCGTTGCTATAGAGACTCCAATCGGCTGGCTCGTATATTAATCACGTGATCGTAATTACGTGTACGTCCATTCTTGTCATTGTGCATCTTGTTGTTATAGAGACTCCAATCGGCTAGGTCATGTGTTTATCACGTGACCGTAGCCACGTGCACGTCCGTTCTCGTCATTACGTATCTATGAGCGCTGGTTGTTCCTGCGGCATCGCGCCGTTGTCATGACGACCCGCATCTCTTTCAGCTCGATGCAGCCGTTGATGCTATGTATTTCGCCGGGGATATCACATGACCATGGTTGTCATCATTGGTCAGACCCTCTTAGCGATTGTAGGTGTCATGAAGAGCCTCTTTGAGTCGTGAGAGGGAGGAACTCGGTATTTTTCATATATGTGTCAGTTTTTAGACATCACATCAGCATAAGTCATATCTAATAAAAGAGTACAAAGTTGTTACTATTAAGAAACTTTTTATAGAATATTGATGCAATTGAACATGAACCAACTGGTCAACCCTCCACCATTTATGCAAAAAAAAGGGAAAGTGTGTAACTGAAAATAGACATTCTCAGTGGGGGAGTATTTCCAAGTCGACATCCACTGTGGAATTCGACTCGGCTCTCACATTACCTAACAAAATTGCATAAATGGTGGAGGGTTGACCAGTTGGTTCATGACCAATGATGACAACCATGGTCATGTGATATCCCCGGCGAAATACATAGCATCAACGGCTGCATCGAGCTGAAAGAGATGCGGGTCGTCATGACAACGGCGCGATGCCGCAGGAACAACCAGCGCTCATAGATACGTAATGACGAGAACGGACGTGCACGTGGCTACGGTCACGTGATAAACACATGACCTAGCCGATTGGAGTCTCTATAACAACAAGATGCACAATGACGAGAATGGACGTACACGTAATTACGATCACGTGATTAATATACGAGCCAGCCGATTGGAGTCTCTATAGCAACGGGATGCTTATGGGCGGAAATGGTCTTAGCACACAAGGATCACGGACTCATGGGTAATCTGATGTATAGAGATCAGCTGTGCTGGGACCAATGGGATCCGGAGGGTGGGGATAAAACTGGAGGATTTGGAGCAAGTAAGGCATTCTACTTTTGGCAGTAGACCTTGAGAAAGACCCGAGGTGGGTCGGAACGCGTGGGTACCTTGCTTTCTTCCCCCACATGGTGACACCGATGCTTTTGGACTGACCTAACGCCTGGACGGGACTGAGACCGGGAGATCCCCTTGCTGCAGCTGGGTGGGACCACCAAAGGTCCAAATGCGCTTTAGAACTGACGCACATCAGTTCACCAGGAACCGGTAATCAGCCACTGCTTCTGTTTGTTCACATGAGGGTGGATTATATGTCGAATGTCTATTCATGACACATGCCGTGTCATTTATTAGTAACTTCCACATTGGAATTTTTAATTGTTTTAGTGTGATGTGTAAAAATTAAAAAACCTTTGTTTTTAACGGAATTACACTATCAATTGCTTCTCTTTCTCCCCTTCCGGTACACTACTGATACGGATTAGAACAGTTACCAGGAAGTAAGAGGTGGATGACCCCGCTCTAAACGGGGCAGGCGCTGGTGAAGTAGTGTCTTTTTTTCTTTTCTCACCAATTCTGTTTTGGGGTTGGAAAAGCCCCTTTTAAGATACTGCACTGACTAGCTGCCTATGCGCACCGTTGGGTACTATTTCAATATCTTTGTTTGTACATTTTGTCTTTTCCAGTAGATAGTCCCTGTAGTGCTGCTAACATGTTTAAGTACAGAGAAAATAGGAAAAATGTGTTAGAGAAAGCTTTTAAGGAAAATGGGGAATACACCCCTGTGGCAGATGAGGATTTAGAAAGTGTAATGAGGAAATTAGAGAATGTGATGCTAAGGGAAAACAGGATCTGGTGGGAGACGGTAACTTTAGAGAAGTACGTCTCCCACCTGATAATCCCTAAGGGACTCCTCATTACAAAAACTGCCTCCTTTACCACTGCGAGTGACAGTTTCAAAAGTAAATGGGAAACCATACTACGAGACTGCTCTTTCAATCTCATGTCTCTTATTATACAAGACAGAAAAGAAGAAATGGATAAATTAGAAGAAGAGATCAAAACCCTGAGGGAACTGACCTTACCCTTTGTAAGTACAAAGGAATATAAGGATCTAGAGAAGAGGATAGAAATCAATATGGGGAAAAATGAAAAAATTATAGTGGACCGTAAAATAAAGAAATTCAATAGAGATATGATCCAGCCAAAGGAAATAGAGAATGAAGAAAATAGGGACACTATTTTAAACAAGACAAACACCACACAAACCTCCATACTGAAGAAGAAACAACTAGCGAGAAAGAAACCGGTCTCATTAGAATACAGGAGAAATGAAGAAGGTTACAACAAAAAGAATAAGATACCACAATGGAGACATAGGGAAAGGACACTATCATATACAGATAGAAATCCTAATATAACACCAAGCCATGTCAATAGAAAATTAGAAAATTACAACTCCGCACCCTTTAGAAGAGAACCATATATACAATGGGAACAGAGAAGGATGAATGATGGAGGTAGCTTTGCACCAGAGACCCCCAGACCAAAAATAGGTACACAGAACAGATTCTATGTACCACAAAATGGGGAAACTCATGTTCGGTCTCCTTTTTTAGAGAGAAGCAGGGACAGAAATTGGTACAGATGACGACCAATAGTAAACGGGGTAAAAGGGGAGGTGGCCCCAAAAAAAGTAGCAAAGAGCAGCTACGGAGAAAGATATATAAAAGAAAAAAAAGAACCATAAATAGAAGGAAAAAGGCTGATTCAGAAAGAGAGGAAACAGTGGGGAAAGGTAAAGTAAAAATCTTTAACCTAAGCTCCCATCTCCTCACAAAAGGAGAAATCTCTGTATTGGAGAAGGGCCTAAAATTTGCCCCCTCGAATACCATAGACAAATTCTCTACGTTTATCGATCTGCAAAAATACATCAGAAAGTTGACTGTCAAAAAATTCTTTCTGAGCAAGGAAACTGGCACAGTGGAATTATCAGAACAAGTCACTACAACCCCATTTAAACCAAAGTCAGTCTTTTACCCTGCGCATGTGAAAGGGAACTTCCTGGAAACATTCTCCTCCTTAGTGCATGATGACCTGAAAAAAATTGAGGTTAAGAACAACAAATCCAACCTGACCTATAAGGAGAGACAGGCCCTCAAAAATCTGAGAGACCTCTCAGACATAGTCATCAAACCCACCGATAAAGGTGGAGGGGTAGTCTTAATGGACAAGAATAAATATGAGGAGGAAGTAATGCGCCAATTAGATGACAGAACCACCTATCATAAACTACGTGGTGACCCTACCGTTAATATCATGGAGAAAATAAACATTCTCATAGATAAATACAGAATGAGGGATGTTATCAGTGAAAAAGAACAAAAATTCCTCATCAAGCAAGAACCTGTAATCCCGGTGCTATATGTGCTCCCCAAGGTTCATAAAGATCCCATCAACCCTCCGGGGAGGCCTATAGTATCCGGGATTGACTCTGTAACAGCAGGGTTATCAGAGTTCATTGACTACCACCTCCAACCTTTAGTTCTCTCGAATAAATCACACCTGAAAGACACCACGGATGTTTTGAGGTTGTTGGAAGGGATAGTATGGAAGGAAGAATACATCCTGGTGACGGCCGATGTACGGTCTCTGTATACCATCATAGACCATAAAGATGGGATAAAAGCAATACGGAAGTACTTACAGGAAAGTACACTTAATGAAGGGTTACAAGAATTCATCACAGAGGGTGTGATGTTCACACTTCAAAATAATTACTTTGCCTTTAAGGATGACTTTTACCTGCAGAAAGTGGGGACCGCCATGGGCACCAAGTTCGCCCCGAGCTATGCCAACATCTTTATGGGATGTTGGGAGACAGATTACGTCTGGAGTGGTCATCAGTTCGGGGCGAGCTTGGTGTCATGGTCCAGGTACATCGATGATGTCCTCTTTATATGGCAGGGAGACGAGACGTCCCTGCACGACTTCTGCACGTACCTAAATCAAAACCCTTTGAATATTGAGCTTATATTCACCAAAAGTAAGAACAGTATCAACTTCTTAGACTTAACTCTATATACAGAAGGTAATCATATCCACACTAAGAATTACGTGAAACCAACGGATTCAGGCAGTTATATCGATGCTGACAGCTGCCATCACCCCAACTGGTTGCAAACAATACCAGCAGGACAACTAAAGAGGGTGAGGAGAAACTGCTCGACGAGGGAAGTATTTTCCGAACAAGCCAAGGAAATGCAAACCAAATTTATATCTTGTGGATACAATAGAGAGAAAGTCGCAGAAGCCACTAAGACGGTATACGAGACCGATAGGAACCTTCTCTTGAAGAAAAGAATGGAACCACAACTTAAGGAGAATCAGGAAGACTACCAGTGGGCCTTCATAACCACCTTTAACGATCAATCTAAAGTCATCGAAAAAATCCTCAAGAAACATTGGGGGATTCTACAGAAGGACCCGATACTGGGGTCACAACTTCCACAGAAAGCCAAATGCGTATATAGAAAAGCACCCAACTTGGGCAATAGTCTTGTACGCAGTGCATTACCACCTACGATGCGATCTGGAATAAAAACTAAAGGATTCCATCGGTGCATTAATTGTGTTGCATGCAGAGAAGTAAAAGATCAAAGCAAAACAAGTGAAGTCTCCATCAATGGGAAGAATTATGAGATCAAAGATTTCGTTACTTGTAACACAAAAAATGCCATCTATGCAGTAGAATGTGAGTGCCATCTATTCTACATAGGTAGGACCTCCAGAGCACTAAAAGTACGATGGGGGGAGCACCTAAGAAACATTAAAAAGGGTCTAGAGACGCATGCCCTCTCGGACCACTTCAGAAAACATCACGATTGCTCCACCAGGGCAATAAAAAGATTCATAGGTCTTAAATGGGTGAAGGGGCATTGGCGACGGCGGGATTTAGCCCAACAATTAGCAAAGACTGAAATGAAGATGATATACGATCTAGGTACTCTTCAGCCAGGGGGACTGAATTCAGACTTTGAGATCAAGTGGTTCCTCTAGTCACAAGTTTCCCCCCCTTTCCCCCATGTTTTCTTCTTTTTTTTCCCCCATAACTGATATACACCAGAGATGGGTTTTGTCTGTTTAATTAAACCCCCGGTGGGGTGGGGCTCCCATTCCACCATTGCAGGGGCTTCTCCCTTACATTGATGGATAGGGAGCATTAAAACTCACCCACCTGTATTATGCTGATACCTTCTAATACCTAACAAAATGTGAGAGCCGAGTCGAATCCCACAGTGGATGTCGACTTGGAAATACTCCCCCACTGAGAATGTCTATTTTCAGTTACACACTTTCCCTTTTTTTTGCATAAATGGTGGAGGGTTGACCAGTTGGTTCATGTTCAATTGCATCAATATTCTATAAAAAGTTTCTTAATAGTAACAACTTTGTACTCTTTTATTAGATATGACTTATGCTGATGTGATGTCTAAAAACTGACACATATATGAAAAATACCGAGTTCCTCCCTCTCACGACTCAAAGAGGCTCTTCATGACACCTACAATCGCTGAGAGGGTCTGACCAATGATGACAACCATGGTCATGTGATATCCCCGGCGAAATACATAGCATCAACGGCTGCATCGAGCTGAAAGAGATGCGGGTCGTCATGACAACGGCGCGATGCCGCAGGAACAACCAGCGCTCATAGATACGTAATGACGAGAACGGACGTGCACGTGGCTACGGTCACGTGATAAACACATGACCTAGCCGATTGGAGTCTCTATAACAACAAGATGCACAATGACGAGAATGGACGTACACGTAATTACGATCACGTGTTAATATACGAGCCAGCCGATTGGAGTCTCTATAGCAACGGGATGCTTATGGGCGGAAATGGTCTTAGCACACAAGGATCACGGACTCATGGGTAATCTGATGTATAGAGATCAGCTGTGCTGGGACCAATGGGATCCGGAGGGTGGGGATAAAACTGGAGGATTTGGAGCAAGTAAGGCATTCTACTTTTGGCAGTAGACCTTGAGAAAGACCCGAGGTGGGTCGGAACACGTGGGTACCTTGCTTTCTTCCCCCACATGGTGACACCGATGCTTTTGGACTGACCTAACGCCTGGACGGGACTGAGACCGGGAGATCCCCTTGCTGCAGCTGGGTGGGACCACCAAAGTTCCAAATGCGCTTTAGAACTGATGCACATCAGTTCACCAGGAACCGGTAATCAGCCACTGCTTCTGTTTGTTCACATGAGGGTGGATTATATGTCGAATGTCTATTCATGACACATGCCGTGTCATTTATTAGTAACTTCCACATTGGAATTTTTAATTGTTTTAGTGTGATGTGTAAAAATTAAAAAACCTTTGTTTTTAACGGAATTACACTATCAATTGCTTCTCTTTCTCCCCTTCCGGTACACTACTGATACGGATTAGAACAGTTACCAGGAAGTAAGAGGTGGATGACCCCGCTCTAAACGGGGCAGGCGCTGGTGAAGTAGTGTCTTTTTTTCTTTTCTCACCAATTCTGTTTTGGGGTTGGAAAAGCCCCTTTTAAGATACTGCACTGACTAGCTGCCTATGCGCACCGTTGGGTACTATTTCAATATCTTTGGCTGTAGGTAATGAGCTGACTGGTTGGGTGTCATGGTTGAACCCGCGAAATTGGTTCTCTGGTTTAGGAGACTGGGCTCAAGGAGTCATAATGGATGTTGGGAAGTTTCTCCTATGTATCTTAGGTGTTATCATAACGATCGGTTTGATATTTAGATGCGGTCAGGCTTTAATGAGGTGCAATCGTCGTACTAGGGTAATGAGTTTAAGGAGTGAGGAAACTGTAATTCCAATGGACTTGATTTATGACCCAAATGTAGAAACAATGATGTGATGAAAATGCAATTTCTACGGTCCGTTTCTTTCACCTGTTTTTCCGTTTCCTCCAAGGTAAAAAGACCCACTTGGACGAGGAATTTGATGAACCGATATACAGACAACAGAGGGATTAAAGAAGAAGTTTTGACAACCTGATACACAGATTTTTGATGAACTATGCCATGGATCCCCAGTTTCCCTAGAAATTTTAAAATTACGCTAGCCCAACACTTTTGTAAATCTATGGACATTGACAGCTTTTGCTCGCACCTTATGGGCAAAAGCACAAAGAAGACTGCATTCAACAGACACCAAACAAGACCTCAATCGACGAATGTACATTTACTTGACATAGAATACCACCGCATTTACCGTAATTATGTCTTTTCTTCATTTCTACAACCCTCAGGTAATGACACACATAGTCGATAGGGAATACAGGCACAGATATCAGCAATCACATATCTCCCCCATTCATGTGTCATCAACTAAAATGTGCTCCCCCATTTTGTTACAACCAAAGCCGAAAAGAGCTCGGTAAAGTTTGACAGCCCATCCACAGACCCGTACCACGGGATAAGAAGGAATTCAAATGTATACTTCGCAATATCTCGAAGCTTGATGTACCACACGTACGGCACGATGATACATGACCCCCCAAACATGGACTCATACACACATGCTTCTGCTATCTCACTAGGTCATACCCTCTTCACACCTTCTCCTCTCTCCTCCCTTACCCAACCATGGAAATGTATTAACCCCTGACATATATTTTTCTCTTTTTGAAATGTTTTAGAAGGTGGCAGTTATTGTTGACTGCCAAAGGGTGGACTGTCAAAGTCAGAAAAATATCTCTATGCACACTACCATATTTGCACCTCACACAGGTCCGTGCTGCGCATGCGTACGCTCTCCCGTACGTGCGCATACTCACAGTCGCGGGCACCCGCAGGCGCACGGTATGCGTATTTACGGTAGAGTTTATGTGATCGTAGCGTGCGACTCAATCGTTACATATTTTCACTATATAATGTATTTTGTAGATCATGGTCCCTTTGATAGATTCTGAAAGTTTAGTTAACATAGCATGTTCCTGAACAGAGAGATCCCTCTTTGTATTGTACGAAGGGTCTAACAGGGGTCATACAGTGGTGTTTGGTACCCATCGGAAGAGTATTTAATTAGCAATATTCCGGTGTTGGTTTGGAGCGGATTAATCGCTCGTGCGAATAGTTATGGACATAAGAAGTTTATGTCCATTTACTATTATTTGTTCTTATTTAGTCATGCGGCGGGAAACCCAGTATCCCACCCACCTGAACAGTTGGAAGCAGTCACAGCCCACCTGTATGAATCAACCTATGACCTTTTGTTATAATGCGAAGCCGAATTCCTGTGTCCAATGAACAATGAGATTGTAGGGACCATTGAATTGCATTGTGTGTGGGGCATAAATAGGCAGGCCGACCATATCCAGTTCACTCTTCAACGGTTATCATTGCTGAAAATCGGGAGCTGGATGTCCAGAGGCGCATGCGATCGTTTCCTTTGTGCGTAAGTTTTTCTCCGCAACTATATTGATCTTCTTGTTATTGTGGGCCAATTTCTCTCTCTCTCTCTCTCTCTCTCTCTCTTCTCCTCTTTCTCTCTTATTTTCCCTTAAATAGTAATTGTATTGTATTTCCTGTGTAGTTATCTGGTTAGGTAGTCTATGTTATATTGTAGTGTATGATTTGTATTTGTATTAATTCTTTTGCAAGTATATCATTCATAAAATATATATATTAGGCGTTGGACCCTAAGCCCAGGTATCTGTGTATTTCTTATAGTGTTAAGTATTCTCAGAGCGTCGGTGACGCTAGAACAGCTTTAAAGGTAATAAGGTTATACTGTGTTGTATTTACACTCTATCATTACACTAAGGTTTTACTGCACAATACACTGTTTATGGTTTAGATACAAAGGATTAACATTGTGAGCGTCAGCGCCGCTGGTGATCTCCTCGTGGTCCCGAGCGTCCGCTACGCTATAGCGAATCATTAAGTTAGTCAGCAGCCAATAGCGTGCCTGCCTGTGATCTCTTGGCCGTGAGCGAACGTGACGCTTGAGCGTCTCGACTACGGCTAAGCGATTGTTACGCAACGAGCGTACCCTTACGGTACTTCATACGTAGATAGCGTACAGTGTTCTTAGACTTCATAAAGGGTATTATATAAGATAAATATTTAGCTTTATCATATGACTGGGTAAAAAATAGCAGATTAATGTGATGCGTATAAAAAACTATGTATATACGTGTATATACATATATATATATATATATATATATACGTGTATATACATATATATATATATATATATATATTTATAAAAGCAATGTATGGACCGGCACTCCACCTAATGGACTCAGTCGCTCCGGTGCCTCCAAAAAACACGTAATGTAAAGCAAGCACAAAAGACTGCGGCACTCAGAGACTTGATGCAAAACTCGTGATGTATTAAAAATAACACCTGAACTCCAACGTTTCGGGGTTGGCACACCCCTTTTTCAAGGAAAAACAGCAATGAAGTGAAAGAGAAAGAACTTACCTAAATGCCCAGGAGAAGCCCGCCATGTGAGAAACGCCGCCCCTGGCTCCGTTCCCGGCACCCACGTCCGGCGCGCACCAAAAGCGTCATCGATGACAGGAGGTCGGGTTGTCAAGGTAACCATGACGCCCGGCGCTACTGTCAGTTGACGTGAAAAAAACAGAGCATAGTGCTGACAGTTTCACCCGTGTGGGGAGATCCGAGAGTCAGAGGGAAAAGATCATGCAGGGAAACCTACATTAAGAGATTCTGCGCGTCAGGCATAACACTAGTGGCGCTGTGTATTGAAAGCTGCAGCGCTGAGCCGCTGGATATGTTATCTGTAGGGGCCACGTCTCCGTTATGACGGACCCATGGATGGAAACTAAGGTGCTGTTAAAAAATGTCACCCTACACTGTTAATGTGAGTTGACACCGGTAGTGGACATATATATCGTGTCTGTGCTGACACATGACAATAATGCATGTGAGTTGTGAGCAAGTGGTGTGTGATGATGGGATAATCCAAGTGAAAAAACTGATTATGAGGTGCAAAAAGCACCACGGCTTTAATTAAATGTCAGGAAAATGGTGTGTGAAAGTGGAATAATGTGAGTGAAAAAAGAGAGTTTTTTTTCTACTAAATCCCCCCAGTATTGGTTAAATGCCAGGGGACTGGACCGGAAAAAACATGCGTGTGAAACGTGATATGTCCGTGAACTTTACAACCGAGTGATGGCAATATGATCGTGATATGGGCTTTGCTAAAAAACGGATAACAAATGGTGGTGTTTCGCCACTCTGACGGCAGAAGGTCCCAATGTGTGAGATGTCAGATAGATGATTATTACAGGGAGAGATGAATGAGGTGATGATAGACTGTGAGCTTAAATAGATGTATAACATCCGCTTAGGAGAAAGACAATAAACGCCATCATGGCGCAAGTACAGCTGGTCCAAAGCAGGGGCGTTCTCACAGGAAAACATTCCATGGCATAATTTCGTTGAGACCATGGGGGTTAATCGTGTTCAACCGGTAAATCCACCTAGCTTCAAGTTTCAGCAGGAGTCCATCCCTGTCTCCCCCTCTTCGATTTTTGGGAATGTGGTCTATCGCCATCTGTCGTAGGTCATTCAACGAATGTCCTTTCTCCAAGAAGTGCTTCGCCACTGGCTGATCTGATCCCTTGCCATTAATCGCTTGTTTGATGGCCGACCGGTGGAGGGCCATCCTTTCTCTAAGTGACCTGGTAGATTTACCCACATAGAGTAAATTGCAAGGGCAGCTGATTATATAAACTATAAGACTCGGATCTTCCCGCCTTGCTCGGCTAACCTGAGCGCGCCCGAACGTCATCATCCCGCTGTCGGATTCTCGCGAGGCTCATATTCTATCGCGAGACTCGGATTCTATATAAGGAGCCGCGCGTCGCCGCCATTTTCACACGTGCATTGAGATTGATAGGGAGAGGACGTGGCTGGCGTCCTCTCCGTTTATAGTTACTGTTAGTACTAGTTAGTTGATCTGATTGCTGCTTAGCTTATTGTGGGGAGGATTGGGGAGAGCTGTTAGGAGGAGTACAGTCAGTGCAGAGTTTTGCTAGTTTTTTTTTAATCCGTTCTCTGCCTGAAAAAAACGCTCCATACCATATCTGTGCTCAGCCTCAGTGTGCTGCATGATATATCTATGTATATCTGACTGTGCTGAGTGCTCACTGCTCACACAGCTGAATTGTGGGGGAGACTGGGGTGCAGTTATAGCAGGAGTACAGTGCACACTTTTGCTGCCAGTGTGACTGACCAGTGACCACAAGTATATTGTCTGCCTGAAAAAGTTAAACACTCCTGTGGTGTTTTTTTTTTTATTCTATAAACGCATTCTGCTGACAGTGTCCAGCAGGTCCGTCATTCATTATATTATATAAATATTTACCTGCAGTAGTGTTATATTTTTTTTTGTTCATCTCTATCATCTCTATATTAGCAGACGCAGTACGGTAGTCCACGGCTGTGGCTACTTCTGTGTCGTCAGTGCTCGTCCATAATTGTATACCTACCTGTGGTGGGGGTTTTTTTTTCTATCTTCTTCATACTAGTAGTTTAGGAGTCTGCTGACAGTGTCCAGCAGGTCCGTCATTATATTATATATACCTGCAGTAGTGATATATATATATTTTTTATATCATTATCATCTCTATACTAGCAGACGCAGTATGGTAGTCCACGGCTGTAGCTACCTCTGTGTCGTCAGTGCTCGTCCATAATTGTATACCTACCTGTGGTGGGGTTTTTTTTTCTATCTTCTTCATACTAGTAGTTTAGGAGTCTGCTGACAGTGTCCAGCAGGTTCGTCATTATATTATATATACCTGCAGTAGTGATATATATATATTTTTTATATCATTATCATCTCTATACTAGCAGACGCAGTACGGTAGTCCACGGCTGTAGCTACCTCTGTGTCGTCAGTGCTCGTCCATAATTGTATACCTACCTGTGGTGGGGTTTTTTTTTCTATCTTCTTCATACTAGTAGTTTAGGAGTCTGCTGACAGTGTCCAGCAGGTCCGTCATTATATTATATATACCTGCAGTAGTGATATATATATATTTTTTATATCATTATCATCTCTATACTAGCAGACGCAGTACGGTAGTCCACGGCTGTAGCTACCTCTGTGTCGTCAGTGCTCGTCCATAATTGTATACCTACCTGTGGTGGGTTTTTTTTCTATCTTCTTCATACTAGTAGTTTAGGAGTCTGCTGACAGTGTCCAGCAGGTCCGTCATTATATTATATATACCTGCAGTAGTGATATATATATATTTTTTATATCATTATCATCTCTATACTAGCAGACGCAGTACGGTAGTCCACGGCTGTAGCTACCTCTGTGTCGTCAGTGCTCGTCCATAATTGTATACCTACCTGTGGTGGGGGGTTTTTTTCTATCTTCTTCATACTAGTAGTTTAGGAGTCTGCTGACAGTGTCCAGCAGGTCCGTCATTATATTATATATACCTGCAGTAGTGATATATATATATTTTTTATATCATTATCATCTCTATACTAGCAGATGCAGTACGGTAGTCCACGGCTGTAGCTACCTCTGTGTCGTCAGTGCTCGTCCATAATTGTATACCTACCTGTGGTGGGGTTTTTTTTTCTATCTTCTTCATACTAGTAGTTTAGGAGTCTGCTGACAGTGTCCAGCAGGTCCGTCATTATATTATATATACCTGCAGTAGTGATATATATATATTTTTTATATCATTATCATCTCTATACTAGCAGACGCAGTACGGTAGTCCACGGCTGTAGCTACCTCTGTGTCGTCAGTGCTCGTCCATAATTGTATACCTACCTGTGGTGGGGTTTTTTTTTCTATCTTCTTCATACTAGTAGTTTAGGAGTCTGCTGACAGTGTCCAGCAGGTCCGTCATTATATTATATATACCTGCAGTAGTGATATATATATATTTTTTATATCATTATCATCTCTATACTAGCAGACGCAGTACAGTAGTCCACGGCTGTAGCTACCTCTGTGTCGTCAGTGCTCGTCCATAATTGTATACCTACCTGTGGTGGGGTTTTTTTTTCTATCTTCTTCATACTAGTAGTTTAGGAGTCTGCTGACAGTGTCCAGCAGGTCCGTCATTATATTATATATACCTGCAGTAGTGATATATATATATATATATATTTTTTATATCATTATCATCTCTATACTAGCAGACGCAGTACGGTAGTCCACGGCTGTAGCTACCTCTGTGTCGTCAGTGCTCGTCCATAATTGTATACCTACCTGTGGTGGGGTTTTTTTTTCTATCTTCTTCATACTAGTAGTTTAGGAGTCTGCTGACAGTGTCCAGCAGGTCCGTCATTATATTATATATACCTGCAGTAGTGATATATATATATATTTTTTATATCATTATCATCTCTATACTAGCAGACGCAGTACGGTAGTCCACGGCTGTAGCTACCTCTGTGTCGTCAGTGCTCGTCCATAATTGTATACCTACCTGTTGTGGGGTTTTTTTTTCTATCTTCTTCATACTAGTAGTTTAGGAGTCTGCTGACAGTGTCCAGCAGGTCCGTCATTATATTATATATACCTGCAGTAGTGATATATATATATATTTTATATCATTATCATCTCTATACTAGCAGACGCAGTACGGTAGTCCACGGCTGTAGCTACCTCTGTGTCGTCAGTCACTCGTCATCCATAAGTATACTAGTATCCATCCATCTCCATTGTTTACCTGAGGTGCCTTTTTAGTTGTGCCTATTAAAATATGGAGAACAAAAATGTTGAGGTTCCAAAAATAGGGAAAGATCAAGATCCACTTCCACCTCGTGCTGAAGCTGCTGCCACTAGTCATGGCCGAGATGATGAAATTCCATCAACGTCGTCTGCCAAGGCCGATGCCCAATGTCATAGTACAGAGCATGTAAAATCCAAAACACAAAATATCAGTAAAAAAAGGACTCAAAAATCTAAAATAAAATCATCGGAGGAGAAGCGTAAACTTGCCAATATGCCATTTACCACACGGAGTGGCAAGGAACGGCTGAGGCCCTGGCCTATGTTCATGGCTAGTGGTTCAGCTTCACATGAGGATGGAAGCACTCAGCCTCTCGCTAGAAAAATGAAAAGACTTAAGCTGGCAAAAGCACAGCAAAGAACTGTGCGTTCTTCGAAATCACAAATCCACAAGGAGAGTCCAATTGTGTCGGTTGCGATGCCTGACCTTCCCAACACTGGACGTGAAGAGCATGTGCCTTCCACCATTTGCACGCCCCCTGCAAGTGCTGGAAGGAGCACCCGCAGTCCAGTTCCTGATAGTCAGATTGAAGATGTCAGTGTTGAAGTACACCAGGATGAGGAGGATATGGGTGTTGCTGGCGCTGGGGAGGAAATTGACAAGGAGGATTCTGATGGTGAGGTGGTTTGTTTAAGTCAGGCACCCGGGGAGACACCTGTTGTCCGTGGGAGGAATATGGCCATTGACATGCCTGGTGAAAATACCAAAAAAATCAGCTCTTCGGTGTGGAAGTATTTCAACAGAAATGCGGACAACATTTGTCAAGCCGTGTGTTGCCTTTGTCAAGCTGTAATAAGTAGGGGTAAGGACGTTAACCACCTCGGAACATCCTCCCTTATACGTCACCTGCAGCGCATTCATCATAAGTCAGTGACAAGTTCAAAAACTTTGGGCGACAGCGGAAGCAGTCCACTGACCAGTAAATCCCTTCCTCTTGTAACCAAGCTCACGCAAACCACCCCACCAACTCCCTCAGTGTCAATTTCCTCCTTCCCCAGGAATGCCAATAGTCCTGCAGGCTATGTCACTGGCAATTCTGACGAGTCCTCTCCTGCCTGGGATTCCTCCGATGCATCCTTGCGTGTAACGCCTACTGCTGCTGGCGCTGCTGTTGTTGCTGCTGGGAGTCGATGGTCATCCCAGAGGGGAAGTCGTAAGACCACTTTTACTACTTCCACCAAGCAATTGACTGTCCAACAGTCCTTTGCGAGGAAGATGAAATATCACAGCAGTCATCCTGCTGCAAAGCGGATAACTGAGGCCTTGGCATCCTGGGCGGTGAGAAACGTGGTTCCGGTATCCATCATTACTGCAGAGCCAACTATAGACTTGTTTGAGGTACTGTGTCCCCGGTACCAAATACCATCTAGGTTCCATTTCTCTAGGCAGGCGATACCGAAAATGTACACAGACCTCAGAAAAAGACTCACCAGTGTCCTAAAAAATGCAGTTGTACCCAATGTCCACTTAACCACGGACATGTGGACAAGTGGAGCAGGGCAGACTCAGGACTATATGACTGTGACAGCCCACTGGGTAGATGTATGGACTCCCGCCGCAAGAACAGCAGCGGCGGCACCAGTAGCAGCATCTCGCAAACGCCAACTCTTTCCTAGGCAGGCTACGCTTTGTATCACCGCTTTCCAGAATACGCACACAGCTAAAAACCTCTTACGGCAACTGAGGAAGATCATCGCAGAATGGCTTACCCCAATTGGACTCTCCTGTGGATTTGTGGCATCGGACAACGCCAGCAATATTGTGTGTGCATTAAATATGGGCAAATTCCAGCACGTCCCATGTTTTGCACATACCTTGAATTTGGTGGTGCAGAATTATTTAAAAAACGAGAGGGGCGTGCAAGAGATGCTGTCGGTGGCCAGAAGAATTGCGGGACACTTTCGGCGTACAGGCACCACGTACAGAAGACTGGAGCAACACCAAAAACGCCTGAACCTGCCCTGCCATCATCTGAAGCAAGAAGTGGTAACGAGGTGGAATTCAACCCTCTATATGCTTCAGAGGTTGGAGGAGCAGCAAAAGGCCATTCAAGCCTATACAACTGAGCACGATATAGGAGGTGGAATGCACCTGTCTCAAGCGCAGTGGAGAATGATTTCAACGTTGTGCAAGGTTCTGCAACCTTTTGAACTTGCCACACGTGAAGTCAGTTCAGACACTGCCAGCCTGAGTCAGGTCATTCCCCTCATCAGGCTTTTGCAGAAGAAGCTGGAGACATTGAAGGAGGAGCTAACACTGAGCGATTCCGCTAGGCATGTGGGACTTGTGGATGGAGCCCTTAATTCGCTTAACAAGGATTCACGGGTGGTCAATCTGTTGAAATCAGAGCAATACATTTTGGCCACCGTGCTCGATCCTAGATTTAAAACTTACGTTGTATCTCTCTTTCCAGCAGACACAAGTCTGCAGGGGTTCAAAGAACTGCTGGTGAGAAAATTGTCAAGTCAAGCGGAACGCGACCTGTCAACATCTCCTCCTTCACATTCTCCCGCAACTGGGGGTGCGAGGAAAAGGCTCAGAATTCCGAGCCCACCCGCTGGCGGTGATGCAGGGCAGTCTGGAGCGACTGCTGATGCTGACATCTGGTCCGGACTGAAGGACCTGAC
Source organism: Pseudophryne corroboree (assembly GCF_028390025.1). Taxonomy (NCBI): domain Eukaryota; kingdom Metazoa; phylum Chordata; class Amphibia; order Anura; family Myobatrachidae; genus Pseudophryne; species Pseudophryne corroboree. The sequence goes on along the minus strand of NC_086446.1, from coordinate 649,762,745 downwards.
AACGATTACGGACATGTCGTCTACTGTCACTGCATATGATTCTCTCACCATTGAAAGAATGGTGGAGGATTATATGAGTGACCGCATCCAAGTAGGCACGTCAGACAGTCCATACGTATACTGGCAGGAAAAAGAGGCAATTTGGAGGCCCTTGCACAAACTGGCTTTATTCTACCTAAGTTGCCCTCCCACAAGTGTGTACTCCGAAAGAGTGTTTAGTGCCGCCGCTCACCTTGTCAGCAATCGGCGTACGAGGTTACTTCCAGAAAATGTGGAGAAGATGATGTTCATTAAAATGAATTATAATCAATTCCTCCATGGAGACATTCACCAGCAGCAATTGCCTCCAGAAAGTACACAGGGAGCTGTGATGGTGGATTCCAGTGGGGACGAATTGATAATCTGTGAGGAGGGGGATGTACACGGTGATGAATCGGAGGATGATGATGATGAGGTGGACATCTTGCATCTGTAGAGCCAGTTTGTGCAAGGAGAGATTAATTGCTTCTTTTTTGGTGGGGGTCCAAACCAACCCGTCATTTCAGTCAGTCGTGTGGCAGACCCTGTCACTGAAATGATGGGTTGGTTAAAGTGTGCATGTCCTGTTTATACAACATAAGGGTGGGTGGGAGGGCCCAAGGACAATTCCATCTTGCACCTCTTTTTTCTTTCATTTTTCTTTGCGTCATGTGCTGTTTGGGGAGTGTTTTTTGGAAGGGCCATCCTGCGTGACACTGCAGTGCCACTCCTAGATGGGCCAGGTGTTTGTGTCGGCCACTTGGGTCGCTGAGCTTAGTCATCCAGCGACCTCGGTGCAAATTTTAGGACTAAAAATAATATTGTGAGGTGTGAGGTGTTCAGAATAGACTGAAAATGAGTGGAAATTATGGTTATTGAGGTTAATAATACTTTTGGATCAAAATGACCCCCAAATTCTATGATTTAAGCTGTTTTTTAGGTTTTTTTGAAAAAAACACCCGAATCCAAAACACACCCAAATCCGACAAAAAAAATTCGGTGAGGTTTTGCCAAAACGCGTTCGAACCCAAAACACGGCCACGGAACCGAACCCAAAACCAAAACCCGAAAAATTTCCGGTGCACATCTCTAGTTACTACTCCCTTATACCGACACGGATGCTAATTCCTGTGTCGACCATAATGCTTCCTGATGAGTTCCAAAAAATAAAAAAGGAGCATTTAGTACATGATTAGTACATTCTTCATTCTCATGTGCTGAACACTCTGTTAGAGAAGGTCTGGGTCAGCCCTGACAAGATGATTTCAAATCCTCAAGAGGATTCCGATTGTTTATTCTTTTCCCGCCGCAGATAGAATAAAGGGGGAGTCACCCCCTGTTCTACACAGGGCCCTGTCACAAGGCCAGCGGATCATATGTAGGAAGCTTTCGTTATGTTCTAGTTATGTGTCCATGCGTACGTCAGTTAGACTTGGCCATTACATGTGCATGGGGAGTAGTAGTATTCAAAATTGGTCGGTTGCCTGGTCATCAGTTATAGATACCCTGGGGAGAGATGGGATACTCCTTACGTTGGGTCATATCAAGGACGCTGCAGCATGCTTTCGTGTGACTGCAAGGGATAGAGGACTCTTGGGTTCGCGGGCCGATTCCATGGCGGTTTCGGCTAGGAGGGCGTTGTGTAATCACCAATGGAATGCTGAGGCTGACTCCGAGAAGATGAGTCTCTTCCCGATAAAGGTGAAGCCCGGTTCGGTGACGACCTAGTTATTTTGATCTCGGCAGATGCTGAGGGTAAGTCTACCTTCTGGGCCTATGTTCCCTCACAACGGATGATGACGCATAATTGTCAGATACAGTCAGCCCGATAGATACGGATTCCCCCTTCTTTCTTTGCAGGTAGAGGAAGGAGAAAAGGGAAGAGGTCAGCAGCCTCTTCAAGGTCACAGGAGCAGAAATCATCCTCTGTTTCTGCCAGATCCACCGCATGGTGCTGGGACTCTCTTGCGGGAGCCCACACCGGTGAGGTCACATCTAAAACTTTTCAAACGGTCCTGGAATGGACTTGGACCTATGGGGTTTACGAATAGTGTCCCAAGGGTACATACTGGAGTTTCCAGGCATCTTCCCTCACAAATTCTTCACTATTTCTGATTCTCCTCCGGACGGGGAGGGAGTATGCAACGCAACACAAGAGTTGTGTCAGGATCAGGTCATGGTCCTGGTGTCCCCTGTCACGATAGGGAGAAGACTGTTATTCAAGTCTCTTCGTACTCCCGTCGCCAGACAGCTAAGTCAGACCAATCCAAAATCTGACATACTTTAATTTCTATTTAAAGAAATTCAAATCCAATCTAAAGAAGAATAAAGGAGGTCTAATTACATTTTCCTCCGCATTAGTTTACCTGAGTTTTGCTATCCAGGATGGTCATTACCAGTTTCACCAGGGTGATGGCAGTATTGATGCTTCTCCTTTTCTAGTATGGAGCCACGTTTATCCTGATAACAGTGAGATCAAGAAACCAGTTGGTGCAAAACGTTGCACTATCCCTGACGGTTCTTCAGCAACAGGGTTTGGTCTTGAACTTACCAGAATCACTGATGGCTCACCGACGTGGTCGTTGGTTATGGGAATAATACCAGATACTACAGAGAGTTTTTTCTTCCAGTGGAAAAGGATCTGGAGATCCAGAGTCTGGTCATACGAATTCCAAGACCAACTGGAGTGTCAATCCATCAATACATTAGAAAATATGGTTGCAGCCTACAAGGCCGTTCAGTTGGCAGGTTACTTGCCAAGGTGTTCTAGTGGGTCCTGTGGGATGTGGGGTCCGGTTCCCACCTACACATACATGGGAAGATAATCCATGTTGTCAAAAGCCAGGGTTTCGCTTCTGTGGTGGCTACACACCTCGCACATACTAGAGGCACGTAGTTTCGAGGTCAGGACTGGGTCCTGAAATCCACGGATGCAAATCTCCGAGGCTGGGAAGCTATCACTCAAGGGAAAGGCTTCCAAGAAAAATGCTAGAGTCAGGAAGCCTGCCTTCACATGAATAGGCTGGAATCGAGAGCCATTTACGATGGCCTTCAGCAGGCGGTACATCTTCTTCAAGATCACCCCGGGCAGATCCAGTGGGATAATGTAACAGAAAAAAGCAGAGCGGAAATGGCAGAGGTGACGGAGATCCTCCTCTGGGCAGAAAAATCTGTAAAGGCTCTGTCGCCAATTTTCATTCCGGCGGACAACTGGGAAGCATGGTTCCTCTGCAGACACGATCTCTGTCCGGGAGAGTGGGACCTCCACCAAGAAGTCTTCGCAGAGATGACAAGTCTTTGGGGAGTTCCTCTAGTCAACAGGATGACTTCTCGTCTCAACGAGAAACTTCAAAAAAATAGTTCCAGGTCAAAAGACCCTCAGGCAGTAGCAGTAAATGCTCTTGCAACCCAGTGACTATTCCGGTCAGTGTATTCCTTCTACTTCCATTGATCCCAAAAGCTTTCGGGATAATAGGAAGAACAAGGGTTCGGGCAGTTTTCACTGCCCCTGACTGGCCAAGGTGGGCTTGGTGCTCAGATATTCAGGAGTTGCTTATTAAAAGATCCTGAGCCTTTTTTTACTGTTCGCAAGGACCTACTACGGTAGGTACCGGGCGTGTACCTAGACTTGCCACGGCTACATGCGACAGCATGAATGTTCAGCGCCGAATCCTACCCCAAAAGGGTATTCCCAAGGAAGTCATCCCCACTCTTGTTCAGGCCAGGAAAGGAGTAACGTCTAGACATTACCATCGTTTTTGGAGAAAATATATGTCTTAGTGTAAATCCAAGACAGTTCAATGGAAGTGTTTCAGTAAGGCGTTTTCTCCATTTCCTACAGGCTGGGGGAAATGCAGACTGCAGTTGGACTCCATCATGGTCCACTTTTCAGCATTAAAAATTTTCTTTCTGAAACTATTAGCTTCCATTCCGGAAGTTCAGTTTGCGTGAAAGACGTGTTGCACGTCCAACTTTCATTAGTGCCTTCGGTGGCACCTTGGGATCGTCATGTGGTGTTGCAGTTTCTTCAATCATATTGGTTTGAACCTTTACAAAAGGTGGAGTTGTTATTCCTCACTTGGAAAGTGGTCAGCCTGTTGGCCTTGGCATCTGCACGACAGATGTCTGAGTTACTGGTCTTGCCTCTCAAGAGCACTTAGTTGATCTTCCTGGAAGATAGAGCTGAACTGAGGACACGTCAGCAATTTCTACTGAAGGTGGTTTCCTCGGTCCACATCGACCAACCTATTGTGGTGCCTGTGGCTACTGACGCCTTCGCTCAGTCAAAATCTCTGGATGTGGTCAGAGCGTTGAAGATTTATGTCGCCAGAAAGGCTCACATTTGGAAAACAGAGGCTCTGTTTGTACTGTATGTTCCCAACAAGGTTGGGTGTCCTGCTTCCGAGCAGATCAGGGCATGCTGGATCCGGAACACCGTTTCAGCATGCTCATTCCACGGCTGGACTGCCGTTACCGATATCGGTGAAAGCCCTTTCTACTAAATAGATGGGCTCATTCTGGACGGCTGTCCGGGTGGGTCTTGGCATAGCAAATTGCTGTGCAGCTACTTGATCGGGGTCAAACACAATTTGCAAAGTTCAACAAGTTTGACACCTTGGCCGATGAAGACCTTAAGTTGGTCAATCGGTGCTGCAGAGTCATCCGCACTCTCCCGCCCGTTCTAGAGCTTTGGTATAAACCCCATGGTTCTTGAAGTGACCCCAGCATCCTCTAGGATGTATGAGAAAATAGGATTTTAATACCTACCAGTAAATCCTTTTCTCTCAGTCCGTAGAGGATGCTGGGCGCCCATCCCAGTGCGTACTGTATCTGCAGTTATTGGTTGTGGTTACACACAGGTTGTGGTACGTTTTTTTGTCAGCATATTGCTGCACATTCTTCATGCCGTTGGCTTGGGTTCTGTTGAATGCCACGTTCTGCGGCATGCTTGAGGTGTGAGCTGGTAAGATGCTCACCGCGGTTTAACAATAAATCCTTTCCTCTGAAATGTCCGTCTCCCTGGGCACAGTTCCTTAAACTGGAGTCTGGAGGAGGGGCATAGAGGGAGGAGCCAGGTCACACCATTTGAAAGTCTTAAAGTGCCCATGTCTCCTGCGGATCCCGTCTATACCCCATGGTCCTTGAAGTGACCCCAGCATCCTCTACGGACTAAGAGAAAAGGATTTATCGGTAGGTACTAAAATCCTATTTTTAATGTATGATTAGCTCAAATTGTGAAACTCACTAAGGGTTCTCTTTACTATTGGGTGTTGATACGACCCCTGGCGCCAATTCTTTCATTGTTACACATTTTCATACATTTAGTTCCTTCTAACAGGGAACTTAGTTGAATCAGGCCGCCTGTTCTAAGTTTTCACTCATATCAATTACAGTACTTCAATAGCGCAGAGGGATAGTATTTGTTTGGTATATATATATATATATATATATATGTGTATATATATATATATATATATATATATATGTATGTATGTATATGTGTTTCTGTTAAATTACAGTATATGGGGGGGTTACGCAACCGCATATACTGGCAATACTCTTTGTATTGTACTTAACAATAATGTAATTTCCCTCATTAAAAAGTAATAATAATTTCTTAGATTTTAAGCTTCATAGGTGATTTTTCTAAAGGAGGCATATTTACAAAATGCTAATTCTACAACCTTGAAAAAATGTCCGCTGTGGGACATAAAAGTATTTGGTTGACATGGCTTATTTCTTTAAAACTGCTGAAAACAGAGAATGTCAGCTACATCTTAAAACTGGCTTCAGGCAATATATCTTCACACAAAGAGAAATTGTGGATGGCGTTCTTAGGATAACTGGTCTGGATAATCAATCAAAAGAACATTTAAATTCATTGTTCCTGAATTCCCAGGATAAATTGTCATGCAGTGCAAGTAAGACATCTTAAATGAATCAAGCCAATTACTAAAGCAAACATTCTGTACAAGCAAACAATAGTTTAGGAGGAAAATACCAACAAAGCTTAATAAACAGATACATTTAACATTTTCTGTATTGTTTTTGCTAATCTTTCATTTGTCATTCTTTGAAGCCTTGCGTACTATCATTTCTCAAGGAATATTTTGCTTTGTAACTCCAATTTGCATACACGAGTAAAGGCCCCCATCCACTAGGGAGTTTTATATCAACAATGACTTGGATACATTTTTCCTGCAATCTGGCTGGAGCTTCCCGGGAGTCCTGTGATTGCGATTTGCTACTTGGGTGTATTTTTTACATGTGATTTATCTCATGCGAACTAATATTATTAAACCTATTTCAGTGTGATTGAGATAAATATCATGGTCAGCTCGTGTAATCTGCGATTGCGATGCGGGGAACACGGGAGCGCACCTTGCATCGCAATTGCACGAAAAGGACATGCAATGTGATACTTCTCATGCAATCCATCTCAGCAATTCATTGCATAAAAACAGGCCATATCGCACTAGTGGATTGGGGCCTTAACATATCCAGTCAAGTTCAACATGTATTATAGTTTAACCCAAATACTTACAACATTGTCATAGCAATAGGATTTTTACTGTTTTGTTTGACTTGGCGACTACACAAATTAAGGGAGGCCAAATGGCCCCAACGTACTGTAGAACTAAAAATAACAGCTTACAGAAGCTGTATGGACAAAGAATTTGGTAACAAAACATAATCAAATAGATACAATTAAATTATATATCCTTATTCTGCTACATTTAATAGACTCTAAACTCATCTCTGTTTTTGTATTTGACAACTCTTCCTAAGTGGAACATTTTGTAGACTACCTAGCTGGGTCAGTGTTATTGTGCATTTATGAAAAAATACAATTTTTAAAATGTTTTTGAATCACTGGCAAAGGGCCGAATTCACAAATTTGCAATGAAGTTGTCCTTAAAAACATTTTTGCAGTAATTATACCGCAAATTTCAATTCACCAACTCTGACCAAGTGATAAACTTGGGGAAAATACCTATTTTAAGTTAAACATGTCAGGATTTGGTTCTGAACCCCTGAGACAACCCCCTGAATGATTAAATAGGCACTTAGACATTTTTAATTATTTTTAATTGGCCAATAATGACATGTCATTTTTGGGGTGAAAACTGCATAGTGATGTAAATTGCAGTACAAGGTATGGGAAAGGTATATTGGGGTGCTTTATTAGAGAGACAAGTGTTTTTATACACGCAGGTGGGAGTATTCGGTCCGTTTCCACTTTTTTTTAATAAAAGTCCCCTACAATGAACCAATATATACCCATTTTTATGTACCCCAAGATTAATTTTAGCACTTATTTTGCGGGGGGGAAAAATTTTTCTATAATTTTTTTACATTTTCACCAAAAAAAATGCATATAATAGCCATTTGACCCAATTTAAGTACCAGAAATACATTTATTATTACCAATAATAAAGTTTTATACTGTTATCCGATGTTAGTTTAACTTTTTTGGGGGTATGGATATGGACAGATTTACCCATTTTTCACATTTCATTTTCTGCACCAATTTTCATGGTAATCCCGTTTTCGAACATTTTTATTTGAATAGGGCGAATTGCGGAAGTGCGCATGCTCACAAAAGTCAGTTTTCATGCCAAAAAAGATGCAAAATGGCAATTGCGGTAAATTACTGTGATTTTGCCGCTAAATGAAGTAAAGTATTTTGGTCAACATTGTCCCCATATACCATAATGTATTTTCATTTCAATATTTAAAGAGGCTCACAAATTAAATATAGGAGACAATGGGAAAACCTCCAACCCTAAACCTGAAGAAAATGCTGAGCCTGATGACAACCTTAAACCTGAAGAGTACTGTCTGGACTGAGCACATATACAGTATACTGAGCACATACATGTGAGGAAGGTAGAGCCCAATATTACTGTATCTCTACACCTAATATTTTATCATCTTGCCGTTCAATGATACACCCAATTATGTAAGTCTCTATATCATTTAGTAGTCTTCATACCCTGCACAATCAGGCCCACATGCTGAAATATGCAGTATTATGTGTCTATGGCGGAGTGGCATCAAATTTTGTGAAGTGGTTACAGGTTTAGAAGTAGTACATCAGCTTCTAGCTATCATATTATAGACTGTTCCTGATAAATTAGTGGTTCCCAAACTCCTGTTTGCTTCAGACGGGGGCTTGTATTTACCATTCTATAGCTGGATATTCTGTGTCTGACCCTAGCTTGCTTTCTTCATTCTACAGACTGGCTTATTGGCTCTGACTCCAGTTTTCTCTCATCATTGCTCTCAGCCTTGACCTGTAGCTCTGCCCTCACCTGTCATTTGTCAGTTGATCTTGAGATTGCTACATTATATCCTGTGCTTAATTCTTGCTTCCACACCTGATTCTCATCAAGACAAGCCTTCAATCTGTCCTCCTTGCTCTCCCAGATAACAATTTACTTAGCAGCCTCTTCACCACCTGAATTATATCCTCATTGGAGATAAGGTCAGTTTCTGCACTTATTCACACTTCAGCATATCACTGTTTCACAGTAGCCTCCAACTAGTATTTCACATCAGCTCCCGCTGCTATGTCTTTACTACTCAAGATCAGGTCAGTCAGTCCTGGTTGCATTTGAGTACCTGCAAACTTGTTTAGTTTTAAGAGAAATTAGGTTACTATAGGTGAAGTTCTCTGCAAGACTTACTACAGGTGGCAAGTCCTAACACACAGAATACAACACTGAGAAGTATGGAAATAGTTTGAAAGGAAGCTATGGAATGCAAATCAACTTTTGCTCTCTCTCTCTCTCACTCTCTCTCTCTCTCTCTCTCTCTCTCTATATATATATATATATATATATATATATATATGCGTGTGTGTAACTTATATAATATATAGTTCTGTGCAAAAGCTATAGGCTGGTGTGGAAAAAATGCTGCAAAGTAAGAATGCTTTATAAAATGGAAGTGTTAATATTTTATTTTTATAAATTAACACAATTTAACATGAATGAACAGAAGAGAAATATAAATAATATCGATATTTGGTGTGACCACCCTTTGACTTCCAAACAGCATCATTTCTTCTAGGTACACATGAACATAGCTTTTGCAGGAACTCGGCAGGGAGGTTGTTCCAAACATCTTGGAGAACCACAGATCTTCTGGGGATGTAGGCTTGCTTAAATCCTTCTGTCTCTTCATGTTATTAAAGACAGACCTGAGGATGTTGAGATCAGGGCTCTGTGGGGGCAATTTCATCACTTCCAGGACTCATTGATCTTCTTTACACTGAAGATAGTTCTTAATGACATTGTATGTTTGGGGTCGTTGTTCTGCTGCAACTTACATTTGGAGCCAGGATCAGATGCCTCTCTGATGGTATTGCATGATGGATAAGCACCTGCCTTTATATCGCAGCATTGAGGACACTATTAATCCTGACCAAATCCCCAAATCCATTTGTTGAAATGCAGTCCAAAACTTGCAAGGAACCTGGTATAGCGTTCTGTAGCTGGAGCGTGCATATGCACACTCTCGCTTCACAGTTACATGTTAGCTTATATGCGGCCGCAGGGAGAGGGAGCCGTCAGGAGAGAGTAAGCATGGGTAGCTGGAAGGGGTTCACTACGGCTGGCCGGCGGTCGGGCTCCCGGCGACCAGCATCCCGGCGCCGGGAGCCCGACCGCCGGCTTACTGACAGCGTGGCGAGCGCAAATGAGCCCCTTGCGGGCTCGCTGCGCTCGCCACGCTACGGGCACGGTGGCGCGCTACGCGCGCCATACTATTTTATTCTCCCTCTATGGGGGTCGTGGACCCCCACGAGGGAAAATAAGTGTCGGTATGCCGGCTGTCGGGCTCCCGGCGCCGGTATACTGAGCGCCGGGAGCCCGACCGCCGGCATACAGAAGACCACCCGCTGGAAGCCACCCATAGTTTGCCAAACTGGGATTCGGTAGCAGTCACAGGAGTAATAGCAGGAGAATAGTAAGGTCTTGTCTGCGAGAAATAGCATAACAGGATACATCTGTATATTTAGCCCAAGATGTTTTACCATAGATGTGACTGTGCATTACTACTACATACTCTACCTTCTACCAGGCTCATCCAGCTCCTCACACATTCCCTGTAACTCATCAAAGATCATTGGAGACATGTAGCACACATCCTCCTTATTCTTGTCACTAGTGCTTCCTCCATTGTTGGTGGGGAGTGATGATATCCCCTAGGCTCAGCCTCATGGAGACTGCTAGACTCTTCAGAGAGTCAAGAAAGCTCGCTAACATTTATGGAGAATTGACAAGTATGCAATATATTGCTATCTAATTCTGATATTATAGTATACAATAGATTCTTTTGAGAGTTGCTAATTGTTCATAACACTACTCAACAGCCATTTTGCATCTGACTTCATATAGATAAATGACCATGTCATTTTGTGTGTAGAATCAAAATATATCATCATATGATATCACATAAGGTTTTTTAAATATTTTGAAAAAAATTAAAATTAGAACGCTTACGTCTCTCTGTTTAGCCTTGGTACTACTCTGTGGCCATGCCCTTCCCCATAAGGCCACACCTCTATATTTTTGGAGCGCACCGTTCCTTTTTTCAATATGGTGGAGGCACCAATTTTCTCTCTGGAACAGGGCACCAAAATGTCTAGTTACAGATCTGTTTGTGTATATCTACTAAATATGAACATCTGAGTTTTTCACTGACTTCAGCATCCCTAAATTTTCTGAAAACAAATAGTCACATGCCAGATGCAGAGATTTTTTTTATTTTTTATTTTAAGTAGTGTAATTGTATCAAGAATACAGTCCTCAATCAACATAATTAAACATAATAGATGTGCTTCATCAGCAAGTGCAGCTCATGGTAATTGTATGCTCCATATTTTATATAGACCCAAACAATTACAGTTTTAAAGAAATTGATTTTATATGTGGGATATTAACCCCTTGCTTGGCATAGTCACATGGGTTTTTTCAACTGTATAAAACTAACTTTATCAAACACAGTATGTCCCAAAAAGTGTTGATTTAAAAAAAAAAAAGTAAATAAAAGCAATATTGTCTAAGTTCAGTATAACTGTGTTACAAAATTTATATATTTGTCAACAATAGTTATACTGAATCAGTTTTAAATAGTTATTATTTACATAATTTGATCCTTTAAAAATCGACAATTTGGAGGACATTTATGGAAAATGTATTAGCAATTTAACTAATTCAATAAGGTATGCATCATGATGGTCTTTTTTTTGGTAATGATCTATAACAAAGTAGATACATGAGTCCATAATTGATCTCATCCTCACACCCAGAGAGCAGAATGATTATCTATGAATATGACTGAAATGGGTGTGGTATAGCTCATAGACAGTTAAAAGATAGACAGTCATTAGATAGACACTATATGGTCGACAGTCAAAGTCAGACAGGGTCAAAAGTCAGACAGTCAAAAGTCAGACAGGGTCAAAAGTCAGACAGTCTGACTAGAGTTTTGACTGTCTGACTTTTGACTGTTTGACTTTTGACCCTTTCTGACTTGTGACTGTCTGACTTTTGACCCTGGCTGATTTTTGACTGTCTGACTTTTGACCCTGTCTGACTTTTGACTGTCTGACTTTTGACCTTGTCTGACTTTTGACTGTCGACCATATAGTGTCTAACTAATGACTGTCAATCTTTTAACTATCTGTCTATAGACGGGAACCCGACTGAAATGTATTATATAAATACAGGCTTATGCAACTACCTGGTATAAATTAGCTCTACCACTATTTGCACCAAAAATTAAGGTTCACAAACATTTCTTTGTAGTGTGCATTTATACATAATGTACAACAAACACATCATTTAGTCTTCTCAAGTCATTTCACATACAAGCACTAGATGGCAGTGTACTACCACATCTGTTTTCAAATATTTTAAACTGTAGAAACATTGAAAATACCTTAATATCTTCTGTGTAATTGCCCTCATTCCGAGTTGATCGCTCGCTAGCTGTTTTTAGCAGCCGTGCAAATGCACAGTCGCCGCCCACGGGGGAGTGTATTTTTGCTTTGCAAGTGTGCGAACGCCTGTGCAGCCGAGCAGTGCAAAAACATTTTGTGCAGTTTCAGAGTAGGTCTGAACTTACTCAGCCCTTGCGATCACTGCAGTCTTTTTGGTGCCGGAATTGATGTCACACACCCGCCCTCAAAACACCCGGACAAGCCTGCATTTTCCCTACCACTCCCAGAAAACGGTCAATTGACACCCATAAATGCCCTCTTTCTGTCAATCTTTTTGCGATCGGCTGTGCATATGGATTCTTCGTTAAATCCATAGCTCAGCAACGATCCGCATTGTACCCGTACGAAGCGTGAGCGCATTGCGGTGCATACGCATGCGCAGTAGAGACCTGATCGCAGTGTAGCGAAAATCAGCAGCGTGCGATCAACTCGGAATGACCCCCTATGTATTTACATTTACTTTAGACTGTGATTGTTATTGTCTGAAAATATAACTGTTAAATCCTATGTGTCAATTTAACATATATGACTATTTAGAGGGCTGTAAGTTTGGGCCCAGCACAAATAAGTGGCTGGGCAATGCAGCAAATGTTAATTAAGTATAATATATTGGTGCAGGGTGTGCGGTTTGGGCTCCCCGGGGCCCATGTGCACAGCACACTGCACCATTATAGAAACGGCTATGATTCAAACATCAGTGGTCGATATATCTGAAGTTATATTGGCATTTTTGACTGTGTGTACTGGCGGTCCGCCAGTACACTTGCCGCATGAACTGACATCCAAGCTGCGTGGACAAATTCAAATGCCTGCCCAGCTGTGATGTCAGGATGACACATCGAGTCAGTCAGTAAGTGTGTATCAGGAATATGCAGTCAGGGTAGACAGGGGAGGCAAAGCCAGAGATTTTGTATACAAATTATCAGAATAATACAGAGATGATATGTATAACATAAATGTCTTCTTTGCTTATTGTAATCCTTTTTCTAGCTGACACTCATCAGATTTGTGGAGATCCCTGGAGCAGCAGGGAGTCGAGAGATGAGGCAACAACAGCTCTGCCTTGGTTCTACAGTCAGATACTGCTTTGCAGAGCTGGGGGTGGGGCCACACCACAGGCAGTAAGCTGCATAGAAAGGGAGCTAATAGATGCATGTCTCTGAGTGTGGGGGTATGCCTTGTGCACTGATGGACACTTAGCTGCGTCATATGACCAGGAAGTGCACTGTAGTCAGAGCTCAGTCGGCAGCAAAAGAGAAGACACAGGGATGCAGGTAGGAGACTCAATGGACACTGTAGCTTAGTTTAGTGAGAGGAAAGTTACAGTGAGTATGGGGTGAGACAGGCTCCCAGCATTCTGATATATCCCCATGTGTGCCTTCCCAGCCATTCACCTCAAAGCATGTAATTGGTGTGTTAACTTACCTGAATCAGACGCTCGGGCGGTGCAATAGCCAATTGATCATCAAGTTGCCCAGGTGTGTACCCAGCTTAACAGTGTGTCACAACAGAGAAAATTGCTGGTGACAAAATCCTGTGGGCCTAGTTTGTTTAATATGAGTGTGCTTTTTCTCAGCTAATTAGATTTTGAGCAGTTGTAAAAGAAAAGCCACACCTAACCAATATTTAATACAATACCCATGGACTGGTATTAGGAGAAACAATGTCCAGCTGTATATATCCTTACCATAACAGTTGATCTAGCTTAGAAGAGCAACATTAAGACATTTATACAAACTGCATACATACAATTGCAAGAAAATTCATTTGTACACTTTGGCATATTTCACTGTTGTTTTCCTATAACGTGAAATTAAAATAGATTTATTTGTATTTTTTTACAACTGATCAGCAGCGGCTGCTTACCTGTCTGGACAGGGGGGCTGGCTGATCTCCTCTCGGCTGCAGTCCCTGACCTCTTGGTGATTGATGGATGATGTCACTGGGAGGCGGAGCTTACTGTAGGTCTGGTGGAAGCAGGGATGGGGCTTAACTCCGGCGCTGCACTGCAACTGATGTAGTCCATAGAAGCCAGATAGGGCGGATGGTATAGCAGGGGATTGGGTTCACATGGGAAGCGCTCTCTCTGCTATTGCAGTTCAGACTGGCAGTCCCAGGAGGAGGAGAAAACATCTCCCCCTGGAACTGTTTTTCTGACAGTGATTAGCAGGGAACGCTTCCCACAGGAAGTAACTGCCACTGCCAGCCAGTTCCTGAAGGTGGTGGACGTTACTGGGGGGGCTGCAGCCCATAGGTAAAATATGCCACTTCAACTGATTAATTTAAAAAAGGTGCTGTAATGTGAATTCATTAGATATGTGCATGGACCCCTGTGTTTTCAATTGGTTTTACCAAAACTGCCCTCTGTGTTTTGTTTTTGTTTTCTGGTTTTGACAAAAACACTGTCACGTGTTTGGGTTTTGGATCTTGATTTATTTTAAACAATTGTTAAAACAGCTAAAATCATTTAATGTGGGCATGTTCTTGTTCTCACAGTATTATTAACCTCAAGAAGATTACTTTCCATTCATTTCTAATCAATTTTGACAGCCTCACAGCTCACAATACTGTTCACCAATATTGGCCAAAGGTTGGCTGGTTAACGAAGTGACAGAGCAGCAGCACAAATACATACAGTTGTTTAAGATTAAAGCACATATATGAAAAATTGCAGCACAGCAGTTGCAGAGAAGTTGTCAGTTTAATAAACTATACAACCCGATAGAAAGAATGCTTTCAATATAAGAGGTCCAAGGGCAGTACAGGGAAATGGAGGTGGAGAATGTAGTGGCTGGCAGGTAAAGGATTAATTGATTGATTGATTGATTAAAATTGATTAATTGAGTAAAAAAGTGATTAATTAATTACATAATAAATTACAACAATCTGTTTTGCAGTAACTTAGAAGAGGAAAGGCCATAAGAGAATACAATGTTAATAGCCAAGGGTTGAAATATGAAGCCAAGAAAATTATGACCATACTACCCACCCCCCTTCTTGATTGTGTAACATACCCCAGTAGTTCATTTATGAGGTGCACCAGAGAATCTGAATATGAGAGATAATACCATGTTTTGTCTCCAACATTTTGTCCACAAGACATGCAGGATGGAATTGTCCTTGGGACCTCCAACCCTCCCTTATGTTGGATATTATAAAGGACCTGCACAGTTTAACAAATTAAGCACTACAGCGACAGAGACTGTCACTTTTGTGGCTGAAGTGCTTGGTTTGTTTGGGCCCCCACAAACCAATTTTTAGGAAGGACTACTTCCAATCATTAATGAGGAGGTTATGATGAGGGTGTTGGTGGTGGATATTGCATGTGCCGGTATAAACTGGTGTAACTGATGCTGGCCTGCTTGTTATTATTTGAAAGGATTTTTTTAGTTTTTGATAAATAACTTGCATTAACTTGCTGAAAATGATGTAACATGGAGGAGGTGCATAAATGGATAACATACCTACCTCTACCCACCCTACTCTTTAGCTTCACAAATGTTTCAGATGCCTTCACAAATGTCAGGATTTTGGTAAAAAGAATTCCACACAGAAGAGGTGGCTTTTTCAGTCTTTCGTCAAGGTATGACAATGGTAATTGGCATTGCATGTGTGGGGAAGTTGTTCAGTGAAACAGTTTTATTACTGCATGCTGTCTGGTGTTTACCTCCTTTGGCCATTTGGCCATTTGTGGACAGGTGTACTATATCTCTTCATTTAGTGAGGTGTAGTCGTGGTGTAAAGGACAGAGTGTGATTCCTGATTGGGAGGGGGGGACGACAAACAAACAAACACTGAACAACATCACCAAACAGGTAATTTCAACTTTAAACTTGTTATTTTTTGTACTGTCTGGACATGGCTACTAATAACAGCTGCACAGACAAAATTCTTAAAGCTATGTGTGCAAATGCTAGGATCTTAGGAGACAAAATTCCAGAGCTAATTGCGATAATGACAAGGGATAACCTGGATATTGTTGCAATTACTGAGTCATGGTGCAATGAGAATCATGACTGGGACATAGCTATACCAGGATACAATTTATTTAGGAAGGATAGAATGGGAAGAATAGGAGGAGGGGTAGCAATGTATGTGAAAAAAAGCATAAATGCTACTTTAATACAAAATATTGAGGACAAAACTGAGGCCCTTTGGGTCACCACGGAAACTGGGGAGAAGGACATTATTCGCATTGGGGTGATCTATAGACCACCAGGCCAGGGGCAGGATTTGGACAGGAACCTATTGTTGGACATCTCTAAAATGGCTTTAAAGGGAGAAGTTATAATCATGGGAGACTTTAATTTACCTGATGTCAATTGGGAGGGGTCCTTTGCAAGTTCAGCTACAAGTGGCAAATTTCTGAATTCCTTACAGGGAGCATCTCTCAAGCAATTGGTGAGGGAGCCCACTCGCAAAGACTCAATATTAGGTTTGATTCTTACAAATGGTGACAGGATATCAGACATATATGTGGGTGAGCACCTGGGATCCAGTGATCATCAAGCAGTATGGTTTAGTATAAAGACAGGATCCAACTCCTGTCACACAAAAACAAAGGTGTTGGATTTTAGAAATGCTGACTTTGCAAAAATGGGGAGATGTTTAAGTGATTCATTGGCGGACTGGAGGAACTTGGAAGGAGTGCAGGAGAGATGGGAAAAACTGAAAAGTGCAACACTAAGGGCAACAGACCTTTGTATCAAAAGGGTTAGGAAAAGCACCAGGAAAAGGAAGCCAATGTGGTTCATAAAAGAAGTATCAACTAGTGTGAAAGCAAAAAAGTTGGCTTTTAGGAAATACAAACAGACTCAAAATAATAATGACAAAGAGCTGTATCTTGACAGACGGAAGGATGCTAAGAAAGCGATTAGACCTGCAAAGGCAGAAGCTGAGGAGACAATGGCCCAGTCAGTAAATAAAGGAGGAAAAACTTTTTTAAGAATATAAATGAAAGGAGAAAATCAAATGGAGGAATAATAAGACTTAAGACAGAGAGTGAGCATTTGGTGGAGGGAGACAAGGCTACAGCAGATCACCTAAATAATTATTTTTTCTCAGTATTGACTACAGAAGAAGAAGGGAAGGGGCCACAGTTATGTTGCAAGGACATTCATAAAAATAAGGTAGATGAAAGTACATTTACAGAGGAGAAGGTCCTAACTGAACTTTCAAAACTAAAAGTGGATAAATCAATGGGGCCAGATGGGATACACCCACGGATACTAAAAGAGCTAAAAGATGTGCTGGTGGCACCATTAACAGAATTATTTAACCAGTCACTAAATACAGGTGCCATTCCAGAGGAATGGAAAGAGCAAATGTAGTTCCATTGTACAAAAGTGGAAGCAAGGAAAAAGCAAGTAACTACAGACCAGTAAGCCTTACATCAGTAGTAGGGAAAGTAATGAAAAAACTACTAAAAGAAAGAGTTGTGGAATATCTTAAATCAAACAACTTACAGGATCCAAAACAGCATGGATTTACTGGTGGGAGATCATGCCAAACAAATCTTATTGACTTTTTTGACTCTGTGATGAAAATAATAGATCAAGGGGGAGCTGTAGATGGAGCATATCTAGACTTTAGTAAGGCATTTGACACTGTCCCACATCGCAGACTGCTAAATAAACTTGAAAGTGTGGGGGTGGATTATAGAATAGTTAAATGGATAAGAACCTGGTTGCAGGATAGGAAACAGACAGTTGTAGTAAATGGAGTGCAATCTATGGAAGGAAATGTTACCAGTGGAGTACCCCAGGGATCTGTACGCAGACCAGTTCTCTTTAATATCTTTGTTGGTGACATTGCAAATGGTATTGAAGGGAAAGTATGCCTTTTTGCAGATGATACAAAGATATGCAACAGGGTAGACACACCAGGAGGGGTAAAATAATTGATTAATGACCTAGCTAGGCTTGAAAAATGGTCAAGAACATGGCAACTACAGTTTAATGCTAAAAAATGCAAAATCATGCACTTGGGTCTCAAAAACCCAAAGGCTAAATATATTATCAAGGGTACTATAATGGAAACTACTGAGGAGGAAAGGGATTTAGGAATCACTATTTCAAGTGACTTAAAGGCAGGAAAGCAATGCAACAAAGCAATGAGAAAGGCAAGTCAGATGCTTGGTTGCATAGGGAGAGGAATCAGTAGCAGGAAAAAAGAAGTAATAATGCCACTGTATAGGTCATTGGTGCGGCCTCATCTGGAATACGGTGTCCAGTTCTGGAGACCATATCTCCAGAAGGATATAAATACATTAGAGAGTGTACAAAGAAGGGCAACTAAAATGGCGCATGGCCTACATCACAAAACTTACCCGGAAAGGCTAAAAGATCTTAACATGTATAGTATGGAGGAAAGAAGGGAAAGGGGAGACATGATACAAACTTTCAAATATACCAAGGGTCTTAACAAAGTTCAGGAGGGAAACATTTTTCAAAGGAAGAGAAGTATTAGAACTCGAGGACATACATTGAAACTGGAGGGAGGCAGGTTCAGGGGAAATTTAAGGAAAAATTATTTCACAGAAAGGGTAGTGGATAAGTGGAATAGCCTCCCATCAGAGGTGGTAGAGGCTAAGACTGTGGAGCAGTTTAAACATGCTTGGGATAGGCATGTGAATATCCTTACAAGGAATTAAGGTTAAAAAAAAATGGGCTTCTTTTTGTCATGGGCAAGAACTTCTGCCACTGGTGGCTAATTTATGTCTTGGATACAAACAACACATTCTCATTAGTATCAGATACTCAAATATCTGTCAACTTCTATGTCACCATCTTTACTTAAATTGCTCCTTTCCACATATGCAGAGGGTACAGAAATGGTGGACGGAGGTTTCTTTAAGAGCACAGTGTCAGAAATATCAAACTTACAAAGAGCCAAACCTGTACACGCATAGATTATCCTCAGGGATTTGCGAATACACAGTTTGTTCATCATCCTTAGTATTTTTTTTTTTGGGGGGTGGGGCACTGAACTGTCTGTTTTAAAGGTGACACCTCTACTTGACTCATAATAAAGTGTTGCTTCATCATCATCATATGAGGTTACAGAAGAAGATACCTGACCTTGTTTGGCCCCGGCTCCCGCAGTAGGAATTTTTCTAGTGCATGAAACAGCAGTAGCACTAGCAGGGCCACCACTCACAAACCTGACCTGAGCCTCTCTTTGCCACTACATGTGGGGTTTGGCATGTTGGCAGTTTTATATTTTTTGGCAGTAAATTTTCCCTTTAGATGTGATATTTTCTTTAACATCGTGAAATATTGTTTAGATTTCAGGCGTCCTTTCTTAAACTTTGTGCCCCCTGGACCACCTTTAGTAGATATTAAAGTATTATTATGACTGGCAACAGCTGCAGCACTAGAACTAGGTTGTTGCTTCTAGTAATGGTGGCACACTGGCCCCTAATGAACATTATTATTTTACGACACAATGCCTGAACCTGAACAACACAAGTTTTATAAAAAATAAATTACATACAGTACTGCGATTCACAGTGCTTCTAGCATTATTATTTTACAACACAATGCCTGAACTTAAACAATACACACAAGTTTTATCTCTCTTTTTGTACACACCGCAACTCACAGCGCTTTTAGTAAAGGTGGAACCTAATGACAATTATTTTTAAGAAATTTCCACCTCTTTGAAGCAACTGTTCTTACGCATTCACTTCGACCTGAAATGGCTGTATCACACCTGGATTAGCTCTTGATGAAGTCGCTCCAACTACCCATCACACTCCACGTTGGACTAGATGTCAACCGTGTCACTATAAATTAACAAGACACCTGCAAAAACTCTCACGTAAAATTGAATGTCAATGGTGTAAATCTAATACACCAAGCAGCTACCTCATGTATAAGACTATCTACCACATATCCAAAATACACCCATACCTTACACAAGACACAACAAAAACTCTAATCCATGCTCTCATTATCTCCTGTATTGATTATTGCAATAGTCTTCTTACTGGTCTTGCCAAAAAAAGACACACCACTATAGGAATGCAGCTGCGAGGCTAATCTTTGTTTCTAGACGTTCATCATCTGCAGTTCCACTCTTGTCAGTCCCTCCATTGAAAACCTGTATGCTACCGTATTCAATATAAAATACTTTTACTCACACACAAGGCCATTAACCAAACTGCACAAACATACATCTCTTTGCTTATCTAAAAATATCTCCCTATCTGACCTCTTTGCTCTTTACAAGATCTACGTCTATTATCCACACTAATTATTCAATCCCATTCAGGGAATGCAGGACTTTCTTCAGGGGTGCACGCACTTTGTGGAATGCCCTCCCATACACAATAATACTCCTCTAGTGTCCAAACCTTCAAGCATTTCCTGAAAACTTACCTTTCCAGGCAATCTTATCAAATTCCAGACTGCCCACAAAACCTTCATAAACTTTCCTATCCAATTACATCACAACTGTACAGTCCACACATATTCTCACATATTTTCTATTTCTTCACTGTCCCATCTGACCCCAGGCTAACATTGCGGAGTGACCATATCATACAGCCCACCAAGAATCTTTGCAATATGGTGGGCCATTATGCTATAGATAACACCTATCCTTGTGCATCAATGTCTACTTCCCTATAGATTGTAAGCTCGCGAGCAGGGTCTTCCTACCTCTCTGCAGTGGCGTAACTCCCAGAGACAATCGAGACATTTGTCAACCAGGCTCCAACTTTCAGAGGGGCGCCAAGAAAGAAAGACAGAGGGGGCTTCTGAACTAGAATAGATCTCTTTCCACTCATTTTAATAGTCACTGACTGCTGTCCATGATCAGAAAACCCTTTTGAAGACCCCTTCAGCTGAAGAGTCTGGAATGTGTTTGATAACACATCAAAGTGTGTACAATGAATTACTGCTCAGCTGAAAGAAAAGAGAGCAGAAGTTGGTTTTAAACTCATTATTGTAATAAAGCTTTTAAGTGGGGTGTTTATCAAAGCTTGGAGAGAGATAAAATTATGAGAGATAATGCACCAACCAATCCACTCCTAACTGTCATTTTTCAAACACAGACTGTAAAATGTAAGGCAGATTGGATGGTACTTCATCTCTCAAAATTTTACCTCTCCCTGACCTTTGATGAAACCCCTCCTCAGGGCTCTATTTATTATAATTTGCTGCCAGCACCCAAAAATGAAGATTCCTCATTGCCCCAATTATCTGCAATAAAGAATCTTTATTCTCCCAGCTGTACCATTGGCAAGTCACTGGAACATCAGCACATGTGCAAGCTGCAGCCACTTGGGGGGCACCACCTTCCATTTCTCCTCCGGGCGCCAGGCATGAACTTACGTCCCTGCTTCTATGACTGTCTGTTATTACACAGTTTTGTTTTATCACTGTCGTTTCCAATTGTTTTATTCTGTTTTATTTTAGCACTGTTGTTTCCAATTGTATAGCTCAACAGAATTTGCTATGCTATATAAGAAACTGTTAATAAAATAAATGAATAAAGTGCTGACTCAATTAATGAATTAATTGTGTTAAGTTCATTCCTAAACTATGACAATACCTTGTGTTGATAAGACTTTACAACTTGGAGCTCTACTACTAGGTGCAGCCGAGTACTAGTAAGGGGATGCGGTCAATTTACCTACAATCAAAATCCCGATGGTCAAAATGTCAACAACATTGACCGACGATCAAAATCCTGACATGGTCAAAATCCCAACATGTAAACTACCGACAAGGTCAAAATACCTACATTTAAAATGTCGACGGATCAAAAAGTTGACATGAGTTTTTCATGAGTTTTTCATTGAAACTGACTTGTTCAAACTTTACCATCCCAGTGGACCTGGAGGTGGAATATAATAGTGTGCCAAGCACAGCGAGGAACCGTGCCCGAAGCATGACGAGCGCAGCGAGCCAAGCGAGGGGATGCACTACACTTATACGGTGTCCATGTCGACATACACACACAAAAAAACAATGAAAAACACATATCGACTTTTTGACTTCTCGACATTATAAATGTTGGTATTTTAAATGTCGGTATTTTAAATGTCGGTATTTTGACCTTGTCGGGATTTGGACCGTCGGTCAATTGTTGTTTGGTATTTTGACCATCTGTATTTTGATTGTAGGTATTTCATACTGAACCCAATAGTAAGTAAGTATGTCAAGCATTATGAGAAAGGTGGACTCTATCGAAGATGACCTTACAAAGGGGTTAATTTACTAACATTCGTATTTCTGCCGATTTCCATCGAAATAGAAGTCGACTGACATCGGTCAAGCAAAAGTGCAACTTTTTGAATTTTACATTTAATTTACTAAGCTACCGTGTTTGTCATATTCGTAATTTCCGTTGTCGATGTCATTCGTATTTCGGCGGTGTGTTTCCCGGCCGTATGTGTTTGTGTTCTGCTGAAAATGGATATTTGGATGCATGATTCGTATTTTTCAAGTGTGGCAGTGTTTTTTGGACAGTGCGACCGCATTTTTACATTTACTTTCGATTTTGAATGTGATGCGTGATTGGTGTGTAGAATACGTGGGAGTGTCAAGGCGCAGCCATATAAATACGCCCTAAACCATCCGAACCTCGTGGGTTTAGTTAGTGGAGAGGTGAGAGATAGTGGTCTGAGGAGTTGGTGAGTTTTGTGTGTGTGTGTGTGTGTGTGTGTGTGTGTGTGTGTGTGTGTGTGTGTGCTGTGTAGAGGTAGATGAGGAGTGTGTTTTGTTTGTCTTTATTTTTGCTTATTCTGTGTTTGTCGTAAGTATGTCACATTCTGAGGTTAGTGAGGGAGGTGAGGTGGAGGAGGTTAGTGAGGTAGGTGAGGTGGAGGAGGTTAGTGAGGGGGGTGAGGCAGAGGAGGTTAGTGAGGCGGAGGAGGTGGCAGAGGATGTGCCTGAGTCCTCTAGTGAGAGTGATGTGGCTCCGCTGCCACGCACCAGAACCAAGACAAGGCGTAATGTGAAGTTCACTTTTGATGAAAATGTGTTCTTGGTGTGGGTGATTATGACGTACCATCAGCAGCTTTTTGAGCCAGAGTCTGCTATGGTCTCAGACCATAAAAAGTAATCTGGAAGAAGATGGTTGATGCTGTTAATATGGTTAATGCTGTTAATAGTGAGGGCTTGGTGAGGCGAACCGAGGAGACCTGTAGAAAGCGCTTTTATAATATTAAGCGGCGTGTGAAAGCCAAAATGGCCAAGGAGGCCAAGTCTGCACGCCAAACAGGAGGTGGGCATCCTTTTGTGGCCTCTTATTTAGAATATGAGGAGCCCCTGCAGAACCTGATTCCTCATCCAGACGTAATGAGGGGGACTTATGTACGGGACTCAGATCGGCCCAAGGAGGCTGGTAAGTTGTGTATTTTAATATATTTATTTTGAAGATACACTAATTTGTAAATAGATTTTAGTATGCTTTGTACTGTGCATTATTGTAATGTATTGGTCAGTAATAATGAAGCATGCTTTTTCACATATATTTTATCATTGTGTATGCTGACAACACTGAAATCTACTGTATGTTGTGATGGTGGTTTTTTTTTTCTGGATTAACATAATTTCAGTATGTTGAAGTCAGTGGTTAAAATATTTGTCATGACTTTTGTTGTGGAATCATGCAGACCAATCTTATTTGGGTATTGTGCATAAATACTATTCCTACCATACTGTGTTTAAATCTGCATTGTATGTTTTCCAAATGATAGATACGTGGTGATTTTTGTAATACATGGTTAGCCACATTATGTGTTATAGTTGTTTTAAAAGTATTCAAACATTTTGTATGATATTGTTTTTTATTAGACATAACAATAATAATTTGACAAACATCAGTTTTGGATTCATTAGTAGCAACATACAGTATGTGTGATGATTACATTTTTTCAACATTAATTAAATGCTTCATATCCATTTACAGTGTCCAAGAAAGTCAAAAATAGCCTCTGGCCCTATCTTCACTCCTACTGAAGCTGAGGATGTTGATGAAGCTGGTAAGTACATTAGAATTTGGTCTGTTATCACATCAATTTGGATACAATAATCATTTTGATATTTGTTAGGTCCATCCACACACGTGTTGCCACCACAGAAATGCAGTCTTGGTGTGTCTTCAAGACAAGTACATGTCACACCAACACGTCGATGCATGTCAGAGGTATTAGCCATGCCACCAATGCAACTCCTCAACAGTCCACAGCCAATGTCACCACATTCGCTGCACCTGACTGGTGAGTAAAAAAAAAAAAAAAAATACAACACAAAAAGGACACATACTTTCACACACACACTTTACCATAAGTCAAACATTGGCCTAAATTTTCTAAGATGGGAGTTCTATTTAAGATGGGATGTTGGCCATAGCTACCAATCAGATTCTACTTCTCATTTATCTATCACCGTCTAGAAGATAATACATGGACCCTGATTGGTTTCTATGGGCAAAATCCCATCTTAAATAGAACTCCCATCTTAGAAAAATGACACCATTGTAGTTTCACATTTGAAAGAAGCAGATAAGTGACAAAGTGGTGATGTAAATAATGCACCGATAACAAACTTATCATTATAGTCTTAAATCACTTATACAAATAGAATTGATGTGCATATGTTGTCCATAGCAAACAATAAAATTCAGAATATAATTTAGCAAATGAATGTCCCAAAAGTGTTGCAAATATACAAAATGTGGAAAATGACAACATCAACAAATTACATATTAAAGTAATTTACCAATTGTAGCCCTAGGAAGCAAAACACATAGAATATTCTTCATTAGTTGGTAAAATTATACTTACACACAACTGGTCTCTCATTTCAGGGGACACCATTCTTCACCCAACTCATCCAGGCCAAGTGCAGTAACCTGACAATGAAGAGACATTTACCTTAAATCTGACAGCAATACCACCGCCTGACCCAACTACTATACATATGACAACTCCTCCCACTCAAAGGACACCTGAACACGACATAAGCCCAACCACACCACTACCCCAGCCTCAGGAACAGGATTTTGGGGACAACTGGGTCACCCAGCAGGCTAATAATCTAGAATATTTGTGTAGACAAACACAATTTATTGGTAGTTTGGCCCATCACGTACCCAGATATACATAAGCAACATCAGACAAAATACAGAACTCATCAGAATGTCTAACACCCTGGAATTAATGAGGGCAGACAATAATAGGATGCTAGACACATATCAAAGAATCATGGATGAGAACCACAGGCACCATCAAGCCTACCTGCAGATATTAGCAGCCACCCAAAATACACAAAAGAGCATGGTCCGTATCATGGAAACCCACACAACAGCCATTAGAGACTTGAATGTTACTCTTACAACCCCAACACAGCATCTAACTCATCAATCTGAACAATCAAGCACCAGTTCTACAGGCAAAACCCCCTTAGTGTCACCTGTAACCTTGCCACCAAGACGTTCTGCACAAACACAAGTGGAAAAGGACCATCCAGCTCCAGAGGATGACCATGGAAATAATTGCTCAGAATAATATGTCTGGAATGGACATTGTAAATTTTATGCAAGTAGCATTTTACATGTTCTGGTCACATTAAGGCCATGGTTTATATTTGAGGGGGAAAAAATGACATTTCCAAAACCAAAACCAAGGTGAAAAAGGAAAAAGTTGTCTGTGAACTAATTCTATAGTAATTTGAGTACAGTTGTTTAAGTATTTAATATGCGTTGTCAAATCAAGCAACATAGAATACACCTGCAGCAGTGGTAAAGTATTGATATAGAGAAGAGTGTAATAAAAAAAACAGTTTGTTCTATTATTAAAAATTACCTGAGGGAGATGTAAAAAAACATGACCAAACATACACAAAGCATACACAATTCCACATAGAATACTGTGCTACTATAATATTTATACTAACTTTACCTGTAGTTATTATAGAGTGAAATGTATAATGCATACAGCAAAAAGTTGTATGTGTTAAAAAAACTAAAAATACCACAATAGAACTTTAACACCATTTTATAAAACATACAAGGATGTTATAACACTTACCTTAGTAATTGGAGAGTAGTGACAGATGTTAAACACGCCAGCCAAAAGCAGTTCTATTTGGAATGTCTTCATTTCTACGAATCGAGGCCTTTTGCGACTGAGTTTAAGGTATTTCCGGCCGCATTCATAAATATTAGAGATGTGCACCGGAAATTTTTCGGGTTTTGTGTTTTGGTTTTGGATTCGGTTCCGCGGCCGTGTTTTGGATTCGGACGCATTTTGGAAAAACCTCCCTGAAATTTTTTTGTTGGATTCGGGTGTGTTTTGGATTCGGGTTTAAAAAAAAAAAAAAAAAAAACTCAAAAACAGCTTCAATCATAGAATTTGGGGGTAATTTTGATCCCATAGTATTACTAACTTCAATAACCATATTTTCCACTCATTTCCACTCTTTTCTGAACACCTCACAATATTATTTTTAGTCCTAAAATTTGCACCAAGGTCGCTGGATGAGTAAGCTAAGTGACCCAAGTGGGCGGCACAAACACCTGGCCCATCTAGGAGTGGCACTGCAGTGTCAGACAGGATGGCATTTAAAAAAATTGGCCCCAAACATCACATGATGCAGAGATAAATAAAAAAAAAGAGGTGCAAGATGGAATTGTCCTTGGGCCCTCCCACCCACCCTTATGTTGTATAAACAGGATATGCACACTTTACCAAACCCATCATTTCAGCCACAGGGTCTGCCACATGACTGTGGCTGAAATGACTGGTTGGTTTGGGCCCCCACCAAAAAAGAAGCAATCAATCTCTCCTTGCACAAACTGGCTCTACAGGCAAGATGTCCACCTCCTCCTCATCATCCGATTCCTCACCCCTTTCACTGAGTACATCCCCCTCCTCACAGAGTATTAATTCATCCTCACTGGAATCCACCATCTCAGGTCCCTGTGTACTTTCTGGAGGCAATTGCTGGTGAATGTCTCCACGGAGGAATGTATTATAATTCATTTTGATGAACATCATCTTCTCCACATTTTCTGGAAGTAACCTCGTACGCCGATCGCTGACAAGGTGACCGGCTGCACTAAACACTCTTTCGGAGTACACACTGGAGGGGGGGCAACTTAAGTAAAATAAAGCCAGTTTGTGCAAGGGCCTCCAAATTTCCTCTTTTTCCTGCCAGTATACGTACGGACTGTCTGACGTGCCTGCTTGGATGCTGCCACTCATAAAATCCTCCAGCATTCTTTCAATGGTGACAGAATCATATGCAGTGACAGTAGACGACATGTCAGTAATCGTTGGCAGGTCCTTCAGTCCGGACCAGATGTCAGCACTCGCTCCAGACTACTCTGCATCACCGCCAGTGGGTGGGCTCAGAATTCTTAGCCTTTTCCTCGCAGCCCCAGTTGCTGGAGAATGTGAAGGCGGAGCTGTTGATGGGTCACGTTCCGCTTGACTTGACAAGTGTCTCACCAGCAGGTCTTTGAACATCTGCAGACTTGTGCCTGCCGGAAAGAGAGATACAACATAGGCTTTAAACCTAGGATCGAGTACGGTGGCCAAAATGTAGTGCTCTGATTTCAACAGATTGACCACCCGTGAATCCTGGTTAAGCGAATTAAGGCTCCATCCACAAGTCCCACATGCCTTGCGGAATCGCTCCATTTTAGCTCCTCCTTCAATCTCTCCAGCTGCTTCTTCAAAAGCCTGATGAGGGGAATGACCTGACTCAGGCTGGCAGTGTCTGAACTGACTTTATGTGAGGCAAGTTCAAAGGGTTGCAGAACCTTGCACAACATTGAAATCATTCTCCACTGCACTTGAGTCAGGTGCATTCCCCCTCCTTTGCCTATATCGTAGGCAGATGTATAGGCTTGAATGGCCTTTTGCTGCTCCTCCATCCTCTGAAGCATATAGAGGGTTGAATTCCACCTTGTTACCACCTCTTGCTTCAGATGATGGCGGGGCATGTTCAGGAGTGTTTGCTGGTGCTCCAGTCTTCGGCACGCGGTGGCTGAATGCCGAAAGTGGCTCGCAATTCTTCGGGCCACCGACAGCATCTCTTGCATGCCCCTGTCGTTTTTAAATAATTCTGCACCACCAAATGCAATGCAAAACATGGGACGTGCTGGAATTTGCCTACATGTAATGCATGCACAATATTGGTGGCGTTGTCCGATGTCACAAATCCCCAGGAGAGTCCAATTGGGGTAAGCTTTTCTGCGATGATGTTCCTCAGTTTCCGTAAGAGGTTGTCAGCTGTGTGCCTCTTATGCAAAGTGGTGATACAAAGCGTAGCCTGCCTAGGAACGAGTTGGCGTTTGCGAGATGCTGCTACTGGTGCAGCCGCTGCTGTTCTTGCTGCGGGAGGCAATACATCTACCCAGTGGGCGGTCACAGTCATATAGTCCTGAGTCTGCCCTGCTCCACTTGTCCACATGTCCGTGGTTAAGTGGACATTGGGTACAACTGCATTTTTTAGGACACTGGTGACTCTTTTTCTGACGTCTGTGTACATCCTCGGTATCACCTGCCTAGAGAAGTGGAACCTAGATGGTATTTGGTACCGGGGACACACTACCTCAAGCAATTCTCTAATTCCCTGTGAATTAACGGTGGATACCGGACACACGTTTAACACCTACACAGCTGCCAAGACCTGAGTTATCCTATTTGCAGCAGGATGACTGCTGTGATATTTCATCTTCCTCGCAAAGGACTGTTGGACAGTCAATTGCTTACTGGAAGTAGTACAAGTGGTCTTCCGACTTCCCCTCTGGGATGACGATCGACTCCCAGCAGCAACAACAGCAGCGCCAGCAACAGTAGGCGTTACACTCAAGGATCCATCGGAGGAATCCCAGTTAGGAGAGGACTCGTCAGACTTGCCAGTGACATGGCCTGCAGGACTACTGGCATTCCTGTCTAAGGAGGAAATTGACACTGAGGGAGTTGGTGGTGTGGTTTG
The DNA here is from genome assembly GCF_028390025.1 of Pseudophryne corroboree. Lineage (NCBI taxonomy): Eukaryota > Metazoa > Chordata > Amphibia > Anura > Myobatrachidae > Pseudophryne > Pseudophryne corroboree. Next base: position 649,733,756 of record NC_086446.1, on the reverse strand, counting down.
CAGGAGCTTGGGTACAAGAGGAAGGGATTTAGTTGTCAGTGGACTGCTTCAGCTGTCACCCAAAGTTTTTGAACTTGTCAATGACTTCTGATGAATGCGCTCCAGGTGATGTATAAGGGAGGATGTTCCTAGGTGGTTAATGTCCTTACCCCTACTTATTACAGCTTGACAAAGGCAACACACGGCTTGACACCTGTTGTCCGCATTTCTGTTAAAATAATTCCACACCGAAGAGCTGATTCTTTTTGTAATTTGACCAGGCATGTCAATGGCCATATTCATCCCATGGACAACAGGTGTCTCCCCAGGTGCCTGACTTAAACAAACCACCTCACCATCAGAATCCTCCTTGTCAATTTCCTCCTCAGCACCAGCAACACCCGTATCCTCATCCTGGTGTACTTCAACAGTGACATCTTCAATTTGACTATCAGGAACTGGACTGTGGGTGCTCCTTCCAGCACTTGCAGGGGGCGTGCAAATGGTAGAAGGTGCCACCTCTTCCCGTCCAGTGTTGGGAAGGTCAGGCATCGCAACCGACATAATTGGACTATCTTTAGGGATTTGTGATTTAGAAGAACGCACAGTTCTTTGCTGTGCTTTTGCCATCTTAACTCTTTTCAGTTTTCTAGTAGGAGGATGAGTGCTTCCATCCTCATGTGAAGCTGAACCACTAGCCATGAACATAGGCCAGGGCCTCAGCCGTTCCTTGCCACTCCGTGTCGTAAATGGCATATTGGCAAGTTTACGCTTCTCAGACGCTTTTAATTTATTTTTTGGACTGTTTGGGATAAGTCCATTGTGGGATTCAAGAAGGCAGCAATCGATCGTCTAGAAGCGCCCAATAGGATTACATCCCTTGTTTTTTCCGCTTTTAATTTAGGTTTTGGGTCATTTTACTGAACTTTAGTTTTTTGGATTTTACATGCTCTCTACTATGACATTTGGCATCGACCTTGGCAGACGACGTTGATGGAATTTCATCGTCTCGGCCATGACTAGTGGCAGCTGCTTCAGCATGAGGTGGAAGTGGATCTTGATCTTTCCCTATTTTACCCTCCACATTTTTGTACTCCATTTTTTAATGTGTGGAATTATATGCCAGTAATATATCAATAGCAATGGCCTACTGTACTGTACTATATGTATACTGCTGGTCATCAAATGCTGCACTGTCCTACTATATACTGCTCACAATAATGCAGCACAGTGAAAGTATACTTGACACAGAGCTGCAAGATACAGCAATGGCCTACTGTACTGTACTGTATGTATACTGCTGGTCACCAAAATGCTGCACTGTCCTACTATATACTGCTCATAATAATGCAGCACAGAGATAGTATACTTGACACAAAGCTGCAAGATACAGCAATGGCCTACTGTACTGTACTATATGTATACTGCTGGTCACCAAAATGCTGCACTGTCCTACTATATACTGCCCACAATAATGCAGCACAGAGATAGTATACTTGACACAGAGCTGCAAGATACAGCAATGGCCTACTGTACTGTACTATATGTATACTGCTGGTCACCAAAATGCTGCACTGTCCTACTATATACTGCCCACAATAATGCAGCACAGAGATAGTATACTTGACACAGAGCTGCAAGATAAAGCAATGGCCTCTGTACTGTACTACTATAATTATATACTGGTGGTCCCCAGTCCCCACAATGCAGCACACTGAGCACAGATATTTGCAGCACACTGAGCACAGATATGGAGCGTTTTCAGGCAGAGCACGTAGATATTTTCAGCACACTGAGCACAGATATTTGCAGCACACTGAGCACAGATATTTGCAGCACACTAAGCACAGATTACGGAGCTTTTCAGGGAGAGAACGCAGCCACGTCCTCTCTGTTCAATCTCCAATGCACGAATGAAAATGGCGGCGATGCGTGGCTCTTTATATAGAATACGAATCTCGCAAGAATCCGACAGCGGGATGATGACGTTCGGGTTAACCGAGCAAGGCGGGAAGATCCGAGGCTGCCTCGGAACCGTGTAAAATAGGTGAAGTTCGGGGTGGTTCGGATCTCGGAGAACCGAATCCGCTCATCTCTAATAAATATGAATCCTTGGTAAATTACCGTGTTGTATGAAATAACAACCGCATTTGACCGATGGTCTATTCATTCGTATTTGTGTAGTCGGCCGTGAAAAACAATACGAACAGCCCAAACACTGCTGAGTTTACTGTTTTGTAAATTACCGAGATGCCACTTAGAAAAAAATAAAAAAACTCGAATGGAATTGGGACCTTAGTAAATTTCCCTAAAAGTGGTTCTAAAGTTTTATCACCTCTAAAATAAGTCCAACACTCGGTAATGCCATATAGTATTCGTATAATATATACATACAAAAAGCAGTACTCTTTACATGCAGAGTCATTCCAATTAGACCAAGTAATTTGTACAATGTGCATATTTGGGCCAAGTTTGCAACCACCGTACATTGAGGGTCATTCCGAGTTGATCGCTCGCTGGCACTTTTTGCAGCCCGTGCGAGCAACTAGACGCCACCTATGGGGGAGTGTATTTTTGCATAGCAAGGCTGCAATCACTTGTGCAGCCCTGCTATGCAAAAAAAGTTTTGTGTAGAACAAGACCAGGGTAAGAGTTACTACACGATGAATCCAGCATTGCAGGTCATGGAATTGACGTCAGACATCCACCCTCCAAAAGCCTGGACACATCTGCGTTTCGCCGCACCACTCCCAGAAAACGGTCAGTTAACACCCACAAACGCCCTCTTCCTGTCAATCTCCTTGCAATCGGCTGTGCGAATGGATTCTTTGTTAAATCCATCGCTCAGCAACGATCCGCTTTGTAGCCGTACGACGCACCTGTGCATTGTGGTGCATACGCATGCACAGTAGTAACCTGTTCGCTGCGCTGCAAAAAACAGCAGTAAGCAATCAACTTGGAATAACCCCCATTGTCTGTGAATTTCACTCTAAACCACTTATTATTTAAAGGATTGGGGATTAAAATTAAAATTAAAAGTGCCCATTATGTGTGGTAGTTTCAAAACCCTCCAAACCGCGAGAAGGTAAGTTACCGCTGGGCCACCAGGGACAATATGGGACAATATGTTAACATTCTAACATGCTGATATTTCATAACTGTCTACATGATGAGTGTTGACATTATGACTTTCAACATATCATACCCAACCCATTAGACATAGTAGCAATGAGTAGGTAAACATGCTAGTAGAGCAAGACAAAATCAGATACACTTACTAAGAGAATTGTGTATCCAGCATTATCCTCTGCTATGATGGCATTTCAGTCAGCCAAGCTAGAAGAGTGTCAATGGGTGGAAATTAATAGATGTGGACAGAGGTGTGCAAACACTGACAATGCAGTTGGTACATTGCACAGAAGTGTTCAGAACAGCAGGTATAGCTGTCAGGTAAGAGAAAAGAGCAGTGTCTGGCACAAACCTCAGATGCTGAAAAGGCTAACAGCCCACTCTCACCAACTCAGGTGAGCTACTCCGCAATAGAAGAATTTATACAATGTTTTGCAAGTTTCACATTTAAACAAGTTTAGTATATTCTAAATTATTAATACCCCATAGCAGCTGCACTCCCTGCACCAATGATAGCTACGCCCTTAGCTGCATTCCTGACACATGTAAGTATATTAACATGGCATAACCAAAATACGTTTTGACTAGCAACCAATAACGTCAATTGTCCAATATTTATATCTACAGCTTCATCAGAAAGTCAGTTCCTTATGCCATGCACCCAGTAAACTAAAGGGGATGATGATGATGATGATGATGATGATGGAATAGCAATTGAGTCTCCCTAAAAAGACCATTCAATAATGTTCTTGTACATACCTTATGACTTACCCATACCACCATGTCTTCCAGGTTCTACAGGATCATACAGAACATCAGGAATTAGGATGATTATGAATCATTCTACATTTTGTTTTGAAGATGTGCCACCGGGTTGGGTATGGGATCCCGGCACTTACCAGGCCAGCAGTCAGAAGACCGTCAGTGGCACACCGATGATTATTACTATTTTTATTATTATCCTTTATTTATATGGCGCCACAAGGGTTCCGCAGCGCCCAATTACAGAGTACATATGCACATAATCAAAACAGGAAAACAGTGACTTACAGTTGAAGACAATTTAGGACAAGTACAGGGTAACTAAGCATAACTACACCAGTAAATGACAGAGATAAGTTCCAGGTGGCCAAAAAAAACTGCGTGATTTGGGCAGTTGAGGATTATTAAAGTAAGAAAAGGATAAGCACATGATGGAAGAGGGCCCTACTCGTGAGAGCTTACATTCTAAGGGGAGGGGTAGACAGACAGGGGTGACACAAATGGGGTACATAGAGAGCGTGGAACAGAGGGTTAGGATGAGATTTGGCTGGGTTTGGTAAAGAAATGGGTCTTAAGAGCCCGTTTGAAGTTTTGTAGAGAGGTGGAGAGTCTGAGGGGAAGAGGTAAAGAATTCCAGAGGAAGGGAGCAGCACGTGAAAAATCTTGGATAGGAATGGGAGGGAGTAATCAGAAGACAGGAGAGCCGGCGTGCATTGGCAGAGCAAAGAGGACGGGTGGGAGAGTAAAGGGAGATAAGGTCAGAGATGTAAATGGGAGAGGAGTGGGTGAGTGCTTTGTAAGTGAGAAGTTTGAATTGGATTCTGAAAGGGAAGGGAAGCCAGTGAAGGGCTTGTAGGAGAGATGAGTTGGACGTAGTGCGTTTGGTGAGGAAAATAAGCAGGGCAGCAGCATTGAGGATAGATTGGAGTGGAGAGAGGTAATTGTCAGGGAGGCCAGTTAGGAGGAGATTACAGTAATCCAGTCTGGAAATAATCAGTGAGTGAATAATGATCTTAGTGGCATCCTGGGTAAGAAAAGGTCTGATCCTGGAAATGTTTTTGAGATGAAAATGACAGGTTTGTGAGAAGTGCTGAATGTGTGGTTTGAAGGAGAGGGAGGAGTCAAGGATTACACCAAGACAGCATACTTGGGGGTTAGAGGAGATAGTCGTGCCATCAATGGATAATGAGATTGTGGGAGGTGAGTTTGTGCGGGAGGGTGGGAAGATGATCAGCTCAGTCTTAGACATGTTGAGTTTAAGAAAGCGCTGGGACATCCAGGAAGAGATAGCAGAAAGACAGTTAGAGGCACGAGTGAGGAGAGCCGTGGAGAGATCAGGGGAGGAGAGGTAGATTTGAGTGTCATCGGCATAGAGGTGATACTGGAAATTAAAAGAACTAATGAGTTCACCTAAAGAGGACGTATAGAGAGAAAAAAGGAGAGGACCAAGAACAGAGCCTTGGGGGACACCAACAGTTAGTGGTAGTGGGGGCGAGGTAGCATCATGATAGGAGACAGAGAAGGAACGATCAGAGAGGTAGGAGGACAGCCAGGAGAGGGCAGTATCGCGTAGACCAAGAGAGTGAAGGATTTGCAGAAGGAGAGGGTGGTCCACAGTGTCAAAAGCAGCAGAGAGGTCAAGAAGAATAAGCAGAGAGTAGTGGCCCTTAGATTTGGCGGCATGGAGGTCATTGCAGACTTTTGTGAGGGCAGTTTCAGTGGAGTGGAGAGAGCGGAAACCAGACTGGAATGGGTAAAGTAGTGAGTGAGAGGAAAGAAAGGCAGTGAGGCGATTATAGACAATACGCTCAAGAAGTTTGGAGGCAAAGGGGAGGAGAGAGATGGGTCGATAGTTGGAGAGAGTGTTAGGATCAAGGGTAGGTTTTTTTAAGAATAGGGGAGACAAGAGCATGCTTGAAGGCAGAGGGGACAGTGCCTGAGGGAGAGATTGAGAAGGTGGGCAAGATGGGAACAGGCAGAAGGAGAGAGGTAGCGGAGGAGGTGGGAGGGGATAGGGTCGAGTGGGGAGGTTGTGGGGGAATGTATGAGGGCCATGACTTCCTCACCAGATACATGGGAGAAAGATGTCAGAGTTGGTAAGAGGGTAGGGGAGGGGTGGCAAAGGATGGGTGGTGGCTGGTTGCTGGACTGGTGGGATGTGATGTCCTGACGTATGGAGTCAATCTTGGATGTGAAATAAGTGGCAAAGTCAAGAGCAGACAATGAGGAAGGGAGAGGAGGTGGTGGTGGGCAGAGGAGGGAGTTAACAGTGGCAAAGAGGCGCCGGGGGTTGGAATACTGGGTAGAGATGAGGATTTTGAAGTATGATTGTTTAGCGAGGGTAAGGGCAGCACTGAAGGATGAGAGCATGAATTTGAAATGGAGGAAGTCTGCTTGAGAGCGTGATTTCCTCCACTGTCGCTCGGTAGTACGTGAGCATTTTTGTAGATATCTGGTGCATTTGGTGTGCCAGGGTTGAGGTGTTGATCTGCGAGGGTGAATAGTGGTTGGCGGAGCAACAGAGTCAAGGGCTGAAGTAAGAGATGCATTGTATAGATATGTGGCTTGTTCAGGGCATGTGAGAGAGAGAAGAGGAGAGAGAAGTGAGTCAAACAGGGAGGATAGGGATGAGGTGTCAATAGCCTCAATGTTACGCTTAGTGATGGAAGCTTTGGGAGGGAGAGATGGGGGAGTAGAGATAGATAAGTTGAATGAGAGCAAGTGGTGGTCAGAGAGGGGAAAAGGGGAATTGGAGAAATCAGAAATATCACAGCGGTGAGTGAAAACCAGATCCAGTGAGCTCCCGTTCACATGGGAGGGTGAGGTGGTCCACTGGGAGAGACCAAGTGAAGAGGTGAGGTTAAGGAGTTTAGAGACAGGTGGTTTTGTGGGGTTATCGATAGGGATGTTGAAATCACCTAGGATAATGGAGGGAATGTCAGAAGAGAGGAAGTGAGGTAGCCAGGAAGCAAAGTTGTCGAGGAATTTGGAGGAAATGCCAGGTGGACTGTAAATGACAGCAAATGGATAAATACAATCGTGATGTGATCACAGCAGGTGCGCTAGAGGACAGTGTGCAGCCGGACAGTCGTACCCAAAACGGAGGATTTCCCGTCACCTCCACCAAGAGTCAATACACACAGAAAAAAAGGGTAAACTTATCTGGCGCTACTGTTAAATGGATTTCCTTTGTCACTAATCCTCCAATTTTTCAATCGTTCAATTCGTATCCACCCAAAAACAAAATGGAGTTGGATATAGTGAAGTACAGTTTTTAATATATGTTGCGCTGAATATCACATAAAAAATGGCACAATAAAATGTCACAGTAAAAATCACATAAAAGCTTCACACATAACAACATAAAACAAGTGTTAGCCTTAATGCCTGTGATTTAAAATGAAATTACCAGAAGCAGCGAACTGACAAAGCAGTTCAGTCACAGCATGTCTAATGTGAGTCCCGGGCTCCCACCGATGTTATGACCACGCCGGATCAGCTTATCTGGATCTCATCAGTCACAGTCACGTCCAGCTGCCCAAGTTCTAAATGTCCCTGCTTCCAACGCGTTTCCACCCCTGCACTGGGGTCTTTTTCAAGGAATTCCAGGATGTATGTGTGAAGCAATCCTCACAAACTATTTAAAAGGGAATCACCCAATAGAAACCCTCGTTTCCCAGCTGATGCTAATAAAATGATGAAACTACATTTCCCATGATGCTTCTAGTACTGATTATCTACATCCATTTTAATGGTGCTATTTCCTATCCATTACGTCACTTCCACCTGGGTCTCTGTGCAAATGGTTATAAAATAATATTTGACCTCTACAAAATACATAATAACATATACAGAGCCCAGTATAGTTATACAGGTACTTCCTATCTCTAAACAATGTGTAACTAATAATGAATTTAAGCTTCTCCATGCTACTACAGTGCTCGTTGTGATAGCAACCGCACTCTTCGTCCGTCGCGTCATTTCCGTTTTGGTTGCCTAGGCAACCGTTATATCGGAACGTGGCAGACTCAATATTTCCATATATACAGGCTAGTATATTATTACAGATGTTCCATATCTTAAAGTTATGGTCTACACAGTGGCGAACCTAAATTTTCTCCTTGTCGCCCCAGTGCGTGTCTCACAATCCAGAACTTCCATATATAAATATCATAATATATCCATAGCATAACCATTTGCACAGAGACCCAGGTGGAAGTGACGTAATGGATAGGAAATAGCACCATTAAAATGGATGTAGATAATCAGTACTAGAAGCATCATGGGAAATGTAGTTTCATCATTTTATTAGCATCAGCTGGGAAACGAGGGTTTCTATTGGGTGATTCCCTTTTAAATAGTTTGTGAGGATTGCTTCATACATACATCCTGGAATTCCTTGAAAAAGACCCCAGTGCAGGGGTGGAAACGTGTTGGAGCAGGGACATTTAGAACTTGGGCAGCTGGACGTGACTGTGACTGATGAGATCCAGATAAGCTGATCCGGCGTGGTCATAACATCGGTGGGAACCCGGGACTCACATTAGACATGCTGTGACTGAACTGCTTTGTCAGTTCGCTGCTTCTGGTAATTTCATTTTAAATCACAGGCATTAAGGCTAACACTTGTTTTATGTTGTTATGTGTGAAGCTTTTATGTGATTTTTACTGTGACATTTTATTGTGCCATTTTTTATGTGATATTCAGCGCAACATATATTAAAAACTGTACTTCACTATATCCAACTCCATTTTGTTTTCGGGTGGATACGAATTGAACGATTGAAAAATTGGAGGATTAGTGACAAAGGAAATCCATTTAACAGTAGCGCCAGATAAGTTTACCCTTTTTTTCTGTGTGTAAATGACAGCAACTCGAAGATTAGTAGGTTGGTAGAGGCGTATTGCATGGACCTCAAATGTAGAGAATGTAAGAGATGGTTCTGGAGGTAAAAGTTGGTATGTGTAGCTTGAGGGTAAAAGGATCCCAACACCACCCCCATGACGACCCCCAGGTCGGGGTGTGTGTGAGAATGTGAGGCCCCCAGCAGAGAGAGAAGCAGGAGAAGCGGTGTCATAGGGAGTAATCCAGGTTTCAGTAATGGCCAGGAGGTGCAGGGAGTTGGATATGAAAAGGTCGTGAGTGGGGGCCAGTTTGTTGCAAACAGATCTGGCATTCCAGAGGGCACAGGATAGGGGTAGGAGTTTGTGGGAGAGATGTGAATGAGATTATCAGGGTTGCTGTAGCATTGAGGTTAGATTGATGTGTAAGAAAGGGATAAAGAGGGTGTATTGATGGTGCTGGGGCCTTGTCTAGGAAGGGAGACTGCAGGAGTGTGGCAGGGAGGGAATGTAGTATGATACTGGTGGTGGAGGAGAGGTGAGGTGACAGGCAAAGGAGGGAGAGAGCAGGGTTGAATGGTGGGGTATAAATGGTGTGAAGGGGCAGAAGTGAATTGCAGTGGTGAAACAGAAGAGGAGGGGAAGGGAGGCAGACAGACAGAGGAGAGGAGAGAGCATGAGATGTAGGAGACTGGGAGAGAGGGATAGAGGTGGTAACGGGACAGAAAAAAGGAATAGGAAGCCAAGGATTAATGGGGGATGTTGCCAGCCTGGCCATAGTGTGGATGGGGTAAATAGTGGTAGCAAAATGAGAGTAGGAGGAGGAGTGGTGGCTGAATAAGAGAGCAGTGAAGTTTGCTGAAATAAATTCAATTTTAAACTGTCGTTAGTATCTACAGGTTAACAGTAACTCAAATATTTGCTGATGTTAGATGGAAAATTGCACAGTGTTGGCAAACTGCAAGTCAGTGTTACTTCATTAAATATGCTTCCCAGTGAAACATTTGTTTTCCAGGTATTTGCAGGGTCAGAGTAGAAGTTGCATTGCAGGTGTTTGTGCAGAAAGTGAATGTATAGTTTCCCGAGTAAGTGAGGTTTGGAGAATATTAGGAGTAAACAAACATTTGTAGCTGCAGTCCAAGTGTTGGTGGTTTGTGATGGTTTTTTTCTTTTTTTGCAATTGATTGGTGTTTCCTTTCAGTTTCCGTCCAGTAGAAGTCCAGTATAAGTCACAGATGACACCCTTAGAAATTTTCTCCCTTTGAAATCTTTCAACCCACACTGATTCAGCTACGCTGATTCAGCTATACTACACACTATAGCTAAGCATTCATGGTATTCATATATGATAATTAGCAGATGCAGTATAGCTTGCTGGCGATTGTAGTCCCACTAGACATACCGTCAGGGAGGAGCCCCTCTGCACATCTGGACTTGCCCAACTTCCCTGGCCCCCTTGCCATCAGAGGGGAAACGTGCAGGGTGGAAATGTAGGGACTCTGTGGCAACTTATGGTGGGTATCTGGGAGCCAGGAGCAAGGGCTGAGGATTGGGGGCAGAGAAAGTCAGACCCTGGTCAGCACTTTGTAGGGGAAGACTTGTATTTTTTTCTTTCTCTTTTGGGCAGCAGTGAGAGGGATTGTCTCTGCCCCCTCCTCTCGTGTGTGATGAAGGTCAGGTGAGGATCAGGATACAAACACCCGGTGGGTACTTCCCTAACCCTCCCTACCTGCAGCCTAACCCTGTCCCCTTTTAGTGCCTAACCATAGCCATGCCCCATTAATGTCTAGCCCTAACCATACTACCTTAGTGCCTAACCCGAACCCTCCATTCTTAGTGTCTAAACCCTCCCCAACATACACCCTAATCCTTCCCCGCACTGCCTAACTCTAACCCACCCCTAGTACTTAAACCTAACCTCCCCCTTTCCACAGCCTAACCCTAACCATCCCCAGCATACTGTACTTACATTTGGGATGCCGTCAGGATTCTGGTGTTGGCATTGTGAGTGGTGTTGGGATTCCAGAGCCAGTCTTCTCACCAGTGTTGGGATTCCAGTGCTGGTATATCGATTGAAGCACCATAATGCCAACTACATCCCGTGTCCCCTACATAGCAAGATTGGCCATATGCACAAGAGCCTGCTACTCCTCCTTCATTGGCTAACCAAGCTGTACTATAGACATATGTAGTGTGGCAGATGCTCAATTAGCTTAGTGATATCATTCAGGTGCTTGAAAGGGAGGGGTATTTCTAAGCAAGAAAAAAAAGCATTTTGTTTCCCCCAGCACCCTGAATGATAACAGTAACCAGATCCCACACAATATTAGAATTCAGAGATCTCGGTTACATATATTTGCGCAAATGTATGAATAAGCCCCAAAGCCACATCAAGGCTTTTCTGTATATTTACATAGAAACATAGAATTTGACGGCAGATAAGAACCACTTGGCCCATCTAGTCTGCCCCTTTTTTATTTTATCCTTTAGGCAATCTCAACCCTTTTTTAACCTTGGGGTATTTGGGGTCCCTAGCGCTATATCTAGGTGCAGGGTGTGGCACCCCAAAGCACCAGCATAAGCCAGAAAGCCCAGGGCAGCATACCAGTGAAAAAAATATAGCTGTGACTGAGATGCTCTTTTATCCTGATTCAAACAAAGGAAATTCTTCCCGCTCAAAGCATGCTCTGTGATTGGTGTAAGGATGAATGCACCTACACAGGCACCAATCACAGAGCATGCTTTGAGCGGGAAGAATTTCCTTTGTTTGAATCAGGATAAAAGAGTATCTCGGTCACAGCCCAGTAACCACTCTGCAAAGCTGTTACCTCGCAATCAGACTTGCTGTGTGGATCCTCATTGGCCTTTGAAACATCTCCTGCTAATTTGATTTTGTGTTCCTGCTGTTGAAATCTTCTGCTGGCCTCACTTGTCCCAGCTGGTTTCTACAGTTTCTCCATACAGTATTTGATTGGTAATTCTTTCATTTACCGTTTTCATTTATTTATATATTTAAATTAATATCCTTACTGTACTGTACGTGTGTATTTTAGCTAGGGTATTGTGACGCTCCTTCAGCTTTGCCCTGTAGCCTGCAAAACCTATGTCATCGCTCGCTCCATAGCTGAGGGCTGCCACAAGGCGAGGGGAGTCGGGTGGAGGCCATTTTGTCAGTTTGCTATGCGATCTAATCCAGTGTATCGTAATGTGCATAGAGCTCGCTTATCCCTATCGCCCCTCTGTATTTTAGCTAGGCTATTCAAATGCTCCTTCAGCATTGCCCTGTAGCCTGCAAAACCTATGCCGTCGATCGCTCCATAGCTGAGGGTTGCCACGAGGTGAGGGGAGTTGGACGGAGGCCATTTTGTCAACTTGCTATGCGATCGAATCCAGTGTATAGTAATGTGCATAGAGCTCGCTTAGCCCTATCGCCCCTGTGTATTTTAGATAGGGTATTGTGACGCTCCTTCAGCATTGCCTGTAGCCTGCAAAACCTATGCCATCACTTGTTCCATAGCTGAGGGCTGCCACGAGGTGCGGTGAGTCAGACGGCAGCCATTTTGTCAACTTGCTATGCAATCGAGTCCGGTGTATCGTAATGTGCATGGGCTACTGTACCATACTATACTGTAGGTGTAGGCAGTGCAGCTGCTATGGGGCCAAGAGCTGAGAGGGGCACATATTCCCTGTCAAAGTTACATGTGTTACTGTACAGCAGGGCTGGCCAAACCGGTCCTCGAGATCTACCAACAGTTCATGTTTTCCATGCCTCCTGGAGATCTGTAGAATTGTCAGTTAGGAATGAATGCAGCACATCTTAATTAGTAATGACTACACCTGTGCACCAGCTAGGTGGTCTGGAAAATGTGAACTGTTGGTAGATCTCGAGGACCGGTTTGGCCAGCCCTGCTGTACAGTATATAAAATTTTCGCCATTGGGCGGTATGTAGGGGTCCTTTCAAACTTTTTACATGTACTGTACTGTGTCTACAGTAGGTACTGTATGCACCTGGACCTGCTCATTGTAGGGGATCCGGCTTTAGGTTGACAGTAAGTAGGTTGACAATGTTTGAGTCGACCATTATTGGTTGACAGTAAGCAGGTTGTCAGGGATGCCAGGTCGACAGGGTTTATAGGTTGACATATTCTAGGTCGACAGGTCACAAGGTCGACATCCCTGTTGACCTACTTACTGTCGACCAATAGTGGTTGACTCAAACATTGTCAACCTAGAGTACTTAATGTGGACCTGACATACTACACCCCATTGTAGTGTGGTACAGTATAACATGAACTGTAGGGAATTTTAATGTTCTATAGACCAGAGCTCTGTAATGAGGCACAATATAAACAGGGAGCACTATACAGTATATAATTGAATTGGGGTTACTGTGTGGCATAATGTGTACTGGCAGCTCTGAAATGTGACATATAGTACAGTACTGTAGGGTGAACCTATTCACTACAATGATTAATAAAAGAAGGTAGGGCACTACCATGGGGCATAACATTAAATAAGGCTCTGCTATGGTTCTGAAAATGAACTACAGTACAGTAGTGCAGGACACTATTATAGGGCATAAAATTAAAAACTGCTGCAGAGAAAAGTCTCTCTACAAGCACTGGGATGGGGGCCCCTTCAAAATGTTGGTATGGGTTCTTGCTACGCCCCTGAGTCTGGTGTACAGTATCTTACGGTGCATTGAGCTCGCTTATCCCCATAGCCCTCTGTGTTTTTTAACTACTGTATTGAGACGCACATTTCTAGGCCTACAATATTTAATATACAATAAGCAGCATTGCTGGTAGGCAATAATTGAAGAATTTCCACACAGTAGTGACATGTACTGTATGTAATGCTGGTACAGTAAGTCAGTTGTCCCTTATACTGTACAGTACTGTAAGTCTCTCAGGGCCCCTGCCCTTCCAAGGAGGGGTATTCAACTGTTTTATACAGGGCAGTAATTGCAGTCCATAACACTGATGTGTCATTTTCAGTACAGTACTGTACAGTACAGTATACAGTACTTAAATTTGAACATCAGGTACTGTATAGTAAACATGTACAGTATTAGCTTTTATCATAAATATGATGCAAATTTTCAAATGTGCAAATTTTAGAATACAGTATTCACAAATGTTTTTTCTCCACACAGGAATTACGGTTGGACAACATGCCAGTAACTATCAACAAAACTATGAGCAAGATAATCGCCACAATGAAAAAATAAAATAAAATCATCAAAGAGATCCATGCATGGCTCAAGCAATCATGCTTTCGAGAGAACAATGCCCAGATTTGCATTTCCTACAAAATACAGATGGTACGTATTGTACAGTACTGTAATGTACTGTATACAATAGTCAATTTTGTTGTAATAATTGAGAAAAAAAGGAACACTTTATCTTCCTGTGATTGTGCTGTTCATTAATTCGTATTTTTTATACTGTATTGTACTGTAGAAGAGTGCAAGAAATTGCGGAGGAACTAACTCGTGAGGATGATGAGTGTACTGCTTCACAAATAAAACAAATTCTCCATTCCAAGTATGACCTGGACATATCGATCACCAGCATTAGAAGGATGCAATGGAAAATGGGAGGGACCTTTGGCGCTACAAGGTAAAATACTGAAAGTAGCATAAAGCATAAATGCACACTATTTCACAGTTAATAATCCCTTGATAAGTGATAAAACAATGACGTAAAGTGTGTACTGAACACTTTTATATATATATATATATATATATATATATATATATATATCCATCCTTAGGATCCGGCACTCCAGTCATAAATGCTCATAAGTGCTCCGGTGCCTTCTCTACGGGGTAAGCACCCCTGCACATGCAGCAATAATCAGGAAGCGGCACTCGGAGTCGTAGTAAGTAGTAAGCTTTAATGTATCACATCATCAAAGTTTCGGGGTATTCCCCCTTCATCAGGATCATCCTGATGAAGGGGGAATACCCCGAAACGTTGATGATGTGATACATTAAAGCTTGTTGGCTTTATTTTGCACTACTTACTACGACTCCGAGTGCCGCTTCCTGATTATTGCTATATATATATATATATATATATATATATATATATATATATATATATATATATATATATACACTGCTCAAAAAAATAAAGGAAACACTAAAATAACACATCCTGAATGAATGAATGAATGAATTAAATATTCTTATTAAATACTTTGTTCTTTACATAGTTGAATGTGCTCACAACAAAATCACACAAAAATTATCAATGGAAAACAAATTTATTAACCCATGGAGGTCTGGATTTGGAGTCACACTCAAAATTAAAGTGGAAAAACACACTACAGGCTGATCCAACTTTGATGTAATATCCTTAAAACAAGTCAAAATGAGGCTCAGTAGTGTGTGTGGCCTCCACGTGCCTGTATGACCTCCCTACAATGCCTGGGCATGCTCCTGATGAGGTGGTTCTGGACAGTCTGTGGTACTGTGGTGGATGGCGCGAGACATGATGTCCCAGATGTGCTCAATTGGATTCAGGTCTGGGGAACGGGCGGGCCAGTCCATAGCATCAATGCCTTCGTCTTGCAGGAACTGCTGACACACTCCAGCCACATGAGGTCTAGCATTGTCTTGCATTAGGAGGAACCCAGGGCCAACCGCACCAGCATATGGTCTCACAAGGGGTCTGAGGATCTCATCTCGGTACCTAATGGCAGTCAGGCTACCTCTGGTGAGCAAATGGAGGGCTGTGCGGCCCCCCAAAGAAATGCCACCCCACACCATTACTGACCCACTGCCAAACCGGTCATGCTGGAGGATGTTGCAGGCAGCAGAACGTTCTCCTTGGTGTCTCCAGACTCTGTCACGTCTGTCACATGTGCTCAGTGAGAACCTGCTTTCATCTGTGAAGAGCACAGGGCGCCAGTGGCGAATTTGCCAATCTTGGTGTTCTCTGGCAAATGCCAAACGTCTTGCACGGTGTTGGGCTGTAAGCACAACCCCCACCTGTGGACGTCGGGCCCCCATACCACCCTCATGGAGTCTGTTTCTGATAGTTTGAGTAGACACATGCACATTTGTGGCTTGCTGGAGGTCATTTTGCAGGGCTCTGGCAGTGCTCCTCCGGTTCCTCCTTGCACAAAGGCGGAGGTAGCGGTCCTGCTGCTGGGTTGTTGCCCTCCTACGGCCTCCTCCACATCTCCTGATGTACTGGTCTGTCTCCTGGTAGCGCCTCCATGCTCTGGACACTGCGCTGACAGACACAGCAAAACTTCTTGCCACAGCTCACATTGATGTGCCATCCTGGATGAGCTGCACTTCTGAGCCACTTGTGTGGGTTGTAGACTCCGTCTCATGCTACCACTAGAGTGAAAGCACCACCAGCTTTCAAAGGTGACCAAAACATCAGCCAGAAAGCATAAGAGCTGAGATGTGGTCTGTGGTCACCACCTGCAGAACAACTCCTTTATTGGGGGTGTCTTGCTAATTGCCTATAATTTTCACCTGTTGTCTATTCCATTTGCACAACAGCATGTGAAATTGATTGTCAATCAGTGTTGCTTCCTAAGTGTGATTGACTTGGAGTTACATTGTGTTGTTTAAGTGTTCCCTTTATTTTTTTGAGCAGTGCATGTATGTATGTATGTGTGTATATATATATATATATATATAGATAGATAGATAGATAGATAGATAGATAGATAGATAGATAGATAGATAGATAAATGTGTGTTTCAAGCAGTACTCCCAATAATCAGATACAGTAGCTGGAGCCTTCGTAGCTGGTGCCTTCCTACAGTAGGTAACACAGCGGGTCCAATCTATACCAACAGTCAGGCGGCACACAGGTGAATAAACAACGTTTTGAAGCAGTTTACTTGATCATCAGGTCGAAGCAAACTGATTCAAAATGTTACATTTAATACTGCCTGTTGCCTGTTTATTCATCTGAGTGCTGCCTGACTGTTGATATACACTGTATATAGTGTGTGTGTGTGTGTGTGTGTGTGTGTGTGTGTGTGTGTGTGTGTGTATATGTCAGGTCTCTAGGTTTGTCTGTCCCCGGCGGGGGAGCTAGTGGGTCAGTGTTGGTCTGATGGATAAAACGTGGAGGCAATATAATAGTCCTTCGCATAGGCGCTGATGTTTTATTGTTACTGAGCAGATCTAATAACACAGTATAAACAGAAAACCGGTAATGGAATGACAATGGTTGATAACTGGATTTAAATGTTAGGTTCCTGGTGCTCAGAACAAGGGAGATGTTGCGTAGTGAGTCCTGAGCACCAGAACGTGACGCTGAAATAAGATGTGGTGTGGAAATTGCCCCTAGCACCCTACCTCCATTGTTTCACCTGTGTGGTCGGTTCACGCCTGAGTGATTATGGTTTCTTGGGCCCACGGCAGCCGCGTTTGAAGGGCGGATTAGGTCTGCCCAACTCCAATGACCCTAGGTCTTAGATTGAGACAAGGCGTGAACCGAGACAGGATAATAACAAGGGGACCTCTAGCTAAGCAAACAGAAGGCTAGGGGCTACTAACAACCCTAAAACTAAATATATGTGCGGCACGCCGCCAAAGGAAAAGAACAACCAAGGAAATGCTGTTCATTCGCCGACACAATACTGTTGTGTACCGGCGGTGACAGCATAAGCAGAACCCTCGGCAAAACACCAGTAACAAATTATAACCAAAGAATACTGCGGCCTAGGCCGACGGACGCGGTAAAGCCACTACTCACGGAACCGGTACAAATACTGGCAAACGGACTGGAACCCCCAAAGTAGCCAACACAGACTCTCAGAACCGGAGGACAGGCAGAATCCCAAACGACAGACCGGTGGATACCAAGAAGCCAGACACTCGCCCAGGCACAGACAAAGCCACAGGACTCCTGGACAGGAACGCTTCACGGCAGGACACAGGATCAGACACTGGAATCGACACAGGAACCGACACTCAAAGCAGCTAGGCAGATACTGCTAGACAGGAGCTCAGGAACTGGCAGAGACTAGCTCAGAACTCAAGAACTCTGGAACCCAGGAAATCTGGAAATATCACCAGCGTCTGTGAATTGCACTGGGCCAGCAAATAACAGAGAGTCTTAAGTAATTATGTCGTGCAGCTGCCCTGCTGCACAACTGAGAGGTGCAATCAACAGACAGGTGAGGCTGAACACATGGGAACAAGCTGCAATCACATAGACTCACCACTGGCAGCAAACAAGAATCTTCTTAAACCAGAGCAATGGGAAATCCTGGCCTGCAAGACTACTTATAAACATAAAATAGGAATGAACCACTACCTGTGGTTCATAACATTAAATAGCTGAGGTATCTTGCAAATGAAATGTGAAACAACAAAACTGAAGGCAGATGGTATAACTAAAGTCCAATAGTACTTGACAGCACACAGTCTCAGTATAACGTAAGATAAAGTAACTTGAAAGGCAGAACTCCGGTATGTATAAGAAACACTCAGTCTCTTTAAAGCACACAAGTCCAGATAGCTTTACTAGGCACAAGCAGGAAACAGTCTCTAAGCCATCAATAGTAATACTGCTGAAATGCACAGATGGAATACAGATAGCCAGTGTACAAGTGAGATGGTAATACGAACACCTGAGGAGAGTCTCTGCTGCTGGTGATTGTGGCTGGATGGAATTGGAGACCGGAGTTAACAGGAGAGCTGTGAGAATGAAGACTGGAACAAATGGAAGTAACCACGGGGATCGCTGGAAACAGGAACCAGAAGAACTAAGGCACACAGTGTGTGACTTGTTGTCCGAGGCAATGTGAAAGAGCCACAAGCTGGAAGTTATACCTCCTGCCCAGCAGTGATTGGACACAAACTGCAGGCGGAGATACAAGCTGGATTGAATATCAGAATCAGCTGCGTGCAGGTGTCATGGTAACGTCCACACAGGCTGGACATCGGCACACCGCAAAACCCACACAGGACCAGACTCAGGAGTACTCAGCAATGTGAAATAGAACGCTCGCGGTTACTACACCCATGCAGCCGCAACTGGGGACAAGACCTCCGGAGGCCCGCACACCAGCGCGCTGGTAAGTGAGACGTAGCAGAGCGACGATTCCTGACAGTATATATATATATTTATACAGTAGAGATGAGCGGGTTCGGTTCTCAGAGAACCGAACACCCCCGAACTTTGCCTTCCGAGTACGTATCCGAGCCAGGCTCGGATTTTCCCTCTTGACTCGGAAACCCGAACGTAGCAAAACGTCATCATCCCGCTGTCGGATTCTCGTGGGATTTGGATTCCATATAAGGAGCTGCGCGTCCCCGCCATTTTCACTCCAGTCTCGGAGAGTGTATAGAGAGGACGTGTCCTCAGTGTTCAGTGTCTGTGTGTTGGGGCGGGAAAGTGGGGTGGCAAGTGTTGTGCTGCTCAGTCCAGTCCAGTGTAGTCACTCAGGGGTGTGGTATGGTATGCCGGCAGCCGGGCTCCTGGCGACCAACATACCGGTGCCGGAAGCCCGACTGCCGGCATACTGACAACGTGGCAAGTGCAAATGAGCCCCTTGCGGGCTTGCTGCGCTTGCCACGCTGTGGCCACGATGGCGCGCTATGCACGCAACGCTATTTATTCTCCCTCCAGGGGGGTCGTGGACCCCCATGAGGGAGAAAAACTGTCTGTATGCCGTCTGTTGGGATTCCGGCGCCGGTATACTGTGCGCAGGGATCCCGACAGTCGGCAACCTGAAGACCACTCGTCACTCAGTGTATTGTTGTGCTGCATCAGTCCAGGCAGTCACAGTGTTGGTGTTCTCTGCTGCCATATATCCAGTGTAGCTGTATAAAGTGGTGCTGTGTTGTGCAGACCAGTGGTAGTGTCCTGTGTCATCAGTAATTCCAGTGACGATATACGCTGCTGCTATATGTCCACTGCTGCAGTATAATATAACAATTATAACAACCTGTTGGGCTGCATCAGACCAGTGGTAGTGTCCTGTGTCATCAATAATTCCAGTGACGATATACGCTGCTGATATATGTCCACTGCTGTTTGTTTCTATATGTCCATGTGCTGTTTGGGGCCTAATTTTTAAATCTGCCATCCTGTCTGCCACTGCAGTGCCACTCCTAGATGGGCCAGGTCTTTGTGCCGCACACTTGTGTCGCTTAGCTTAGTCATACAGCTATCTCATTGCACCTCTTTTTCTTCATTGCATCATGTGCTGTTTGGGGCCTATTTTTTAAATCTGCCATCCTGTCTGTAACTGCAGTTCCACTCCTAGATGGGCCAGGTGTGTGTGCTGCACACTTGTGTCGCTTAGCTTGGCCATCCAGCTACATAATTGCACCTCTTTTTCTTCTTTGCATCATGTGCTGTTTGGGGACTAGTTTTTGAATAGTGCCATCTTGTCTGCAACTGCAGTGCCACTCCTAGATGGGCCAGGTGTTTGTGCCGCCCACTTGTGTCACTTAGTTTAGTTATGCAGCCACCTTGGTGCAACTTTTAGCCCTAAAAACAATATTGTGAGGTGTGAGGTGTTCAGAATAGACTGGAAATGAGTGGAAATTATTTTTATTGAGGTTAATAATACTGTAGGAGCAAAATGACCCCCAAATTCTCTGATTTTAGCTGTTTTTATGTGTTGTTTTTTTCAAAAATCATCCAGATCCAAAACACGAAAGGGTGGTTTTGGCAAAACCAAGCTAAAACCAAAACTCGAAAATGGAATTAGAACCAAAACCAAACACAAAACATGAAAAGTGCCAGCCGCACATCTCTAGTTAATACCTTCTATAAAGCTTTTCTAGCATCCCTGCACCTCTGTCCGCCTACAGTATACACTCACTGTATGACTCCATCACCAGTGTACATGTAACAGTGAGTTCAGCTGTATCTGCTATCAATAAACCAACACCACTGTTTAAATAGCTTAGTTGTTCAGAGTTTGAGTCATCCGTTGGTATTTGTCTTTATAACTCTGACATATCAACACCTGCACACACATTTCCAGCCATCCTAACATTAAGGAGGATTGCGTAGTTAAGTCTATAAATTTGCACAATCTCCTGAGCTGAGACGGAGTCAAGGACCAATCAATCTTTAAACACTTGTACAGTGTGTGGCCTCTGTTGAACCTGGCTGTCCTACATATGTCTCATCAATTGTTCCTTTAGGATCCCCTCCATAGGATTTCCTATAGTAATTCTACCATATTCCGATAAATGCAATGTGGTGTGGGTAGCTTTTTAAAGGGTTCCTGTGGTGTGGGTAGCTTTTTAAAGGCTAATGGTGTGCCATTTGGGCTGTGTCATTTGTCATGACTTTTGTATGGCAAATTTTCAAACAGGATCACCAGCTTACTAAATTGTATTATTTATATCCTTAACGTGTAAAAATATATAGATTTTAAGAGGAGGCAAGCTGAGTTATAAAATTCCAGTTTGGCAACTATGTTCCGGCTGTTTCAGCAAACAGCTGTTATTTACCCAAATTGCTGCTTGATAAATTAATTGATTGGTATTCCTATACTCCTTTGTAGTACACGATTAGCTCTTGCCATACTTTTTGAGCTTGAACAAATTTTATAAAAGTGAAAGTGGAAGACTATGGAGTTTGTATATTTCACAATATGTAAATACAATTATTATGTAAAAAAAAATTGTATCCTAAAATAAATTGTGTAAAATACTCTTTCATACAGGTTCAATAATAATTTGAATTACTCCTAGACCACCAACCCGGGGCACCCCTGCAAGTGTCCTGAGGCACCCCAGGATGCCACCGCACACAGATTGAGAACAATTGGGTTAAGAGAACATGATACATTATGTAAACATTATTAATATTATCGTTCACTTGCTTACAGCCCACACTATTAATATGGAAAAGCAGACAAGTATGTGAGTTGCCATGTAAAGCTGGGTACACATTATAAGATATATTGGGGGTAATTTAGGTGTGGTTGGAGTAGTGATGCATACAGCAAAGCACCAACTATCAGTACTTTGTGCATGTGCAAGATCCGTTCTGCAGATGCACGAATGGGTCCTGCAATGACAGATGCAGATCGCCATCAGACTGTCAATGATTGACAGTCTGATGTCGTTCGGGGTGAGGGAAGGGACAGCGATAGCATATCGCCATACCTCTTAACTGTCCCGATTTTTGCGGGAGAGTCACGTTTTTTAAGGACTGTCCCGTTGTACCACCTGCAGGCCACAGTGTCCCATGGGGGGGGGGGAAGGGGCAGTTGGGAGGCTCCTGCACTCACTGCTCTGCCTAGCAGAACAGCGGTGAATAGACGGAGGGAAAGGGGGCATGCCAGCAGCTCACAGAGCACTGCACTCCCACGAAGCCATGCCCCCTTTTCTATAGGTCACACCCCCATTTCGGGGCGGGCACAGCTTTGCAGTGTGAAAGTGGAGCCTTCCCTGTCACAGTTACATTTGTTATACTGTTATACTGTATACATTTTTCATCAATTCTTGATACATAGGAGCCCTTAGAAACTTTTGCCTTGGGGTCTACAATATAGCTAGTTATACCTCTGGACCTGCTCATTATAATGTGGTATAAAATGAACTGGAGGACATTATAATATTGCATAATATGAACTGGGGCCCTGTAATGTGGCATAATATGAACCGGGGGCCCTCTGTTGCATAATGGCTACTGGCAGCCCTACAATGTGACATAATGTGAACTAGGGCACTACTATGGTTCAGAAAATAAACTAGGGCACTACTATGGGGTTTACAATTAAGAATTGCTGCTGAAAGATGTCTGTCTAGAGGATTCAGTATGATATGCCTGCTGTCGGGATTCCAGTGATCAGGAGACCAGTGCCGGGATCCTGACAGCCGGAATACTGCGGGCTCGCTGCGCTCACCAAACTTCGGGACCAGTGGCGACCTTAGGTCACCACAGAGTTATATTCCTCCTTGGCTGGTGGCATGGACCATCACCCGAGTGTGGATTCCGGCTGGCGGTCAGAGTCTTTCACTGGGTGTCGGGATTCCGGCGTCTGTATCCTGACAGTCGGTATCCCGACAGCCGGCAAAATGAATGCTTCCCCTGTCTAGAAGCACTGGGGCAGGGGCCCCTTCAAAATGCTGATATGAAGCCCACAAAGTACTGGCTATGCCCAGAGGCGGATTTGGGGTTCTGGAGGCCCCTAGGCACAACATTATTGGGCACCCCCCTACCCCCCCCCCCCCAAAAAAAAAAAGTATAGATAATGCCCCCACAGAATGCTAAGTAGCTCCCAGAATAGATAATGCCCTAATGGAATGCTAAGCAGCTCCCAGATGCTGCCCTAAATTTCTGGCACCACACAGTTTTGTTTTTTTAACAGCTCCCAGC
Organism: Pseudophryne corroboree; assembly: GCF_028390025.1. NCBI lineage: Eukaryota > Metazoa > Chordata > Amphibia > Anura > Myobatrachidae > Pseudophryne > Pseudophryne corroboree. The sequence continues at coordinate 649,710,710 of NC_086446.1, read as the reverse complement.
GTATACTACACAGAACACAGAGACACTGAAATTATGTTCACTGCTGCTCAGTCAGGCAACTGTTCCCGCCTGAACAGCGCGCCCTTGCTTATATTCAGGGGAGAGGGATTGCAGCCCTCTACCCGGATGCCACCCGGCACTGTGTTAGGCCACGCTCCCTCGACATGCCGCCCACGACATTGACCGTGCAGCCCACGGAGTCCGTCCTCTGACAACCGGCACTCTCACTAATTAGATCTTGTTGCAAGCGGACACTGATTCCGAACAGAACACCTGGTAGATCATGTGACACTGATGTCAGCGTAGCTAGGTCGTGTCACAGTCACATGATCTTCTCATCAGGCGGTCCGTCCAGAATCAGCGTCTGCCTGCAACAATGTCTAATTGGTGAGAGTGCTAGGTGTCAGGGGACTCCGAGTCCCGGGCGGCAGGACGGCTCTTGCCAGGCAGACTGGGCAAAACTTTAAGCCAGGGGAGAACACTGTGCTGTGCAGCCCCCAGGAGGTGCCGCACCTAGGCACATGCCTCACGTGCCTAGACGGAAATCCTCTCTGGCCCCTCCACAGACTTCATACTGCACAATAGTCCACATACTTTTCTCTTCAATCCAACCCGCCCCCCCATCACCCCCTCACCCCCACCCCCCCACATAAACACACACACACACACACATACACAAGCACACACGCACCTCACTGGAAAAAGGTACATAGATCAAACAAACTGTGCTCTCCTCAATTTACAGAATCAAATAATAAAAGACAATAATTTGAGGGGAAAAGTATGTTATTTTTTTCCTCTAAAATTGACCTTCAAATAATCTATTCCTATAGTATATGCCTTTTGACTGAAATAGTAATAGTAAGATGTTTCTTTTGCTGTCTGTGAGAGGTTTTTTGGGAAATTCTCTTCACCTGTGGTAACATGAAAAGTGCTAGCAAGACTGAAAAAATGTTTAGCTTTGGGTTTGCTTGTGTCTAGTACATTCTGGTAAGGTTGTTGTCATTACTCAAATAAAAATAAAAAAATAAAAATAAAAATCTCTCCTATGTATTATTGCAAAATGGTGCTTTTACAGAAAGTGTATTTCTGCTGAAGTCTTATACTGTTCTTTATACTGTATATAACTTTTTTGCATTATTTCAGGAAGTTAGACGAAGATCCTAAAAAATATTATACAACATTTGCCATATTTTTTTTTTACCAACAGAAAATTACTATACAGATCTAACATACAGTATGAAATTGTTGAGCTCACTGTTTATGGAAAGCTTCCAGAATTATGGGGGTAATTCCAAGTTGATCGCAGCAGGAAATTTTTTAGCATTTGGGCAAAACCATGGCCCTCATTCCGAGTTGTTCGCTCAGTAATTTTCTTCGCATCGCAGCAATTTTCCGCTAATTGCGCATTCGCAATGTTCGCACTGCAACTGCGCCAAGTAAATTTGCTAAGAAGTTTGGTATTTTACTCACGGCATTACGAGGTTTTTTCTTCGTTCTGGTGATCGGAGTGTGATTGACAGGAAGTGGGTGTTTCTGGGCGGAAACTGGCCGTTTTATGGGAGTGTGTGAAAAAACGCTGCCGTTTCTGGGAAAAACGCGGGAGTGGCTGAAGAAACGGGGGAGTGTCTGGGCGAACGCTGGGTGTGTTTGTGATGTCAAACCAGGAACGACAAGCACTGAACTGATCGCACTGGAAGAGTAAGTCTCGAGCTACTCAGAAACTGCACAGAAAAATCTTTTCGCAATTCTGCTAAGCTAAGATACACTCCCAGAGGGCGGCGGCTTAGCGTGTGTACTGCTGCGAAAAGCGGCTAGCGAGCGAACAACTCGGAATGAGGGCCCATGTGCACTGCAGGGGGGGCAGATATAACATGTGCAGAGAGAGTTAGATTTGGGTGGGTTATATTGTTTCTGTGCAGGGTAAATACTGGCTGCTTTATTTTTACACTGCAAATTAGATTGCAGATTGAACACACCACACCCAAATCTAACTCTCTCTGCACATGTTATATCTGCCTCCCCTGCAGTGCACATGGTTTTGCCCAATTGCTAACAGAATTCCTGCTGCGATTAACTTGGAATTACCCCCTATGTTACATGTAAGTATCATGCTGAGAAATGTGATGACAGAGTTATCTAGAAATGTACTTCTTGGCCGCATTGTTTATCTTTCAGCATATCCTAAGTTATCTTTAAAGAAGCGCTAACTTTAAAAAATAACATTAAAATATTTAAATGCTGTGTAAAGCACATAATAGTCCTGAAAATATGCCTGATTGCAGAATTAGGATCTCTTCACTTCTACATTGTAACACCTAATAACCCTACAGGGTTTATCTGAATTATACATTTATCCTATTGCAGAAATTTATACTGGTGAGTGCAGGTGTGTGGTGGATTGTGATTATGGATTTTTGATTTGTCTTGAGTACCAATCAGCAGCGGATTAACCACAAGGAAACCAAAGCAGCTACAGATGGGTCCACGTTTATCTTGGCCTTTAATAGGATTAACTGAGACTGGGCAATCAGATTTAATTCCCTGCTGTAATGACTTAATCCCCTGCTGTATTGTTCTCTGTATTGTATTGCAGCTGAGAACAATAGATGAAGGGTTTATGCTAATAAATCATGGTGTGCCTAGATACAGAAAAGAAGCCAAGATAACCGTGAATCTATCTGTACTTATGGCCAGTCCAAGGGGGGCCTGCTGGTCCCAGGGGGGCCCGCCAACAAGGCTGTATAAAGGGCATTCATGGTCCGTCCAGAATCAGCGTGTGCCTGCAACAAGGTCTAATTGGTGAGAGTGCCGGGTGTCAGGGGACTCCGAGTCCCGGGCGGCAGGGCGGGTCTTGCCAGGCAGACTGGGCAAAACTTTAAGCCAGGGGAGAACACTGTGCTGTGCAGCCCCCAGGAGGCACTGCAAAAAAAATGGGCAAGAGCTGGGCTGGCTGAATACAACCAGCAGGTTGTCAGTGATTAGACAGCTGTTGAGTGCCTGCTCCCTCACATGCCTGTGTCTCCAGTCCTGCAGTACTGTCCATGTGACCCGTCATGACACGTCTGTATAACGTCAGACACGCAGAGAGATAAACCAGGACAAGCACAGAGAAAAGCATGAGGTCTTCCAGCGTACTTTATTACAGTATTGTTTTTATTTGTATAACATACACCTACAAATTCCAACCAGATTGGAAGGGAGGGGGGTGTACGGTGTTATTTTAAATACAGTGTATGACCTCCTCCTGCTACAAACCGGGCTGTAACTAGGTATGTGCTGAGTGTGCCACTGCACATACTGTAGCACTGCAGGGTAGGGGGCGCTATTGGCAGCACTTGTCAATTCTCTGTTTTAATTGCTTTAACGTGTAGCTTCACCCCCCTTTTTGAAGCCCAGAATCTCCAGACTGTTCCTGTCTCCTTCCCCCACCCCTTATGTCGCTAATACCTATATAACATTCATGGCATTGGCGTTACTATAATGGGTGCAGTGTTTGCTGTGTACACAGGCCCCTGAGTCCCGGGGGGGACCCACCCCGCACATACTGCACCCATTTCTCCTATACTTACCTTTCCGGAGTCCATCGCTGACCGTGTGTGGGCCCCCTCCTCTCCTGTAGCCGTCGTGCCGCTGCTAGCTCACTGACCACTAGAGACTCTGGCACAGTGCCAGAGTCTACAGCGCATGCACAAGACTCCGAAAAAATGGCGCAACGGCCATTTTTCGGAGTCCTGCACATGCGCTGTAGACTCAGGCACTGTGCCAGAGTCTACAGCACTCAGGGCGTTAGCAGCGGCGCAACTGCTACGGGAGAGGAGGGGGCCCACATACGGAGTCTGCACACGGGTCCCCTCCTCACTAGAGACATCTCTGATTCATGGACTTAACTTGAGAGCTCTTTGTTATTCAGTCACGCTGTCCTTTATTACATTTCAAGTTGCTGACATACCCAGAATTCAACCCCATTGCCTGTAGCATTGTAGTCAGACACTCTATTCATTAAGCTATCTGTTGTTGCATAGAAAGCTAGAGAATTCTAACTGTTTGCAGCTTACCTTGTACTTTGTGAAAAAATTATAACCATTGCACCTGAGCAGATCTATGTAGTGTGTGGCTGCAAAGGATTGGATTTGTGGCTGCACACTACATAGATATGCTCAATTATTGACCAGATTATTGAGCTGATTATTATTTTACAAAGTGTATGTAGCTTCATATAGTTAGAAATCTCATAGTTTTTATGCAGGATCAAATAGATCAATGAGTAGGATGTTTGACTGGAATGCAGTTTATGGGTTTGAATGGCAGTATATTGAAATGTGTTATTTAATAAAGGGTATTGTAAGTTTGTAACTGAATAAGGGCCAGATGTACTAAGCCTTGAAAAGTGATAAAGTGGAGAGTGATAATGTACCAGCCAACAAGCTCCTGTCATTTTTCAAACAAGGCCTGTGACATGGTAGTTAGGAGCTGATTGGCTGGCACTTCATCATTTATTGAAGTTATCAAAAGTAAATGGGAATACAAAAAAAAAGAGAAAGTGAGACAACAGGGGAGCCAGGTAAATTGTACACGTAGAAGGCCGAGGCCTGAGCATGCAATTCACAAGTGAAATAGACAAAAAAATAAAACGAGAGAATAAACAAATAAGATGGATTTTAATGGAATAATTGACACATAACAATCGGTGCTACCAAGTCACACTACGGCATGGTATGGCATGGCATGGCATGACTAGAAGGGTTGCTTAGCATGCAGGGAGGCGAGATGTAATTGGAATCATGGGTGTATTCATTACATATCAGAGCCCCCCCCCCCCCCCCCACTGATTGTAGCATGCCCCACATCCCCTATTACCAAGTTCCCATATCTTATAATTCCATTTTTGCACTCCTCAGTTAGCGAATATATTGATTATGCATCAGTGCCTTTAGTGTGACTCCATTATATAAAGTCTGACAATTACCTTCGTAAATTCATCACTGTGTGCTTGCCGTGGCAGCACTGGACAGAAACCTCAGTTTGGTTTAATGATGTTGGTAGTATATCAGCGTTTCACAGCAGTGTTGTTGTTGATCTACAGAAGTCTCTTCCTGAGTTGCATCTATTATTGTCTGTGTGTGTTTTGGTGCGCCATTGCAAGAATGTCAGAGCTTAAATTAGTACAATTAGAGCAACAAATGAACATTAAATTTCTTGTTCAACTTGGCAAGAGTGGAAGCAAGCTGTTAGTACAAATTTTTGGTGATAATACTCTGAAGGAAACAGCAGTTTACAAGTGGATGAAATATTTTTCTGAGGGAAGAGAAAGTGTCACTGATGATGAGAGATCAGGATGGCTAGCCGCAAGCAGAATTGAAGAAAACATTGCAAAAGTTTGTCAAATTGTGCGTGAAAATCGCCAACTGACTGTCAGGAGCATACCAGGAGCATACCAGAGCAAGTGAACATCAACTAAGTTTGAATTATAAAAAAGAGAACCCGGTGCCACTGTTATCCCAGAGTGTCAGCAGCAAGTTCCAAGGGAAACTGCGCTTCTCATCCGGGTGCGGACATTTATTGCACAATACAATATTTAAAAATCAATGACACCGGCTGGTATCACAAGAATTCAAATAATAAACACAATTAACAATAAAACTAACTACTAGGTTTCATGTGCACATATAGCTAATAAAACACTCCATATGTTTACCATTAATAATAAATATCATTACTACATAATGCATGCATATTAGTATTAAAGTTCAGCCATATATAACATGCAGGGGTTAATAGAGTCCAGCCATATAATAAACATGCAGGGGTTAATATATTTGTTAGCCTCTGATATCGGACTTACTGTATAACATGCTCCTCCAGACTCCATGTATTGTCCAGCTATCAGCTTATTATAAAACAGTGCAGGTGTCCCTGCAAACATGCAGCAATTCAACATAAACAGTCCTGCTGTTATTTGAGTGTTAAGTCAGCACAGTGATACCGGAGCGCACTCCTTATTCCCCCTTAGCACTGGGGTCCACGTGCCAACAGCCTTCTCTTCCCCCTTTCTAATTTGAATTCTTGTGATACCGGCCGGTGTTGTTAATTTTTAAATATTGTATTGTGCAATAAATATCTGCACCCAGATGGGAAGCGCAGTTCTGTATTTTTTATTTTTTTAATCAACCAAGTTTACTATTTGGAAGTACTGAAAAGGCTGCATGAAAAAGTTATATGGAAATGACCTGAACTTTTTGCCAACATCTTATGGATCTTGCATCACGACAATGGACCTGCTCACACAAAACTGTCTGTGAGGGAGGTTTGAACTAGTAAATAAATAACTTTGTTGGAACACCTTCCCTATTCAATGGATCTTGCTCCCAATTACTTTTTCTGTTCCCAAAAAAAATGGAAATATTGAAAAGAAGGCATTTTGATGACGTTGATGACATCAGGAGTAATATGATGGCAGCTCTGAAGACAAATCCAAAAACACAGTTCCAAAATAGTTTTAAAAGGATGGACTAGGCGCTGGGCTATGGGGCTTACAATAATCAGTAAGCATGGGTCACTCATACACAATGCAGTCATTGAGTGAGGGTGTAATAATGGGGTATGAGGACCTGTTACGGGATCACAAATCTAAAATGCAGTAACTGAGTGGTGTAATAATGAAAATTATAGGTTATGGGGAAATCAGTGAAGGGGAAAGTAATATATGAAAAATATAGTGCTATGGATTGTTTGAGGGAAAGAGGCGGTAAATTGGTATCATGCTTATACTAAAAAAAAATAAAAAGGTTGTCAGCTCATGAAAATGTTTTGGATTGGTGTTCTATACTAACTAATATAGAATAATGTCCTGTAACCATGGTTATGAAGCTGAGCATACTAATCCTTGTTAAATGTACCCTTTGATGCTTATCGCGCAGTGAAACCCATAGATTCTAGAACTTACAGTAGAATCTATGAGATATCTTATCGCATGTTATCTGAGGGTTTACTTTGGGGGCAAAATTAATAATTGAATAGCTATGGGTATTAAGCCCAGAGTTTTACCACAGCTAATTGAATCTGCCCCAAAGCGACTAGCAGGAAAGTATTGCAGGTGGACATGCAAAATATTAGGTGTAATCCTGTGCATAGAGGGTGGACTTACAATAAATAAGGGGGGAAAGTTAACATCATGATGACTATGTAAAAAATGGTGAGAAGCACTGTGGCACAGTGGTTACAATTGCTGATTCATAGGTCATGAGTTCAATTCCCAACCAGGCTCCACTTTGTGTATATGTTCCATTCAAGTGCCTGGTTTCCTCCAGAAACAAAGTGATGGGTTATTTGGCTGCTGATTAAAATAGACCCTTGTGTGTTGGCTTATGTATTAGGAAATTTAAACTGTAAGCTCTACTAGTGCATTTTGCATCATGACACTTCAGTGGGTTGAGAACGGTTGAGTTGTAGTGTGTGGTAGGAGCTTAGAGAAGTAGGCAAGTACTGCATGAGTGACCATTCTATCTCTTTAGTCTTACAGCTGCTTTTTGATACAAGTTAGGAAGATCCAACGCGTCACCGCAGTGTGCGACCATCATGTGACCCAGAGCTTGATGCTGTTGCTGGAGCTGCTAGGAGAAGCCAGGATCAACGTCATTATGGTGTGCGAGTACCAGCTGACCCAAAGACTGCTGCTGCTGCCGGGGCTGATGGAGGAGATTGTGGATTGTGGTCTAGTAAGAGGACTCGAGCTGCTGACTCGAGCTGCTGACTCTGCTGCGGCACCTAGTGGAGGTACGGCCGATCAGAGGGGGTGAATACTTGGAGGAGGATTATGCCTGAAGGGGACACAGGGGACAATGAGCAGGTATACCTGGGCCAGAGATTCTGGAGGCCAAGCAGCCTGGTTAGGTCCATATGGAAACGTAGACCCCAGAGGGAGAGGAAGCAAAAGCGGGGGAAAAGAGTCGGCATTTGACCTGCTCTTCCTAATGATTTTCTTGCAAATGTGAGGTCTCTCCCTAACAAATTAGATGAGATTCGGACGACAATGGTTAGTCAGTTTTTTATTAATTCTTGTTCTCTTTTGATATTTACAGATATTTGGCTAAATGACTATATGCTGGACACTGCTGTACAGCTTGCAGACAGAACATTATTTACATCAGATAGGACCATGGATTCTGGTAAATCCAAAGGGGGAGGTGTCTGTGTGTATGTGAATGATAGTTGTTGTTCCGACGCACTTCTTATTGATACCTTTTGTTCAGCTAATATAGAGTATGCTATTGTTAAATGTCGTCCTTTTTATCTGCCGAGAGAATTCTCAGTAGTAATTGTGGTTGTTGTCTATATCCCCCCCCCGATGCTCATGTGGTATCTGCTTTGGGATGTTTGTATACTGCCATAACTAAATTAGAATCTAAATATGTGGATGGTGTATTTTTAGTGGCAGGTGACTTTAACCAGGCCAGATTGAAGACTATCCTTCCTAAATACTCTCAGTATGTAAAGACTCCTACTAGAGGGGAAAATTTTATTAGACTATGTGTATTGTAACATCAAGGAGGCTTATTCATCCTTTAGGCATGCTAATATTGGTAACTCGGATTATATTTCCCTGTATTTGGTGCCAATATACAGACCCTTAGTCCCAGAGCCGGCCCTAACCAATATGATGCCCTAGGCAAGATTTTGGCTGGTGCCCCCTAGCACCACCGCTGGTTCTGCCTCTGACCTTGCACCTCTTTCCCAGCACCATCACCCCTCACCCATAGCAGTCCTTGTACCCACTATATTTTAAATAGGAACAGTTCGCACATTTGACGCACAGCCCAAAAAGGGGCATCTTCTTGCTAGGAAGGGGCATGGCCACACAATAGTAACCCCAATTCCAATTACGCCACACTTGCAATAATGTCCATAATTCATATTACATCCCACAGTAGTATCACTTTACCTTATAAACGTTACTCCTCACAGTAGAGCCCCTTATTCACATTACATCTCACTGAATTGCTCCTTATTCACATTACACCACACCTTATTGCTCTTTATTCACATTAGACAACACAGTAGTGCCCTTTCTATATGCAACGCCACATAGTAGAGCACCTTATACACATAATGCCACACATTAGTAATGCATTTATACATAATTCCACACAGTAATGCCCCTTACACATATGAGACACATTAATGTCCTTATAAACATAATGCACATTACACATTATGACAACCTTTATTAATGCCCTTTTACACATAATGTCCCTTACACATATGCCGCACATTATTAATGCCCTTATACACATAATGACACACATAGTGCCCCCTACACATTTGCTGCACATTATTAATGCCCTTATACACATAATGACACACATAGTGGCCCTTTACACATATGTTGCACATTATTAAAGCATTTTTACATGACACACATAATGCTCCTTACACATATTCTGCACAAATATTCTGCACAAATATTCTGCACAACCAACCCACTCACATGCACACAGCACTCACACTAACACTGTGACGTCTGCCTCTGCTTGGATACAGATGTGTCCTCACAAATCTTGCATCAATGCTAAGGTCGGGCACCTTTTTTTTAATGAAAATGCATCTTATATGTGGCTAGGATGCACAAGCAGCTTCTGCTAATTAAACTGATATGCAGCATGCCAATATACTGTGTGAGACTGTGGCTGTATCTGCATATGAAATGCTACATACAGAATATAGGCATGCCGCATATCATTTTAATCAGCAGAAGCTGATGATGCCCCTAGGCATATCAAATGCCCTAGGCAATTGCCTAGATGGCCTATGCCTATGGCCGGCTCTGCTTAGTCTGACGTTTTAAACCCAAAACTAACTTTGTCACAACATGGCCACAGGAGGCTATGGCCAGACTCAAAGATATTTTTTGAGTCCACGGACTGGGGTTTGTTTGTCGCAGAATCCCAGGTGGAGGAGAACGATAATTTGGTGAATGTAGACCATCTTACTTCTATGGTATTAGGCTATATTAATTGTTGCATTGAGAGTGTGACAGTCAAGAGATGTGTGAAACTCTTTGCTAACAATAAACCTTGGGTTAATAGCACGGTGAGATCATTACTAGTGATGTGCACCGGACATTTTTCGGGTTTAGTGTTTTGGTTTTGGATTCGGTTCCGGGGCCGTGTTTTGGATTCGGACGCGTTTTGGCAAAACCTCACCGAAAATTTTTTGTCGAATTCAGGTGTGTTTTGGATTCGGGTGTTTTTTACAAAAAACCCTAAAAAAACAGCTTAAATCATAGAATTTGGGGGTCATTTTGATCCCATAGATTTATTAACCTCAATAACCATAATTTCCACTCATTTCCAGTCTATTCTGAACACCTCACACCTCACAATATTATTTTTAGTCCTAAAATTTGCACTGAGGTCGCTGGATGGCTAAGCTAAGCGACACAAGTGGCCGACACAAACACCTGGCCCATCTAGGAGTGGCACTGCAGTGTCAGGCAGGATGGCACTTCAAAAAAATAGTCCCCAAACAGCACATGATGCAAAGAAAAAAAGAGGCGCACCAAGGTCGCTGTGTGACTAAGCTAAGCGACACAAGTGGCCGACACAAACACCTGGCCCATCTAGGAGTGGCACTGCAGTGTCAGGCAGGATGGCACTTCAAAAAAATAGTCCCCAAACAGCACATGATGCAAAGAAAAAAAGAGGCGCACCAAGGTCGCTGTGTGACTAAGCTAAGCGACACAAGTGGCCAACACAGACACCTGGCCCATCTAGGAGTGGCACTGCAGTGTCAGGCAGGATGGCACTTCAAAAAAATTGTCCCCAAACAGCACATGATGCAAAGAAAAAAAGAGGCGCACCAAGGTCGCTGTGTGACTAAGCTAAGCAACACAAGTGGCCGACACAAACACCTGTCCCATCTAGGAGTGGCACTGCAGTGTCAGGCAGGATGGCACTTCAAAAAATTAGTCCCCAAACAGCACAAGATGCAAAGAAAAAAAGAGGCGCACCAAGGTCGCTGTGTGACTAAGCTAAGCGACACAAGTGGCCAACACAAACACCTGGCCCATCTAGGAGTGGCACTGCAGTGTCAGGCAGGATGGCACTTCAAAAAAATAGTCCCCAAACAGCACATGATGCAAAGAAAAAAAGAGGCGCACCAAGGTCGCTGTGTGACTAAGCTAAGCAACACAAGTGGCCGACACAAACACCTGTCCCATCTAGGAGTGGCACTGCAGTGTCAGGCAGGATGGCACTTCAAAAAATTAGTCCCCAAACAGCACAAGATGCAAAGAAAAAAAGAGGCGCACCAAGGTCGCTGTGTGACTAAGCTAAGCGACACAAGTGGCCGACACATACACCTGGCCCATCTAGGAGTGGCACTGCAGTGTCAGGCAGGATGGCACTTCAAAAAAATAGTCCCCAAACAGCACATGATGCAAAGAAAAAAAGAGGCGCACCACAGGTATAGAATGTAGATGGATAGTATACTTAATGACGACACAGAGGTAAGTACAGCAGTGGCCTTCCGTACTGCTATATATAGTATACTGGTGGTCACTGTGTCAGCAAACTGCAAAACTAAAATGCACCACAGGTATAGAATGTAGATGGATAGTATACTTAATGAATGACGACACAGAGGTAGGTACAGCAGTGGCCTTCCGTACTGCTATATATAGTATACTGGTGGTCACTGTGTCAGCAAACTGCAAAACTAAAATGCACCACAGGTATAGAATGTAGATGGATAGTATACTTAATGAATGACGACACAGAGGTAGGTACAGCAGTAGCCTTCCGTACTGCTATATATAGTATACTGGTGGTCGCTGTGTCAGCAAACTGCAAAACTAAAATGCACCACAGGTATAGAATGTAGATGGATAGTATATTAATGAATGACGACACAGAGGTAGGTACAGCAGTGGCCTTCCGTACAGTACTGCTATATATAGTATACTGGTGGTCACTGTGTCAGCAAACTGCAAAACTAAAATGCACCACAGGTATAGAATGTAGATGGATAGTATACTTAATGAATGACGACACAGAGGTAGGTACAGCAGTGGCCTTCCGTACTGCTATATAAAGTATACTGGTGGTCACTGTGTCAGCAAACTGCAAAACTAAAATGCACCACAGGTATAGAATGTAGATGGATAGTATACTTAATGAATGACGACACAGAAGTAGGTACAGCAGTGGCCTTCCGTACCGTACTGCTATATATAGTATACTGGTGGTCACTGTGTCAGCAAACTGCAAAACTAAAATGCACCACAGGTATAGAATGTATATGGATAGTATACTTAATGAATGACGACACAGAGGTTGGTACAGCAGTGGCCTTCCGTACTGCTATATATAGTATACTGGTGGTCACTGTGGACAGCGGGATGGTGACGTTCGGGCGCGCTCGGGTTACCCGAGCCATACGGGAGAATCCGAGTATGGCTCGGACTCGTGTAAAAAGGGTGAAGTTCGGGGGGGTTCGGTTTCCGAGAAACCGAACCCGCTCATCACTAATCATTACTAATAGCGAGGGATAGAGCATTTAAATCCAAAGATCCAGTTGCTTTTACGGCTGCCAGATCAAACCTAAAAAAGGGAATTTGTGATGTAAAAAAGACATTCTCTGTCATGCTTGAAACTAAATAAAAAAACGACAGAGATGCGAGAAGCATGTGGAGGGGAATTCAGTATATTACCGACCGTAAGGCAAATACTTAAAGCAACCAGCAGATCCCACGTTTGGCGAAACGTGAATATTTTTTATTCAAGTTTTCACAAGGAGGTTGACTTTCCTCGCACGTGTGTGGTTAACGAAGGCAACGGTGAGCCATTGGTGCTAGACGAGTTGTCCGTTAGGAAGTGTTTTGCTGCTATTAACCCCAGTATTAACTAGTGATGAGCGGGTTCGGTTTCTCGGAAACCGAACCCCCCCCCGAACTTCACCCTTTTTACACGGGTCCGAGCCATACTCGGATTCTCCCGTATGGCTCGGGTAACCTGAGCGCGCCCCGAACGTCATCATCCCGCTGTCGGATTCTCGCGAGATTCGGATTCTATATAAGCAGCCGCGCGTCGCCGCCATTTTCACTCGTGCATTGGAAATGTTAGGGAGAGGACGTGGCTGGCGTCCTCTCCGTTATTGTTGAACTTGATTGTGCTGTGCACTATTGCTTAATTGTGGGGAGGGCTTGAGAGCAGCTGTATATAGGAGGAGTACAGTGCAGAGTTTTGCTGATCAGTGACCACCAGTTATCCGCTCTCTGCCTGAAAAAAACGCTCCATATCTGTGCTCAGTGTGCTGCATATATCTGTGCTCACACTGCTTAATTGTGGGGACTGGGGAGCAGCTGTATTACATAGCAGGAGTACAGTGCAGAGTTTTGCTGACAGTGACCACCAGTATACGTTGTCTGCCTGAAAAACACTCCATATCTGTGCTCAGTGTGCTGCTTTATTGTGGGGACTGGGGACCACCAGTATAATATTATATAGGAGGAGTACAGTGCAGAGTTTTGCTGACCAGTGACCACCAGTATATAATATATAGCATTACGGTACAGTAGGCCACTACTGTACCTACCTCTGTGTCGTCATTAAGTATACTATCCATCTACATTCTATACCTGTGGTGCATTTTAGTTTTGCAGTTTGCTGACACAGTGACCACCAGTATACTATATATAGCAGTACGGAAGGCCACTGCTGTACCTACCTCTGTGTCGTCATTCATTAAGTATACTATCCATCTACATTCTATACCTGTGGTGCATTTTAGTTTTGCAGTTTGCTGACACAGTGACCACCAGTATACTATATATAGCAGTACGGAAGGCCACTGATGTACCTACCTCTTTGTCATCATTCATTAAGTATACTATCCATCTACATTCTATACCTGTGGTGCATTTTAGTTTTGCAGTTTGCTGACACAGTGACCACCAGTATACTATATATAGCAGTACGGTACGGAAGGCCACTGCTGTACCTACCTCTGTGTCGTCATTCATTAAGTATACTATCCATCTACATTCTATACCTGTGGTGCATTTTAGTTTTGCAGTTTGCTGACACAGTGACCACCAGTATACTATATATAGCAGTACGGTATGGAAGGCCACTGCTGTACCTACCTCTGTGTCGTCATTCATTAAATATACTATCCATCTACATTCTATACCTGTGGTGCATTTTAGTTTTGCAGTTTGCTGACACAGTGACCACCAGTATACTATATATAGCAGTACGGAAGGCCACTGCTGTACCTACCTCTGTGTCGTCATTCATTAAGTATACTATCCATCTACATTCTATACCTGTGGTGCGCCTCTTTTTTTCTTTGCATCATGTGCTGTTTGGGGACTATTTTTTTGAAGTGCCATCCTGCCTGACACTGCAGTGCCACTCCTAGATGGGCCAGGTGTTTGTGTCGGCCACTTGTGTCGCTTAGCTTAGTCACACAGCGACCTTGGTACGCCTCTTTTTTTCTTTGCATCATGTGCTGTTTGGGGACTATTTTTTTGAAGTGCCATCCTGCCTGACACTGCAGTGCCACTCCTAGATGGGCCAGGTGTTTGTGTCGGCCACTTGTGTCGCTTAGCTTAGTCACACAGCGACCTTGGTGCGCCTCTTTTTTTCTTTGCATCATGTGCTGTTTGGGGACAATTTTTTTGAAGTGCCATCCTGCCTGACACTGCAGTGCCACTCCTAGATGGGCCAAGTGTTTGTGTCGGCCACTTGTGTCGCTTAGCTTAGCCATCCAGCGACCTCGGTGCAAATTTTAGGACTAAAAATAATATTGTGAGGTGTGAGGTGTTCAGAATAGACTGGAAATGAGTGGAAATTATGGTTATTGAGGTTAATAAAACTATGGGATCAAAATGACCCCCAAATTCTATGATTTAAGCTGTTTTTCAGGGTTTTTTGTAAAAAAAACACCCGAATCCAAAACACACCCGAATCCGACAAAAAAATTTCGGTGAGGTTTTGCCAAAACGCGTCCGAATCCAAAACACGGCCGCGGAACCGAATCCAAAACCAAAACACAAAACCCGAAAAATGTCCGGTGCACATCACCCCAGTAAAGCCACAGGCCCC
Organism: Pseudophryne corroboree; assembly: GCF_028390025.1. Taxonomy (NCBI): domain Eukaryota; kingdom Metazoa; phylum Chordata; class Amphibia; order Anura; family Myobatrachidae; genus Pseudophryne; species Pseudophryne corroboree. Next base: position 649,695,603 of record NC_086446.1, on the reverse strand, counting down.
GATGGAATCCAAGGGAGTGTTATTAAGAACTGCTCTGAACAACTAACAGGTATTTTTACCATAATTTTATATCTTTCCTTAGCACAGTGTATTGTTCCTAAAAATGTTAAATCAACAGTAATTACTCCCATCCCAAAAAATGGTAAAATTAATACTAAAGAGCCAAATGACTTCTGGCCAATTGCCCTTACGTCACTAATTATGAAGTCATTTGAAAAATTGATTATTAGACATTTAAAGGGCTTCATACCGGCCACCCTTGATCAGTTCCAATTTGCATATAGGGCAAACAGATCTACTGACGATGCGGCCCTTACCCTATTTCACCATGTGCTTACCCACCTGGAAAATAGGGATTCCTCGGTAAGAATTTTATTTGTAGACTACAGTTCGGCTTTTAACACTGTTATTCCTACTTCTCTAGTTAACAAATTGACCCAGTTTGGTGTGGACAGTTTTGTCTGCAGATGGATCTTTATTTTTTAACCAATAGGCCTCAGGTAGTCAGGATCAACAATAAAATCACAAATGAGGTAATGATTAGTACAGGTGTTCCACAGGGATGTGTGTTGAGAACGTTACTTTATTCCTTGTTTACCTACGACTGTGTTTCTAAATCAGACACGGTGCATATACTTAAATTTGCAGATGATATTGCTATCGTAGGTCTCATTAGTGGTAACAATGACTCAGAATTCATATCTGAAGTATGTAGGCTAGAGTCAAGATAATAATCTAATTCTTAACGTTACAAAGTCCAAAGAGATGATCTTGGATTTTAGGATAACCCATCGGTACACTTACAGTCCTTTGGTCCTGGACAAGCAAGAGGTGGAGATAGTAACATCTTTTAAATTCTTGGGTATGACCATATCTAATGATTTGTCATGGTATTGTCATATCGACAATGTCATAAAGAAAGCCCAACAGCGGTTATATTTTCTTAGGAAAATGCGTTCAGCAGGAATATCTGAGCGAATTTTAGTTAATTTCTACTCTTGTATTATATTATTGAGAGTGTGCTTACTTACGGTATTTCCGTCTGGTTTGTAAATTGTAACGTAGCAGAGCGTAAGTTGCTGTATAGAATTGTTAAAACCGCTGGAAGAATAGTAGGTTTACAATTGTCAAATATCCAGTCCATTTATGAAAAGATGCTCCTTATGAAGGCTAGGAGTATATTGAGTGATGAGACCCACCCTAATCATGGGGTATTTACCCTGCTTCCTTCTAACTTATGTTATAGATCTTTGCTGTGTAAGACCAGTCGGTTGAAACATAGGGGGTAATTCCAAGTTGATCGCAGCAGGAACTTTGTTAGCAATTGGGCAAAACCATGTGCACTGCAGGGAGGACAGATATAACATGTGCAGAGAGAGATAGATTTGGGTGTGGTGAGTTCAATCTGCAATCTAAATTGCAGTGTAAAAATAAAGCAGCCAGTATTTACCCTGCACAGAAACAATATAACCCACCCACATCTAACTCTCTCTGCAAATGTTATCTCTGCCCCCCCCCCCTGCAGTGCACATGGTTTTGCCCAATTGCTAACAAACTTGCTGCTGCGATCAACTCAGAATTACCCCCATAGTTTTTTTCCTAAGGCAATTAATATGCTTAATGGGCTAAAGGGTAGATAGGAGTGTAGTATCTGCTTATGTGTCTACTTGTGTTCTTATGGGTTTTAAAATATTTTATTGTGCCTTACTGGCACTTGTATTTTTGTGATGTCTGTTTCGTTCATACTGAAATTTCATTGTTTGTTCACATGTTGAATATTTAATGATAATAAACTCAAACTCAAACAGCCCCTGGCCAGTGTACTGGAACCAGGGGCTGTCATTGTTAGTCCTGAATAAATGCACAGTCGCCCATAACTCTTCTTTATACAGATGGAGCAACGCTAGTCGCTACTGAAAGTGTGTGTATACCTATAAAGCCAGTAAAAAAAAAAAAATTAAACCTCCACTTGAGTTTATTTTAAAAATCTCCACTAGATGGCACTGTCTAGTAAATATGTCACTACAGTGTATGCAGTTACTGCAACATTTGTATTTAACCAAAGTCAGTATATTAATATAAGCTAATGTTACAAATGAACCTTGCTACAATTACTGTTTATACAGCATTATTCATGTTGCAACCATATCCAGAATTAAATTACTGTAAATTTAATTATGCTATGTTTTGACGTAAAGCAAAAAAAGGTACAGCTCATAATTGTTTTCAGTGTGTTTACTACAGCTGCTGGTATCTGGTTTATGACGTCTAATGAGATGTGTTAAGGTCAATATTAATTTTATTAGCTAACCTGTAAGCCAGAGTACAATTTGGGCTTTCATATTAAAGCTCATGGCACACAAAGGCAGAAAAATAATTGTATGTAAATGTGTCCAGCTTCCCTTTCAAAATACAACATTTGTTTGCCTGTTTAGCCCTTTACATTTTAGGTCTGTTTCTTTACACTGTATAACAGGAACTGGAGGTTCCGTTTCAGGAATTGTGATTTTCTAAAAGGTACCAAAAGGGATCTACAGAAACTGCGTGGTCTGTTTTTATATCTCAAGCCACATAATGGACAAGAGGAGGGGAAGTGCACACATTGGAGGTGGGGTTAGGTGCACACATTGGCGCTGTTCAGATTAGGAGGAGGCATGACTGCTTCATGGAGGGGGCGTGGCCATGACACGTGTAGAGATTATGGTTGCATTATAGATGGGACTCACTGAAAAGCACTTGGTTGACTATTGGCCCTCTAAAATCCCTTTCACTGCTGCACGCAACAATGGCAGCACCTGCACACTGTTCCTCTACATAGAAATATCTACTCAGTCCCAATCATGACTGCAGGCAGTGCCCTCAAACAGAGAATACATTGAAATAAGTATGGTGGGAGGTATGTGAAGCTACTAAGATCATTACCTGTTCAGAAAGGCTTGCTCTGCTGGTAATAGTTAAAGACGCAAGCTCCAGTGCTACCGTCAGTGCTGGCTGTCTTTCACAGGTGCACTGATTACTTACAGCAGTTGGAGGCAACCTGATACACTTGGGGGATGCACCAGGTGGCCCTGATACCTTCAATAGACCTGCACATTGCTCATAATCTCATTAAAAAGTTAAAACAACACATGCTATCTGTAATAACACAGCTGTGGGCCGCAGGTAAATGCTTGCATTGGCACATGCGGCCGTGGTCCGCTTACTACAAACCAGTGACTTTAATATCATTGTGGCAATTCTGAATTGAGAGAAAAGCATTAAAAAACTCAAGTATAACAGTACACCTTTGTAAAACCATGTTGCATTACAGTTGGGGCAGATTTAAAATGTGCATAGAGATTTATATTTAGGTGGAGTGTGTCCAAACTCGAATCTAATTGCAGTGTTAAAAAAAATCCAGCATTTGTGGGCTACATGCAGTGGTGCCGAGAGAGGAGGGGAGTGGGTACAAATTACGTTGGCCCAGGTCTGATGGAGGGGCCCAGTGGGCGCCCAGGCCCATGCCTCCTTTGATTAGGCCATGCCCCCTGAAAAGTACCTTGGCACAGCCAGGCTGTCTACTGCCCTGGCTGGGAGGCATGCCATGCTCCTGTGAGTGGGTGCTTCTCATGTGCTAGACATGCCCCAAAGAGGTGAGGCCATGCACCCCTCATGCTGTGGTCACATCCACAACGAGGTGGGGGGGGGGGCAGAAAGTTGTTGTACCGGGGCCCAGGATTTCTCTTGGCAGCCCTGGCTACATGCAAAAGCAGCCAGTATTTACACTGCATGTAGGGAGAGCAGTGCTGCTGGTGCCTTGCTCAGAATGAGATGCTATGGAGGCGGTGCACACATTATCACCCACTCCCATCCCATGATGCTGCATTGCTTTGGACCAAATCAGATCCCACAAAGAACTGCCAGGTGGCTGCTGCGATGGCTAATTCGCCTGGCTCCTCTAAGTCCCACCAAACCCCCTCTTTCCTGTAGGTACGCTGGGAGATGGCGTTGGTGGTATGACACAGGGGGTATGAGATGTCATGATGTCTCATTCCAAAGAAGAGGAATGAACACCATGCTGGAGAGCATGAGTCCAGCCCCTGCACAGCAGCACTGACAGAGAGAATAGAAGAAAGAAGAGAATAAGAAGAAGCAAGGGAGGAAGTAAATAAAAAGAGAGAAAGGTGGGGATGGGGAAATAACCATTAAATATATATAAGTAAATGCATGGAGGTGTCATAAAATCAATAAATGTATATAAGTGAATGGGTAGGGGGTGTAAGAAAATGCATTTAGGGACTAATTCAGCATGGATCGTTATTCTGAGAAATTGCAGTTGTCTGCAAGATAGAAAGGTGCCGCCCCCGACAGGAAGAAACGCCCTGTGCAAGTTTGCAAATTAGATAGATAGATAGATAGATAGATAGATAGATAGATAGATAGATAGATAGATAGATAGATAGATAGATAGATAGATAGATTTTTATTGTCATTGTTAAAAAGAACAACGAAATTAAGATCTGGGACAGTCACATAAAAACTTACAGATCTCCAGTCAAATTAAGATGAACAATAACAGATGGGAAGAAACTGTTCTTAAAACGAGATGTTCTTGTTCTAATACACCTGAAATGTCTACCAGATGGAAGAAAAGAGAAGATGCAATGGTTAGGATGATAACAGTCATGTACAATGCTATTTCCTTTGCGGAGACAGTTATTAACATAGATATCGCGGATTGATGGTAGCTCATAGCCAATAATACTCATAGCTGTACATACAACACGCACCGGTAGCTTCTGATCACCCTTAGTGCTGTTGCCGTACCAAACTACAATACAATACGTCAACACGCTTTCAATTGCACAACGATAGAACCTAACCAAATTTGCCCTGGATAAATTTGCAGCACGTCATTTCCTAAGGAAAAATAGGCGCTGCTGGGCTCTCTTCACAATACATGCAATATTAGTAGCCCAAGGCAAGTCATCTGAAATAACAGTGCCCAAGAGTTTAAAATCTCTAACTCGCTCAACCACTAAGTACTCAATAGTTAAAGGAACCAGCTCAGATCTCCCCTGACGTCTGAAATCCATAATTATCTCTTTGTTTTTTTTTCAGATTCAAGACTAAGTTATTGCTATTGCTCCATTTCGTTACCGTCCGAGATGAGCCCCACCACAGTGGTGTCATCAGCAAATTTGATGATAGAATTTGTTTTACTCTGGGGAATACAATCATGGATAAACAAAGAAAATAAAAGGGGACTTAAAACACACCCCTGGGGGGTATCTGTACTGATCTTAATTACCGAGGACATTTGATTACCCATTTTAACTTGTTGGGGCTTATTGATTAAAAAATCTAAAATCCAGTTGCATAACATCACAGACAATCCCAATTTTTTTAATTTGGATATCAAAGCTATTGGAAGAATAGTATTAAAACCTGAACTAAAATCAATAAAAAGCACTCTGACATAGGTATTTGGCCCTTCTAAATGACTAAGGGAAGAATGAACCACTGACAATAGGGCATCCTCTGTCGACCTGTTTTGCTTGTAGGCAAATTGATAGTTATCGAATCCAACAGGCAATTTACTTTTTATGTGTGTCAATACAATCCTCTCAAAACACTTCATTATAAGAGGGGTCAGAGCAATCGGACAAAAGTCATTCAAATTTGTAACTTTCGAACTTTTTGGGACCGGGATAACAGTAGTAGACTTAAAACATTCTGGTACTGTACATGTTGCTAGGGACAAATTAAAAATATAAGTACAAATCTGAGCCAACTCACTGGCACACCCCTTCAGCGCTTTCCCCAGAATCCCATCAGGACTACGCGATTTCCTAGTACAACGTTTCAAACTCATTGCAATTCATTGTAGATCGCTATCCATTCGCAGATGCATACGCAATTTCCGGAACATCGAAGATTTTTTGCTGTCTGAGCAAACGTAAGAAGGTCTGAGGCTGCAACTAATCTGCGACTGAGACAGCCTGGAAGTGGTCTGCGCTGATGTCAGAGACCCTCCTCAAAAATGCCTGGGCACACCTGCATTTTTTCTGACACACCCAGAAAACAGTAGGTTTCTGCCCGGAAATGCCGGCTTCCTGTCAGTCAAACAGTGGCTACATTGCAGTAACGATCTGTACACATTTTCTGTCACTATTACTCCTCGCGCAGTCTTTCGATAATTGCTTAATTTGAGATTTCTCTGAATAGTGTTCAGTGCTGAATTAGGCCCTTGTTACACATAAATAGAGAAGAACAGAAGAAAGAACAAGATAAGAAAAAGAAGCTTAGGAACATACAAAAAATACAGCGTTGTCAGAATTAAAAGTTGTATGGACAGACAAATCTTATCCAGTAGCGGATCTTGCCACGGGCAAGCAGGACTTTTGCCCGGGGCGCCGCCTTCCGGAGGGCGCCGCACCATGGCAAGATCCGCTGCTGCTGACAGTGCTGTGCCCCCCGCTACCGCTGCCGCTGCCCCCCGCCATGAAGGGAACTAGACGCGTAGCGTCTAGTTTCCCTTCGTGGAGAGGACCTTTACTGTGCGGTGCGCGATGACGTCATCGCGCACCACACAGCAAAGGTCCTCTCCACGAAGGGAACTAGACGCGTAGCATCTAGTTTCCCTTCGTGGAGAGGACCTTTGCTGTGCGGTGCGCGATGACGTCATCGCGCACCACACATCATTTCAGCTACGCCCCTATTGCCCGCCCGGGGCACTGAAAGCCGTGGAGCCGGCCCTGATCTTATCATAAAAAACAGTTCCACCCTCTCAGTGATAATTCTCCCTAAATAAGATGGCTAAGATTATGCAGTAGTTTCTAACAATGCTTGTTATCATTTGACTTTGAAATCAGTGTGCTAGCTTAGAGCAAACATTTGTAGAATGGGATCAGTACGAGATCCCGGCAGTCAGGATCCTGGCGGTCAGGAGAGAATAGGTTTATTTCTCTCTGAGGCAATAGATCATTGGTAAAAGCCCTCAATGAATTGGTCCATAGAAAATTCTATAAAGTAATAAATCTTATTTTGAGAATTATCAAATTACCATGCACACTCAATATCCCTATTAATACCTAATGCTTTTTACTTTCCACCCTTCATGTTATTGTGCTATGTGATTACTGTGCTTTGTTCCTAATCATCATTACTTGCTGTCTGCCCTGAACTTAAAGCATGCTTTGACAGGATGCGTCGGTCACTATACTGCCACCGGGATCCCGCACACTTAACAACCCGATAGTCGGCATGCCAACTGACAGGGACTATTCCCACTCGTAGGTGTCTATAACACCCATGTAGTGGGAATAGAACCTGTTGCGAGCACAGAAAGCCACTGACGCCCGCATGGGGCTTTGTTGCACTGTCCCCCCCCCCCCCCCCCCCAGTACTCTAATCTTGGAATCACAGCATCGGTATGGTGACCAGCGGGATTCCGAGCGCCGGTCACCCGAACCTAACCCCGCTTTGACTACCATTATTACCAGTGGTGAGTGCTGGATTTTACTAAGAAACTGCCAATTACACAAGTGCACAATTACAGACCCCCTGGGCAGTAAAGCATGAGCCATGGCTAGTTATTACAGATTTTGGACCACTTCTGTCTGTGCATGGGTCACCTTACATCTCTCGGCATTGCTTCTTATTATTTGCTGCCTTATTGGTCAGTGATTACAGATCTGTATATATCTTCCTCAGAATGTGTTTTTCCAATGCTCAGTATTTAAAAGAAAAAAAAATTATAGTCAAGAATATGATGTATATTGGAGTTTGGCAAGTGAGTGACTACCCTAACATCACTGGAGCAAAGATATTGTCTTCTTTAAGGAAGAAACATTCTGGTGGCTAGTATCAGGGTTGGACTTGCCCACAGGGGTACAGGGGAAACCACCGGTGGGCCCTACTGCCTGGGGGCCCACCCCTCCTCTAGGGATCAGGTTCCAGACTGTGCTGTTCCTAATCTAGTACATTATCATTTATCATGCATGCACTGCAGTATTTACTGTATATATTTATCTAGGGGACCAACCCATGCAAAATGGTTAGGCAAACCAATGTGGTGGCTGGGCACACCTCCTCGAGAGACTGGCCACACCCCTAAACATGGGCCTCTACCACTATTTTCCCCTGGTGGGCCCTACATGCCCCAGTCCGACTCTGGCTAGCATACAAACTAGTCATACCGTAGGTGCAGTGTCTGGGACATGGAGGGAGAGGAAGAAGGGGTTGGCCCTAACCAGTGGCAAGAGATTGTTCCCAACCAGGGTCAGGTAAAGAGGGTTGGGGGGGACCCTGACACTTACCTACTAAGTGTCTGGATCCTGAGAGTCGGAATCCCTCTGACAGTATTCTGACTGTCAGCATTTCAAGCACCAGGATCCCGATACCATCCCCCCTAGACAGGTACTGACTTTAGAATCTTAGAGCCCCATGGGCAACTTGTCTATGGCTTTACCTCTGTAGTGACAACCCCAGGTTTTACTAGGAAGAGGCAACCCTATTTAGTTGATTGGACACCCACTAGTGAGTTGACATTCCAGCCATTTAAGGGCACACTGGTACCAGCTCTAGTGGTTATGGCGCTGGTATATGACCAGAGCTTTGTGATATGAACTAATGTGTCACAATACGGACTCAGAGCCAGAAAGGGCGAGATGGCCAGGAGTACCCTGTGGCCTATTTGAGCGAAATAGTACTATGATTGGAAGTGAGTAATGCAATCGTGGAAAAATCTTTAGCTTGTTTGTCTGGTGATCACTTCACAGTGTTAACTAACCAATTGTTTTGAATTAGCTTATTGACATTCAGAATGTTGAAAAGCACAAACGGGATGGAGGCATGTTGAACCTGCGATGCATGCATGGTAGTAATGCAATATAAAGTATGTTGGCTTTAGAATATTAAGCATGATGTTTTTCCATCCTGTTTAAAGTTATAAAGCCAACACAGTTAAGATGCTTTACATCACATCACTAGGGCCATAACTAAAGGTGTGTGACCCGTGCCGGTAAACAGAGCATGGAACTGCATGTTACTCACATGTCAGAATTGCCAGGTTCAAAATTCTGCTGTCCAAATTGCTCATGTTGACATTTTGCATTCTGATAAACCATACCCATCGCAGAGTGACTGTCCCATTCTGTAAGAGGTGTTTCTAACACAATACCAATAAGAATTCTAAGGGCTGTACCAGGGCCGGCGCTTCCATTAGGCAGCTTAAGGCAGCTGCCTATGGGCACCGGCACATGAAGGGCGGCGCTGGGTGCACCAAAACAAAGAAATATGTGCAGCACCCTCTCTCTACTCACCCGGTGTTGGATCTACCGGGTAGGAGCCACATGTCAGCAGCTGTTCCCTCCTCTCCTTGCTGCATCGCATGCTCCCCCCTGACCCCATGACCGGGGGTGGCACCTTCACCCAGGGAGGAGAGGGCTTCCCCAAACGCTGGCTGACCTATGCCCCCTCACAGCATGTCCTGACTGGCGATGACGAGGTGGGCCGATTACCACACCACGCGCTGCTCTCTCCCTGCATGGCGCTTGTAGTGGAGAGGCTCCCCTCCCACAGCCTAACCCCAGTCTCCCCCCCAGTGCCTACCTCTAACCTCCCCTCCTGCAGCCTAAGCCCAGTCTCCGCCCAGTGCCTACCCCTAACCTCCCCTGCCACAGCCTAACCCTAACCTCCTCTCCCTCAGCCTAATCCTAACCACTCTTCCCACATGCCTAACCACAGCTTCCCCCCCAGTGCCTACCCCTAAACTCCCCTCCCGCAGCCTAGCCCTAACCCTCACCCCGGTGCCTAACCCTATTACCCTAACTGCCTCTCCCACAGCTTAACGCTAACCTCCTCCCCAGTGCCTAACCCTAACCTCCACTCCCGCAGCCTAGCCCCAGCCGTAGCCGCCACCCCTTCACCCAAGTCTTAGCTCGGGGAGAGGGGGGGGCCTGGGCTGACTATTTGCTATTAGGGTGCTGAGAAACCTTGCACCGGCCCTGGGCTGTACAAAATATACATATACATTAAATAATAATACAAGTACGCATGTTAAGCAGCATTGAAAATTGACATTTTTTAACATGCCAGTAAATGACATAGGGGTATAGTATATTTACTGAAAGTTGATGTTTGGATGATTTTTGATTGATTTTGTGTTTCAGAGTCTTAGGAGTCTATTTACTAAGCCTTGGATGGAGATAAGTCGCTGGAGATAAAGCACCAGCCAATCGGCTCCCAAGTGTCATTTTTCAAACACAGCCTGTGACATGGCAGTTAGGAGCCGATTGGCTGGTGCTTTATCTCCAGTGACTTTATCTCCATCCAAGGCTTAGTAAATAGACCCCTAAATCACACATTTACAAACAGATGATTTTTAACATCCATTTAAAAAAAGATATCAAAAATAATGTTAGTAAATATGGGATTTAGGGGTAAATTTACTAAAAATCGATCTGGGTCAATTTTAGTCGACGTTTGGTAGATTTTGTATTTTAGGGTTTAAATTCCACATTTACTAACACATGATTTTTTTTACAGATTTTTTTTTTTTAAACAATGTCAAAAATCAATGTGTGATTTAGACCCTTAAACACAAAATTGATCAAAAATCGACCAAACATCAATCAAAAATCGATCAAACTCGACTTTTAGCAAATACGTATACCCCATAGAGAGACGTTCACTGAAGGGAGGAAGAGGTGACAGAATTTTGATGTCAGATATCAATTGAATTTGACAAATAATGAGAATGTGCACAATTTATTTCTGCCCTGTAAATTTATGCCATATTAAATTAAAAAGCAACATGAAGCTTTCATTGTTTTTGTTGTCATTATTTGCATTTTTACAGGAGCATGCTGTTAGAGGTGACCGCTATGTTCCTGTACATTGGTATGCAGCCTTGGTGTCATATGATCAGTGCAGAAACACATTTCAAAAGTGACAGGGTACAAACATATCTGGAAATATCACAAAGTTTTATGTTACACTTTCTGAAATGAGCTATTTCTGTGCAATTATTCTTTATATAGTAGTGCCTGAAAAATATGCGAGTTAATATTACTTTACAGTACAGTATCTTTTAGTTTTTACCTTACTCGTTTACATTTTAAGAATATTAGACAAACTATAAGATTACAAGCATCTGTGTATTTTATTGACACATCATTATTTATCTTGATTCAGCGTGAATGTAAATACTGTATATATAAGTTATCAACTACACAAAATAAAAAGGACTAAGGGGTAAGTCACAGTCTGACTCTGCAATAGTGGGGAACGAACAACCAATTAGAATTTCCACTGGTAATAGAGAACAAGTGCATAGGACCTGGTCCTGATAATTCTGAAATTAATGGAAGCTAATGCAGCAATGTGATGACTGTCACATTGTCGCAAAAGGAGACAGTTGGTGATGTGCTAATCCAGTGATGGGCCATCTGACATATACCAAACTACAACAGGGTTGCACATTCCACCTAATATCAAGAATTAAAAACAGCCTCATATTACTAATCAGAAAATACCTCCACATGCATTTACTTGCTCCAATATTCAGCAATATGTCACTCAGACCCTCTATATGCATTATGATTCCATATGTACTCCAAAGATTAACCCCATATGAAATTCCGACCTCCCCACATGCTCCAAACATGCTAGCCAGAACTCATCACCTACCACTCAGACCTCCCATATGCCCAAACATGACAATAAAACCTCCCCACATGCCAGCCACATACAACTCAGATTTACCCGTGTGTTACCCAAACTGCTCTACATGCCACCCAGACATCCCCACTCACTAATGTAGTTCCCCTCCTATTTGTCAAACCACTCCCTGTCTCTACGCCCGCATCTATCTCTCCTTTGCCTCCCATTCCCATCAATGGTCCTTCAAGGATCTGTCCTTGGTCCAGTCTCTTTTTCCACTACACCTCCTCCCTCATGGAATTCATCAGCCCCTTTGGCTCCATTGCCACCTCTCAGATGATGACACCAAAATGTACTTCTCTTCCCCTAATCTCTCACTTCTGGTTCTCTCCTGTTTTACCACCTGAGTGGCTGTCTTCTCCTGGATGTCACAATGCCAAAGTGATCATCTGTCCCCCCTCTCTACCCTCCAACCCTCTCTTTTGATAAAATGTCCTATTCATCTGTTCCCTAAGTTAATTGACTAATGCTCTTTCCTTTCCTTCTTATCCCAATCCTGACATTTCCACGTCTGCAATATTTCCAAGATCCATCCCTTTCTTACACTAGAAGCTACTATTCAATGCTCTCATCATCTTTTGCCTTGACTAATACAATAAGCTGTATACCTGTCTTGTCTTTACAGCTCCTGCTTGTCTTGTCATTCTACCTCTACTACCCCCTACCCCCCCCACACACACACACACCCTTTGTAAGCCAATTCACTAACTCCCTGTCCTGCCCATTATTACATTCAAACTTCTCTTTCACCTATAAAGCTCTCAACCACTCTGCTCCTTCTTAAATTTCCAGCCTCATTTACACACAGTCCCTCTGGTCCATATTGCTCTGGCTCCTCCCCTTCTTCCACTCTAAAGGGGGGTACGCATGGAGCAATCGCTGCTTAAAATCTAAGCAATCTGACTAGATTGCTTCGATTTTAAGCAGTGATCTCTCCGTGTGTACCCCTCACAGCGATAGCGATGCGGCTATCGCTGGGTGAAATGAGCGCCCCCCAGATCCCCCCCCACCCCCGCTCAGCACACATCGCGCTGTGGTTGATTAAAATCAGGTAAAATGGAGTCTAGAAGTCAGCCAGCCACAGAACATGTGTAATGGGCACCCTATTTCTCAGTATTTAGATCAAGTACACATTACAAGCTGCAAAGGATAGTATATCTTAGTGAATATACAGTAGGTGGTCAAAGATGATTTATACTACAGATGAGTCCTCATACACTGTGGCTTCAGTCGTGCCAAACAGCCCCTCTCAATGCGCCAGGTCCCAGGCAACAAGGCTGCACCGTGTGTCATTCTTGCTAAAAATGTGCATGTTATTTGCATAAATAAAACAACTGGGGGTAACAAAAATAAATTGTAGCTTGTACTGATCAACTTGATGTGCAACATTTGTACATCTGTGTGTGACTGAGCCTGAATCTGCATACAAAGTGCTGCTTACATAGAAGTAGAGATGAGCGGGGTCGGTTCCCTTCACTACCCAAGCCCAGCTCCGAGCCTGGCTCGGAATTTCCTGCCTGACTTGGAAACCAGAATGAGGCAAAACTTCATCATCCCGCTGTTGGAATCTCACGGGTTTTGGATTCCATATATGGAGCCGCACGTCGCCGCCATTTTCACTCCGGCATTGGAGAGTGTAGCGAGACGACGTGTCCCTGTCCTCAGTGTCTATGCGGGAGGGAAAGTGGGGTGGCGATACCAGTGCTGTCTTGTGCTGCTCAGTCCAGTTTAGTGTCTTATGCTGCATCAGTCCAGTCACAGTGGTTGTGTCCTCTGCTGCCATATATGTCCAGTGCTGCTGTATAAGTCCAGTCCAGTGGTGCTGTGTTGTGCTGCATCAGTCTACTGGAGGTTTCTTGTGCTGCATCAGTCCAGTCACAGTGGTGGTGTCCTCTGCTGCCATATGTCCAGTGCTGCTGTATAAGTCCAGTCCATTGCAGTGGTGCTGTGTTGTCCTGCATCAGTCCAGTGATGGTGTCCCTGTGCTGCTGTATATGTCCAGTGGTACTGCCGTATATGTCCATTGATACTGCCGTATATGTCTAGCGGTACTGCCGTATAAATCCGGTGATCCTGACGTATAATTCCAGTGATACTGCTGTATAAATCCAGTGGTACTGGCTTATAAATCCAGTCCAGTGATACTGCCGTATATGTCCAGTGGAACTGCCATATAAATCCGGTGATACTGCCGTATATGTCCAGTGGTACTGCCATATAATTCCAGTGATACTGCCGTATATGTCCAGTGATACTGCCATATAAATCCAGTGATACTGCCGTATAAATCCAGTGATACTGCCATATATGTCCAGTGGTACTGCCGTATAAGTCCAGTCCAGTGATACTGCCATATATGTCCAGTGGTACTGCCATATAATTCCAGTGATACTGACGTATATGTCCAGTGGAACTGCTGTATAAGTCCAGTGGTACTGCCATATAAATCCAGTGGAACTGGCGTATAAATTAAGTCCAGTGATACTGCCGTATAAGTCCAGTGACACTGCTGTTTATGTCCAGTGGTACTGCCGTATAAATCCAGTGGTACTGCCGTATAAATCCAGTGATACTGCCGTATAAATCCAGTCCAGTGATACTGTTGTATATGTCCAGTGGTAGTGCCATATAAGTCCAGTGGTACTGCCGTATATGTCCAGTGGTACTCAGAGGTGTAGCTAGGTGCCATGGTGCCCGGAGCAAGGGTATGTTTCAGCACCCCCTCCTGGTGGCATGTTACATTTGAAAAGAAAAAATATTTAAAAATCCTAAATTGGTGATAGAGCCAGTTCTAGGCCTTGCGGAACTCAGGGTGCATAAAAAATATAGGCATGTGGCTTCATGGGGATGGGGTGTGGCCACAGAATAGTACCAATTCACTTTATACAGCACAGTAGTGTCCATTATTGACATTACACCACACCGTAGTACTCCTTATATATGTTATGCTATATAGTAGAGCCCCTTAATCCCAATACACCACACAGTAGAGCCTCTTATATACGTTACACCACACAGTAGAGTCCCTTATACACATTACACCACCTTATAGCCCCTTACAGTATACACGGGACAGAGAGTGGTGCTGAAGCAACTGTGGCAGAGAGTGGTGCTGAAGAAGCCTGGGCAGAAAGAGGTGCTGCAGCATCTGAAATAGAAACATGTTCTGCAGCTTCCAGAAAAGAGAGAGATGATGCAGAAGCTAGAGCAGAGAGAGGTGCTGTAGCAGCTGGGCTAGACAGTGAGAGGTGCTACAGCAACAGGGGCAAAAAATGGTGCTGCAGGACAAAAGTAACCCTGCTGCACAGCTACAAGCAGGCCGTGAGACATATAAAGAGGGTGGGCAGAACTCCAGCATGTGCCGGCTGTCAGTGCCTCCTGCTGTCGCCTCTGGCCTGCCCTGTTCCCTACATACTGTATTTTCTGAGTCCGAGTCAGTGTGCGTCCTCTCTGCTTCTGCTCTGCAGCTGCTATACAGCAGTCCACAGTGCAGCATGTGGAGCAAGGATGGTGATGCGCCCTCTAATTTTTGGGGCGCCCGGAGCTTGTGCTCCACCGGAGCCACTCTCGCTACACCCCTGGTGGTACTGCCGTATAAATCCAGTCCAGTGATACTTCCGTATAAGTCCAGTGACACTGCAGTATAAATACAGTGATACTGCCGTATATGTCCAGTGGTACTGCTGTATAAGTCCAGTCCAGTGATACTGCCGTATATGTCCAGTGGTACTGCCATATAATTCCAGTGATACTGCCGTATATATGTCCAGTGGTACTGGCGTATAAATCCAGTCCAGTGATACTGCCATATAAGTCCAGTGGTACTGCCGTATGAATCCAGTCCACTGATACTGCCATATAAGTCCAGTGATACTGCCGTATATGTCCAGTGGTACTGCCGTATAAATCCAGTAGTATTACCGTATAAATCCAGTGTTACTGGCGTATAAATCCAGTCCAGTGATACTGCTGTATAAGTCCAGTGATACTGCCGTATATGTCCAGTGGTACTGCCGTATAAGTCCAGTCCAGTGGTGCTGCCATATAAGTTCAGTGGTGCTGTCCTGTGCTGTATATTATTTACTCCAAATAAAAAGGTTATTAATAATTAATCCAAATAATTTTTACAGGGTTCGCCCTGTGTGGTGTAGAGGTACGCTCAACTTTGCGACATTTTGTTATATTACTCCAGAAAAATAATGGAGAAAAAAATTTGGAGGCTAAAATAGGGAAAAATCAAGAACCACTTCCTCCTACTACTGCTGCTGTTGTTGCTGCTGGCAGTTGATCGTCATCCCAGAGGGGAAGTCGGAAGACCACTTGTACTACTTCAACTAAGCAAATGACTGTCCAACAGTCCCTTGCGAGGAAGATGAAATATGACAGCAGTCATCCTGTTGCAAAGTGGATAACTGAGGCCTTGACTGCTATTTTGGTGTTAGACGTGCGTCTGGTATCCGCCATAAGTTCAGTGGGACTGCAGTGCCAACCCTAGATGGGCCAGGTGTTTGTGCTGCACGCTTGTGTCACTTAGCTTAGTCATACAGCTACCTCATTGCACCTCTTTTACTTCTTTGCATTATGCGCTGTTTGGGGCCTATTTTTTTTAAGTGCCATCCTGTCTGCCACTGCCGTGCCACTCCTAGATAGGCCAGGTGTTTGTGCCGCACACTTGTGTCGCTCAGCTTAGTCATACAGCTACCTCATTGCACCTCTTAAACTTCTTTGCATGATGTGCTGTTTGAGGACTATTTCTTTTAAGTGCCATCCTGTCTGTCACTGCAGTGCCACTCCTAGATGGGCCAGGTGTTTGTGCCGCACACTTGTGTCACTTACAGTAGCTTAGTCATACAGCTACCTCATTGCACCTTTTTTTATTTCTTTGCATCATGTGCTGTTTGGGGACTATTTTTTTAAGTGCCATCCTGTCTGCCACTGCAGTGCCACTCCTAGATGGGCCAGGTGTTTGTGCCGCTTAGCTTAGTCATACAGCCACCTTGGTGCAACCTTTTGGCCTAAAAACAATATTGTGAGGTGTGAGTCGTTCACAATAGACTGGAAATGAGTGGAAATGAATGTTATTGAGGTTAATAATACCGTAGGATCAAAATTACCCCCAAATTCTGTGATTTTAGCTGTTTTTATGGGTTTTTTTTTAAATCATCCAAATTCAAAACACAAAAGGGTGGTTTTGGCAAAACCAATCCAGATCCAAAACACGAGCATGGAACCGAAACCAAAACACAAAACACGAAAAGTGCCCGCCGCACATCTCTACATAGAAGTAGTGATGTGCACCGGACATTTTTCGGGTTTTGTGTTTTGGTTTTGGATTAGGTTCCGCGGCCGTGTTTTGGATTCGGACGCGTTTTGGCAAAACCTCACCGAAAATTTTTTGTCGGATTCGGGTGTGTTTTGGATTCGGGTGTTTTTTACAAAAAAAACTAAAAAACAGCTTAAATCATAGAATTTGGGGGTCATTTTGATCCCATAGTTTTATTAACCTCAATAACCATCATTTCCACTCATTTCCAGTCTATTCTGAACACCTCACACCTCACAATATTATTTTTAGTCCTAAAATTTGCACCGAGGTCGCTGGATGGCTAAGCTAAGCGACACAAGTGGCCGACACAAACACCTGGCCCATCTAGGAGTGGCACTGCAGTGTCAGGCAGGATGGCACTTCAAAACAATAGTCCCCAAACAGCACATGATGCAAAGAAAAAAAGAGGCGCACCAAGGTCGCTGTGTGACTAAGCTAAGCGACACAAGTGGCCGACACAAACACCTGGCCCATCTAGGAGTGGCACTGCAGTGTCAGGCAGGATGGCACTTCAAAAAAATTGTCCCCAAACAGCACATGATGCAAAGAAAAAAAGAGGCGCACCAAGGTCGCTGTGTGACTAAGCTAAGCGACACAAGTGGCCGACACAAACACCTGGCCCATCTAGGAGTGGCACTGCAGTGTCAGGCAGGATGGCACTTCAAAAAAATTGTCCCCAAACAGCACATGATGCAAAGAAAAATGAAAGAAAAAAGAGGTGCAAGATGGAATTGTCCTTGGGCCCTCCCACCCACCCTTATGTTGTATAAACAGGACATGCACACTTTAACGAACCCGTCATTTCAGCGACAGGGTCTGCCACACGACTGTGACTGAAATGACTGGTTGGTTTGGGCCCCCACCAAAAAAAGAAGCAATCAATCTCTCCTTGCACAAACTGGCTCTACAGAGGCAAGATGTCCACCTCATCATCATCCTCCGATTCCTCACCCCTTTCACTGTGTACATCCCCCTCCTCACAGATTATTAATTCGTCCCCACTGGAATCCACCATCTCAGGTCCCTGTGTACTTTGTGGAGGCAATTGCTGCTGGTGAATGTCTCCACTGAGGAATTGATTATAATTCATTTTGATGAACATCATCTTCTACACATTTTCTGGAAGTAACCTCGTACGCCGATTGCTGACAAGGTGAGCGGCTGCACTAAACACTCTTTCGGAGTACACACTGGAGGGAGGGCAACTTAGGTAGAATAAAGCAAGTTTGTGCAAGGGCCTCCAAATTGCCTCTTTTTCCTGCCAGTATACGTACGGACTGTCTGACGTGCCTACTTGGATGCGGTCACTCATATAATCCTCCACCATTCTTTCAATGGTGAGAGAATCATATGAAGTGACAGTAGACGACATGTCAGTAATCGTTGGCAGGTCCTTCAGTCCGGACCAGATGTCAGCACTCGCTCCAGACTGCCCTGCATCACCGCCAGCGGGTGGGCCCGGAATCCTTAGCCTTTTCCTCGCACCCCCAGTTGCGGGAGAATGTGAAGGAGGAGATGTTGACGGGTCACGTTCCGCTTGACTTGACAATTTTCTCACCAGCAGGTCTTTGAACCTCTGCAGACTTGTGTCTGCCGGAAAGAGAGATACAACGTAGGTTTTAAATCTAGGATCGAGCACGGTGGCCAAAATGTAGTGCTCTGATTTCAACAGATTGACCACCCGTGAATCCTGGTTAAGCGGATTAAGAGCTCCATCCACAAGTCCCACATGCCTAACGGAATCGCTCTGTTTTAGCTCCTCCTTCAATGTCTCCAGCTTCTTCTGCAAAAGCCTGATGAGGGGAATGACCTGACTCAGGCTGGCAGTGTCTGAACTGACTTCCCGTGTGGCAAGTTCAAAGGGTTGCAGAACCTTGCACAACGTTGAAATCATTCTCCACTGCGCTTGAGTCAGGTGCATTCCCCCTCCTTTGCCTATATCGTGGCCAGATGTATAGGCTTGAATGGCCTTTTGCTGCTCCTCCATCCTCTGAAGCATATAGAGGGTTGAATTCCACCTCGTTACCACCTCTTGCTTCAGATGATGGCAGGGCAGGTTCAGGATTGTTTGGTGGTGCTCCAGTCTTCTGTACGCGGTGGCTGAATGCCGAAAGTGGCCCGCAATTCTTCGGGCCACCGACAGCATCTCTTGCACGCCCCTGTCATTTTTTAAATAATTCTGCACCACCAAATTCAATGTATGTGCAAAACATGGGACGTGCTGGAATTTGCCCAGATGTAATGCACGCACAATATTGCTGGCGTTGTCCGATGTCACAAATCCCCAGGAGAGTCCAATTGGGGTAAGCCATTCTGCGATGATCTTCCTCAGTTTCCGTAAGAGGTTGTCAGCTGTGTGCCTCTTCTGGAAAGCGGTGATACAAAGCGCAGCCTGCCTAGGAACGAGTTGGCGTTTGCGAGATGCTGCTACTGGTGCCGCCGCTGCTGTTCTTGCTGCGGGAGGCAATACATCTACCCAGTGGGCTGTCACAGTCATATAGTCCTGAGTCTGTCCTGCTCCACTTGTCCACATGTCCGTGGTTAAGTGGACATTGGGTACAACTACATTTTTTAGGACACTGGTGAGTCTTTTTCTGAGGTCTGTGTACATTTTCGGTATCGCCTGCCTAGAGAAATGGAACCTAGATGGTATTTGGTACCAGGGACACAGTACCTCAATCAAGTCTCTAGTTGCCTCTGAATTAACGGTGGATACCGGAACCACGTTTCTCACCGCCCAGGCTGCCAAGGCCTGAGTTATCTGCTTTGCAGCAGGATGACTGCTGTGATATTTCATCTTCCTCGCAAAGGACTGTTGGACAGTCAATTGCTTACTGGAAGTAGTACAATTGGTCTTCCGACTTCCCCTCTGGGATGACGATCGACTCCCAGCAGCTACAACAGCAGCGCCAGCAGCAGTAGGCGTTACACTCAAGGATGCATCGGAGGAATCCCAGGCAGGAGAGGACTCGTCAGACTTGCCAGTGACATGGCCTGCAGGACTATTGGCTTTCCTGGGTAAGGAGGAAATTGACACTGAGGGAGTTGGTGGTGTGGTTTGCAGGAGCTTGGTTACAAGAGGAAGGGATTTAGTGGTCAGTGGACTGCTTCCGCTGTCACCCAAAGTTTTTTAACTTGTCACTGACTTATGATGAATGCGCTGCAGGTGACGTATAAGGGAGGATGTTCCGAGGTGGTTAACGTCCTTACCCCTACTTATTACAGCTTGACAAAGGCAACACACGGCTTGACACCTGTTGTCCGCATTTGTGTTGAAATAATTCCACACCGAAGAGCTGATTTTTTTTGTATTTTGACCAGGCATGTCAATGGCCATATTCGTCCCACGGACAACAGGTGTCTCCCCGGGTGCCTGACTTAAACAAACCACCTCACCATCAGAATCCTCCTGGTCAATTTCCTCCCCAGCGCCAGCAACACCCATATCCTCATCCTGGTGTACTTCAACAGTGACATCTTCAATTTGACTATCAGGAACTGGACTGCGGGTGCTCCTTCCAGCACTTGCAGGGGGCGTGCAAATGGTGGAAGGCGCAAGCTCTTCCCGTCCAGTGTTGGGAAGGTCAGGCATCGCAACCGACACAATTGGACTCTCCTTGGGTATTTGTGATTTAGAAGAACGCACAGTTCTTTGCTGTGCTTTTGCCAGCTTAAGTCTTTTTATTTTTCTAGCGAGAGGATGAGTGCTTCCATCCTCATGTGAAGCTGAACCACTAGCCATGAACATAGGCCAGGGCCTCAGCCGTTCCTTGCCACTCCGTTTACACTTCTCCTCAGACGCTTTTAATTTTGATTTTTGGGTCATTTTACTGAACTTTTGTTTTTTGGATTTTACATGCTCTCTACTATGACATTGGGCATCGGCCTTGGCAGACGACGTTGATGGCATTTCATAGTCTCGGCCATGACTAGTGGCAGCAGCTTCAGCACGAGGTGGAAGTGGATCTTGATCTTTCCCTATTTTAACCTCCACATTTTTGTTCTCCATTTTTTAATGTGTGGAATTATATGCCAGTAACTATCAATAGCAATGGCCTACTACTATATATACTGCGCACAACTGAAATGCACCACAGGTATGGATGGATAGTATACTTGACGACACAGAGGTAGGTAGAGCAGTGGCCTTCCGTACCGTACTGCTATATATACTGGTGGTCACTGTCAGCAATCTGCAAAACTAAAATGCACCACATGTATAGAATGTAGATGGATAGTATACTTAATGACGACACAGAGGTAGGTACAGCAGTGGCCTTCCGTACCGTACTGCTATATATAGTATACTGGTGGTCACTGTGTCAGCAAACTGCAAAACTAAAATGCACCACAGGTATAGAATGTAGATGGATAGTATACTTAATGACGACACAGAGGTAGGTACAGCAGTGGCCTTCCGTACCGTAATGCTATATATTGTATATTGGTGGTCACTGTGTCAACAAACTGCAAAACTAAAATGCAAAACAGGTATAGAATGTAGATGGATAGTATACTTAATGACGACACAGAGGTAGGTACAGCAGTGGCCTTCCGTACTGCTATATATAGTATACTGGTGGTCACTGTGTCAGCAAACTGCAAAACTAAAATGCACCACAGGTATAGAATGTAGATGGATAGTATACTTAATGACGACACAGAGGTAGGTACAGCAGTGGCCTTCCGTACCGTACTGCTATATATAGTATACTGGTGGTCACTGTGTCAGCAAACTGCAAAACTAAAATGCACCACAGGTATAGAATGTAGATGGATAGTATACTTAATGACGACACAGAGGTAGGTACAGCAGTGGCCTTCCGTACCGTAATGCTATATATTGTATATTGGTGGTCACTGTGTCAACAAACTGCAAAACTAAAATGCAAAACAGGTATAGAATGTAGATGGATAGTATACTTAATGACGACACAGAGGTAGGTACAGCAATGGCCTTCCGTACTGCTATATATAGTATACTGGTGGTCACTGTGTCAGCAAACTGCAAAACTAAAATGCACCACAGGTATAGAATATAGATGGATAGTATACTTAATGACGACACAGAGGTAGGTACAGCAGTGGCCTTCCGTACCGTACTGCTATATATAGTATACTGGTGGTCACTGTGTCAGCAAACTGCAAAACTAAAATGCACCACAGGTATAGAATGTAGATGGATAGTATACTTAATGACGACACAGAGGTAGGTACAGCAGTGGCCTTCCGTACCGTACT
The DNA here is from genome assembly GCF_028390025.1 of Pseudophryne corroboree. Taxonomy (NCBI): domain Eukaryota; kingdom Metazoa; phylum Chordata; class Amphibia; order Anura; family Myobatrachidae; genus Pseudophryne; species Pseudophryne corroboree. Next base: position 649,673,330 of record NC_086446.1, on the reverse strand, counting down.
GCTATATATACTGGTGGTCACTGTGTCAGCAAACTGCACAACTGAAATGCACCACAGGTATAGAATCTAGATGGATAGTATACTTAATGACGACACAGAGGTAGGTACAGCAGTGGCCTACTGTACCGTAATGCTATATATTATATACTGGTGGTCACTGGTCAGCAAAACTCTGCACTGTACTCCTCCTATATAATATTATACTGGTGGTCCCCAGTCCCCACAATAAAGCAGCACACTGAGCACAGATATGGAGTGTTTTTCAGGCAGACAACGCATACTGGTGGTCACTGTCAGCAAAACTCTGCACTGTACTCCTGCTATATAATACAGCTGCTCCCCAGTCCCCACAATTAAGCAGTGTGAGCACAGATATATGCAGCACACTGAGCACAGATATGGAGCGTTTTTTTCAGGCAGAGAACGGATAACTGGTGGTCACTGATCAGCAAAACTCTGCACTGTACTCCTCCTATATTATACAGCTGCTCCCCAGCCCTCCCCACAATTAAGCAATAGTGCACAATCAAGTTCAACAATAACGGAGAGGACGCCAGCCACGTCCTCTCCCTAACATTTCCAATGCATGAGTAAAAATGGCGGCGACGCGCGGCTGCTTATATAGAATCCGAATCTCGCGAGAATCCGACAGTGGGATGATGACGTTCGGGTGCGCTCGGGTTACCCGAGCCATACGGGAGAATCCGAGTATGCCTCGGACCCGTGTAAAATGGGTGAAGTTCGGGGGGGGGGGTTCGGTTTCCGAGGAACCGAACCCGCTCATCACTACATAGAAGCAGTGGCAACGTTTTTTTCTCAAGCCAAGTTTCACTGTGCTTCATCTGCGCATTTGACCATGTTTAAAACTAATATGTGTGAGGTTAAAGTTGCAGCCCAGTATCTCTTGCTGCATCTGTGATGTGAATAAGGTGCAAAATACAGTACAGTGATTGACAGGAAGAGGCCGCTTGTGGGTGGTAACTGACCATTTTCAAGGAGTGTCTGAAAAAACGCAGGAGGGACCAGGCGTTTGGACGGAGGGTTTCTGATGTCAGCTCTGGCCCCGATCATCGCACTGGAAGAGTAAGTCCTGGGCTGCACAGAGACTGCACAAAATTAGTATGTGCAGCTCTGCTACACAGCCAAACGCACACTTGCACAGTGAATTCCCCCTGTAGGCGGCGACTACCTGATTGTAGGGATGCAAAAAACGAACCTTAGTGATCAGTTCTGAATTACCCCCATAGACTCTAGGGGAACAATTGAATTATTTGTTATATTGTCTAAAAGTAATGGATTATTCAATTGCTGCTCTAATCAGATGCCCATTAGCAGCAGCATCTCAAGAGGTTGCAAGCTGAAATGTGCAAAAAGTCAGCTGTTTGGGCACCCAAACAGCACCTTTCCCATTGCACCAATTAGTTTAATCGTGTTTAGCTGTTTTACCCAGCTAAACACTGACTAATTGGGCATGATAAGTGCGATAATTACGGGGCGCCCCAAACAATTGAATTGCCTCAATGAGCGCTCATTAGTTATCACAATTTAGCAAATAATTGAATCACCCCTAAGTGGGAGGGGTCTTTTGCAAGTACAGCTACAAGTGGCAAATTTCCACATTCCTTACAGGGAGCATCTCTCAAGCAATTGGTGAGGGAGCCCACTCGCTAAGACTCAATATTAGATTTAATTCTTACAAATGGTGATAGGATATCCAACATATATGTGGGTGAGTACCTGGGATCCAGTGATCATCAAGCAGTATAGTTTAGTATAAAGACAGGATCCAACTCCTGTCACACAAAAACAAAGGTGTTGGATTTTAGAAATGCTGACTTTACAAAAATGGGGAGATGTTTAAGTGATTCATTGGCAGACTGGGGGAACTTGGAAAGAGTGCAGGATAGGTGGGAAAAACTGAAAAGTGCAATACTAAGGGCAATAGACCTTTGTATCAAAAGGGTTAGGAAAAGCACCAGGAAAAGGAAGCCAGTGTGGTTCACAAAAGAAGTATCAACTAGTGTGAAAGCAAAAATGATGGCTTTTAGGAAATACAAACAGACTCAAAATAATAACAACAAAGAGGTGTATCTTGACAGACGGAAGGATGCGATGCTAAGAAAGTGAATAGACCTGCAAAGGCAGAAGCTGAGGAGAAAATGGCCCAGTCAGTAAATAAAGGAGGAAAAACTTTTTTAAGTATATAAATGAAAGGAGAAAATCAAATGGAGGAATAATAAGACTGAAGACAGAGAGTGAGCATTTGGTGGAGGTAGACAAGGCAATAGCAGATCACCTAAATAATAGTTTTTGCTCAGTATTTACTACAGAAGGAGAAGGGATGGGGCCACAGTTAAGTTGCAATGACATTCATAAAAATAAGGTAGATGAAAGTACATTTACAGAAGAGACGGTCCTAACAGAACTTTCAAAACTAAAAGTGGATAAATCAATGGGGCCAGATGGGATACACCCAAGGATACTCAAAGAGCTAAAAGATGTGCTGGTTACACCTTTAACAGAATTCTTTAACCAGTCACTAAGTACAGGTGCCATTCCAGAAGCCTGGAAAAGAGCAAATGTAGTTCCACTGCACAAAAGTGTAAGCAAGGAAGAAGCAAGTAACTACAGTCTAGTAAGCCTTACATCAGTAGTAGGGAAAGTAATGTAAAAACTATTAAAAGAGTTGTGGAATATATTAAATCAAACAACTTACAGGATCCAAAACAGCATGGATTTACTGGTGGGAGATCATGCCAAACAAATCTTTTTTACTTTTTTTACTCTGTGACAAAAATAATAGATCAAGGGGGAGCTGTAGATGTAGCATATCTAGACTTTAGTAAGGCATTTGACACTGTCCCACATCGCAGACTACTAAATAAACTTGAAAGAATGGGGGTGGATTAGAAAACAGTTAAATGGATAAGAACCTGGTTGCAGGATAGTAAACAGACAGTTGTAGTAAATGAAGTGCAATCTATGGATGGAAATGTTACCAGTGGAGTAACCCAGGGATCTGTACTTGGTCCAGTTCTCTTTAATATCTTTGTTGTTGACATTGCAAATGGCATTGAAGGTAAAGTATGCCTTTTTGCAGATGATACAAAGATATGCAACAGGGTAGACACACCAGGAGGGGTAAATCAAATGATTTATTACCTAGGTAGGTTGACCATTGAGAAATGGTCAAGAACGTGGCAACTACAGTTTAATGCTAAAAAATGCAAAATCATGCACTTGGGTCTCAAAAACCCAAAGGCTAAATATAGTATCAAGGGTACTATAATGGAAACTACTGAGGAAGAAAGGGATTTAGGAGTCACTATTTCAAGTGACTTGAAGGCAGGAAAGCATTGCAACAAAGCAATGAGAAAGGCAAGTCAGATGCTTGGATGCATAGGGAGAGGAATAAGTAGCAGGAAAAAAAGTGATTATGCCACTGTATAGGTCATTGGTACGGCCCCATCTGGAATACTGTGTCCAGTTCTGGAGACCATATCTCCAGTAGGATATAAATACAGTAGAGAGTGTACAAAGAAGGGCAACTAAAATGGTGCATGGCCTACATCACAAAACTTGCCCGGAAAGGATAAAAGCTCTTAACATGTATAGTTTGGAGGAGAAAAGGGAAAGGGGGGACATGATAGAAACTTTCAAATATATCAAGGGTCTTAACAAAGTTCAAGAGGGAAACATTCTTCATAGGAAGAAAAGTATTAGAACTTGAGGACATACACTGAGACTGGAGGGGGGAAGTTCAGAGGAAATTTAAGGAATAATTACTTCACAGAAAGGGTAGTGGATAAGTGGAATAGCCTCACATCAGAGGTGGTAGAGCCTAAGACTGTAGAGCATTTTAAATATGCTTGGGATAGACATATGAATATCCTTACGAAGAATTAAGGTTCAAAAAGGGTTGAGATTGCCTAAAGGATAAAAAAAAAAGGGCAGACTAGATAGGCCAAGTGGTTCTTATCTGCCGTCAAATTCTATGTTTCTATGTTACCCTAATTCCTGAATATAGGGGAGATCAACACTAATGATTCTTTCAGCAGATCTCATTAACCTTTGAAGTCTATACTTCTTCTGTTTTGTGACTGATTCAAACCACACACTTATTGAAGAACAAAGGACATTCTGACCCATCGGAAGAACTGTTTTATCGAATAAATAAAAATGTATTCAAAACATCAGATATAGTTCTTTGCAACTGGAGCAAACGTCCTTACAAACCTCTGTCGTGTGAAGAGGCTAAGGGCCTAATTCAGACCTGATCGCTCGCTAGCGTTTTTTGCATCGCTGCAATAAGGTCAGAACTGCGCATGCGTTTGACCCGCAATGCATAGTCGCGCCACGCGGGTACAAAGCGGTTCGTTGCCCTGAGATGGGTTTGTGCGAAGAATTCATTCGCACGGGCGATCACAAAGTGATTGACAGGAAGAAGGCGTTTCTGGGTGGCAACTGATCGTTTTCTGGGAGTGTTTGGAAAAACGCAGGCGTTCCCAAGCATTTGCAGGGCGGGTGTCTGATGTCAATTACGGTCTCGGAATACAGGCTGAAGTGATCGCAGTGGCTGAGTAAGTCTCGGGCTACTCAGAAACTTCACAAGATCTTTTTGTACCGCTCAGCTGAACATGCGATCGCAGACTTGAACAGCTAAAATACACTCCCTGGTGGGCGGCGACTATGCAAACGCAGGACTGCAAAAAACAGTTAGCGAGCGATCAGGTCTGAATTACCCCCTATATCTCTCTTGTACGAAGTGGAACAAACCATCTAGGCCTGGTAAGGTTGTGGTGCATTACACCATAAGATGGAGTATCACACATTGGAAGGGTGACACCCAGAGCCGCCCGCACCCCCCTTGTTACGCCTGTGTCATACATGTACAAATAACCAAAATCTAACAGATAAAATTATTAGCTATTTATCTTATTTAATTGATAAACAACGTCCTAGTTTTAGATGCTGCTGAACTAGATTGATGTTAATTAGCAACAATCATATATTATGTCCTTTTGCAGAGGAACTGTTGGCTCTGAACAGATGGAAATTATTTTTTATTGTATTCTTGTCAAGAATGAACACACAATATAATGTTAATTAGTGAATTGTGTAAACATACTTGAATTTACATTTTACGGTTGCATAGTAACTAATGTGTTATGAATAATAGCCTTAAATGCCTATTGGTCTCATCTGTATGAAAAAAAAGAGTATTTTTTATTTTCTATTATATTGCTAGCCTCAACTTCCTAGACTTAATTAGCGTGGTTGGTAAGGAGGAAAATTAATTACCGTTTGTAGGATATTACAACATTGCAGATGGTATTGAAGGGAAGATATGCCTTTTTTGCAGATGATACAAAGATATGCAACAGGGTAGACACACCGGGAGGGGTAAAACAAATGATTAATGACCTAGGTAGGCTTGAGAAATGGTCAAGAACGTGGCAACTACAGTTTAATGCAAAAAAATGCAAAATCATGCACTTGGGTCTCAAAAACCCAAAGTCTAAATATAGTATCAAGGGTACTATACTGGAAACTACTGAGGAGGAAAGGGATTTAGGAGTCACTATTTCAAGTGACTTGAAGGCAGGAAAGCAATGCAACAAAGCAATGACAAAGGCAAGTCAGATGCTTGGTTGCATAGGGAGAGGAATCAGTAGCAGGAAAAGAGAAGTAATAATGCCACTGTATAGGTCATTGGTACGGCCCCATCTGGAATACTGTGTCCATTTCTGGAGACCCTATCTCCAGAAGGATATAAATACATTAGAGAGTGTACAAAGAAGGGCAACTAAAATGGTGCATGGTCTACATCACAAAACTTACCCGAAAAGGCTAAAAGATCTTAACATGTATAGTTTGGAGGAGAGAAGGGAAAGGGGGGACATGATAGAGATAGAAACTTTCAAATATATCAAGGGTCTTAACAAAGTTCAGGAGGGAAACATTCTTCAAATGAAAACAAGTATTAGAACTCGAGGGCATACATTGAGACTGGAGGGGGGGAGGTTCAGGGGAAATTTAAGGAAAAATTACTTCACAGAAAGGGTAGTGGATAAGTGGAATAGCCTCCCATCAGAGGTGGTAGAGGCTAAGACTGTAGGGCAATTTAAACATGCTTGGGACAGGCATATGAATATCCTTACAAAGAATTAAGGTTAAAAAAGGGTTGAGATTGCCTAAAGGATAAAATAAAAAAGGGGCAGACTAGATGGGCCAAGTGGTTCTTATCTGCCATCAAATTCTATGTTTCTATGTTTCTATGTTTCTATTACATGTTTTTAAAAAAAAAAAAATTAAACTTTCATTAAATATTTGGCACAGAAGTTACAATGACTTTGTACAACTTGGCACATGGTAAAGTAAATAACCTGAGCCTTTTGTTGTATAGCATTATCAGAAGATTGCATGAAAGATGAAGCAGTGTTTACATATCTGCAACAAGCAATCTCTGACATTTAAATTTCTGTATAACCACATCCCATTTGACGCACTTGTGTTAATAATGTATTTGTTTTAGTATTATGTAATGCATTAACCTTAATTCATACATAAATACCATACCACAGAATCATTATTAGAACTTTGGGGCACCCACAACATTAAATGCAGGCATTGAAAACCAGCCCAGAAAATGTATGGAAGCAGCCCTAATGGGGGTGGGGTCTGTTGAGTGGGACTGGATCCATTCTCAGAGGGCCTGAGTTGGATGCAGTTGCAGCCTTCCTTGTATCTTTTGCTGCAGTTCTGTTACTTTATGCTAAAGCTGTTACAATGGGGGTCATTCCAAGTTGATCGTAGCTGTGCTAAATTTAGCACAGCACAGCTACGATCATGATCATAGACATGCGGGGGGACGCCCAGCACAGGGCTATCCTGCCCCGCATGTCACTGCCGGCCCCCCTCTCCCCCGCAGAAGTGCAAAAGCATCGGCCAGCGGCGATACTTTGGCACTTTAGGAGTAGCTCCCAGCCAGCGCAGCTTTAGCGTGCTGGCCAGGAGTTACTCGTCACTCCCACAGCGGCTGCGTGTGATGTCACGCAGCCGCTGCAGCCCACACCCTGCACGGTCCGGCCACGCCTGCGTTGGCTGGACCGTGCCCACGAAATGGCGAGCAAACACTGCCGTTCCGCACCCCCCGCCCAGCGACCGCCTCTGCCTGTCAATCAGGCAGAGGTGCGAACGTAGCGGTCCAATGGAAGACGACAGTCTGTTATGTGCTAGCGCACTTCGGCGTCGGCGCATGCGCAGTTCCGACCTGATCAGGACGGAATGACCCCCAATGTCCATCCCTTGCAGTATAGTGTGAGAATCAGGAAGTGAGAGATTTTGTGAGAGTTCTCCTGTTTTTTTAAAGTGACAATCATTTACATGGCATTCTCAAATCCTATTACATTCTCCCCTCAATGTGCAGGTACTGTGATGCCTAGTAACAGTGCAATCATTTTTTTTGTGTGTTTTTAGATGCCAAGAGCTGGTCCCCTACTCAGAGTCCCACTCCACTCACTGATTGCATTTTACAACAGCGTTTTATAATACCCATTATTACACTCCTGAATCAGTGACTGTATTGATTATATCAGTGCCCCCCTCCCCACTCACTGATTGCAGTGCCTGTTACAACCAGTGAGGAGAGGGGAGGGGGAGGCATTGCTATACACTATGACAGAATCACATTAAAGGCACTGATATATTATAAACAGTGACTGACTGAGGGGTGCAATAATTGCTATTACAAGGGTTGGGGGACCTGCTGATGGGGAATGACTAAAAGCGGTGGGGGGGAGTCACTTTTATATAATGCAGGCACCCATACCTTGTAATACTTATTATTACACCCAATGACATTAGTGTTGACTGCATTATATATAAGTGCCCCCCCCCCTTACTGTTTGTAGCCACCCAACAGGTCCCCCATCCCTTATAATACCCATGATTACACCCCTCAGTGAGTGTGACTGTATTGATTGTATCAGTGCCCCACTGATTGTAGAAGGCATCTCCTATACATGGTAGTACTTAAAATAGAGTACAATAGCATATTGATCACCAGGCAGTGTGTGCCTCCCCCCCAGCCATCATTGTTGCAGGCAAATGTTATACACTGTACTTATAATAACACTGCTCCCCGCCTGAGTGGAATTTGAAGTATGTGGATGTTATACTGTAATAAAGTACACTGGAAGACCTCATGTTTTTCTTTGTGCTCGTTCTGGCTCCTCTCTTTGCATGTTTGACCTCATACACATGTGTGTCATGACTGGTCACAAGCACAATACTGCAGGACTGGAGACACAGGCGTGCACTGGACCTGGCACCCAACAGCTGTCTAATCACTGACAGACTGCCAGGAGTACTCAGCCAGCCCAGCTCTCTGACAATTACAGTGGTGCATCCGGTCTGCCGGAAATGCCCTTTATAGAGCCTTGTCAGTGGGTTCACTGGGACTTACAGGGCCCTCAGCAGTTGCTTTGGTTAAATTGTGGAAAGTCCTCTGAGCCAGCCCAGGAGAGGGAACTTTCCCTGTGGGCCGGTACCACCCCTGATTATATGTATTACTCACTAAGAGTTTTAGGGGGAGATTTATCAAACCTTCTAAAGAGGACACGTGTAGATGTTTGTCATAGAAACCAATTACATTCTAAGTATCATTTTGTAGAATGTAATAAATGATAGGAAACACCTTTATTTGATCACTATAGAAGGTTTGATAAATCTCCTCCTTAGAGAGGGACAATAATTTCCTCTCCTTGCACCTACTTACTTACCCCACTCTTCCATGCTGTTCTCTACTTATGCTACATACCTCCCAACCATCTTGCTCTCAGAGGGACAGACCCACTTTTCGGGTACTGTCCCACCTAGGAGCTGCAGTATCCCATTAATGGCATAGCAGAACAGCGGTGAATGGAAGATGTGCTGCGCCGCAGCTAAAAGGGCTTAGAGCTGCCCAGCACCTCCTGGAGAACTAGACAAAGCCCCTAGCTTGAAAAGAGCGGGGGTATGATGTAGTAATGCCCTGAAAATGTGGTCCCCAGGGACTGTGGCCTCATGTATCAAAAGGACATGCCCATTTTCAAACGTGCGCCTTTGACACGCACATGAACATCCTGATCCCATCCTTCCCAGTATAGGGATATATGATGCTATGCTCTAACCCTCATGAGCAAAGTTTCCTGCAGACTATTAAGTGATCTCTATCAAAATCCACCTCATCCACCTATATCCATTCCTTACGCACCTGATACATATCTGTTTCCATGTTCTACCAGCCCCAGGCACCTCACACATAAGCTCTGATTATGTTAACCCTAATAGCAGGTTGCCTTCCTTCCTCTACTGTGCACTTCAATTCCTGCTCAAAGAGAAAGGGAACATCAGAGCTGTCCAAGCAAGAGGTCATGCTTCAGAAGAAGGACAGTAAGGTCCGAAAGTGCTTAAGCAGGGGACTCTCTGGCTTTGGACATCGCTCCTTGCGACCAGCAGCTGCACACCTAAAGTATCTGGAACTTCTTTGGTGACTATATCCATCTTGCAGAACACATTGGTAGCTGGTGGAGCAGAAATCCATTTGCCTACACCTGATGGTGTTGTATGCTTATTTTTTTCTACTAGGTGATTCATCGCACCCTATGGACGCTCTTCACACCGTTGTAAGGGGCTACGCCCCCTTATCCCTTGCCCGCCCTTGTGGCGTGCAAGATTTGTATTATATGAAGTATTACCTCCAATCATAATTGTGTGAGTGGGTAAATATTGCACGGACAAAGGGCGTGCGATGTTTAAGGGGTCATAGCCCCTTGCAATGGCATGAACAGCGCATGCAGGGCCTGATGAATCACCTTGAAGGTGCTGTGGTTGGGGGAGTTGTGGGTGCAGGGGAGACGCGGATGGGGGAGGGGGTCTGGAGCCACAGCAGGTAGGGGAGGAGCGGTTGCGGGGATGCCACGGGTGGGGAAGGGTCAGGTGCGGCGGGTGGGGGAGGGGTGGGTGCCGTGGATGGGGCCCAGAGGTACTGCGAGTGGGGGAGGGGAGGGTAATGCTTCTCCTGCTTCTCCTCCTGGAAATAGCAAAGCTGCTGTCCTCCCTTTGGCAGTGACTCTCCCGAAGACTCGCACAGCAGCCAAGCAGAAAGTCACTATTGTTAGCGCCGGTGTCCCAATGTGCCGCATTACAGGGAAGAAGATGCACTCAATAAACTACAGCTCCCAGCAGACCTTCGCGCCGGAATTCTTTGGTGCTAAGGGCTGCTGGGAGCTGTAGTTTATTTAGTGCGTTTACTTCCCTGTAATGCAGCGCGTTAGGACACCGGCGCTAACAATGGTGACAGGCTGGCCGAACTGACTGACTCGCTGAATCAATGTAAAAGGTGAGAGTGCTGTGGGGTGTAAGTGACACTGCATATCCACTGCACTACACAGCACTGTCACCTTTTACATAGATTCAGCGTCCAGACTTACCCTCCACGATATCACCCACTCTATCCGTTACATTAGCCATCTCTGGGCTCTCAGGCCGGCAGCCCAGATGCTGTGTTGAGGAGTCAGGGCCTCTGGGGATCTGGGCGCGGCTGTGGCGGAGAGGCACTTCTGTGACAACACGCGCAGAGGAGGCTCTGGGGCTCATAGAGTATGCGGCGCAGGGAGGGCTATGAAAGCCATCCGCTGCACCGCTTTCATACACATCTATGCTGGTGGCCGCAGCAGCTTTTGTTCCACCTGCGCTGCAGCTAGGGAGTGGGGACTGGCAGCAGGACATAGGACACTGCAGTAAAAGGATTTTTTTCCCCTATCAGTGCAGAGACTTGCTGCAGATGCAGTGGCATACCCTCCAACTGTACCTTTTTGGCAGGTACAGTACCTTTTTTAATGGTCTATACCGATTTTTGGCTCTACAAACATCCATTGAAAGTATAGGAAAAGGGGCGTAGCCATGTCACTGTACCCTTGGCCACGCCCCCTTTTCGAATTTGTACCGACTTTTATGTGTAAATTGTTAGAGGGTATGTTGCTGCAGATGCAGTGGGCCTATTTTGGGGTGTGGACCTGGAGCTGTAGCTCTGTCAGCCCCATTGTTAATCCTGCTCTGTGAACACAGTAGCCAAAGAGCAGAGCCTCCCATTGGATGTAACCTGTGTGGGAGGGTGTTTTTCGCCCAATCAGCTGTGGACTGGGTGTGATAGACCTGCTGCTAACCCAATGAGAGCTCCTAGCCATGCCCAGCATTATACACACAGTCACTCTGGGCTATTATATAGGAGATTTATTTATGTGTGAGTGGATTTCTTATTAAATTCTCTTTTTAAGAAAATGTTATTGCACCATGTGTGTACTATCAAGCTTTCAGTGTAAGAAGATATCTCTAATCAGAACCTGTCTTTGAAGCACTGTGAGACAATATGATGTGATCACTACATGCTGATTTTAGCCTCCCTATGTGTGTGGGATCAATAAAACAAATTACTTTTAATATTCAAAATGGAATTGCACTATATTTGTTGTCTTTTGTTTTAGTTATTGGACCATCTGAATTGTACAAACTATTGGTAATTTTATGTAAGGTTTTTTAACTTTTTTTTACAGTATCTCTGAACACAATAAGTAGCGCCAATTAGTGTCACTCATCTTGCATTCTGGTATCTTAAGGGTTGGGTGAAGGCTCTTTTCTGTGACCTTAAAGGCTGCCACCAGTATAAGCGCACCAAGGATCATTTCCACAGACATAAGCAGCAATTATCATGGGTCCGATAAATGCTATCACTGCTATCCCCGTCATAGTGCCAAAATGCTGCAAATACAGCTAAGTCGAGCAACAGTAGAAAGTTACGGCATAGGATAGCATCAGATATCTTCGGAATAGACAACCCATGGCACTTGGCTCAGTCCCTCTCATACAGTAGCGGCTCTTGCCACGGGCAAGCAGGACTTTTGCCCGGGGCACCGCTGTCCCGGGGGTGCCGCCGCCGTGGCAAGAGCCGCTACTAACTAGGATGGCGGCGGCGGTGGTTAGGGATACGTCCTCTCCGCGAAGGGAATCTATACGCGCAGTGATGTAGCGTCTAGATTCCCTTCGCGGAGAGGACCTTTCTCTGCGGCGCTATGGGAGAGACGTCATGACGTCTCTCCCATAGATCAGAGGAGCGGCACCGGCGGCGGAGACTGAGTGCAGTGGTCGGGAAGCAGGAACGGGGCTGGTAAGTATTTTTTATTTTTTTACTAGGGGCATAGCTACTGGTGGGCACACTAAGGGGGTCACAACTACTGGGGCCACAACTAGTGGGGGCACAGCTGCAGGGGGCACAACTACTGCAGGGGGCACAACAGCTGCAGGGGGCACAACTACTGCAGGGGGTACAACTACTGCAGGGGGCACAACAGCTGCAGGGGGCACAGCTCTACAGAGGGCACAACTGACCATGCCCCTTTCCTATGAAGCCACGCCCCCATTTTTAACGCGCACCTGCGAAGCGCACTACACCTGTTTCACTGTCGGGGGGGGGGGGGGCGAAGGAAACTTTCGCCCTGGGCGCCACAAAGTCTAGAACCGGCCCTGCTCTCATGCTAGGCAGAACCCATGCGTGGCCTGCATACTCAGCACAGCTGGGGCCACTGATGCGTAAACCCCACTACAGTTTGTCCTGCTCACAGTCAAATAACAGTACACAATTCTAACGTATACAGATGGAGCCACGCTAATCGTGGCTCCATCTGTGACTGAGTGCGCCCGGCGAGGCGGACTCCCGTGCACGAATGAGCCGCATGTGCATCGTAGATGCACACGCACCCCATTCAAAGTGAATGGGAACATATTTGTGCTTTCAGCGGCGTGCCTGGACTGCAACATAGACTGCTGACACTTTATAAATACTTGGTGACATTTCTAACAATATTACTTCTGTTTATCATACTTTTGTATTGTTGTTAATATAGACTGGAAAATTCAGGCTGAGTGGTGTACACAGATCCCTGGGAACGGGATTCGGTCATGATCCCGGAAGTCTGTATACCAGCAGTCGAAATACCGACGCCTCGATCCTAACACTACTCGGTGTGTCGACACTGGCATCCTGAATAGGGTCACAAGATCGCCACTGTGATACCGAACGATCTTGTGCTGGGCTGCAGGAGAGGTAAGCTGGGGGTGGGGGGTTTATGTTTGAGCTGCGGGGGGAAGTTAGAGTTAGGCTGCAGAGCGGGGGGAGGTTAGGTTTAGGCTGCGGGAAGGGAGGGTTAGGTTTAGGCCCCCCTGGGGAGGGTTAGGGTTAGGCTACGTAGGGGAAGGGTTAGGGTTAGGCTGCAGGATGGGTGTATTAGGTTTAGGCACCACTGGGGAGGGTTAGGGTCAGGCTGTAGAGGGGGTTAGGGTTAGGCTGCTAGAAGGGAGAGTTAGATTTTGGTGGGTCATTGGGGGAAGGTAAGTATATGTCGGGATTGTGAGCTGTGGGATGTTGCGGACGTTATTCTGACAATCGGCAACGACGGCAATGCTAGGATGTAGTGAATATGGCTGATTTTAAATATCAAAAATGCTTGGGCATGGAAAATGCTCTACTCCATGGTAGTAATTAATTGCCAAAGGTTCATTCTCCTTCAAATGTAGCCACACTCACTGTGGCTGCGCCTAATTGCACCCACGACTAGGTTGCTGAATGCCGGCATTCATCTATTTGCACTTGCTACCCATACACATTGCATTGACAGGTCATGACTGCGTACAGGCACAGCCATGTGCAGCTACTCATTACTACGATAATTGCCTCAAAGTTTTGAAAGTTGGTCTGGATAGGCAATCCCGCAATACACGTATTGTGTCACCCGTGGATCCCGCTGCGCCGCACATCTTGTTTCACATAGTGTAGAGAGCATTTCCGGACACTAAAGCATTACGCATTTGATTTTGCTATGCAACTGAAGACATCAATGTGACTATAAGTTTGTGGAATTCTGTCATTATTGGCTTGCATGAAAAAATTGTCTCAAAGTATCACAGATGACTTATCGTAGAGGAGCATATTTCACCGGTTCAGGTACTTGGAGTAAAATACACATTTGGCACGTTACTTCTGAGTCAGGTAAAGCAAACAGTATAACCACAGGAATCCTCACTCACCTTTAAGATGAAGGGCAAGACTGAATTCTTGACAATGTGCGTGTCATCAGGAGCAATGGCATAAACTCAATTACTGTCCTTCTGGGAGATGTCATCACACTGAAAGAAAATTGCTCAATGGGAAAGATGTATTCTAAATTTCAATGAACTGCCACTTCTTCACCTCTGCACGTTACTTGATGGGTGAACAACTGGTCCTGAAAGTTTGTCAGGTCCTATAGGAAAGAAGCTGGCAGATTGTGAAAAAAAGGCAGTTGTTTATTTTCACAAAATAGATACAGAGCTTCCAGATATTGACACAAGTACTGACCAAAAGTATCTCCTAGAGATGTGCGGAGCCATTTCTGCTGGCTCCATACCCAAAGATCTTGCTAACAGAGAACGCTACATCATTCCAGATGGCTGACAGTTGGGAATGACACTCTTCGCTTGTACATTGGCAAGTCACGCCCTTTACGAAACCTGGTAAAGCTCACTTTTTGCATGCAGAAAATGTACTTGTCAGTACACTGTTCGATGAATGGTCAGATATCAAACGTTTGGCTGTGAAAAGAATTATGAGAGCTAGAGCCCAGGAAGATGCACAAAGTGTGAGACAGTTCCAAGGCCCTCATTCCGAGAAGATCGTAGCTGTGCTAAATTTAGCACAGCTACTATCATTTACACTGACATGCGGGAGGACGCCCAGCACAGGGCTAGTCCGCCCCGAATGTCAGTGCCGCTCCCCCCCCACCCCCACAGATGTGCAAAGGCATCACACAGCGGCGATGCCTTTGCACTTCAAGAGGAGCTCCCAACCAGCGCAGCTTTAGCATGATGGCCGGGAGCTACTCGTCGCTCCCCGGCCCGTAGCGGCTGCGTATGACATCACGCAGCCACTGCGGGCCGCTCCCCGCACGGTCCGGCCAATGCAGGCCCACGAAACGGCGGACAAATGCCGTTCCGCCCCGACCGCCCAGCGACCGCCTCTGCCTGTCAATCAGGCAGAGGCGATCGCAGCCCAGCTACGGCCTTCGGCCGTCTGGCATGCGCCGGCGCACTACGGCGCCGGCACATGCACAGTGGGTACCCGTTCGCTCGGCTGCGATAAAAAGCAGCAAGCGAATGGGTCAGAATGACCCCCCAAATTCCTACACTAAAGCTAAAGACTATAGTAAGATAATTGACTGAGAAACAACGACAATGACTCCACCTCCGCTCCTCAGAGACATATCTGAGGAAGAAGAACTGATGTAGTCAGTCACGGACCAAGGCCCATTTGCATCACGGGGTATATGCCAGTTTCCATGCTACACACACAGGCCGTTGAGAGGACTGTGAAGCTGGTTAACTCAGCCGCAGTGTCTGTATGTGGATTTAGAGCAAGAGACGGCATGATCAGAAATACAGTACTCTAAAATCAAGGGAGGAAATGGCAAAATGTGCAAAAAAAATCTTATTACAAAGATGCTATAAAATAACTTACCATCTCTTTCTTCATGTATAGATGACGCAAGACATGTACAACTACTACACGCACAAAAATGATCACTTGTTCCATGTTTGTTTGGTTGGTTGGGTGGGGCGTGACTGCCACTCATCACACATTACTCACAGCCAGCCACCCATGATGTGTGAGGTCACCTGATTGGTTAACTGGCACTGGGCAGCTAGTGAAGTGTGCAAGCTGACAAGGCTGCATCATCATCGAGGTTGGGTGGAGAGTTTGTGCACCAAACACAGGAGGAACAGCAAACAAGGTGAGCATGAAAGACACAAGGAAGGGGGACAGACAGGTGCCACAGCCACAATACAAAAATGGAGAGAGAAAGAAAGAAAGCAGGCCAGTGCAGAGAATGATTAAAAACTGATTGGGGAATGGCCA
Organism: Pseudophryne corroboree; assembly: GCF_028390025.1. Classification (NCBI taxonomy): domain Eukaryota; kingdom Metazoa; phylum Chordata; class Amphibia; order Anura; family Myobatrachidae; genus Pseudophryne; species Pseudophryne corroboree. The sequence continues at coordinate 649,657,342 of NC_086446.1, read as the reverse complement.
ATCTGAGCTGTAACTATATATTTTGTATGCCCTGTGCCAAAATGAGAATTGGTGCCCCCCCGCCCCTTCCTCCCCCCCCCCCTCCATAATTAACATAGGGACAGAGACAAACATATAAGGTCATGGCTTCACAAGGAAGGTGCATGGCCACAAAATACTACCAATTCACAGTACACTGCACAGTAGTGTCAGTTATTCAAATTGCATCGCACAATAAAAGCCCATTATAAACGTTACAGCACAGTAAGAGCCCCTTATACACGTTACAGCACATTAAAATAAGATTTTACTCACCGGTAAATCTATTTCTCGTAGTCCGTAGTGGATGCTTGGACTCCGTAAGGACCATGGGGGAATAGCGGCTCCGCAGGAGACTGGGCACAACTAAAGAAAGCTTTAGGACTACCTGGTGTGCACTGGCTCCTCCCACTATGACCCTCCTCCAGACCTCAGTTAGGATACTGTGCCCGGAAGAGCTGACACAATAAGGAAGGATTTTGAATCCCGGGTAAGACTCATACCAGCCACACCAATCACACCGTATAACTCGTGATACTATACCCAGTTAACAGTATGAAATATAACTGAGCCTCTCAACAGATGGCTCAACAATAACCCTTTAGTTAGGCAATAACTATAAACAAGTATTGCAGACAATCCGCACTTGGGATGGGCGCCCAGCATCCACTACGGACTACGAGAAATAGATTTACCGGTGAGTAAAATCTTATTTTCTCTGACGTCCTAAGTGGATGCTGGGACTCCGTAAGGACCATGGGGATTATACCAAAGCTCCCAAACGGGCGGGAGAGTGCGGATGACTCTGCAGCACCGAATGAGCAAACTCTAGGTCCTCCTCAGCCAGGGTATCAAACTTGTAGACTCTTGCAAAAATGTTTGAACCCGACCGAGTAACAGCTCGGCAAATTTGTAAAGCTGAGACCCCTCGGGCAGCCGCCCAAGAAGAGCCCACTTTCCTCGTGGAATGGGCTTTCACTGATTTAGGATGCGGCAGTCCAGCCGCAGAATGTGCAAGCTGAATAGTGCTACAGATCCAGCGAGCAATAGTCTGCTTAGAAGCAGGAGCACCCAGCTTGTTGGGTGCATACAGGATAAATAGCGAGTCAGTTTTCCTGACTCCAGCCGTCCTGGAAACATATACTTTTCAGGGCCCGGACTACGTCCAGTAACTTGGAATCCTCCAAGTCCCAAGTAGCCGCAGGCACCACAATAGGTTGGTTCACATGAAAAACTGATACCACCTTAGGAAAGAATTGGGAACGAGTCCTCAATTCCGCCTTATCCATATAAAAAATCAGATAAGGGCTTTTGCATGACAAAGCCGCCAATTCTGATACACGCCTGGCTGACGCCAAGGCCAACAGCATGACCACTTTCCACGTGAGGTATCGTAGCTCCACGGATTTAAGTGGCTCAACCCAATGCGACTTCAGGAAATCCAACACTACGTTGAGATCCCACGGTGCCACTGGAGGCACAAACGGGGGCTGACTATGCAGCACTCCCTTAACAAAAGTCTGAACTTCAGGCAGTGAAGCCAGTTCTATTTTGGAAGAAAATCGATAGAGCCGAAATCTGGACCTTAATGGAACCCAATTTTAGGCCCATAGTCACCCTGACTGTAGGAAGTGCAGAAATCGACCTAGCTGAAATTCCTCCTTTGGGGCCTTCCTGGCCTCACAGCACGCAACATATTTCCGCCATATGCGGTGATAATGGTTTGCGTTCACTTCTTTCCTAGCTTTAATTAGCGTAGGGATAACTTCCTCCGGAATGCCCTTTTTCCTTCAGGATCCGGCGTTCAACCGCCATGCCGTCAAACGCAGCCGTGGTACGTCTTGGAACAGACAGGCCCCCTGCTGCAGCAGGTCCTGTCTGATCGGCAGAGGCCATGGGTCCTCTGAGATCATTTCTTGGAGTTCTGGGTACCAAGCTCTTCTTGGCCAATCCGGAACAATGAGTATAGTTCTTACTCCTCTCCTTCTTATTATTCTCATTACCCTGGGTAAGAGAGGCAGAGAAGGGAACACATACACCGACTGGTACACCCACGGTGTTACCAGAGCGTCCACAGCTATCGCCTGAGGGTCCCTTGACCTGGCGCAATATCTTTGTAGCTTTTTGTTGAGGCGGGACGCCATCATGTCCACCTGTGGCCTTTCCCAACGGTGTACAATCATTTGGAAGACTTCGGGATGAAGTCCCCCCTCTCCCGGGTAGAGGTCGTGTCTGCTGAGAAAGTCTGCTTCCCAGTTGTCCACTCCGGGAATGAACACTGCTGACAGTGCTAACACCTGATTTTCCGCCCATCGGAGAATCCTTGTGGCTTCTGCCATCGCCATCCTACTTCTTGTGCCGCCCTGTCGGTTTACATGAGCGACCGCCGTGATGTTGTCTGACTAGATCAGCACCGGCCGGTGTTGAAGCAGGGGTCTAGCCTGACTTAGGGCATTGTAAATGGCCCTTAGTTCCAGAATATTTATGTGTAGGGAAGTCTCCTGACTTTTCCATAGTCCTTGGAAGTTTCTTCCCTGTGTGACTGCCCCCCAGCCTCGAAGGCTGGCATCCGTGGTCACCAGGACCCAGTCCTGTATGCCGAATCTGCGGCCCCCTAGAAGATGAGCACTCTGCAGCCACCACAACAGCGACACCCTGGCCCTTGGAGACAGGGTTATCCGCCCATGCATCTGAAGATGCGACCCGGACCACTTGTCCAACAGATCCCACTGGAAGATCCTTGCATGGGACCTGGCGAATGGAATTTCTTCGTAAGAAGCTACCATCTTTCCCAGGGCTCGCGTGCATTGATGCACCGACACCTGTATTTGTATTAGGAGGTCTCTGTCTAGAGACGACAACTCCTAGGACTTCTCTTCTGGGAGAAACCCTTTTTATCCTGTTCTGTGTCCAGAACCATACCCAGGAACAGTAGACGCGTCGTAGGAACCAGCTGCGACTTTGGAATATTCAGAATCCAGCCGTTCTGTTGTAGCACTTCCCGAGAGAGTGCTACTCCGACGAACAACTGCTCCCTGGACCTCGCCTTTATAAAGAGATCGTCCAAGCACGGGATAATTATTTCGGCCATTACCTTGGTAAATACCCTTGGTGCTGGGGACAGACCAACGGCAACGTCTGGAATTGGTAATGACCATCCTGTACCACAATTTTGAGGTACTCCTGGTGAAGAGGGTAAATAGGGACATGCAGGTAAGCATCCTTGATGTCCAGTGATACCATGAAATTCTCCAGGCTTGCAATAATCGCCCTGAGCGATTCCATTTTGAACTTGAACCTTCGTATATAAGTGTTCAAGGATTTCAATTTTAGAATGGGTCTCACCGAACCGTCTGGTTTCGGTACCACAACATTTTGGAATAGTAACCCCGGCCTTGTTGAAGGAGGGGTACCTTGATTTCACCTGCTGGAAGTACAGCTTGTGAATTGCCGCCAGTACTACCTCCCTTTCTCCGAGGGCAGCAGGCAAGGCTGATGTGAGGTAACGGCGAGGGGGAGTCGCCTCGAACTCCAGCCTGTATCCCTGTGATACTACTTGCAGAACCTAGGGATCCACCTGCGGGCAAGCCCACTGGTCCCTGAAGTTCCCGAGACGCGCCCCCACCGCACCTGTCTCCACCTGTGGAGCCCCAGCGTCATGCGGTGGACTCAGAGGAAGCGGGGGAAGATTTTTGATCCTGGGAACTGGCTGTCTGGTGCAGCTTTTTCCTTCTTCCCTTGTCTCTGTGCAGAAAGGAAGCGCCTTTGACCCGCTTGCTTTTCTGAAGCCGAAAGGACTGTACCTGAAAATACGGTGCTTTCTTAGGCTGTGAGGAAACCTGAGGTAAAAAACTTTCTTCCCAGCTGTTGCTGTGGATACGAGGTCCCAGAGACCATCCCCAAACAATTCCTCACCCTTATAAGGCAGAATCTCCATGTGCCTTTTAAAGGCAGCATCACCTGTCCACTGCTGGGTCTCTAATACCCTCCTGGCAGAATGGACATTGCATTAATTCTGGATGCCAGCCGGCAAATATCCCTCTGTGCATTCTTCATATATAAGACGACGTCTTTAATATGCTCTATGTTAGCAAATATTATCTGACAGGGTATCAGACCACGCTGCAGCAGCACTATTTATGCTGAGGCAAATGCAGGTCTCAGTATAGTACCTGAGTGTGTATATACAGACTTCAGGATAGTCTCCTGCTTTTTATCAGCAGGCTCCTTCAAAGTGGCTGTATCCCAAGACGGCAGTGCCACCTTTTTTGACAAATGTGTGAGCGCCTTATCCACCCTAGGGGATATCTCCCAACGTGACCTATCCTCTGGCGGGAAAGGGTACGCCAGCAGTAACTTTTTAGAAATTACCATTTTCTTATCGGGGGAACCCACGCTCTTTACACACTTCATTCACTCATCTGATGGGGGAACAAAACACTGCCTGCTTTTTCTCCCCAAACATAAAACCCCTTTTATGTGGTACTTGGGTTCATGTCAGAAATGTGTAACACATTTTTCATTGCCGAGAACATGCAACGGATGTTCCTAGTGGATTGTGTATATGTCTCAACCTCGTCGACACTGGAGTCAGACTCCGTGCCGACATCTGTGTCTGCCATCTGAGGTAACGGGCGTTTTTTGAGCCCCTGATGGCCTTTGAGACGCCTGGGCAGGCGCGGGCTGAGAAGCCGGCTGACCCACAGCTGTTACGTCATCCAGCCTTTTATGTAAGTAGTTGACATTGTCGGTTAATACCTTCCACCTATCCATCCACTCTGGTGTCGGCCCCACAGGGGGCGACATCCCATTTATCGGCCTCTGCTCCGCCTCCACGTAACCTTCCTCATCCAACATGTCGACACAGCCGTACCGACACACCGCACACACACAGGGAATGCTCTGACTGAGGACAGGACCCCACAAAGTCCTTTGGGGAGACAGAGAGAGAGTATGCCAGCACACACCAGAGCGCTATATAATGCAGGGATTAACACTATAACTGAGTGATTTTTCCCCCAATAACTGCTTGTATACACATATTGCGCCTAAATTTAGTGCCCCCCCTCTCTTTTTAACCCTTTGAGCCTGAAAACTACAGGGGAGAGCCCGGGGAGCTGTCTTCCAGCTGCACTGTGAAGAAAAAATGGCGCCAGTGTGCTGAGGGAGATGGCCCCGCCCCTTTTCCGGTGGACTTCTCCCGCTTTTTCTGGAATTCTGGCAGGGGTATTTTTACACCTATATAGCCTTCCTGACTATATATGGTGTAGATTAGATTTGCCAGCCAAGGTGTCTTATATTGCCCTCAGGGCGCCCCCCCCCCCCCCAGCGCCCTGCACCCATCAGTGACCGGAGTGTGAGGTGTGCATGAGGAGCAATGGGGCACAGCTGCAGTGCTGTGCGCTACCTTGTTGAAGACAGAAGTCTTCTGCCGCCGATTTTCCGGAACACTTCTTGCTTCTGGCTCTGTAAGGGGGCCGGCGGCGCGGCTCCGGGAACGAACACCAAGGTCGGGTCCTGCGGTCAATCCCTCTGGAGCTAATGGTGTCCAGTAGCCTAAGAAGCCCAAACTACCACCAGTTAGGTAGGTTCGCTTCTTCTCCCCTTAGTCCCTCGCTGCAGTGAGTCTGTTGCCAGCAGATCTCACTGTAAAATAAAAAACCTAAAATATACTTTCTTTCTAGGAGCTCAGGAGAGCCCCTAGTGTGCATCCAGCTCAGCCGGGCACAAGATTCTAACTGAGGTCTGGAGGAGGGTCATAGTGGGAGGAGCCAGTGCACACCAGGTAGTCCTAAAGCTTTCTTTAGTTGTGCCCAGTCTCCTGCGGAGCCGCTATTCCCCCATGGTCCTTACGGAGTCCCAGCATCCACTTATTAGGACGTCAGAGAAAAGCCCTTTATACACGTTACAGCACAGTAAGAGCCTCTTCTATACGTTACAGCACAGTAAGAGCCTCTTATACATTATGCCAGGTAGATCTCCTACACAATGTTTGTGTGTGTTTGTGCCCCCTCCCCCACATGTACTCAATGCTGCCAGCGGATCACAGACACAGCTCCTGCTTCCTGCCACTAACCTTTGACCCGGCAGTCCCATACAGTGCAGCACTGGACAATTAACTCACCAGTGCTGCCTACAGTAGACAGCGCTGCAACACATGTAGGGTGGCCAATCAGAGTCACAGCACACAATGTGATGTCAGCTAAAGTGCACTGTGTGTAAACCACACTTTGTACACACATAGTTATGGCCGTTTGGCCAATAGTATAGCAGAGGCAGTTGGAAAGGAGCTGACTCTGAGACTTGTTAGGAGGGCTAAGAAGAATAAAAGTAGGATAGGGGTCACAACCTTTTTTCTTGGAACTGACAGATTTCCACCCAACCACACCCATGTAAATATGGGGCAACTAATCTCCACCATCCTCTATTTATCATCCTAGGAAAAAGCATAGCCAGATTAAGGGGTGTGGGGGACCCTGCGTAATCAACTTGTGGGGGCTTACTAATAAAAATCATCCTTTTAAGCACCCCCTTGAAGTTAACTAACCTTAGATACCCATCCACAAATGTAATTGTTGCAGGTCAGGAACCAGCACCTGTTTGTGGCACTGTGGGGCAGTTATGGGTGGTGAGTTAAATGGCTCAGAAGGCACTGGTTAGTGCCAGAGCCAGATTTACACACAATATATATTAGCCCAAGGGTACATGTGGGCATTATACACAGGTGCAGCAGTATATACTGCTGGAAATTTGGTGAGTTTTGATCAGATATGTGCGGAAGAGATAGGAAGGTGAGGCACTGCCTCGCCTGACAGACTTGTCACTCCAGAGTTTTGACTATAAAAATGATTAGAATAATATATACAGTAGAAGATATTTATAATATATTCTCTGTACTTTTTATATACTTTATATAGTCAAACCTCTGGTTTACACGTTAGTATGACAGGAAAGGCCCTGCCTCACCCCACAGCACATCACCGCCGTAGGGCAATCATCCTGGCCTCCCTGCCTATAAGCCGGACATGAGGCAGAGCATCCCCTCTTCTGTTCCCATGCTATTTATGCAGACAAGGACTACAGGAGGAAGTGCAGGTGATCCGTATGACATTGATTTCCCACCATGAGCAGTCTGGGAGGGGAGGGGAGCTACGAGTCTCTACCTCTTCTTGAACAGTGCTGCTGGAGAGGAGATTTTATTCTCAAATCCAAAAAGCATAAGAACAGCCAAAACCAGAAGCCACCGCCCTCCTATACCGAGCATTTGTAATATATTTAGTAATTTACAGTCTGATTTGCATGCCTCGTTAACATCTGCACAGCACACTGTTCAAATTAACTGTTCATGAAAATATTTAGAAATATTTATGGAGCACATATCATTCAGACATTAGGTTCTAATCTGCATTCACATACAGGGGGTCATTCCGAGTTGTTTGCTCGTTATTTTTTTGTCGCAACGGAGTGATTAGTCGCTAATGCGCATGCGCAATGTCCGCAGTGCGACTGCGCCAAGTAAATTTGCTATGCAGTTAGGTATTTTACTCACGGCATTACGAGGTTTTTTATTCGTTCTGGTGATCGTAATGTGATTGACAGGAAGTGGGTGTTTCTGGGCGGAAACAGGCTGTTTTATGGGTGTGTGCGAAAAAACGCTACAGTTTCTGGGAAAAACGCGGGAGTGGCTGGAGAAACGGAGGAGTGTCTGGGCGAACGCTGGGTGTGTTTGTGACGTCAAACCAGGAACGAAACTGACTGAACTGATCACAGATGCCGAGTAAGTGTGGAGCTACTCAGAAACTGCTAAGAAGTGTCTATTCGCAATTCTGCTAATCTTTCGTTCGCAATTTTGATAAGCTAAGATTCACTACCAGTAGGCGGCGGCTTAGCGTGTGCAAAGCTGCTAAAAGCAGCTTGCGAGCGAACAACTCGGAATGACCCCCACAATGTGGGATGATACTATGACATTTGCTATGTTGTAACAACTAATTATATTTTAGTAACATTTTGACATGTCAACCAGCAATGCTCATAGGCAAATTTCATAGCTGTACAGTCATTCCCTATTTGATGTGTGCACACACACATCCATACAGCATCTGACAAGAAGTTATATTAATATACTGACATGAACTGACATTATAAAGGAAACTTTGAAATCAAATGGTGCATAAGTAGGTGTCTGATTACTTCAGCTATGTCATTTTTCAGATCGATAATCAAGCAGACAAGACCAATGTCTTTTAGAAAGTAGCATTTAATCAATATGCCCTTGTCTGTCTAATAATAACTTGCAAATCCTGGAATATAAACCTGTGCTTTATACTGTTTATATCTCCTTATTTACTTTAGTAATTACAGCCTAATGTAGTCTGATGATAATTTTTTATTATGATACTACAATTTGTTTATATACAACACCCAATCACTATGTATTGCTGACATCATTTACTACAACATGTAAATCACCTTTATTTCCCTTTATGTTTATATAGTGATGACTCCTCACCTAAAACAATAAGCATTTGTTATTTATTCGCTCATTTCACAAAATATATTCATAAAACCCTTACTTGTATTTTTTTTATTAGGATATTTAATTAACTAATTTTCACATCTGAAAGCAATTCTCATATACAGTAATAGATGAACCCTCGGCACCGCCTCCCTTACAAATTATTTAAACTGCCTGAATCCACAAAGATGATGAGGAGTGACACACTTGTAAATGCTTGTGATTGGCTGTTCGCAAAGGTATTGTTTATTGCATATATTATATTACGCTTTGGTGTGAGTGTCTGATTAAAAATGCTGGGTCGGATTTAATGACGTCTGAGATCGCCGGAGGTGCGACATGCCGGTTGATCTCAAAGTCCATCTGCGCATGCGCAGACCAGCGGCGGCCGCAGAGGATGCTGGGAGGGTTCCATAACAGATATCTCTCCACTTCGCAATGTGGAAGAAGCCCCACAGGTTTCTAAAGGGTAACTACAGCTTTACCCTGCACAGAGGAGATAAGTACATGCGAAAATGCGTTATAAACCCCGAAAACGGGCTTTTACTGCATTTTCACTTTAGAACATCCTGCTAAATGTGTTTGTTGCCCCTTCAATAGTTTATAAATGGGAACAGTGCTTTTACTTGCAAGACACAGCTATTAAAAACATTGCCCTTTTAAATGTCTGGCATATGCATGATCAGAAGTGCCTGGTTTTACAACCCCACACTTTGTAAATAAACATAAAAGTAAAAATGTCTGTGATGTGTGCCTGACTTAAGATAAGTGCTTATGTAACTGTTGCCATCTGGCATCTTTCAAAGCTTCCATGCTGACAGAACGCAACATACTGCCATCACATACTGTTTGAGAATAGGAAACATGAACATCTTTGAGATACAAAAATATGACATAGTCCCTCGATTAAAGCAGGAGAGAGTTTCTATAAACAGGCATTTACTAGCTGGAAATATCTGTTGCCATAGCAACTTATGCATTTGAGCTGCTCCTCCCCCAAGTTTGTTTAATAGTCAAGAAAAACTATACAGAAATGATAGGATAGAATATTGTTTATTGTCATTGTAAAAGCACAACAAAGCACAATGATCAAAGCAAATTAGATTTAAAAAAAAAAAACTAATACTCTATAAATACCAATGCAGCATGTATGCCATCATCTTGCTTGTATTGCTGTGCCAGGGTTTGTAATATACAAAGTCAATACATTTCCTTGACATTCATATACATTTTTCACATACTATGCCTAATGCTGCATTCTGGTTGCAACCTTCATCTTCCCACGTCATGTTTCCGTCCAGCTATCACACTTACAGATGGAGATGGGTGAATAGTTTTGGCCATTTAAAAAAACAAACCAAATTATATAATATTGTAATCTTCAAGAAATGTCAGCTATATTGTCTTATAAATGGAATGCACCACCCCTCAGATGGCTATTCTTCCTGGCTTGCACTAGGGGAAAACGTTCATGAAAACTTACTTTTAGTATTATTAGCCTTAATTGTGGTACACACATGTGCACTCAGGACCGCTGAGACCTCAAGCGGGCTCGGGTGCTTGGGGACGGGGACAGGGTGGTGGCAGCGCCTCCTTCTGGGGTACATACGTATGTAAAATGCATGGTTACTCTGCTCCAGAGTTTCAGGTGGAAAGACAGTAGGCGCAAAGTTCAAACAGTGCGGGGTGATCCCGGGGGCAACTCAGCAGCTCTTGGAGCACTGGGCATACCTCCAGAGTAATCAAAATGGGGGTGTGCCTTAAGGCTATGCCCAGTGTCGGACTGGAGCATGAAGGGCCCACCGGGGGCATGCAGTGGTAGGGGCCCATGCTTAGAGGTGTGGCCAGCCTCCAAAGGGGGTATGGCCAGCCACCACAGAGGTTTGGCTAACCATTATAATAATAATAATATTATTATTATTATTATTATTATTATTATTAGAATACATCATAGTCCTGTTCAGTATAAGGTAACATATGTATAATATATAATTCAAGTGCACAGTCTATAACCTGTTCCCTAGAGGAGGAGGGCCCCCAGGTAGTGGGGCCTACCAGTGGTTTCCCCTGTATCCCTGTGGGCCAGTCCGACCCTGGAAATGCCCCCTTATCAGCCACTCCCATTCTCCCACATGTTGGCAGGTATGTTTTACTCTGTTTGTGCCATGCTAAGACCCCACCCCCGTCTTGTATCCCATGCTACATACCTGGACCACTCCATCTTGACTCCCATGGCGCACACCTGGACCACCCCTTAGTTTTACCATCCATGATGAGTGACTGCAAAAGTGGAGCTAGTACAGCATGGGTAGGTGATTACAGCTGCACCCCAGCACCCCAGGTGAGTATTCTGTCTGCCCATTCCTTGAGCTGACACTGTAAGCAGTGCCATTGGCCAGAGTGTAGGGCCCTGGGGGCGATCTCATTTGTCTTGCAGAGAGTCACACTGCAGCTAGTAGTGCTATTGCCACATGCACCCTGTAGCCTGTTGAGTGGCCCAGGGTGGATGCTTTGGGCAGCACTCTTTTCCTGTGTTGGCCCACCCCTTTGGCATGACATCATTATTTAGCAATTTGGGGGCGGGGTTGATGCAGGGAGGCACATGGTCCTGTGTGCTGAAAGCATCTACCACAGCAGGCCTTGGTTTACCAATTGTTATATATAACAGCTTACTATAATCAGCAGCAGACAATATATAGGGCATGCAGCAATGTCTGTTGGCAGCTGCCCATCTGCAATTTTATCTAAATGCTTCTAAAATCTTCTTCCCTTGTGTACATCCATGTGACGAATGCAGAAGATCTAAGACGCCCTCTATTAGTATCAGGGTTGGCTTAATGTCAGTGGGGGCCTCTGGGCAACATAATTAGATATATCTAAGATGAAAAGCTTTTATATGTGTGTGTGTGTGTGTGTGTGTGTGTGTGTGTGTGTGTGTGTGTGTGTGTGTGTGTGTGTGTGTGTGTGTATTTATTTAGAAATATATTTTCTATATATATTAAAGCAAATGTAGTAAGCTGTGGAATTGAAAATAAATAGATAATCTTATATAGTATACACACACAGTATACATACAGTATATATATATATATATATATAGAGAGAGAGAGAGAGAGAGAAAGGAACAGCCTTCATTTTTTTCCCCACCAAACTTTTGTTGCATGCATATTTATTATAAATTTGTGTATGTGGTGGGACAGTGACCAACCTTCCTGCTCCCCAGACATAAGCTTGATGCCTTGCT